>NC_090922.1:411939075-412564075 GCF_040938575.1 Ambystoma mexicanum | reverse complement strand
TTAGCTAGAAGCAAACAGCACGGCCCGGCTGTTCAATTGTTTGGTTAGGCCCCGTTGAATTTTAGGGGTTAGAATCAGGTTGCAAAAGATTCTGAAGGCCTGCTGAGAAGGATTCAGCTTGTGAATTAGGCCTCTGCTTCAGGGTTCTAGAGCTTGGTTCTAGAGTCTGGATTCTAAGTTCTTGTCTCTGGATCTAGCTGGATTCTGGAGTCTTCCGGCAGAGTGCTGCGCAGGAATCGGTGAGTAGTGGAAAAAAGTGTGTTTTATCTGGGTCTCAGCAGTTCCTATTTATGTGTTTCCAAAGTGGGTGGGTAGGCTGATTCTCTATGCCCAACCCCCTAAGGATTTCATAGGTTAGAGGATTCTCTGTCTTTTGACTGGAGAAAGGATCATCGTCTCATGAGGTGGCATCATGATGCTATCATTTACCCTCTAGGGAAGAAACTCCCCTTTGCTTTTACTTAGAAAATCAATTTTTCATAACAAACATATTTCCAAGGTGCACAACTTGTTCATAATACATATACACATCACAGATTAATTAAGGCATGTATCTGTTCAAGTCCCATGTTCCTACGAGCTTTAGTTCCGAAATGACAACTTATTTGCACTTTTGGCGAGTTTCCCAATATTGGTTCTGCACCAAATTTGATACATGCATGCAGCTCCTCTCTGGGCATATTACTGGAAGGTATTTGGTTCATAGCAACAACACTGCAGCTGTGATATTATTAATTCCGGGGTTTGGTCTCAGAACATCACACGGTGTCCAGCATGTACCAATGATGGAAAAGTGCTTGAGGGACCAGGAAAATGCTTTCCTTTGATAAAACAAAATTGAATCAGATAGTCCCAGTCTATCTAAGATTCTACGTCCCCTTTATTGCAAATAGATACCTCTCTCCTTACTCAATAGATATGTCATAATTTCAAACAGGGTTCTAGGAAACTCAATTGAAATAAGCTACTTAACATTCTCACAGGTGAATCGCTTACAAAATAAAAGCGTACATTTGCTAAATTCCCTTCAATGGTGCTCCTATTGCATTACTTTGTAAAAGTGTCCATGTCTCATTTTCAATGGGCAATGTAAAGGCAGGAATTGGGTAACAGTTAATAACCCTATCCTTCTTGTCTTGGGCGGTTCAACACAAAATAACAGAATTCTGCTTTGTGATGGAACAAGAAATTACTTCAATTACCGAGGTTGTGTGCGGGCAGTGTGTTTGGCGCTTGCAGTATTAGTGGATAACCTAGGCTAATAATAAGTCTGTTTTCACTGTCCACTACCTGGGAGGCGTACACACTTAAAATCACTGACCCGGCGCAGAGCGTGTGCCGTGTGCGGGCAGTGTGTTTGGTATGAGGCATCTTGGCCTCACAACTGGAAGTACATAGCGACCAGCGGGTGAGTAGCATACCCTTTTACACACAATTCTTGGACTCAGTTTACCAGTTTTTGATCCCTTCTTTACCACATAACACAGCAGAGAGAACTGTGACCTAGACCTTGTTGTGGATTATTCTACTATATGTCATAAACCTGTGTACAAATATGGCAAGCAGAAGAGTGATATTTATGACCAAGGAGCCCAGTGATAATATGTATAAAGACACCTGGTTATGCGAAGCAGGAGACACTACGGTCCAATGGGGGAAAGTCAATGATATTATCGACCTGGATGAAACACTTGTGATGATTAAAACATGGAGTACTCAGACTCCAACATGCTCCTTTGACCAAGTGGTAGTAGGAGGGAAAAAAATTAGGGACCTATGCCCAACAACAAGATTCCCTGAACAGAACTACAGCTGCAAACCGAAGGGTCAGTAAGGGTATGGAGCGAGAGACCAGTAAGCCCTTAGCAAACATACCAACCACTGTGCAAAAAACACTTATTCAAGTTAAAGCTGTATGCCCTAATCTCTATACACCAGATGTGAACTAAATGGGAATACCTAATGAACCGGAAGATTCTTGCTCCTTGGATCATGTAGATCCAGAAGACTTCGAAAATTGCCCACAGAAAGACCTCATATTGGATGTGCTCTGGAGTAACAAGAGACTATATTGGGGTCCATATGCAACGAAAAATAAATAATACCATCTCTACACAAACTGTGGGCCAAGAGGGGAATGCTTCATCAGGCTCTGAATCTAATATTAGAACTCACAAATAAATGTAATAAACAATGAAGAAGTGGTTGATGCATTCTCCTTCCCTATATTGGCACAGATTCTGGACACTATGGATAAAAGCTACTATACCCTACAATACGAACTATGAGAAGTAAAGCGGTCTTTGAAAAAGCTCACCTCAAAAATGTAATTCTTAGAAGGCATCATCAACAACCATTGCTAGACCGGACAATGACATCGTTCCAAAAGAGAGGTAAGCTGAATTCATGGCTCATACAACTCAAGCTACTTTAGCATCCCAGGCCATTGAAGACTTTGCTACTAACGACCGATGCCAACTCAAGAGGGACAATACTGCTGCAATTGAAAATATAAAACTGCTGGAGAAAGGTTGCATTGATGTGCCTGAGATCCTAATCAAAAGCACTTCCAGTGGAAGAATCAGGGGAAGGGCAAACACACAACAACAAAATAAAAAAATAAAACAATGGGGCAAAGAAACGACCAATAGGGTCACGCTAATTCTTACATAATTTGAATACATCAAATGAACTATACGATGAAGGGTTGAAAGAAAATGAAGATACAGAAACTTTTAAAGAGAGAGCAGACGTATGGTTGATATGAGTTCTGAGCCCAATTAAAAGAAAAAAAGAAAATAAATGTAATTATTATCAGACATACGCTGGAAAAAGGACAGAGAGTAATGCCTAAGTATCTAAAACCCCCAGCATTTACAGGAACATTTTGACTACCCATTCTGTTGAATCTGATGTAGTTTACTTGCCCAAGAACGTAACCTTAAATAACAAGGGAAGCAAAATTAAGGGAAATGAATAGGGTAGTGCAGTAAGGGACAACTAGAAGATGCCACTAGTATCTGGGCAAAGATTGCTTGAAACCGAGAGAGAAGGTTTGATGGGTGATAATAGTACAATGTTGGTGGTGCAGGCATCTAATTTGGCCCAATGGCACACACATTTTTCCCAAGGAATCTGCTCAAGACAGAGGAGAAAAAGATATACCCAATATTTTTGTCATTGTGAGGAAGACAACAAAAGATTTTAGTAGACACAACGAAGCGGTGAAAAAATTACTTTTGGAAGAGAAAAACAATATCCTAAAGTTCAGCGACAACAGGTCAAGATTAACCGAGGGGGCGGGTGGAGGGGATTTGGGGGGGGGGGGGGGTAATGGAACAATTTAAATTACCAAGAGCGGAGGATAACCATATACGAAATCCAACCGAGAATATAACTAGGAAAGGTGACCCCTGAGAGCAAATTTAAACTTCCTGTATGTGGAACAAAAATATAAAGTTAATTTAGAATTCCCCTAAATAGACGATCTATTCTAGTCCTCCTAAATGAAATTCTGAAGATCGACTTAATTAGATCTAAATCCTTAATATGGGTAGAGTTTTTCCAACACCTAGTATGTTTGGGCTTCCCATCAAAATTGATAAGAAATTTGATTTTGAAGGAAGCGGATTCCTTTGAACAGATGGATATAGTAGCATATTGAGTACACAGAATGAGATGGTAAAATATGAAGGGGATGTGATGACGCCTAACCTGTAAGATCCTCTATTGATTAGTGTGGACATGGGTAACAATACTTCCTGAGTAACATCAGATGGAGCTGAAATCACAAGAAGGGTAAACTACGATTCGACTAGTATTTTGGGTTCTCTCCACACCAAAAGGGGGTCAATGTCTGTCAATAACTGAGCTAGAAACTTTAAATTGGCCTCTGGGAAGACGAGAGCCTTTTCACATGTAACCTCTCCCTATTATCTCTGGACAGACTGACTTTATTGCATTACAGGAAACATGGATTATGAACCACCCTATTCTTGAAGGATACATTTTATGCTATGAATTAGCAAGGAAAGGGGCCAAGAGTAGACACTTTGGATGGTTAATTTGTGCACTTAGGAATGATTGTACCTTTTTTTATGACAAAAATGCTGACAGTCTTGCAAGATATATCTGTGTTAAACTAAATACTGTGGGCGATAATTTAAATTCATGTTTAATTTTGAATGCATATTTTAACCCTAATACTGTAGACCTGCAAGTCTTTCAATCCATACTATCAGATGTCATGGATAAAAATATACATGAAAATCGATGTTCTATTGTTATGGGAGACTAACAGTGAGTACCTCGATGAAGACATTACAGGGATTCACAAATAGGAAAGAATGGTACATGAAAAAGGGGAGTTCTGATAAGAGCTTTCTTGTCATTTTGGGTTTCTAAATGTACTAAATGGTAATGTAAGCGGGGACATACACCCAAACTATACTTGGTGGATAATGTAAAGACTGTATGGGGGTATCTGTACTCCTGCTCTCTATATGGCAGAGTAGAAGCACAGAGAACCCCAGTCAAGATTCTCTATATAGTAGAATGGACAAGCAACCAAAGCTTAGGCTCTCAGGTGGTGATGCAAGCTGCTTCTTGTGTACAGTGTAGCCCCCAAGCCTCCCACAAAGGAATGTCCACACACTACGTTGTGTGCCAACACAGTTCTTTATATAGAAATAAGGTTCAAGATATATACATCAATTAATAACACACTTTGCACTCTGGCAATTCTAATACGGCAAATATATACAATGTCTACATGGTACCACACTTAGTTATTGACTCCTTTAAAATGCATCATCTGGTGACAGTTATAATGGCATACAAATCATATAACAATGTA
Organism: Ambystoma mexicanum; assembly: GCF_040938575.1. Taxonomy (NCBI): domain Eukaryota; kingdom Metazoa; phylum Chordata; class Amphibia; order Caudata; family Ambystomatidae; genus Ambystoma; species Ambystoma mexicanum. Next base: position 412,559,220 of record NC_090922.1, on the reverse strand, counting down.
TATCAGCAAAGATCATAGGAAGGAAGGAAAGGTAGATAAAGCAATGGCAAAATGGTTCTTTAGCTACAAAGACACAATTCTGAGTGAGGATCCCCCCAGATGGACAACCTGCAATAAAGAGCATTAACAAGCCCAGTCCATACATGTTTAAAGAGTCTTGTTTCCTGACTAAAATGTTCAACTACCCCAATGTACCTGAGTTATAAGAGTTTGTTTGACAGTTCATCGACAGATCTCTTGAGAGTGAACGTCCTTTAAAGCAGGGGCCACAGGGCATTGAGTTTCCTCAAGAAATGTGACCACTGGTTTCGAGACGGCAGCATCGATATTTGCGGTGCTCTTCGATGATCAACCGTCGAAGTCCTGTGAAGACTAGGCGTGTGGTGTGCCTCGATGCGAAGAGTTTGGTGCTGCAAAGAAGACTGCGTGAAGAACGTAGGCTTGGCAGCGTGCGTCGTGCATTGGCGTCGACGATCAGGACTAGACCACGGCTAGATTTCGGATTCATCACTTGTCAGTGACTTTGTGGACTTCGGGTCGCAGGAAACACACCGGCGCATTGTCCTCAGTCGTCGAAGACCTTGGCTTTCTGCGGCAGGGCAAAACAGTCAATGTGATGGCAAGTGAGCCCTTTGTTCAATGTTCTTAGGCAAGGTGGAGCATTGCAGCTACGGTCATCAAGCAGCACGGCATCAAGCTGTCCCTGCTTCTGGGCAACAAGACTCGACTAGCTTCCAGCGGTTTATGGAAATCCTCTAAACCCTAGTCAACGGTAATGGACTTCGATGACCATGGTATCCTGGTGCTTCACTTCAAGTTTCTTGGTGGACCCATTCTGCAGTTGAAAGCCTTTCAGGACTGGATTCCAGGGTACCTCTATGAAGATCAGCTTTTGCATGATGTTCCCTTGTAGCTCGAGGAGAGGTGTCCTAGCCAGGGCCTCTCTCAGGTCAGTCCTCGACAGACTTAACAGCTTTCAGTTTGGATCAAAGGAAAGCAGCAGCAATTTCTTATTCCAGATAGGCTTCAAGGATAAGCAGCTTCAAGTTTTGACTTCAGCTCCTCAACCAATTGGGAAGCGAGAGGTCCCCAGATATACACATCTGTCCCACATTTACTCTGCTGACCAAGCTCAGTCAGCCAATCAGACCGAAGGGCATTCTTCAAAGCAGGCAGCCAATCAAGTTCACACTGCATTGAGGCTATTCACTTCCACCCAGACACCCATAACAAGGAATGTGGAATGGGGCAAGAACTCAGCCTTTCAGCACACCACACTGCATTCTCCATTCTCCATCGTTGTGTCATCCACACAGAAACCAGCACCCATAACATAGAATGCATTTTGGTCACACACTCTATTCAGACAGGTCCCACCGCAAGGGAGTACCAACAACATACAGTCACTGGGAAGGCTCCAGCCAGTCTGGCATTGACTTTCCCACAATATCATACATGGTTCTTCCACCCAACAGCCAGACAGGGGAAGGGACAGAGTCAGGGCTTCCCAGGACTTTGGGAAAGAAGGTAACAGTTAATAGAAACTAAGAGGTCACATGGGCCATCTTGCCTTCTATCAGGAATCCATTGATTGCTATGGAAGGGCCTGTGTATCCCAAAATGGAGGATACTCAGAGCACCTGTCAAATTCAGCATGGAGCTGCCACCAACCCATATCCTGCTCTGTGGGTCACACACAGGTGCCAAAAAACATATACTAGGGGTACAGGGTTGTATCCCCACCCATGGGTGCCATAAGGGAATCCCAAGGGTCTGTGTTCACCATGACCAAAAAGAGGAAGAGTTGCAATGCCAGGAGTCCGAACTAGACTCTTGTGTATAAAACATCACAGAACACACATAAGGGAGTACAGGGCAAAGACATGGAGGCCTTGTTCCGCCTATGTATTTCAGCATCACATATATGTAACGCTCACCTGATTCCCACAGAGGCGCCGACCTGTTCTGGACTGCTATGACCTCTTCTAAGGTGATGCGCAGGACTCGGAAGACGGACTGGACCGGACCCCCAAACCTCACCTGTCTGGCCCGTAGAAGAATCCTTCTGTAGATGGAAAAGGGGATTAACTGTCTGCTGGATAATGTGTCGGATTCCCCCCCCCTCCCCCTCTCTCTCACACTCCTCGAACCCCCTCCGCGATTCCCCGTAGAGTCTCACCTTAGAATCTGAAAGGACGAGCTCTCCATCCTGCTTCCGATGCAGGGGCGCATTGATTTCCAGTTACTTCACTGGATCTCGGGTTTGGTGAGTATTCAACTCCGCTTGACTTTTCCGATATGAGGCCGTAAGTATTCAGTTGCAAAAGTTCAAGCCTTAATTGTCCGTTGTCCTTTTCTCTATTTCAGATGCAGGATGAAGAATCCGCGCAGAGGAATGGATTCGCCGAAGGTAAACTCTGGTGAGTCTTTTTGATGGATGGTTCCCTTAGTGATCTTGCTTTCACCCACTAATGCGTGTGTCTTTTTCCCCTTAGGGGCCGGGGTACGGAAGTGCCAAAGAAGCGGCGCCAACCCGAGGTGAGGAAAGATTGTCCCAACAATAATCAGGTAAGTCTTAAGGTGGAAGTATCCGGCCTTCCTCAATCTGTTCCTTCGCTCACCTTTGTTTTGTCTCTTGTTCTCCTTAGGCGCTGAAAGGTGACGGATGGTGCCAATGGTCGCTGAAGAGCCCGAGGACGCCTCGTGAAGGTGAGTGGAACACGGCGCTGCAGCGAGCGATGCAATGCACTTCTAAAAATAATGTCTTTTCTCAGGATCGTCAGAGTGATGGTTCCGGACTCCGGATGGAGGTAGGTAAACTTCAATTATTCACCTTTCTCTCCTTTCCTTCCTTTTCAGGTGTTCCTAGTTGCAGGCGGGCGTGGCTGGAGCCAGGATGCAGGAGCAGACACGGTGAGCGTCCAGCTGCTAGATGCAGAACAACGCGAAGCGTGAGCTGCTGTCTGGGCGTGGTTTAAATAGCCCCCAAAGTAGTTCCAGGTTAAGTATTCTTCCTCAGCCACGCCCGAGTGCTAAAATAGTCCCATAGGTAAAATAGTCCCTTTCAGACCTCAAGGAGGTCTGGATCCGGCAGCATGGTCTGCATCAGGTAAGTCCATCCAAGCGCTCCCATAATGAGCCTGGCGCCTATGGTGCCAGGACTGATGCCTTCTATGAGCCTGGCGCCAAAGGCGCCAGGACAATGTCCAAAGAGCCCCTATAAGGGGTTGCTGGGTCCCTCCCTGGGGACATGATGTCTGCTTTCGGGGATGCTGGGCCTGAACTGGCTTCCCGGGAGTAGGCATCATGACAATATAACAGCTCAGCCTCAACACGGAACTATATATTCGCATCTAAGGAGATTTTCACTCTTTGTCAGGATCTTGTAGTCTCGGATACAGGGAATTACCACCATAGACCACTACTCCTTTCCTTATTACTCGAAACTCATGAGTGGTTCACTGTCAGAAGTCCAACTGTTAATCTGGAAATAATAAAAAGGAACCACACAGTAATTTGAGGGCCTCGTATTGCAACACAATTTAATGAAGAAATGGCAAAACCTTTGACAGAACGTGGACCAAATGCTCTAACATGGAGAGGCTTTGTTTCTTATGTTCAAAAAATAATGGAGGGGCTATTCCCTATGGAACGGCTTGATAACCAAATAAAGGCTAATTAGCATGGACACAACTTTGACCAAGAGACTTAGGAGAGGGGAAAAAACAGGTGACAAGCAAGTGTACTCTGGAAAGAGGGAATATTGTGAGCAAATTTGTTGCAAAAATTTAAAACAGAAACATTCTAATTGGATAAAGGCTAACAGACATTTAAATATGAAAAAGATGCAGAAAACATGCTTTGATCTTTGAACATAAAAAAGCTCATACTTTTGGACTCTGACACCATACAAATATCCTTGCATTCAAATCCAATTTAAGCAGGGCACTGCAAGGAATTTTTTGCAAAACTATATTCAAGTCCCTTGACTAATATATGTGTAGTATGAAGATTAGAAAATAGAGAATAAATCCAATTGGAATGTTCTTGATTTTGATGATATTAAAAGAGCGATTTTTAAATGTAAAAAATCCAATGTCTCTGGACCTGATGGATTATCAAATGTAACTTTGAAATCAGATCCAGAACTAATGACTCGAATTCTGAAAAAACTATATGGCAATATTGTCAATGAAAAAGAATCCCCACTTTCCTGGAGAGATGCCTCGATTGTTCCTATCCATAAAAAAGGTTATAGACTGGATCCAAGCAATTACCACCCAATCTCACGACTCAAAGTATAAAATCTTTACTACTTTTATCTTGAGATTTTTAGAGAAACAGACAAATATTTCTCTCTCTCTCTCTCTCTCTCTCTCTCTCTCTCTCTCTCTCTGGATATATACCAATCAGGTTTCAGAAAGGGCACCAAAGTTTCGTTAAATTGTCTTATTATTTTTCCCTGACAACACAAGCTCAAATATCAAAAAGGTAAATTTACAAATGCATTTTTAGACATTTAAAAGGCATTTGATAGTGTCGAACATAGAATGCTATGTAAAAATAACCCTGCATGGATGCCCTAATGTGCTGATTGACATGTTGGAGTCTTTATATACAGATACAAGAATTAAGGTTAGATTACACAGCAAAAGAAATTGCTCAGACTGGATAAGAACATATTGTGGACTGCTACAGGGATGTCTATTTGAGCTATACTATTACTTAGAGCTACTTACAATATGTGGATGTCTTTGTTCTTTTCAATTACACACCGCTGTGCCTCCAAAGGGGACTAACATCGATAGATTATTTTAGACACTTGAAACTTAAGATAAATGTGTAGAAATCAAAAATGTTGACTCTTAATCCCTCAAAATAAAAGTGGAACAAAAGTTTGAATGGGCTCATTAATGGCCAAAAGCTGGAGAGAATGCAATACCTGAAATATCTGGGGAGATACATTTGCTCAAATAAGAAGTAGTATAAACAGCTTGCCTCAAGTAAGACAGCTGTTATGACTTCCATTTCCCAGCTGAAACAAATAGAAGGTATGGACGCTACTCACTGAGCACATTGGTTCATTTCTATCAACAGAAGATTGACCCAACAGTAGTCCATTGTGCAGAGGGTCTGGAGAAAGAAGACAATTGGTCTCTGTATGAGGGGAAAGTTTGTCATGAAATCTTCGCTCCCAAGGGCGGAACCGTTGCCAGCCATTTGATATGTCCTTGGTATCTCATCAATAGAGGTGTGTGTCAATTGGAGACGCATACAACTCTACAGAAGACTTTTGATTCCACCAGATGGGACTCTCATTACAAAATGAAGAACAGTCTTATTCCAAGGAGACTGTAAACCCTTAATGACTTGGGTGAACAGATGTAAAAAGATCATGAAAAAAATAGGAGCAATGGAGGAAACCTTACTAATAGCTCCTGATAAAGTAAAAGGATGCTTATATGAAAGCTACTGAGTAGAAAATATAATTAAATTATTGAAATATAACATCTCCAGTCATTTCATGTATGATATACAACTTTTAATTCTCTGCCCAGTTATCTTGAAAAATATATCCTTGCAAGCAATGTAGATTAACATGGCTATGTATTAAATTTATATCCCACAAATGAAATCATGGGGGCATGAATGAATATTCCACGTGCAGAAAGAACTTGCTGCTTCTGTTCAAAGGAGGTGGAAACACTGCATCATTTGACAGTTGAATGTCCATGTCTACTAGATTGTCGAAATGAACATTTCAGAAAGTTTAGGCTAATTTCTGGAATCAAGGGAGGAGAGAAACTATGGCATACTTTAATCTGTGATCCAACAGCTGTAGTTTTAATTGCTGGTAAAAGATTTCTAGAGATATTGTTTGGGCCATATTGTTAAAGGACTTTTTAAAAACTTTTTTAGGATTTTGATACCTTGGTTTTAAGGAATATATGAGTTTTAAGAAGTGGAAGCTGGAGTCATGAGCCGGTGTGGCGGAGCAGAGAAGCTCACCATAAGAGAGGAACAGAGAAGTGCTGCAAGAGGGACCTGCCATGGAGGCACCGCATGCTGTGAGAGGAACCCTGGACATTCGGCAGACAAGAGAAGCAGCACAGTCCTTGCCGGGAGCCAAAGAGCATGCAGGAGCAGAACCGTGGAAGAGGTTAGGAAGATGAGAGAGCCACATGGAGTGGGGAGGAAGTGGCAGAGAAACTCTGCGTAAGTGCAAGGTAGTCTGAAAATGATATAGTGAACCAGTGAGTGTGTCAGAGCACAGCGGCGGCCACTGGCCATTTTGGCAACCGCACCAAAGAGAGTTTGTGAACATTAAGAGAATCTGAACATTGTGCACTTTTGGCAAATGAAAAACAAAGAAGAATTCTTGATGAAGAAAAGGGGAAAGCGTCAATTTGAACCCCAATTAGAATTAAATGTCAAGGAAAGCTTGAACAAGTAGATATACCAGAACCAGAACAGTATATGATGCCTGCTTAAAAAGAGAAGGTCTTGATATGCAAGTACCATGCAGTTGAAGAAGAGAAAGTCCTGATAAGCAAAAGCCAAGCAGTTGAAGAAGAGGAAGTCCTGGCATACCATGCAGTTGTGGATGCAAGGGGAATCCTAGCAGGAGAGTATAACAGGAGGTTGCAAGTAGTTGTGAGTACAAGAGGAATCCTGCAGGAGAGTATACTAGGAAGTGGCATGCATATAAGACGTCCTGACAGGAGAGTATACCAAGCCAATTGAAGTGCATGAAGAGTCCTAGGCAGGGGAGTATTCCAGGCAACGTGTAAACCTATAAGAAAAGACATTTTAAGACTGTTGAATAAAGAAGGAACTTGTGCTGAAAAAGGATTTGTATGATTAATCAGTATGTGGGATTGTTGTTCCACCTCAAGAACTGACAGTCTAAGAGGGTTTTTAGACTTTGTATTGAAAACTTTCCAACGAAAAGACAATGGGCCTCATTACGAGTTTGGAGGTAGCCATGCCCATAATAAGGGCATGGATATCCCCAAACTCGGGTCCGGGCCCCGTAAAAGCGGCACCCGCGAGCATACTCGGAATGTTGTGACGAGGTAACAACGGTGCCGGTAGCACTACCTGTGCCTTACCGCAACACTCCTAGTGAGTCCCAATGCATCGAAAGTTTTCCATCGAAAAATGTTCCATCAAATTGCCATACATAAAGTGCAAAGTGTTTATGCATCAAAACCCTTTCATCGAATAGGGTTTCGTTATATAAACACTTTACATTTTTTGCATGGAAATTCGATGAAACATGCTGTACGTTATAACGTTACAGGGAGCTGTCCAGTGCCGAAATTTATAATATTAACATTGGACAGCTCCCTGTAAATTGTGGTATTTATTGTTTATTGGGCCCCCACCCAAACCCCCTAAAACCCCCAATTTAAAAATGTAACCCTTGTCCAGTGCTGAAATCTTTAATATATTTCAGCACTGGACAGCTTACTGCAACTTACGATATTTTTTGTTTATTGGGGGGGGGGTGCCCCGCAAACCCCATTTTCAAAAATTAACCTTTTCCTCAACCCAATGAATTTCCAACCCAAACAATCTATTTTAAAGGTATGTTTGAGCTGGAAATCCATCGAAATTCATTCAATGAATATGCTTTTCAATGGAAAAGCATTTCAATGAATGCATTTCAATGGATAATGACTATATGGAAATATTTTCGATGGAAAGACTGGATACCATCCAGGAGACATTGTTAAACCTTTAAAGAATCCAGGAGAAGGAAAACCCCTCTGGAGCTAAGGTCTTTCCATCTTGGAGAACATTTCTGTTGGACTTACGCTATTTTTATTTATGAATACTTTTTGGCAATCATCATGTTAAAGGCCTTTCTTTCCCTTTTTGTTTATAGTGTCAGGGTAGAACGTTTGGGCACATGGACGGCTTTTGATTTCAGACATCCTGACACAGACTGTTCCTTCATTTTTGGTTTTAGGTAAGGAAATTCCTCTAAGTGCTGGGTCAGCGAGGCATTTACCCAACCATTTCATTTAATAAATGTCATTAACCAAAAACATGACAACTGTCCGGCTTTCATTTCTGCGCCCCCTCCCCCCACACACACAGTCCTTGTCCTTCCCTGAGAGAGGTTGCTCCAGAGCAGATGTTTTCATAAATCCAGGGTCTCAGATTAGCTTGTCGAATTCTGGTCCTCTCTTTTAGCAGGAAAATATCCTTCCCTTGGGGGGGAGAATTCAGAATGCTTTACAGAATTGGTTGATTGTGTGGCAAGACCCCATGTTGCTGCACACTATTCATGGCTTTCTTCAGTTTACTCAGCCTCTTGTCCAAAGCCAGTGTCCCTACCTGCTTCTTTTTTTCAAGGAAAATCAGGAATATATTGAGAAGCTCAGAACATTTAGTGATAGTGTTGGCTCAGGGGTTGTGCACGGTTTCTGAGCAATATTTTACAGTTCAAAAAGACTGACAAGGGTTAAAAGATCTCAACAAGTTCATTTTATAACAACATTTCCAGATGGAGACAATCTCAATGTTGAGAGACGTGTTGAACCAGAAGAGGTTGGTCAGATTAGAGCATAAGGCTGCTTATCCAATGGACCCCATGTATTCTCGGTCCAGGAGTTTACTTCAATTTTTATGGCCGGAGAAGCCTTTCCAGTTTTGTCTTCTACCATTAAGTTTGGAATCGACATTCTGGTACTTTATAATGCTCCTGATACTGGTTGTGGCTTTCCTGAGGGCAAGGGGGTTTGCATGATCATCTACTGGGATGACATGCTTTTGATGGGACAATCCCAGGGGGAGGTCCTATCCAGTCTATCTATTATGTCTTGACTTTTTTGGCATCTGGTGTTCAATGACAACTGGGGGAAATCTGATATCTTTTCATATCAGAAGATCTAATTTCTGTGGTTTGTAATAGAGTGCACACATTCTACTCTATGTCTTCCAAGGTTAAATGTAGTCACCATCAGGAGGAAATTGAACGGGTGTCTGATGTTGCAGGTTGTGTCATTGCGACAGTTGGCCTACCTCATAGGACTCCTCTCTTCCTCCAAATAGGCAGTTTGTCCACCCCCACATCATTACAGGGCTGTGCAGCAATTGAGGATCCAGGCTCTTTACAAGGCCATTGGTTATTCGAATTGGATCCAATTTTCCATAGGCCACAAAGAATAAAAAATGTGGCTAGCAAATATGGAAGCCTGGAATGGAAGGTCTATTTTTTCTTCTCCTCCAGATCTTCACTTGGATTGAGATGCCTATCCGAGGAGCTGGGGGAAGTATGTGCTTCTGCTTGGACTGGAGGGAGGTGTCACACTGTCATTTATATTGTTTGGAGCTACTGGCCAGCTCTTTTGAAGTCCATGGTAATGCAAAGGGTCTTTCAAAATGCATCATCAGTTTCCTAATGAACAGTCTCATGGCTGCACATTACATCAACAAGATTGGAGGCACAAGTACTAGAGTTTGTCCGATCTGACATTCTAATTTTAGGATTGTTGCCTCTGCTGTCAGATGAAAGTCAGGGCGGAGCAGAATACCTTCTGGTAATTTACAACATGTTGGCTGATTGTCGTTCCCACTATTGAAGGGACACCAGCCATAGGGGCTTCTTCAGTACATTGTTCTGAAGTTGTATCAACATTGGGGCCCCCTTCAGTATTGATTTGTTCACTTTCAGTCTCAATGCACAACTGCTAAGTTTACTTCAGCTGGAGACTGGATCCTGTTGCTGCAGGTACAGATGTGTGGTTTTAATCATCCATTGGTATGCTGATCCTGTGAGAGGCCAAACCATCAGGAATAGCAAATCTGTCAAAGCCAGAGGGTGTGTTTTTCTAAACGTTCACATACCAGGTATTCTGGATTGTGGGGTGTGGGTCTGGTTCTAGTTCTGTTTTAAGACTGGCCAGATAATTTGGGTTTGTCCCTTAAGCAACACTTAATGAACTGGCTATGCTTATGTGCCTTGTGTGGTATCTATGTACATGCAATGGGCTTCTCAGCACAATCCTTTACACCCAATGAAATTCAATTCCCAGTCTGCCGGCATACAAAGACCAGATTCTGCCATGTCCAGACCAGCTTTTGACTCTGCTCCCTCTGTGTGTATTTTGATGCCTACGCGACCCACAATGCTTATTTGAGGCTCTAGACCAACCAACTCTTGGGGCCTCCCTATAAATTGGCTTGTATCCCTGTGGTAAATCTGCTGCAATTACCGTTACTTCCACTTGATCCAGCGGTATTAGCGCTGATTCACAAGTGGCAGTGCCTGTGTATGTCCCCATTTTCTTTAAGTCTATAGGACTCAATGGGGCATTTCCCGCGCAATTACCTCTGCAGTAATTGAACCGAAAATGGGCTAAATGTCAGCACATTCACCTCCAGCTAATAGCTGGAAGCGAATCCTCTGACTTTCCCCCAAACTCGGAATTCGGCGGTACGGTAAAGCTATTACCACCACATTTTTAAAAACACCGCCCCACCTATAGTGAGGTCCTTTACCGTTATTTCTTTCATGAAGCCGCATAAGGTGGTCACCTTGCCTGCTCTGATGGCCTGGATTAGACAGGTTTTGTCTTTGTTTGCGATTGACCTGACTATTTTTGGGAGCCACTCTGCTAGAGGAGCTACGGCAAGGTTGTCCAACATACGGCCCGCGGGCCACAATGCGGCCCTCCAAGCCATTTCATGTGGCCCGCGAGGCTGTACAAGCAACAAATAAAAGAAATACACCGGGCCGTGGTGGAGGACTGTTACTGCCTCTGGTGCCCCCTAAAAGGAGGGGGGGGCACCAGAGGCAGTAACAGGCCACAGCCCGGTTTATTTATTTATTTGTTCAATGTTTGTCGGGTCCGTGGACCCGATTAATTTATTTATTTCTGCAATGTTGGGCGGACCCAACATTGCAGAAATAAATAAATTAATTGGGTCCACGGACCCGGCAAACATTGAACAAATAAATAAATAAACCAGGCCGTGGCGGAGGACTGTTACTGCCTCTGCCACGGCCCGGTTTATTTATTTATTTGTTCAATGTTTGTCGGGTCCGTGAACCCGATTAATTTATTTATTTCTGCATAAATAAATTAATCGGGTCCACGGACCCAACAAACATTGAACAAATAAACAAATAAACCGGGCCGTGGTCTGTAACTGCCTCTGGTGCCCCCAGCACCAGAGGCAGTTACAGGCCAGGGCGCAGAGTATGCGGGTGCTCCGGCCCCCCAGGCCGGAGAGAAGAGATGCACTATGGATGGATCTTTGTTCCATCCATACTGTGTCTCTCTCTGGCGGCCCGGGTAAAAAACAATGTTTAAAAATTGTGGGACGGATGCAAAGCAAGATGCTCTTGTTTTGCATCTGTCCCTCAATTTCTAAAAATCATTTTGGTTCGGGTATACTTCTACATCTGTGTGCACGGATGTAGAGGTGCACCCAACCCAAAAAGATTTTTAGAAATGGAGTCACAGATGCAAAGCAAGTCTGTCCCTCAATTTCTAAAAATCGTTTTGGGTTGGATGTATTTGTACATCTGTGCACCCCGCTTGGCAAGAGGGGTGCACAGATGTAGAAGTACACCCAACCCAAAACGATTTTTAGAAATGGAGGCAGAGATGCAAAGCAAGTCTGTCCCCCAATTTTTAAAAAATCGTTTTGGGTTGGGTGTATTTGTACATCTGTGCACCCCTCTTGGTAAGAGGGGTGCACGGATGTAGAGGTACACCCAACCCAAAACGATTTTTAGAAATGGAGGCACAGATGCAAAGCAAGTCTGTCCCTCAATTTCTAAAAATCGTTTTGGGTTGGATGTATTTGTACATCTGTGCACCCCGCTTGGCAAGAGGGGTGCACAGATGTAGAAGTAGCCCAACCCAAAACGATTTTTAGAAATGGAGGCACAGATGCAAAGCAAGTCTGTCCCCCAATTTCTAAAACAATCGTTTTGGGTTTGGTGTATTTGTACAAATGTGCACCCCGCTTGACAAGAGTGGTGCACAGATGTAGAAGTACACCCAACCCAAAACGATTTTTAGAAATGGAGGCACAGATGCAAAGCAAGTCTGTCCCTCAATTTCTAAAAATCGTTTTGGGTTGGATATATTTGTACATCTGTGCACCCCGCTTGGCAAGAGGGGTGCACAGATGTAGAAGTACACCCAACCCAAAACGATTTTTAGAAATGGAGGCAGAGATGCAAAGCAAGTCTGTCCCCCAATTTTTAAAAAATCGTTTTGGGTTGGGTGTATTTGTACATCTGTGCACCCCTCTTGGTAAGAGGGGTGCACGGATGTAGAGGTACACCCAACCCAAAACGATTTTTAGAAATGGAGGCACAGATGCAAAGCAAGTCTGTCCCCCAATTTCTAAAAAATCGTTTTGGGTTTGGTGTATTTGTACAAATGTGCACCCCGCTTGACAAGAGTGGTGCACAGATGTAGAAGTACACCCAACCCAAAACGATTTTTAGAAATGGAGGCACAGATGCAAAGCAAGTCTGTCCCTCAATTTCTAAAAATCGTTTTGGGTTGGGTGTATTTGTACATCTGTGCACCCCTCTGTGCACCCCTCTTGGGAAGAGGGGTGCACAGAAGTAGAGGTATAATGTACCCAGGGGGATCGAACCTGTGTTGCTCCTGAGCTATCCTCCCGAGACTCCAAAGATCTGAAGTACATTTAATGATACAGAACCAGAACTATTGAGCAAGTCTAACATCATCTTCATCATCATCAGAATAAATCAACACTGTTGTGGTTATACAAGAGCTAATATATTTAAAGGGATGGAATTACTCCGAATGTAGCAGCACTTCAATAACCCAAAGTGCTTAAGCATAGTTAATGTGAAAATATGACACTTCTCACCATTGGGACAGTACTGCCTTGGAGAGAGTTTCACAGTGAAGAAGTGAGCAAGTGATCCGGGGTATGCAGCCCACACACACGCATGGCATTCCCATGCACCCACTTGCGCGAATTGCACCAAATTAGTGAGATTGTGCTCCAAGGCACACGCACAGTCTTTGCCCTGAGGTTTGACACACTCACAGGATGGGATGGCATTTCGTTCTCCTATCCTAGTTGTGTTGCTCTTCCTTTTGAGGGCTACTACAACGTGGATGATTATAGAGGGGTGGAGTAGGGGCAGTATTGGCCTACTGGGATGCAACTGGAAGGCTTAAACCTCCTTCTTACTTGCCTTTAGTATATGCAATACATGCTAGCCAATGTTTCCACTGTTCTGCACCCCCCCGTCCCCCCAGCACCAAGTTGGCGACTGAGTGCAAATGCGGTCATATAAGTGCTGGTTATGTCACTTCCTATATTTGGGCACCACCCGGGAAATTCATAAGTCGGCTCCCCTGCCGATTTATTTATTCAATGTTTGTCGGGTCCGTGGACACGATTAATTAATTGATTTCTGCAATGTTGGGTCCGACCAATAAATCGGGCAGTGGCAGAGGACTTTTACTGCCTCAGGTGCCCCCTGGAATTGGATTATGCTTCTTTCATTACCACAGAAGTAATGAATGTGTATTACAGAGATAAGCTGGCATATGTATTGGGCACACTGCACATGCTCAGGCAGAATTAATCATGCTTTGTAGAGGACAATGCTGGCCTAAATTGGTAACAGCCAGCACAGACATGTTGCTACAGAGGCATATTTTGGGCACAACCAGCATGTCAATGTGTTACATCAGTGACAGTGCTGTCTTAACACTGTGGACACATTGATCATTAAAATATGTTGTGTTCTACAATGTTCTTGTCTGCTGTTAGTGACATGGAATGTACATGTTCCCCTTTAGAACTGATTGTAAACGTATGGCTTTTTGGTCACTTTTCCTGCTGTAAAATGCACAATTTCAGCCCCATATTTGGAAAAAAAATCTTGGGGGGGGAGACCCCCCCAAACCCTCCCTATATTGTTATAGCTCCCTCGCTACGCTCGGTCGCCCCCACTATTTCCGAGAAATATCAACACATACGCACTGGAAGAAATCACAAGAAACTAACCTTTCATCACTGCCCCCGACACCAAAAGCTATCTTTGGGACTGCATGGCTATGCCTTTGATGCTATTGTGTGAAAAGTCACACACCATCACTTTTGAATATACTGCTTTGGGTCAGGGTGTTCACTTTTGGCTCGCCGGCCCTCCGGGTGACAAAAAGTGAATGCTTCGGCCCCACATTCAAAAAGGTTGGACAAGCCTGAGCTACGGCCTCCAAGGCATTTGGGGCCGGGACAAGTTTGAATGACATCCTAAGGAGGAACATTGCTATAACTCTCAATTCCTTTATCATTTCTACTGCAAACCTGTTACTTCTGCAGTTTCAGTAGTGATGTATGGCTTTGAATAAGCATAACCAAAAGTCTCCATGGTGTAGCATAGAATTTTGATTAGTCCTAATAGATTATGAAGTGAGAGTTGAGATTCTACTAAGAGGCACGGGAGTGAGCCTTTTATTACATTAATAAGCCATTGACCCACAGAAACAGTGTCATTTATGAATTAAGGGTTGTCTCAGTTCAGGGCCGTCATTTCACCAAAATGCCAGGGGTAGCGGAAGTGACATCACACGACCCTTGACCCCCTGATGACATCACAGGAAGTGATGTCATTTGACCCCACCCCAAAGTGATATCGTGCGAAGCGACGGAACATCACCTTTCACCCGTTGACAAAACAGGAAGTGTCAACACATAGCATTGTACACTACGAAAAATACGGTTACGATATCACTGTAATGTGATGTACATTTCATACAAGAATGGATTGCCGTATATTTCATACAAGAATGGATCGCCATATGTATCGTTAAGATCAGTGTGTATAGGCCCATATTACCAAATTACTGTGAATGCAAGCAGACGTCCATGACCAAATGGTAATGATGTTATTAGATAGCACTTATGCTTAAGCACCTTATATAGAAAAAATATACACCCAATATCACCCAACCCGTGTTGGTTCTCATTTATCGACCTCAGAAAGATCAAAGGCTGAGTTGAGTCGTTTAAGAACAGACTAAATCAGTGACTCACCCCCTGAAGTGTGCCTGAAATAAACCTTTAATTAGTCTAGCAATTATTGTATAGAATTCCAGAAAGACACATTATTTGGTATTCCTATTTAGGGTCAGTGCTGAAAGTGTTAGACTTGTGGCACTCCTGTTCTTATTTTCCTTCATTTTTTTAAGGGGCCTGAACAAGAAAGCCAGCCATCCCAAAAGTAAAGGCTGGCCACAGCCCAGGAGCTTGCATTAAAAAAAAAATAATAGTAATTTTTTTTTAAAGGTTGCAAGTGAGACCTCAGAGGTCGCAGTTGCGACCTCTGGTGACTCCTAAATGACGTCCCTGCCTCAGTTATCTGTCACTTAGCAATCCTATAGATGCTTGGCACGCTGAGCTTTGCTCTGCCTTTCAGCTCCTGGTCTCCTCGGCTAGTCTCTGGATAGTTTGTCGATTCCAACGGGATTTTCCAATCGGCAAGCCACCCACCCATCAACCGTGGGCTGCAAAGAATAAATGTAGCCTTGAGAAAGAACTGCATGGGTCAAAACACGATTAAACCTTTTACATGAAAAATTGAAAAACTTAATCTCCCTTATTATACTCACCAGTGCAAGAATTACGGTGTCCAACCTTTACATGCTAGCACAAGGGGTGTGAGCCACACCTCTCCCTCCCGTGAACTTGCTGCCAATTCAATTTACGAAAACAGAGAACTAAAATACACCATATACCTAATTACCCCGTGCTGTGCGAATAGATTCAGCCTATAGTTCCTTCTTTCGCCTTATCAAATTTGAATAAGAAGAGGCCCAAAGATGTTAATATCATGTTGGGCCACACCAAAGAGGCAAAAGGATTTTTAGCCCCAATGCTCAAGCTAGCACATCTCATCACTTAAGCCACTAAGAATGTAGAGTGAACAATATGTAGTGTGTTGGTAGGAATTCACAAAGTGTGCCTTAATGCGAACCTCCATGTGCATGTTCAATGCAATGCATAAAGTATGCATGCCTAAGTTTACAAAGGTGCGAGAGCTTACGAAAAAGGTCTAGTAAGCTTGTTATGCAGAAGGATGTACTAAGCGCAGTAAAGTATTTTCATGAATACATCATTTTCATCAGCCTGTCTTACTCCCTCTGCCGATGCAATTACTTGTGCTCACAGGGGATTCACCTTTGTGAATTAAACACAGTTTACACATTTAGAAGCGATTAATTAATTTTGAATCTTTCTTTTTCTCCACATAACTCTTCATGTGCTAATAACCTTTCTTAAATTAAGACGTTTCTGCAAAACGTTACATAGTAATATGATCCGTATATTATTAACGTTGAGCTTTCATTAGACAACATAGGACCACTCAATGGCAACGTGTCTCTGAATTCCCCGCAAATTCGCATGGACGACGCTATCTGGTACTGCGCCTGTGCGGAGATTGAGGGGCCATGCTAGTTTAAATTAATCTGATAATCATTTCCAGGTTTTTACAGTATAAACCTTTTGCTCAGAATATTTCTTTTGATAGCGTAAAAATATACATTCCTTTGTACGCGTTAATAAACGTTGCACTGACAGTAAAATCAAGTCAATACATTATTACTGAATATGTGTGTCTGTTGCTTGAAATGATGTATGCTAGTTCATGTTTAAACTTAATGTTTACACAAAAGCACGTGATAGTGAACTCTTCAATAGTACTCCAGGGGCCAGATTGCAGAAACGCTGCACCGGTGCAAGTGCATAGTTGCACGGTATTAGCAGTAGAGCGATGTTCGCCCTATTTCTAAAAAACACTGCATCATATTAGAAAACATTGCACCATGACAAGTGCAATTTGCCATGGTATAGTCACCTGGGCAATAATTGCCCTATTGCAAAAGAATATACATTTTCACTGCATTTGTGCACGAGGGAAAATGTTGCCCTTAGGGCTAATAGGGCAAACTTCGCCTGGTCCAAAAATGTATCTTTTTTATATATCATGCCAAACTGCACTTGCCACAGTGCAATTGTTTTGTAATATGCCCCAGTGTTTTTAGAAATAGGGAAAACTTAGCCTTACTGCTAACGCCATGCAACTTTGCACCTGCACCGGTGCAACATTTCTGTAATCTGGCCCCAGGTTAAGTGTGACAGGAATGTATAGAAAACTATGCCAAAGACTAAACCATCAAAAGAGTTTCATCCAAGGATGGAGATGCTCACTGCCAATAAGAAACGTATTTTGTTTATCATGTTTGATAACAATTCGCCACCGAATGGAAAACGGAGACATAATTAGATCAGCATTTATTAAACCAAGAGTAACAGGGGCCAAACCACAAAGCCCTGAGGGTGCAAAATGTGAAGTGCCAAGTGCATTAAACATCTTGCTCCCACATTTCCCTGCATTCAAATTTTCAATGTGCAGGGACAGTAACCAGCAGAATGCGCAAGTGATCCCGAGGACCATAGAGACGTCTACTGCCGTGTATATCTAAGATGCAACGCCATTCACAACACCTACTAGGCAGTTCAGGGTCTGTCCTCTAACCATGTGAGGCCACGGAATACTGTGGATGCATTATTTCAGCTGTGATAATCAAAAAAAAGGATAGAAGTTAGACTTTACATGAGTGTTTCATCTAGGGCTTAAGGCATTAGGCATGCGACTGCATCTGGCTTACAACAGGGGACATGAGCTGCACATCATGCAGACACAGAGACTGCCACCGTGCATTCAAGTGTGCCAGTAACTCCGCTGCCACGTCAATTTCCTGCAAATGTTGCAGGTGGCAAAATAATGACAACAAAAAGCAACTTGCCCAAGCCCATTCTATTTTTTGATTTATTCTGATTTTCCGAGACCTTTCCCATGGAGTCAGGGAGGTGCGTCCACCGAGGGAGGCTACATTTAGACTTAGATAAGGTGTTATTTAAAATCATAAGATGGAGGAGGACACGAAATGACAAAGTGGTGGAGGGTTAAGGTAAAAATTGTGATTTAACAGGGGGATTCCGGCCAGTAAAACAAGAGACAACATGAATACATGTAAGGGTGAAGGAAATAAAGCCAGGGACAAACAATGGCATGGGATAAAAAAAAAGACTTCAGGCACTTCAAAAATGCTACTATGAGTATAAAAGAAAAAATGCAAAATACTTTTAGAAACACCAGGCAAAATGCCCATCAAACATGCCAAGAAAAACTCATTAATTTAAAAAAACATGGGCCTGGTTCACAGAAGATTTGTATAATAGTATAATGCCATTGGAAAACACTCTGTTAATCAAACCCAAAAGCTCTCAAAACCATTGTCATAAAGGCATAGCATGCATGTAATCGATCATAAAATAGACCAATAGGATCCAGCTTGATCGTGTGTTGGGGCTTGCTGCGACTTCTTACTTGGCTAGTCTTTAGAGACAATTGGGACTTATTGAACAATCATGAAACTTAGCAAAGCAGGATGGGGATGGGTTCCAGCCTTCCAGGTCAAGGCCTGTAGGCCAGAGGTAGAGTTGTGACTCATATGCTCTACCATAAAGGTATACATATTTGCGCATGATTGGGTTTCGTTTTAAGTAGAATGCAGGTATTAAGGTGTGTACATGGTCTCCCTAAATCCTCAACCGTTAAATATCATAGGCCAACACGCATAGGAAAAGCCATTTACCATTGTTTGCATATAGATTGATGGCGATAGCTTGGTTGGCAAGCATAATACGCCAGAGATTGGGTTTAAATGTTACAAATCCTAGGAGTGACAAAAGCAAACTGAGGTGCAACCATTTTTCTGGGAGTTGGAGACATCCACTGTTCCCCATTTGCACACATTGCTATCTCCCTAATAGAAAGGAGCAGTACTACTTGAGAACCATATAGCAGATACTTAGGTGAGGAGACAGAAGGGTCAAGAATATATTAACTATCGTGTCTAATACTACAGACAAGTCAAAGAAGATGCAAACGCATGAATCCCATCTGCTGTAGATTTCTAGGCCGTCATTCACTACCTGACACTCACCCGGTAATGCACTTGCTGCCAATTACTGACGGATAGGCCTACAGTTGTTGATGCTTGTCAATGCGGATTTGAAATGTGAGTGTAAATGTTCTGTCTATTTTTTGCCCAAGAATGTGTGATCAATGATGTGTCCTTACAAGTACTTTCCGGTGTCTACTTATTATGCTCGTCTACCTGAAACCAAGAATAAAAGGATGCTACTTTTAGTACCATGGGCTCCAAATTGTTCCTGCAACAGAAAAAGTGGGATACAACCCTAAAGAGCACATTCAGTGTTGCCACGTAATTCGGCGGTGGGGGACTGTATGCATGCACTTTGGTGTGTACAGGGCCCGTTGCATCATTTTCATCATTTGCACAGCAGAGTGTAAAGGTGCATGTCAAAGGGTTGCGTACAAGCGTGTACACAGTCTATTGCTGTGCAAATTTGCACTCCGCCGTGCAAATGAGTAAACGATGCCTACCATGCGTTTAAATGTAAACACTGCCTTCCATGCGCACATGTTAGGCAGCGTTTAATTGTATTTGTAAATGCTGCCTATATGTTGTTATGAATATTTGTAAAGCGCAACCTAGACCAGCTAGGGCATGAAGGCGCAAAGGCAAAAACCATGAAAAGAGACAGCAGAGCATAATAACTTATGCAGGCAGTCCTGACGAAAACAGATACATCTTTAGCAGCTGCCTAAATACAAAATGATCCTGAATACCAGAGAGGAGAAGGGGGAGTGTGTTCCACAGTCGCGCTGCAGAGACCGAGAAAAAGCAGCCCCCACACTCAGGAGCGCCTGACCCAAGAGACAGAGATGCATAGTCTAGAAGCAGAGTGAAGTGAGCGTGCAGGAACACGACATCATCATTTTTGCTGCAGGTATCCCGACCAGTTTAATAAAAGGCCAGATGCACAATGCAAAGGGCTTTGAAGTTAACCTGAAGGGCAACTGGCAGCCAGTGTAGAGCATTAAGGGTAGCAGAAGCAGAGGTAGGGTGCGAGACCCCTGCGGCCATGCGGGACGCAGAGTTCTGAAGGACTTGCAAATGATAGACAAGATAGTCCGGTTGAGCAAAATAGAGGGAATTGCAGTAGTCGGACGACCCTGAAATCAGGAAAGAGAGACAACCACTGGATGGAGAGAAGAAAGGAGGAAGGGCAATACTTTCCAAATAACTCGCAGCTTAAAGTGGATGGCTTGGCAAATCACATTCGCTTGCGTTAAGAGGGACAGGGAAGCGGACAACTTGACGCCCATGTTTTTGACCCACGAGGCGGGAGAAGGCAGGGGGCCAAGCTCACTAGGCCAAAAAGCATCCACCCACGGTGAGGAATCAGGCGGGGCCCCAACTAGGAGGACCTCCATCTTATTGCCATTACCGAAAGCCACTTTAGGCCCATTCAAGTATAAACATTGAAGAGGCAGGAGCGGAAGCGGGCAGCCATATTGGGCAGAGCAAGATCCAACCACATCAGGATCTTGGTGTTGTCCACATATGAATAACACCAAAACCCAAAAAAGTGAATAGGGGTGATAAGAGGGTGAATGCAGACATTAAAAAGAAGAGGTGAGAGCGATGAGCCATGAGGCTCCTCACAGGTTAAAGGAAGAGAGGGTGAAGTGAAAAGGGATAGTAAAAGAGTTTGTGAGCGATCAGAAACAAAAGAAATATACCAGTCCAGTGAGCGATCAGAAACAAAAGAAATATACCAGTCCAGGACCCGTCTGGAGACACCCAGCTGTGAAAGTCTCTGGATCAAAATAGAGTGGTCTATGGTGTCGAAAGAAGCAGAGATATCCAGGAGGATCAGGGCTCTAATGCCCTCGTAATCTACAATCTGTGCAAGATCATTGACCACCGACACCAGTACAGACTCAGTGCCCCGGGCCGGTCTGAAACCAGGCTGAAAAGCATCCAAACAACCAGAACCCTTAAGAAATGTTACGTTATGTTATTTGGCATTTATATAGCGATCTATATATCACTGGTATGACATCAAAGTGCTGGTAGGTTGAACGCCCTCAGGGACCGAAGTCTGGGACAGTAGAAAGGAAGGTGTAGTAGGGTGCATGGGTGAGCAAAGAAGAGGAGTGACAAGGGTCTCGAGGAGTTTCATAGAGTAAGAAAGAAGTGAAATAGGATGGAAATTAAAAGAAAGAGGTGCATCCAAGCTGGAATTCTTTAGCAAGGGGATAACCAGTGCATGTTTAAGTGAAGAAGGAATAAAGCTGTTTGAAATCGAAAGATTACCTGCTGACGACACCAGAGAGGCAATATGGGGGATGATTTCTTTCAATATGCCCAATGGGGTAAGGTCTAATGGAGAGATGAACTTAAGATGCATAGTAGGCGAGACAATATCGACCACTGAAATAAAAGAAAGTCCAAGCAAGAGGATGATGATGATGGCGTGCAGGTGGGGGTAATGACCAACACTGCAGCCGGGACCATGGAGCAAGCAATCTTCTGTCGAATGAGAGTACATTTGTCCTGAAGAAAGATGGACAGAAAAGAGCATAGCGACTGAGAGGGAATAACCCTATGAGCTGAGGGAAGAGAAGACAGACTGTACCATTTTAAAAAGTATCTTCGGATCATTTGATACAGACTCGATTTATGGGCAGAAAAGTGGGCATCTTTAGCCTCAATGATATCCAGCTAAAAGACAGCTGTGGCTCTCCATAGTACCAAACACGCAGGAGATGAATAGTCAAGCCACCACCTACATTCAGCCGGATGACGGCTCAGCGAGTTCTGCAGCGAACCAAGGTTGAGAGAAACAGCCACAAGTCTAAGACGGCTGAAAAAGAGCAAAATTATCAGCATTGGCCAATAAGGCTGCTGACAGGGACGAAACATCAATGGCAGAGTCAGAAGGCAGGGAGTCAGTGCTAGCAACATTGGCCCAGTGGCATGATAGCAAGAAGTGATGTGACCATGGGGGTGCAAGCCACTTTAATCGAGAAAGGAACGAACCGATGGTCCATCCATATGACTGGAATACTCGAGTGAACATTAACTAAATAAGGAGAGGCAAATATGAGATCCAACATATTGCCCAGGGAGAGGGTAGGGCCATCCACTAGCTGAGACAAGTCCAGCTCCACAAGAGCGGTCAAAAGGAGATTAGCCAGGAGATCATGCTTATTATTATACAGAAAATAAAAATCCCCACAAGACAATAAGGAAATCAAAATTAAGTCTCAGATCGGTGACGGCTTCCACAAAAGCCAGAACAAATGCAGAATCATAGCCCGGGTCCTATACACCAATTGAAAATCAAGTATGCAAGAAGGAGAGACCTCAGAAAAGAGATTCCATACCCAGATAGTGGGAAAAGGGCAATACTGAGCATTTAATATCGAAGTGATGGATTAATGTGATCACACCCCAAGAGAGGGATCACATCTCATGATACAGAAATCAGGGGGAGAGTGCCTGACACACCTGTGGATCAGAGGTATCCTTCAGCCAAGTCTCAGTGATGAACACCCCCTGTGTGGACACAGGGGGCAATTTTTGCTTTCTGCCCATGTTCAAGCAACACTGCCAGCCTTCCATCATGGCTGCCACCATGTGGGCACCAGAGTGCTGGTTCAACAAATGAAGGCACAGCTCTGATTGGGCCCCGCTAACTTCTTGTAGCCCAATCAGACTAGCCAGCAGGTGAAGGCTGGCCCACCTCCCAAGGCCCACCAGCTAAGGCCCTGTCTGTGCCTGTTTTGTCTCCCCTCCCCAAACTATGATTCAGCCTCTATACTTCCATACTGCTACACCACAAACTTGGGGCCCTGGACCTCTATGCGCCCTGCAGATCTACCAGTGAGCGATGGCTGTACTCTCTCATTGCCTCCTCCACGAACTTTCTGAATCAGCATCATAATAAATAAATAAATGTGTAATTCCTATTCTTTCTTATTTAGGGTCACTGCTCGAACTCTTTTAAATTGTGGAACCCACCCCGCACCCCACCTTTTTTAAAAATAGAATTGAAAGGTATGAACGTTGCAGAAACAAACCACCACATGGCGCCGGCCACAGCTCAGGAGCTTCAATTTAAAAATATGTAAATTGCCAGTAAGGCTGAGATTCTACTCATCGGCACACCCGCTCCCTCCTTCCCTGCAGCTCTCTGGCTGGCCTCTCTTGGCCCTCTTCCTGCTCCCACCTGCACGGCAAAAAACCTCGGGGTCATCTTCGACTCCACACTCCTTCTCTCCTCACATCTCTGACGTCTCTAAGAAGTCACACTACCAGCTGCACCTCCTCAGAGGTATACTTCCTTTCCTCAGAAGCTCACTGTCTCCAGAGCTGTGTTTCTCTCTAAGCTTGACTATTGTAACAGCCTCCATCTAAATCTGCCTGCCTCTACTCTCCGCCCTCTGCAACTGATCCAGAACAGGTCTGCAAGACTTGTCCTTGGCCTCAAGCCCAGGGATCGTATCTCTCCAGGACTGAAATCTCTTCACTGGCTCCCAGTGGCTACGAGGATTAAGTTCAAAACCCTCTGTATTGTCCACAAGGACTTCTGGGGCCGCAATACCTTCAACTCTCTCTTCCTAAATATCTTCCTTCTCGAGCTCTCCGCTCATCCGCATCCAACTCCCCCAGGGTCAGTCGCTTCTCCAAGCAATGAGTTGGTGGCAGATCTCTCTCTTCGGCAGCCTTCCTGCCTCCCTGAAACTTGAGGAGAACCATCTCCGGTTCCGGAAGCACCTCAAAACCTTCCTCTTTGCCTCTGCTTTCTCTCCCCCTCTCCCCTGCTAAATTCCTGGCTGAATAGGCACTGGTTACCTGGCCATCCTTCTGACTCTCGGGCCCAGGCCCCGCCAGTTGCCCACCTGCACTGCCTCCCTGGCAACCCATGGACCGGGGACTGTTTTCTGTATCCCTACAGTACCCCTACCAGCACCTATGTCTGCACTTCCTTGCACTTGCCACCAGTGGCCGTTTTGTGTATCTTATTTTATTCTACTATCCCATGTACTGCACTTCCCCCCGCTCCCTTCCCCACAAACTTTTCCGTTTCCCCCTCCCCATGCACTTGAGTGATCTGAATGATACCTGGCCTAGTAGGATCGTTGTTCCGTCTTCCCTTTGTTCCCCCTCCCTTGCCTCCTCACACCTTGAAACACATCTGTATAGGCGTGTTATAAATGCCATATCATACATATATATTTTATTTTTTAATTTGTTTAGGGGTAGCAAGGGAGACCACAGGGGTCGCAAATCTGACCCCTGGCAACCTCCAAATACGTCCCTGGATCCCTATGAAGTCTGCCTACTTTATACTGGTGCATAAAGATGACGGTTTCCATAGGGGTCCCCAAATTGCATTTCGCCCCTCCTCTTGGCCACGGAAATGACTGAAAATGGGGTGTGACAAGAATGAAAGGTGAAAACACCTTACAGAAGGCTTTCACGTGTCCACCTATGTTACACCCTTGTACAAAAGGAGCCCCTATGCCATTAGAGTTTAAGAAAATTAATTAAAACCTGTTTCAACATTGAGTCTAGCTGGATACATGTTCCCATTTTTAACTTCAAAACTCTTTCTTCTGGGTAAAGGCCTTCTCTCAATCTCTTCCCCATGGATTCCCGGATATCTTATCTACGCATTAACATTTGAAGTTTAATTAAAATAATATATGTATTTCCAAATGGAAAGCAACATCATAAAATAACACACAACCTAAAAATACCAACATTGAACATTTGAAGTTATATGTTTGATTTTGTAATGTCTTGTGGTCGTGACCCAGTGACATGGCATTATCGTCTTTGTTGCTTTGCAATTTAGGCACAAACATATTCAATAATTCTTTGCAACAAGGGGTGTAGCCTCTAATTCCATATGTCCTTAGGGTCTGTTATGACATTATTGCTAATGCTCCATTCTAGACATATGTAGTGTTTTGTCCAGTTTATATGCATATTACCATAGGCCACCATATCAAAGCACATAAGGCTTACATTTATTCATGGATCAAATATCCACCAGGCCCAGGAGCTGCACAAAAGGCTGAAGTTCTCAATTTCCCCATCAAACCGCTATCTTTTCCTCTCCTCTCTTCTTTTCTCCGACTACCTTCCTTACTATGTTTCCGCTCGTAACCTAGGTGTGATCTACGACCCATCACACAACTTCTCCCTTTTCATCTCCAAATCTGCTACTGCAGCCTGACTCAACATCCACAATATCAGAGAAATCTGACATTTTCCGTTCAATACTGCCTAACAGCTAATCTCCTACTTAGTACTTTCTAGATCTAACTACTGCGCCTGTCTCCTCTATGGCTTTCCCAACTATGCTGTTTCGACTTCGCGGTCCGCACACTTTTCAACCTCTCTCGCTTTTACCTCTAACTCTGCCCATCACCAGAGTTGCTGGGTAGCTCTGAAACAAAGGGCTAAGTATAAACTTCTCCTCATCATCTTCACAACTATCCATAGTCTCGTCCCACTCTACCTATCTGCTCATTTCACTCCCTACTCTGCTCCTCATTCATTGCAATAATTTTTGCTTCACCTCCTTGTTACCCCTCTAGCCAGCTGCCTTCTCACTTCCACTCTTTCTCTCTCTTTCCTCTCTTCCCTACTCTAGAATGCTCTTCCTCTCCCTCTGCTTGCTACTCCAACGCTATCACAATTTAAACGCAACCTCATAGCCATCCATCTTTCTGAAGAACCTGTTTTGCGGCACTGTAGGCTACTGCATCATCCCTGTGTTCCTCTCTCTCTAGCCTTCACAGACAACCCTAGGGCACTTTTCCATCACCCCTCCATCCTTAATTTAGCACTTCCTCCAACATCCCGTTCCTATGTTATTCTGTCTTGTCCAAGTCCTTGGTTAATGTTTCAACTTCTCCCTGCAACATTTCATCTTCAAGTCACATTCTCTCACCCCATTTTGAAGGATCCATGTCCTCTGATGTTATCAATGGTACATTTTGTAAGCATTTCTCTGCCAAAAATGCATTGCTTTGCATGTGATTTTCATAAATATATTGAAAGGGGCTTGTTTACTTTTAAAGAGATCCTTGTTTTCTGTCAAAAAAAGGACAATGGAAAATGTTTTATAACTTTGGCTCTATACTTTGTGTGGCAACTTCCTGAAGTGGTCATGAATAATATGACCTCCATTTTGTAAACCACTACCATGTTAGTAGAAAATTTGGCAACAAAAAACAGGTTTACACTTTTTACTGAACAAATTAGCTGGGGCAATTCCTAAAAGTGATGTCCCATATCGGCTCACATGCTGCTGGCATGCCAATTACTGATCCCGAGCTGCAATTATAGAGGCATTATCTTATATATTGATGTTGGTAAGTTCAATTACTACTCAATGGCTGGCAGACCCATTAGGCCCATATGAGTGCAAACCCACCAATGTCAGTATTTGAAGCACAGGGCACTGTCTGAAAGTGAAACTACTTAGCAGATCCACTTTTGTAGCAGAATCCCTTTAGTGGAGTCCGACAAAACGTCAATAAATATGATGTACTGCCCCCCCCCCCCAAACAGCTGGAAATATGTCACACTGAAACGTTGGGGGACTCATATTAGCTGTTGACCTTTGGTTCCGAGTCGTGTTCCTTGTGGATTGGTGAGGGTTGCTCTTCTCTGTATGAAGTGCCAGCTTGGTGTTTTTGGGCTCCATGGAAGATGGAAATAAATTTGTAAGAATCCAGGAGAACTGTGGATCAGTAAAGCTCCCCAAGCGCAAGCTATTAGATGAAGGACCAAGAGCCTACACATGTGATGGTGACAGAAAGGACATTTCAATATTGAGCATCCATCAGTTGCAAACTCTTGTCTTGATATCCTGAAAACTGATGATTCAACCATCTGAAGACAAATACAGATGTAAAGTGTGCAGCATTCTAGCCTGCCTAAGGCATTATATTAGGCATGTGCAACAGGCCACCCATGGGAGAATTTCAATTAATTTTACCTAGGTAAGGACAGTGGGATTGTATCAATATTTCTTCTTTGAGAGGCTAGCCTGTCTTGTCACTCAAAAGGTGGATCATCAATCCTAACCTCCCCAATCTAGGGTCTTAGAAAGTGATAGTGGGTAGGTTGCCATAGTGATCCTCTTCCTTTTATAGTTTTCATTAACATCACAGAATTTCCATCATATGCCCATGATATATAATAGATCTGAGAGTTATCCATCTTTACTCATTGATCCACTACAGCATTACATTGTGTTATGATGCCGTTAAGCTTTGCTTATGTTATGTCATACATGTCAGGAATGGTTCGGTAGGGTCTGACACCTTCAAGCTATGGAAAGATTCATACATAATGATGGTTCTGAGAGTTCGCTTAAGAAGTTGCCCCTCCCCTACAGCACATTCTGCAGTAGAGCAGTACTCCAGGGCAGAAGCTGAGACTTAGTTGTGGATACCTTATGATGAGTGATGTTCCTCCCAGCAATTCTAAGGAAGAAAGATGCAGCCCCTTTTTTGTTCTATGGCCCAGGATTGTCCCATTACATTGATCTTTCACTTTCAACAACCTCCTGCTTTTTGAGTGCTGCTCGTAATACAGTCTGGTGCTAGGATTACTCTTATATTCTTTTTCATGGCAGGTTATCTTAATATGTTTCTATAATCTTTCAAGGTCTTCAGGCCTAGAATAATACAATTTGAAAGGATTCATTTACACAATTTGATTGGTTGATACTCCATTCTGCACTTTTATGATCCTTTGTGATTTGGAAAAAAATAGCCCCTTCATTAATTTGTGCTTAGTTTGGTTACTGCGTATCTTTGTTAACATGTTATTTTGTCAATTGTTTACTTTCTTCTTTATTTCCCTTGAAAATTGATTCTGATCTCAATTTCTGCTCATTTGTACTCATGATGGCAGGAAATATTAAACGTGTAATCTCTATTTACAGAAGGATATTACTAGATCTCAAGGTAAAAAAGGAAGGCAAAATAAAGAGTACAACTAATTAAAGAAAAAAGTAAAGGCCTGAGGAACTGTATTTGAATAGCTGAGATTTTAAACATTTGCTGAAACCAAGGTCATCATAGATATTTTTTCATCTCTCTTGCAGTCACTTACAAGGGATTTTCTCTCAGTGCTAAGAAGCAAGCCATCAGTGTATATCATTTTTTATTTGTTTTATGGCCAAGATAAGAATGTTGCTCCTGTTGGGTGGTCATATGTGAACACATGCACTATACACCCTGGAGACTCCTCTCACCATCTTCTGGGTCAAGCAACAGGGTCTGAACTTGTCTAAGTGTATGCAACTATCAACATCTGCCAACTACACCACAAATGCAAGTGAAAGTGACCTTGCCCTAACAACATCTATTAAATACACCACATCAGCAAGTGAAAGTGCTATTTCCATAACATCCACCAACTACACCACATCAGCAAAGTGTCTTGCCCTAACATCCACCAACTACATCACATTAGCAAGGGAAAGTGTCTTTGCCCTAACATCTACCAACAACACCACATCAGCAAGTGAATGTGTCCTTGCCATAACATCTAAAAACTATGCCACATCAGCAAATGAAAATGTCCTTGCCATAACATCCACCAGCTACACCACATCAGCAAGGGAAGGTGTGTTTGCCCTAACATCTAACAAACTACACCACATCAGCAAGGGTAATTGTCCTTGCCCTAAAATCTACCAACTGCACCACATCAGCAAGTGAAAGTGTCCTTGCGCTTGTTGACAGGCAGGTGAATATGTCATTCGTGGCTACTGCCCCTCTCCCACCCCAATATTGCACTGTTAACAAACGCTACGCACCATGGCGACCATACCAGCCTTATCCCAGACAAATACAGGAAGACATGGACCTGATGTAACTAAATATGGAGAGAGTAAGCAAACCCACGGTTAACTGACACACGTGCATGCAATAGACAAAGTAAATATGCATTCAGCATGAAGAAACACAGACACTATGTTAAACACGCATTTATATGAAGAATATTGCTTGCAACCAGGAAGACCCAAAAAAATACCATTAGCAATGTATATGCTGAAATGCAACATTAACAATACACGTACATATAGTTTACTAACGTAGAAATGCAACAGTGAAATGTAGCCATCCTTACCAAAATGAGGTTGCAGCACAGATTAAAATGAATAAAGGCCTCAATGCTTCATGGAAGCGCAAACTGCTGAATTTACTGAAATACACATACATGAATAGCACAGACTGTAGCTGCGCGGTCCCTGCCAAGGTTATGGAGACTTTAGGAAGTGAAGGGAGGGTTCAGAAAGGAACACAACAATTTCCATGGCACAAAACATATTTCTCCAAGATTAATTAAAGAATGATTTGCCTTTTAAGGCAATGTGCACGATAATTGCAATCTCAATACTCTATAAGGAATGGATCGACTAAGTCTCTAGTGTCTAGAAAAGTAATAACACACGCACGTGATGAATAACACTAGAACACTGTCCATTCATTAGTCCCAGACACAGACAAGCACCTCCTTCGACTCCTCACATATTCTCAAAACAAGGCGCCTAGCAAGGTCGACTACAAAGGGGTCACTCTGGCTTGTGGCCTAGGAATAAGGGATAGCATTTTATTTAATTGAAAGGAAAGCAGTTCCTGGAATTCTTTCCCAATACTCCCATGTTTGCTCATGTGTTGATGACCTGTGAATTGCTCAAGGTTGGTAAGTAAGGTGCCAACCAATAGAAACTCTTAATGCTGTGCCATCCAGTACATGTTGCATTAACCAATCAAGTAATAAAGGTGGCATGTATTCACCATTATCAATTTAGAGCTGGTCTCAGGTGGAGCCATCAGATAAATTATAACCAATGAGAAGAGTAACCCCTATATCTTCTATATGTATACAAATCCCTTAACCAATCCCCTTCCCGCATATCTTGTTGTAACCAATAGTGTAGTAAGATGTCAGTTGTGATGTATTCATGACTTATAAATACACTGTTTTACATGTGAAACTTTAAGAGTGATGTGAGATCCTTAATGTTTGTATACTGTCCCTGCTTTATGTGGATTGTTAATACAAAAGGTTTTTCCTTTCACTTTGAGTATTTCCGTTATTGAGTATGGGATTTCCTGGCCTATAATTTCTGCATGAACTGGGGTTATCCAGACCATCTTTACATATGGTAGCGGGTTGGATGGTTGGCCAGGACACTCGCATGGTTGAAGCTCCCTTCCGTGGCCTGAGGACGGCGAGGTGACCTGTGGAGATCAGGATCATGCGTGAACTGAGAAAGGTGGACAGGAGCTCCTTTGGATAAATCCCTGTCCGATCCCACAGGCCACCTCAGAGAGTGAATGCGGCAGGCTGATTGACGGAAGTTTGATCCAGCGGTTTTGGGCTCATCCAAGGATGTACATTTATAGCATTGGCTTGGCAAAATGGGGGAGGGGATTGATTGTATAGTGGGGAACTGTCAACTGTGAAATGATAAAGGATTGATTACAGTGGAGTACCTGCGACATAAGGTATTAATGGTGGTGTGATTTCCCAGGACAAGGTCACTAAAGAGTGTGTTGTAAACCCCCTTCCAGGGTATGATGAAAGGTGAAAGTAACCTCACCAGGTCATGAGAAGACAGCCAAATTACACTGTGGTGTATTCACATGTGTAGTGATGGCACCAGCGGTAGGGTGTAAAGTGGTTTAGTTTTGTGAAAAGTGAATCTTTGCGCATATTAGTGCATATTGTGGAGGACGTGAAGCTCTGGTTTGGACCAAAATGGTGAGGTATGGGGCGTGGGTGGCTTTTGTCATGTTTGCCCAGGTATTGTTGGGGGAAGAGCGTGAAGAAGGCTAGAATAGGGAGTATGTTTGAGTTCAAATCGAGGTTTGGTAAGTATCGGCAGACTAAACTGTGACATGTAATCATGAGAGAGGCTCCCCTTATTCCTTTATATAAAGCATTACCCCGGTACAAGGACATCATTAGTAAGTACCACACCCAGTGGGTTAAGGGTACTGTGGGCAATATGTTTATGCCCTGGCCACAGGAAGGCACTCTTTCGAGATCAGTACTGCAAGACATGACAACATATTTATATGCCGCATAAAAAGGGAAGAAGTTAGAAAAACAATTAGCCATCCTAGAATTGCGTAAAATGGGAAGAGATGGAAGAGCCACCCGTGAAAGAGTGAATGCTTAATTAGCATGAAGGGGAGAGTGCAGCACCCTCGGATGATGATCTTCCTCTTCCTCTTCCTCTTCCTCTTCCTCCTCCTCCTCCGAGCACAGATTCAACTCCCGCAAATAAAGGGACTATACCCATTACAGGAATTAAAAGCAGCGGCAGGATACACTAACCCCACAAATGCACCCCTCTCCTCCGGTAGTGAAGATGTTATAAATGGAGTAAAAATAAAAAATAAAAAACTATTCAGTGTCCACACGCAATGAATATAGTGAATGCTGTGAGTTGCAGGCAAAATTGACAGAGGCTGAGGAGGAGATCCGGAGACAGAGAGGCAGGCAGGGCCAGGGGTCAAGTCGAGGGCACACACGGGTGAACAGAGTCCACCCGCCTTTTGCAGAGGGTGAATTCAGTCCCCCCACAGCTAAAATGAGACACAATCAACATCCCCTTTGAATTTATGAATTAAAGCCGACCCCAGGGATCAAGCTGCAGTCATCAAAATACCAAACAACTAACGTTAGAATGTTCCATTTTGCCACTACAAGTTCCAGGGAAAATATGTGTACTGGTTCTTGGAGTTTAAAAGATACACACCTTTTAACATTTTCATAAAACTATTAGAAGAAAATATCCTCTCTTGGTTTTGTGTGTGTTGATTTTTTTTAAAGGCAAATGATTATGCAAAGCCAATTTAATGAAATGTGCATATGTCACCTTGATATTCTAATTTCTGGCGACTTCACATCCCATAGCGTTTCTTGACGAGTCCCCCACTGTAATTTTTAGGACTTGACCCTTGTGCAGGGCAACATGGATGAGACAGTGGTTGCCCCTAATGAGTGGGTAGGAGGACAAATATTACTTCAATTAGACAGAAGAATTGTGGATGACTAACAAAAAGGAACGGGAAGTTAGAGGAAGACAGGAGAAAGAAGAGGAAGATAAAAGAACAAGAGCAAAAGGAACAAGCGAAGTGAACAGGAGAAAAAAGAAAAAGATAATGGGAAAGAAGGTATGAGGAAGAGAAGGAGAAGAAAAGAAAATGAGACGTAGACAAAGAAGAAACACACAAAGAACAGAAAAGGAAAAGAGAGGAGAAGAAGAAAATGAAAAGCAGAGACAAAGGGATAGAAAGAAAGAAAGGAGGAAGAACGAGATCGAGAGATAGAACGAGCAATAGAACGAGAAATAGAAAAGGGTATAGAAAGGTGATGAAAAGAAATAAATGAGATTGTTAAGGGGTATATGCTCCAAGAGGAAGAGAGAGACAAGAGTGGAAAGAAAGAGAAAGGAGTTTAGAAAGACTTTGTAAGGAAATAAATTAAATGGCCAAAAAGCATATCCTTCCAGATGAAGGTGAGGGAGAAGCCATGTGAAGGAGGATTGGTAATTTGTACAGAAGCAGGAGGAACAGTGGTGCCCGTAGTGTAAAAAAAAGAAAAGTATGATTGCCAGAGAGGGGGCAAAGGAGTGCATTGAAAGACGTGATTAGTGGATTGTATAGGACTATTTGAGGATAGAGGAGATGATAAAGTGATGTTTATTGATGAGGAAAGAGTGAGATGAAGAAGAGGAGGAGGAAGAGGCTGTACAAAGCCCTTTCTAGGGGCCTAGGAACAGGGCATGAGAGAGCGTGGTTGGGTTTGGAAGGATCAAAAGGAATGATGGAGCCTGATAGAATCTTCGGGCTCACAAAAATGCAATCAAAAAGCCTAGCTGACAGAACACTTTGTGTGAACACGTTGAGAAATTTACTGGGGTGGAAGAAAATTAATTTGACAGATATAACACCCAAGACACAGGGACTGACTGCGGTTGGACAGAACAAACAATTGATTCAATTTCCATTGTTAGAAAAGGGGGGGGAAGTATGGCCGCAATATATTCCATGGTCACAGATGGAAAAGAATAATTTAGTTTGTAAGCTACCAACATTGACATCAGGAGTGTGCAAATGGATTTGTGAATTGTAAAGAATGACGTTCGCTGTGGGTGACAAAGAGCTTGCTCAATGCCATAATAGGTAGAGGGCAGATAACATTTGGAAATGAGCAGGATATCCCTGATTGACGGCCCAGAACACCACACATGACAGAGCACCTTTTAATATTTGTACTGCTGATGTGTGGAGAGCACTTAGGTTACAGTATCCATATTTTTCAGACATGAGCGCAATCATGACATGCAAAATGCGCGATGACGAAGAACCGTTTGCATGTATTCAGGAGATTCAAGAAAAATGGCAGCTCAAAATCAGTGAACCGTGGGACAAAACTATATCTATTTTTATCCTATATGGTGCCAGGGGCTGCCTGAGGCAGTGCACAGAGAAATGAAAAAGATAGTGGGAATAAAAGTGAAGTTATGCGCCAGAGATTCAGTTCACTATAGTTCACCACTGTTGGCTGAACAAGAGAAAGCTACAAAGAAACTCGAGGAAAGAAATCTGGATTAAGTAAAACTAGTTCAGAAGAAATGATCATGGTTTTCAGTGAAAGAAGCAGTGTTAACCTGGGGAGAAAGGGTGATTACACAAGAAGGAAGCACAGCAAGAACAGCCAAATGCTAGTGGACATTTTGCAGGAAGGGGAGAATATAATTATTTACTGTGAGGAAGAGCGGGTAGGGTTCGGATTTCAGGCTCCACAGGGAGGAGGATTTTATGGGGACAACCTAGGTTTGAAGGACAGGTCGAGCAGTGTTGAACATCAAAGGGGGGGACAGCATATCCCCCAGCGTATAGCACAGAACCACCTGAATATTATTGTAATTGGTTATGTATAACACGCTTAATACACAGAGGTTTCTAAGCATGGACCCAGGGATCAAATTTGTGTTGCTCTACGTCATCTTGATTCCAAGGCGAGCACGTTGCCCCGAGCTATCCTCCCGAGAACAAGATCAAACAGTATCAAACACAAGGGCCACAAATGCAACTTGCCCAACAGGGAAGGACAATGTAAATGCAACAAGCACCAGTGCAAGCAGAGCAAGCCCCCATCCAGACACAGCAAATATTCATGCAACTACAAGCACCTATACAACAGAATACATTGACATCATGGAACGCAAACGTAGTGCCTCAGACTACAACACCCAGAATAGAGGGTGTGACCGTCGTGGGAGGGAAACCTTTCAAAGACACAGGGATGAACTTATACCCACAATAAGATGGCCCACAGAAAACCCTGATGGGTTCCATCCTATCAGTTACACCAGACCCACAAGAGGAACCAAGAGTCGTGGTAACCATAGGAGAAAAAACATGGTCCTTCCTTGCAGATAGGGGGGCGACCAGGTCCTGTGTTAGAGAGGGCATTTACACAATGTCAGGCATTGCCATGAATGCACAAGGTTTTTCTGGGGTGACAAGTATGGTGCATTTACTGACCACTTCCCCATTACTATAGGAGAACATGATTTGTCCATGCCATTATTTGACTCTGGCAAGACACCAGTCAGCATACTGGCGAGAGATTTGATGAGCAGATTGAAAACGACAATATAATTTACTGACCAGGAAATAATATGTTCTACTCTAGAGATCCATTATATAAATGCACAAAAATGTATACCAGCATTTTATGACCAGACTGCACAAAGGGACGTGCCATTAGACCTGGATCTATTCCTTTACGGAGTACACATACTGTTAGCATGCTTTCCAAGAATAAGGGGCAGACTTTTACGATTACCTACAGAATTTTTGTTCAGACCAGAGGTACTCATGGATGCTATGTTATGTTATGTTAAAAGATATTTATATCATGCACTGTCACCACTGCAGTGGTGCTCTTGCGTATCTGAAAAGAAGAGAGTAGGGTAAGTTAGTGGGACTGAGCGGGAGAAAGAGCAAAAGAGCTGTGATGCGCTGTTGGCAGCTTCAGTTCATTTTACACCGTTCATTGAGCTTAGGTGTGTTTTGCGGTTGGTAGTCTTCATGTGCTGTTGTGCAAGTCTATGTGTGATTTGTATTGTTGTTGTGGTGTAGCGAAGTGCATGTGGTTTGTTGCGGTTTAGAGGTATGGTTGTGTTTAGTTCAGAGTTTGAGAGGTGTACGCAAAGGAGTGAGTTTTTTTATTATTATGGTTGGTTCGTGGCATCACTATCTAGATGGGATGCATAATGATATCCACAATTCCATCTAGATGTGACGCAAGCTAATATTCACAAAACTCTCTAATTGTGGTGCAGGCTAATCTTCACAGTTCTGTCTAGATGTGATGCAAGCTAATATTCACAGTTCTGCCTGGATGTCACGCAAGCTAATATTCACAATTCTACCCCATCCATAACTGCCCAAAATGTAAACTGGGGCCAACTTACCCAATTGGCTGGATGCAACGTATGGGAACCTTACACATTGAGGCTAAAATCAGTAAGGCTACCTTATACAAATTGGGTAAATGCTGACTATGGCTGAGAAGCAACAAGTAGGCTGAGTGCCGGGGAGTAGGATGTTGGGTAATGTGACAGGTAAGGTAGTTAAGGAGTGTAGTAATGGCTGATGTGGCTGACTAACACAATCAGGCTAAATGCGAGATAGGATTACTATACAAACTGTGGTCTGGATGCATCAGAAAACCAGCTAATAGAGAATAAGATAGGATTAGATTGGGCTGGTCAGTTTAGTGGGGAGCAGTAATGGATACACCCTCTACCCGAACAGCACTTACCTTGTCAGTAGCTGTTGGTTGATGGCTGCAGCTCTCACAGGCTAACACGGGCCAAGACGGTCTGGAGCTGCTTTTGCAGGAGCTGGCCATTTCCTTGGAGCCCATAGCTGAATGGGGCTGCCCGGGCAGAAAGGCTGCCCTGTGTGGACCTACTAAGAGGATGTTGGCAGACAATGGGGCGAGGGGGCAGGCAGGGAAATGAAGTACCAAATGGCGGGGCAAGATGATAGGGGAAAGAGGCCAAAAAGCAGCAGGTGTAAGAAAAAAAGATAGAAGAAGAGGAAGGACAAGGGATTGCAATAGAGTTAGAAGCAGAATTAGTGAGAGAAGACAGGGTGATTCTGCATGGAGTTGATGAGGGAAAAAACTGGAGGACAGTGAAAGCTCTTGACAAGGGACACACATTTACTGATTTGACAGATGAAAATGTGTTTACAGATGACGACTTAGATGATGAGGTATTGTTTAACATATGCCTTACTTATCAGCTATAAATTGAGAACAGAGAATTGCTGCAGATAATGTAATTTGTAAAAAAGCTCCAGTCTATTCTTCAGGAAGATTTGGCACAAGTACCAAGCATATTGTGGACCAGTAGTCCATATGACATTGGCTTATTAAAAGGGGTTGGGTCAGTCAAAATTATACTGAAACCAGGAGATATTTTGCCACGGGCTAGACAGTACCCAATGTCAGGAGAACCAGATGAGGGTATTTATGCCACCATTGCTTGTATAGTGCAACAAGGAATATTAGTGTCATCAGATTCCCCATGTAACATGGCAGTGGACCCAGTAAAATGTGACAGGGGTCCTGGAGATTTATTCAGAATTTTACACCCCCTAAACAGCATTGTTGAAGCAGAGTTCCCATTGGTTCCAAACCCAACCATAATATTGTGCAATATCCTGGCCAAAGTTAAATATTTTTCTATGATTGATTTGGAGAATGCATTCTGTTCAATCCCCCTTCATGAAGAGTCTCAAGACTTGAATTCATTTTCCTATTGTGGTAAGTGAAAACATACAAGGCTACCCCCATGGTTACTCAATCTTCAACTGAGTAGTCCAGATGGACCAAGGAAACGTATACCTTGACAGTATACTGATCTAATATGTAGACAACATTTTGGTGTGCAGCGTGACAGAGTACTCCATTAAGTTCCAGTTGGATATGGAGTTCCTCTTTGTTCTCAGCATGACAGAGGACCAGTGCAGGAAAGTCTCAATACTATTGTTGACAGTCTTGGCAGAGAAGGGGTACAAAGTAGACAAGTAGACATTACAATATTTTCAGAAAGAAGTCCTGTATATAGGCAAGTTCATATCTCAAGAAGGATGAAAAGGGACCCCTGAGAGAGCAGAAGCGATTATGAAAACAGCCAGGCCAAAAACTGTGAGGGGAATGCAGCAATGTGTGGGCATTTGCAATTACTGCAGAGCATGGTTCTTTGATTACAGTACATATGTCAGGCCACATTTAAAAGAACTCAAGGAAGCACGGAAGGATAACAGTGGCATAGGCTGGACAGGTAAAATGATCGAGTACTTTGTTGAATTAAAAATGGCAATGAGCACAGCACCTGTGTTAGGGATCCCTGATTACAGTGCAGACATTTTCTTATTCTTCCATTCAAATGGAGTAGTAATGGCAGCAGTCTACACACACACACACACACACACACACACACACCCCCCCCCCCCCCCCCCCCCTACCCTGGGACATAAACCTCTAGCATTTTACAGTGGGATTCTAGATCTTTTAAAGAGAGGCCATTATCTATGTGACCAAGCATTGGCGGCAGCAGCTTTTGAAATTGAAAAGTATACTAGAATTGCAATGGGTTGTACAGTAACACTATATGTTGAGCATGCCCTCAATCACTGAAAAGCCTAAAAGCACATGGACCATACACAGAGCCTCTGGTTATGAGATAATTATATCAAATCCAGTGATCATAATTGTCAGATGAAGAACAGTGAATCCAGCAAGATTCATAGCAGAGCCAGTAGAGGAAGAAGACAATGTACATGATTGCACCAAGTATACTGGATAGCATGAGGAGATACCACATGTTAAAGAAAATGCCCTAAGAGGGGGGACAGTCCTCATCATTGATGGGTCATCATCAAATTATCAAAGCACAGGTGACAGGCACTGGTAAAAGAAAAATTGAATGTCAAATTTGAGACAGTGGAAAGTGTGAAATTGCCACTGCATTTCTCGTCAGAAGCAGCAGAACTGGTAGCACTGATTTTGGCACTTGAAAAGCATGAAGATTAGGCGGTAAGAGTGTATTCTGACTCTGCCTATGTGATGTCAACAGTACAGGCAGTATTGGCAGGTTGGAAGAGGCGTGGCTTCTTATGTACAGACTGCATGCCAATGCATTATGCACCACTTTTAGACAGGCTTATAAAATGCACTACATCTCCCATCGGCCAACGCTGTGGTGAAATGCGCAGCCCACACTGAAGGT
The DNA here is from genome assembly GCF_040938575.1 of Ambystoma mexicanum. Taxonomy (NCBI): domain Eukaryota; kingdom Metazoa; phylum Chordata; class Amphibia; order Caudata; family Ambystomatidae; genus Ambystoma; species Ambystoma mexicanum. The sequence continues at coordinate 412,520,880 of NC_090922.1, read as the reverse complement.
ACAGATTTAGTTTCTTGCGGCAACGAAGCTGCTGATTTAGAAGCAAACAAAGCAGCATATTATTCTGAAATATCTAAATTTGATACTGCACCTAAAAAAATACACACACATGAATCTTGGTAATGAAGGAAGGCTTTAATACACTACCCATAGCCCAAATGACTGAACTACAGGGACAAGCCCCACCGGAGGAGGAAGTAATGTGGAAATGAAAGGGGTGCTCATTATGCCCCATAGATGCAATGTGGTGGCAGGACAGCACCGGGAAACCAGTTATGCCCCTGGGATTACTTAAAGTAGCATTAGATCAACTATATTACCCAGCACATACAACACAAGCTTTGATGTTGGAAGACTGGTTTGTATCCAATCTGGCAGAGCATGATGATGTTTCATTGTGAATTGTTTGACTTGTCAACAGTATATCACTGGGTACATGCTGCGAACGGTGGGAAGAGCAATACCCTGCCCTACTGGACCCTTCCAGCATTTGCATATTGACTATGTATATACGGGATGCGGTATGCGTGTACCTCTTGCTCCTCCCACTCGAGCGCAGACTGATGCCCATAGAGTGTCAAACATACTGAGAACTGAAGTGCACAATCATTTGACTGCTATAACGGCAAGTGTTACTTTTATGTCTCTACAACTTTGTCCATGGCAGGGGACGTTGAAAAAGACTGATGAAGAAACAAACAAATTGATATCACAACAGTTTTAAAACCACCTACTCTGTATGCAAAGGTACTCTGCTGGAGCTTCAGAAGGTGCTGGCACAAGCCGAGATTTGAAGGACCATTCGTCGTGGATGAAGTAATGGCCATAAATCTGCAAGGAAGAAGGGCGTGGCTGCACCTCAGTGACGTCAAACCCTACAAAGGAGAGACTCCATGCTGCAAATCCCTGAAATTGAAGAAGAGAAGAGATGCATCTAGACAAGATCAACTGCCAAAGCCAAACAGCAACCAGAAGAATAAAAGAGACAGTGTTTGTTTAAATACAGCAATAGAAGAGATTTAGTGGCCACTTTTCATAATCATGCCTGCATAAGACAAAGAGTAGCATGAGAAGAAAAGTACACATACTAAATGCGTTCCTTAGCAATTATATTTCTTATGGCTTTATCTTATTTAGTGAATACGTATCCTGCTTAAGAGGAGAGAAATGTAACCCTCACTGTTTTTCTAGTGAATGTTAAAATGTATTTTATTTTTGAAAACCATGTTCTTGCTGTATTGACAGTTTTTCCTGTAAACACTAACATTTTGAAGAAATGAAAAGAGACTTCCTGAAAGAGGAAAATGGGTCTGTTTAATTGTGTTAAATATTTGCTTTTGGCTCGTAGACAAAATAGTGCATATGGTTATTTACAAAGAGTGGATATGTTGTCAATAATGTGCTCAGCAAATAAATTTACATTTTGCAGTCTCTATTTTATCATTCTCATTCCATTAAGAGAGTCAGTCCTGTTTGATGTATCCAAACCCATATACACCAACGTAACCCCTTATTGCCATGACAAATTAACTGACTACCCAAGAATTATCTGTGGTTACTGTGCAAATCAAAAGACTTAAATGAAATGTTATCAATGACTTTGAGCATATGAATTTGTACATGACTTACTCTGCTCAAGTCTCTAATAATTGCTTGTACCAGCACAAGACCGAGTGAGGAGAGAGACATTTGATGAGAGCTGTTATGTATGCTCTCTTATCCCCTATGACATGAGCGTATCCTGAGTTTGTATAGCAATAGAAATAAATGCGAGCACAGCACATTGCCTAACACATCTTGCTCTCTGTCTCATTAGAGGGCAATTCCAAGGTCAATCTGCTTCACTAGTCTGGGTAAACAAAGCAAAATCTGCATGGGAAGATAACTGCATACAAGTAATAAAAATGACGGTCAAGGCCGAGAAACGGCACAATGTGTTAAGATATATACCATCTTAAACAAATAGGGCAGGGAACAAAATAAGAAGGAATAAAAAGCTCCAGTGCAATTATAAGAATTGGAAAGATATGCCCAGATGTTGGGAAAGGGGCCAATTGCAAATAAAGGAAACTGTGCTCACACCTGAGCAGTGGACCGAAGGATTAGTATGCAAAGCAGTGGTGGTCTTGGGGCAATGGGAAGAGGTTGTGGTAAACACAAACGCAGCTTGCATCAACCTAGGGCCCATAATAACAAAATTACTCAAATGGGTCAATAATGAGGGAAGGCCAGTACAAATATTGCCAATGAAAAATGCCACCCTGTTCTAGAGGAGGAGCCAAGTGCCTCTACCAGAAGTCCTGCCCCAGTTTTGCCTATATGTTGGGAACACGAAATTGCGACATGCCAAACACCAGCAATGATGCCCATAACACAAAAAGTCTTTGAAACAAGATGTCCATTGAGAAAACCTTTCTTCATGTATCCTTGGAGAGCAGACGGCCTCCTAGGAGAAATCATGGAAGAAGTTTGAAGATGAATGAAAGCGACGACTGGTGATGTCACATGAAGCAGAAATGCCGCACGCAAAAGAGATGCCAATGAAGAAGGTGGATAGACCTTATAGAATCTGATGGCGTAGTAAAGAATCGAGTAACATTTCATGTGCAAAATGAAGATTTCACGTGCAGAGAGCACTGAAGAAAATGCAAGCCGTTTTATAATGGTGCAGATGCTGAAATGAAAGTAAACTAAGTAATCATGAAGGCTGGCTATATGTAGTGAATAGACTGCAGGCACTGCCGCCATTATATAAATCTGTGTATAGAATCTGGATGTTCCACATCATGTTTTAGCACTAAGACCCCATGAACAGAAAGTGTGGCACAGTAGAAGAAAACAGCTGATGGTGAAGGAAGAATCAAGAAAGCTCGTCTGGCCCAGTGTCAAGGGTTGGGGCAGCCAAGAAACTGGTTATCTATTCCAGAAGATACAATGAACGTGAGAAGCGAGGTGAGCTCCTGTTAAGGTGTAATGTAAAAACACTCGGAGTGGCAGGTTTTCTTCATTTAATAGTGTTAAATACGAAAGAAAGAAAGCTCAAACACGGTCTCCTGTCATATGGTCTAGATGGACATAGACTTTGGGCGAGCTACATCGAGACTGAACATAAGACCATGTTCACACTCCCTTCTATTCTCAGGCGCAGTGATACTTTGCAAGGCCGAGTACAAAGACAATGGGCTAATTGGGTGGGAAGGCATGGTCATGTCCAACCCACACGCACCTGGGGAACCAGCTTGCATGATCCTAGTGAGTGGAATATTCCAGAAGGGTACAAGCATGCCAACCAATTGTAGAGGGCCACGTAGCAAAGAGCCTTATTGTTTGAAACCCAATGCAACTTTGTGCATTTCATGACACTGAAGATTACTTGCACTAGGGGTGGGCATAGCTGTCCATGTGACTAGAAAGATCCAATCACAATCCTATCCCCCATAGAAAGTATACCTAGATGTTCCCTGTAGACCAACCACAATCCAACTAAGGTTTTCTTGTTTTGTCACGTAGTATGACAATGATGACAAGTTTTTACTATACAAGTGTGATCATGTAACTCGTTGTGAGACTTGAGAAAACTTTCGTTGATGTCCGTTGTACTCCCTGCTTGAGATAATTGTTAATAAAACAGCTAAGATTTGCCAACTTCCTGAGTCGATCTAATTATTGGAGTAAGAGTAAATTCTGCATCCCCAATCCATCCCATATATAGCTACTTTGCTTAAAAGGTCCTATGGGTTCACTGTGATTCCAAAGTAATGGAATAATAAATGTTGGAAACAATATCAAGTGAAACACATTTTTTTAAATCAGGAGCAGCAGTGCTGATGGTCCTCTATTGGGCTTGTGGCGTAAAAGCAAACCTGCAAATGCCCCCAAATTGCCCAAATTGGGGAGGCCTATGTTCCATTGTAACATTAAGTACACCAGCTCTTGTAATACCCCAGAGTGACATACAAAATAATGATTTCACCCAATTGAATACACATTTAAGGAAAAAGAGGTCCCTTACCCTCGAGCACAATAAAAGGGAAAATTATTACTTGAGAAAATCAATAAAAGCCTATGAGAACATACCAGATTAACACAAGTTGTTCAGCAAGACAGCAATGATTTTCACATCCATGCTTATGGCTGGGTTGCAAGCAGTTATGAATGCAAATAACAAGGTGGGAGTTGTTGCAAACAGTCAATACAGCTGTGAAAGTCTTCAATGCCATAAGGGAGAAGTGTAGAGCCATCAGGCATATGGCCCTTCAGAAGAGTTATGTCCTTGTTTTAATAACTGCCATGGAGGGTGGTGTGTGCACAAAGACAGGACATTTTTGCTACACGTACCTCTCCTCCCCATGATGATGAAAACAGGACGCTCACAGAGGCCATTGCTACTTTATCCGAATTACATGCAAAAATGGATAACAATTTGTGGTATTATCTATTCTCCTGGATATCCTGGCTGACCAATGCATTTAAGATACTTATTGCTATAGTAGAATATGAGTATAAAAAGGCGGCCAAAGGAGCAGTTGGAATGGAAATAGTAATAGACCTGAATGCTCCGGCCCATGAATATACCCAGACATATGACCCGATTCGTGCCCAAGTAAGAGAAAGCCCTATTCCACCTCCAGGATCAAAATGTTATTATCCCCCAGACCTGCGCAATTACATTGTATGCTGGGTGTTTTGCAAACCAGATGGGGAGTGCTGCTATATGACCTGGAGTGGTGATGAACACAGAAAACATGCAGGTAACCTGATGGGGGGTGACCAATATATGGACTCGCAAAGTACCTTATGTGGGGGCGGGCACTAAAGGGGTGTGGTTGAGTAATTGACCAGAGAGCGCAATGTTGACAAGCAGAAGAATGCGTCATTCATGGCTACTGCCGCTTCACTACCCCAATATCACACTGTTGACAACACTGTGTACTGGGGCGACCATATTGGCCTTATCCCGACAAATACAGGAATAAATCTACCTGATCTAACTAAACATGGCGAGAGTAAGCAAACTCTATTTTAACTGACACATGCGCATGCAAAAGACACAAAGTAAATATGCATTCACCATGAAGAAACACAGACACTAGGTTAAACATGCATTAATACACTGATGAACTCTATGGCATCATCACTAAACCCCAGCCTAACATCCTCTCTCATGTGGCAAGAGGAAGGCAACCGCTCCTTGATCCTGGCCCTGGTGGTGGTTTTATGAGGGAGGATCACATGGGAGTATATGGCTGTCGGGGAGATGTGGGGACTCCATTGGGAGGGCCATGGTATTCATCCTTTTATTGTGTGAAGAAGACTCTATAATGTCAGAGTTCCTGATGGCATATTGTCATTATACAAATCCCTCCAGTTGTAAAAGCCTAAAACCCCTGCTTGTCAGTCACCCTAGGCAGGATACCATTTCTACCTCATATTTACATAAAACACACTTAACATCTGCTGTTTCTGATGGTTTTCATTTAAACAAAGAGCCAGAACAATACAGTCTTAAAAAGTCTAAAACGCCTATGGACTTCAAAACCCATAAGGCCTCAAGAAATGAGACAAGGAAGATGAAAAAGGAGTTTGTGGATTATGAAGTAAACATCAAGCTATACATGCAAACTAGTTATGATAGAAAGCATCTGTGCTGGACATTTAAACCTGGACATTTAAACCTGATGACTACCTTCCATTCAAGAGAGGAGAAGGAAGCTGCAGAGCGAGGTGAACCACGTTGGGGGACAAAGATGATTACGAGCACCTGCTTGGAAGCACATTTACTTAGAGGGACGTGAGACTGGGAAAGGTGCTGCGAGTGCTTTGGGGGACCGCTGGAAGGTCAACAGCAGCGGCAAGGCTGTTGGAGATGCAGTCTTATGAAACTGCTTCAGTTTCACCGGTTGATGAACGCAGAGCTGACGCTGGAACCAAATGAGTTTCTGCGAAACCGGAGAAGCCTTCCCAGAGACGCAGCTTCAGCACAGCGGCATGCCACGGTCCATAAATGTCAAACAATGGTGATTTGGCCAGTAAGTGTTAGGGACACTGGGGCATGCAGACAGGCACATGGACAGGTAAACTATTATTTTGAACACCAACCAAGCAAATTGAAAAGACAGAACTTGCACAAATCCTCATGTGAGAGAGAGCAGTATGGGAAAAGATGGAGTAAATGTTAGCCACAGCAGATGCATAGTGATGAAGAAGTTGAAAGACAAAATGTCTACAAGTCTCCTTACATGAGACCTCAATTTGGGGAACATTGGAACAGGTGTTGCCACAATATGAGATGTCAATATGGGGAGAAGTTGGAACAAGTAGGACCTGAAGCTAAAGAAGTATAAACAGTGAAGAAGTACAACTGTGTTATATATGGAAAGAAAGGGAACATTGTAGGAACTCCTCGTGAAAGAGGCACATCAGACAGCAAGCCCTTTTCGGAGAAGGATACCTGGAAGGAGAGTACACCCTGGGATCAACAAAATCCAAAAGGGGGGATTCCAAGTAATCCACACAAAGTATATGAAAGGAAAATACTTGATGAAATGATACCTGGCAGGAGAGTACACCTGGGGATCTAAAGAGTTTATTGAAGAAGGAGAGACACTATTGATATCCTTACAAAAACCACAATAGCTTTGAAAAGACACTCTGTCATTCGTGGAGAACTGTTGTGTAAAAGAGACACTTCTACTACTTTTGGGGAGCCATTGTTTGGAAAAGGCAATGTTCTCATCGTCCCTAAGAAAGTGTTAAATACACAATTACTTAAGTTGCCAAGAGATACTTTTTCGGTTATCAAAAGATACTTTTGTAATCCTTAGAATATCATCATTTGGAAGAGACAATTTTCATCTTTAAGGAAGTGTTCTATGAAAGAGACTTTTCAGCTACTCTTAAAAGACTCTGGCTTTAAGGAGGACACTTTTGTTATTCTACCTGAAATAATCCAGGGAATGGAACTCCCTTCTGGATTCAAGGATGATTTGTTGAATTCCTTGATTTCTATGCGCTCTTTGCTAGTCCTGAATTCGAGATATTGACCTTGCATCTTTAATTGTTTATTTAAGTGTGAGGTTATATATATTCTGGACACAAGGACTGTTTGCACAATTTTGATGACAAGACACAGACTGATCTTTAGACGGTAGCTGTGCAGACCTGGCCAAGTTTACAGAGACATTAGGGAGTGAAGGGATGGTTCAGGAAGGAACAAGAGATAATTTCCATGGCACAAGACATATTTCTCTAAGGTTAATTAAAGAACCATTTGCCTTTGAAGGACAGGTGGAGGATAATTATGAGCTGTAAACTATCAGGAATGGATCAACTATGTCTCCAGTAGTTAGAAAAGTAATAACACTCACGCTGGGATTAGCTAAAATCTCATTAAATGCATGGTGAAATATTTCAGAACATGGACTTCTCACATATGACCCATAAATCAAGAGCACTGTCCATTAATTAGTCCCAGACACAGAACAAGCACCTGCTTCGACTCCCCACATATTCTCAGAACCAAGGTGCCTAGCATGGTTGACTACAAAGGGGTCACTCTGGCTCGTGGCCTAGGAATAAGGGATAGCATTTTATTTAATTGAAAGGAAAGCAGTTTCTGGAATAATCTCGCCCCACTCCCATTTTGATTTTTAAAACTTTATTGGTTTTCTAACTTCACATTAACAATAACATCAACACTTGCTCCCCAAGTGACCCCCTCCACCCTCCCCAGCTCACGGCAGTTCCACACATGGTGAGACATATGTCTGTTTTCTTTTTTGTCCGCATTCTACCATATCCTGTGGGTATTATAGATACACATTCATTTATGTCCCAAGGATAGCAACATGCATTACCAGTCTCATTCAAAGGGCATTACTCCCCATCTCTCCAGTGTTTTATGACCTGTGTACGAAGCCGCCCGCCCCTGCTTAAGTTACAATTTGAGATCATTCCATCACAGTTTGGAGCTGGCGGCGTATGGGGTAGCTTCAGGAGACTGTGCATTCTGTTGCGTATCCGAGTAGTATTGATGAAAGGGGGGCCAAGTAATCATACGTGCGGCTGCTGGCTGGCAGCGTTGAAGCATATCTAGTTTCCCTTTTCTCACATGTATTCATAGTTTCCATCCATCTCGCAAACGTGTGAGCTGTAGTTTTACCCCAGGCCCTTGCCAACAGGTATCTGGCCACAGCTGCGACCATTCCCAGTAGTTTCCCCTATGTGCAGGATACTTCTGTGATCATTGCCAGGAGCCACAGTTTTGGTGAATACAACCTTATAGTGGGGAGCATTTCAGTTATAGCTTCCTCAATTTTCCCCCAGTAGGTTCCGATGAGTGGACAGGACCAGACCACATGATAAAAATCTGCTATTTCTGAGCCCCATCTTTTGCATGCTGGCAATCTATCTGGGAAAAACCTGCTCAGTTTAGGGGGTGGAGGGGGAGTAGTATACTTGGTGTATGAATTTGTAGTGGACCAATCTGAACCGACAATTCAGGGACAGATTACGAGTTTGCAGGCATATTGCTTTCCATTGTTCCTTGCTCAGTAATGTACCCAGCGTGTCCTTCCAGGTCTTTTTGTAGGGCCTTTCCCTAGCTACTTTCCCACCTCTAATCAGCCGATGAATGGCAGAGACTAGTTTTGGAGCAGATAAAGGGTTAATTACATAATTTTGTGCAGGATGGGGTATAGGAGCCAGTAGCAAATTGGGCCATTTGGTTTTCAGTGTCTCCCTGAACCTGTAATACAGCAGTAAGGTTACTGCATTGTGTTCCCTCCTCGCCCGCAATTCATCCCATTTAATACATTGACGATCTTGTACCATGTCTCCCAGGGCCTAAAAGTGCACCTGGAAAGATCTTGTGTGTGTAAGTGGGATTCCAACTACCTTATACACAGGGAGATCCGGGAGGTAGCACGTCTCTGTCCCCAGGAGTCGACCTTTCTGTTCCCAGGCCCTACAGGTCACAGCCAGGGGTTGGATTTCACATTAGAGTGTCGCCCCTCTACTACCCAGGACAGGCCTAGCAGGTTATTCAGGCTAATTACTGCCTTAGCAAGGAGGAAATGCAGGGAGTCCGCCGATGTATTGGACCTGCGCTGCCAGGAAGTATAGGTGCATGTCAGGATATTCCAACTCACCCTGTTCGTACGGCCTTGCAAGGGTGTCGTATGCTACTCTGGCTTGTCTCCCAGCCCAAACCAGCCGTGTCATTAGGCTCCTAATCCGGGTCCAAAATTGCGAGGGGGGGCCATATTGGTACGTTATTAAAGATGTAGAATAGTTTAGGCAGAAAAATAATTTTGGCTGGGGCAACACGTGTACCTTAAGATAAGGGCAGTAGGATCCAGAATTCTACTTTATGCTCTAGCGCTTCTAGGATTTTCACATAATTGTCCGTATATAAGTCACTCACCCTTGTGGAGACCATAATACTCCATTAGGGTATCCCTTGGGTACACCAGCGGAAATCGCCACCCACATCCATCTTTTGTACCCCGGGAGTTAGGGGGAGTACCTCAGATTTGGTCCAATTAATTCGTAGTCCTGAGAATTCCCCAAATCTGACAATCTCTTGAGTAATGGAGGGGGGTTCTGCCTGGGGTGTTTAACGTAAAGCAAAATATCATCAGCATATAATGACACAATGGAGAGGTGTGAATGCACTTGGATCGCGCGGTTTGCATGTAATTCACGAATATGCCAGGCTAGGGGTTCCATAGCAAGGGCAAATAGGATTGGGGAGAAGGGGCTGCCGGGGAGGGGGTGGATGAAATCTGAGACGACTACGTTAGTGCACAACGCTGCCCTGGCAGCTCTGTACAGTAGTTTGACTGAACAGATATATGAGTCCGAATCCGGAAAGCCAGAGGACCTCGAAGAGGAAGGGCTACTCAACGGAGTCGAAGGCCTTCCGAGCACCAAGGGCCTCGACCGCCATCGGTATCATCGGGTCCAGATTGTGCACTAGGGTGAATAGGCATCTTAGACTATTATGGGTTGACCGGCCCAGGATGAGTCCGGCTTGGCCTGGAAGGATTAAAGCAGGCATGTGCTGGAGTATACGGTCTGCCAGTATCTTGGCGAGTATGTTATTGTTGGTGTTGATTAATGACAACGGTCTATATGACGACAGCTGCCGGGGAGTCTTTTCAAGTTTTAGTAGTATGGTTTTAGCGCTGATCAGGTGGATTCCAGGAGGGTGCCTCCAGGCAGTGCGTTTTCGTACATGTCCAGGAGATTAGGGATTAGTAAATCTACATACGTTTTGTAGAATTCTGCTGCTATCCCGTCAAGCCCGGGGGTCTTACCGCTAGGAAGGAACCATATTGCCTTACGAACCTCCTCTTCGATTATCGGGACATTCAATGCTCCCCCTTGTTCTTGATCTAACCAACCCAGGGAAATTACGTCTAAATATTGTACCATAGCATTGTGTCTCGCACTGGTCCGAGATGCGGGTGACTGGTTATAGTACTCTCAGAATGCCTTATTGATCCTATCGAGGTCTCTAACCGTATGCCCATTTTGGTCCTCAATCTCCATTATGGATGTGGTTTGGTGTTCCCAGGCCAGTGTTTTGCTATGGTGATCTCCCTCCCCATATTTTGCTGCCACTATTGGGTCACCCAGGAACCTCTCCTCCCTGGTTGCCAGCTAAAGGAGTTCTTCTCTATGTGCCCTCAGTTCTTGGCACAGCGCAAGAGTGTCTTGGGCCTCCTGCATATTCTCTAGTTCTCAGATGGATCCTTCCAGTGACCACATGGCCCTCGTAGTGCGCTCAGCACCCCTCCCTCCTTAGAGATGCAGCAACCCCTTACATCCACTTTGAATGCTTCCCATATCGTGCCAGGGTCGGGCACCGATCCAACATTGGCTTGAGAATAGGTCTGTATATCCGGATGGATCTCTGCACGAAAGGCCACGTCTTCTAGGGCTGTGGCTGTAAACCGCCATCGAAGCTGTCCCGGGGGTCTTGCGAGGTTAGTGAAATGGACCAGCACTGGTGAATGATCAGATAGAGTCAGAGGAAGTATGGTAGCTTCCAAGACCTTCCTATTAATGGGGGTGGTGGCCATAATGTAATCAATCCTGGATGAGCTGCCATGGACACCGTAGAAGGTGGTGTACTCTCTTTTGAGTGGGTGCGCTCCATGTCATATGTCATGTAGCTCTTGGTAGATGGCTATGGAATCCCATGCTTTAACTGCCTGTGGAGAGTCTGTTGTCTAGATGTGGATCTGTTTAGTTCCAATGTGAGGGCCATATTGAAGTCACCTGCCCATATGATTTCATAACCGGGAAATGTATGTATATGCTTAGGACACAGATGAAAGAACTCTGGGGTGTCTGTGTTTGGTGCGCAAATGTTTATAAGTAGGAGTTGTGTGCCATGTACCTCCCCAGCCAGTCTGATGTATCACCCCTCCTCATCCTAAATTTGCTTGTGTAGTTTGTATTGCAGAGTTCCGTGAATATAAATAGCTACTCCGCGGGAGTGAGTGGTGTATGAGGAGTCATATCTATGGACACCCCATCCCACTAACTTGGAGGGGAGCACCCCGGACCAAATTCGTCTCCTGCAGGCATAATAAATGTACTCTTTGGTTTCGGATATAATTTGCTATCAGGCGAGACTTCTTCTGGTTGGAGAGCCCCCGTATAATCCAAGTCAATAGCCCTATCCGACTTCACACTTATGATGTGCGTGCCCATACTGTGTACTGTATATGAATATTTGTGTTGGTATTGGGGTTACTCATCAGTGGACAGCCGATGGACATTAGTTGCATAGCCTTATTCTGCACCATGTGTAATAGAAAATAATCCTGTGTGTGAGCCCTCAATCCCCCTCCATAAACTCCTTTAACTGTTAACATTGACGTATAACAACATTGTTTTACCCCCGGACCTGCCCTCTCCATCCCACGCCAGAAACAAAAATCTACCAGCTCCCATTCCCTCTCTATCCTCCAAACTTCCCACATTAACGTTACATAAACAGTCCGCAGTGGCTGCAGGTAGTGGGGTGCAAGGGCGGCTAGTACACTCCCAGTGGCCACGGCCATTGTGTAGCACTCCTTGGCCCGTCTAGCACCCCCAGAACCAGTACAACATCAGAGTTGGGGCCTTGTACTTTGATTATTTTCCATGTGGAGGAAAAATAGGGCGGCCGAGGTGAGTGTCATCGGTGAGCCCCCACGGTAGGGGAGGTTTATTGCAAAGTGTTCTGCTGACTCCGACGACGTGGAGAAGGTGGTCGTACCATTGTGCTGAGCTTGGCCGGGTACAGCATTGCATATTTTATCTCTTTCTCGCGCAAAATATTCTTGACAGCTTGGAAGATTTTAAGGTGCTCCTGGACTGACAAGCTGAAGTCCTTGAATAGCCGAATTATCGAGGAACCCCATTGCAGCTCTCCTTTCTCTCTAGCCGCACATAGCAAGATGTCGATGACTCTGTAGTTGAAAATGTAAGCTAATATTGGGCGCTCTGGGGCCCCGGGGGGGTTTGGCCGCCAACAATCGGTGCGCTCGTTCCACCATGAACATGGTCGTGCAGGGGTTGGTTGCGAAGGATCTCTACCAGTTAGGTTTCCACAAACTTCTCCATGTTGTCGATCAGAGTTGACTCAGATTTCCAGAATAAGTATGTTGTTCCGCCTCAATTGCCCTTCAGGATCTTCATTTTTGGCCATTACTTTCTTGACGATCTGCTGTAGCTCAGCCATTTTGTGTTGCAGGGTGGCCACCTTGCCCTCACCGTCTCCTATCTGTTGTTCAGCTTCCGACATGCGTCCACATAGCTTGTCGATTTGTGTGGCTGATGTGTCCATCTTGACCCCTAAGTTATCAGTGCTGCTCTTCAGGGCTAATAATGTAGGATTCAGGGCTGCAATGTCTATTTGGGATGGCGCTTGGCCAGGGACATCATTTAGGGGTCGCCATGGGTCACAACTGCGACCCCGAGGTATCCCTTGCTACCCTGTGGTCTCCCTTGCTACCTCTAAAAAATAAATATAAAACATTTTTTTTTAAATGCAAGCCATTTGCTTCTGGAGTGGATGCCTTTCTTGTTCAGGCCTCTTTAATAAAAAAAAAATAAAAAAAGGAAGAAGAAGAAGGAGAAGAAAAAGAAAAAGAAAAAGAAGAACAGGGGTTCCACAAGTACAACACTTTCAGCAGCAACCCTACATAATAAAGAATAGAACAGGACTACCAAAAAATGTGGCTTTCTGGAATTCTGTACACTAATTGCTAGACTCATTAAATGTGTATTTCAGGCACACTTCAGGGGGTGAATCACTTATTTAGTCTGTTCTTAAACACTTCAACTCAGCCTTTCAGCCTCTGAGTTCAATAAATGAGTACCAACACAGGTTGGGTGATAATGTATGTATATTTTATAATAACACATCATCATCAGTAGGCCATGGACGTCTGCTTGCATTCACAGTAATTTGTTAATATGGACCTATACAAACTGATCTTAATGATACATATGGCAATCCATTCTTGTACAAAATGTATATAACATTATAGTTATATCGTAACCATATTTTTCATAGTTTACTTCGGAACAATGCTATTTGATGCCACTTCCTGTTTTGTCAAGGGGTGAAATGTTGTGTTCCATCGCTTCCCCTGATATCACTTCAGGGTGGGGTCAAATGATATCACTTCCTGTGATGTCATCAGAGGTCAAGGGTTATGTGATATCACTTGTGCAACCCCTGGCATTTTGGTGAAATGACGTCCCTGTGCTTGGCTCTGTTCTTGGGATGGTGTTGGCTGTGACTGCTCCATGCACCCAAATTACTCCATTTTGGCCTGCTTCTTAGGATTGACCATTATGGAGCCGTCTTCCAGTTGACCCCCGCCCCCTCACGAGTTGCTGCTGAAGTTCGGAGGCTATTAAAAGGTGTTTCTGCTGGTTACCCTTGTTGCGCTATGATGTCTATTTTAAGGGTGTCAGTGTTGGATCCGGGGGATGGTTCTTTATTGTTCTTATTTTGTTTTTTGGGCTGGCAAGGTATCCCCCCCAGCACAACCTTCCATCCCAGCTGTGGGCCCCTCCGCCCATGAGTGTGCGGCCGCAGGCTGAATATTGTCAGTTATTGTAGGGCTGTTCCGTTGGTTGTAGTATTAATTAATGGGAGTAGAAGTACACTGCTTATTGTGCTCTAGTTCACTGCGGTACTGTTCCTGCTCACAGCCCAGGGTGGGTAAGACCGAGATCTGCTAGTCGGATGTGGAAGGAGAGTACCCACCCCAGGCGTGTTCGTTATGCCTGTGCGTCCCTGGGGCACTCAGCCTTCAATTTTGTTCTCTCAACCCCACCCACGCGTACCCTTCACCCCAGTGTGAAAGATTATCTCACCGGAGATCCTGCTATATGGCACACGGGGGCATGTGTCCCTCAGACCTTCGACAATGTCAGTGATCCTTTAATCCTTGGGTCCAGATAGTGGGCCCTCCATTGTATTTGTGTAGCGCATGCCTTCTCATGCAGGAGCAGCCGGGTCCTTCCTGTATCTATGCCTGTTGGGGAAGTTGTTCATGGGTTTTCCCATCTCTGCTCCCAAAGCTGCACCGTTATCTATGTCAGTCAGGTCCTCCCAGCGCCATCTGTTAATGGCACAGTGTCATGCTGCAAGCGCTTCTCCTCGTGTTGTGTGCCCCGAGTAGAGCCTTCAAGGCAGGCGTTTCTCACCTTGTGTGGGGCGCGTTACAGTGTTTGCTCAGGCTGGGCTGCCTCATCTGGTGTTTCTCCCTTTCAAAGTCCAGCGGCGTGCCCTCCATCCCAGAGGGGAGTGCTTCTGAGCCCGCTCCTCCCCACGTCAGCGTAGATATATTACAAAAAGGAGGAAGGTTCATGCTCCTCGGGTCCCCGTTGAGGTCCGGCAAGGCACATGCAGTGGCGGCGAATCCAGGGGTGTAGCTGTGGTGTCCCCGGGTCACGTACCCCACTGGTGGGCTCATGGGATGCCCTTCGGGGCTCCACCGCTGTCGGGTCTCTGGCGGGGAGGGAGAACACGCCTATCAGAGTTGGCGCTTATAGTCAGAGAGAGCAGTCTCACCCCTGCACCCGAGGGGTCCTTTCGCTCACCGGCTGTGTTGCGATGTGCAGGCCGTATTCCCTGTGGATGAAAAGGATGTCTCGGAGCGCAGTGCAGGATCGGTGCTGTTCTGGTCTGGTTCCCTCACAGGTCTCGCCACTGGTTCCATTCCCAGGAGTTGTTGTTAGAGTGCTGGGTGGGGACAGTGCCAAGTGCACCAGGAGCAGGGTTCGTTCCTCACTTTTTCATATGGACGAGGGGTGGGGTCGCAGTGTAGAGCACCAGTTATTACCGCCATCAGCCAACGTGCTTCTATGCCACAAGCTGGTCGGCCACCCCTACCCCAGCAGGTCTGCTGGGCCAAGCAGAAGCCGTTGCGGGAAGGCACTCCGCTCAGTTTAAGATTGTAGTGTCAGATGGGACATATTTCTGATTTATAATCCACTGCTTTACATGAGAAACATTGATAGTGAGGCGAGATACTTAATGTTTGTATACTGTATACTGTCCCTGCTTTCTCGTTTGATTTGTTATTTATTATGTGCCTATACACCTGTGTTTAAAGGTGCAACAAGGCATTTCAAGGGGAACAAATGGAAGAGAAGACAACCATCTTACTAGGCCTCATGACATTTAGATCATGCAAGTGCGCAACGCAAAGTGCAGGGGAGAGGGTGCAGGGGGGAATGTAACCAGGGCAGCGGGCTCTGAGTTAAGTGCGAGGGTGGCTGGGACAACAGGATCCTAGCCAGGAAGTGCAAGGTGGGACAGGTGGCAAGTGCAGGAGGACTGTTCCAGGGGGCACGGTGCCCTGTAAGACTCAGGGGGCACCAAGCAGCCAGTCAGCAGAGTAGGAGGAGCAGGTGCAAGGGTAGGTTGGCAGGGGAGAGAGAAAGAAGAGGAGAAAAGGAGGATCTTGAGGAGCTTCTGGAACTTAAGGAGATCCAGCTCAAGATGAAGAGAGGCAGGGAGGCGGTTGCAGAGGGAGGCTCCTGCAGAGGAGAGAGATCTTCCCCCACACTCTGCTTGGACAAGCGACTGAGCCACAGAGAGTTAGAAGTAGATGAGCAGACGGCTCAGGCAGGAAAATATATAGGAAGAGAGAGTTGAAGATAGTGAGGGCCACGGCCTCAAAAAGCCTTGTGGGTGATGCAGAGGGTCTTGAACTTGATGCTTGCAGCCACCGGGAGCCAGTGGGGGAATCAGTGCTGGAGAGAAGCGGTCCCTGGGCTTGGGGCCAATGATAACTCTTGCAGTCCCGTTGTGGGTAAGTTGCAGAGGGCGAAGAGTAGATTTAGGTAGATTGTTGCAGTAGTCCAGCCTAGAGAGAACCAGGGCTCTGGAGACCTTCTTGGGGAAGGTGAGAAAAGGGAGATTACCTCTGAGGAGGTGAAGCTGTAAGTGGGCCTCCTTGGCAAGGTCTGTGATGTGGGGGGGTACAAGGAGAGAATGGAGTCAAAAATAACCCCAAGGTGTTTTGCCTTACAGGAGGGTGAGGGTAGAGGGCCCACGGAGGGCAGCCAGATTGAGAGAGGAAAAGCAGGAGCAGAGGTCCCAATGAGACGGTTCTCTCTCTCTTACTGGCATTAAGGCATAGACCATTGGAGGCGCACCCTTGCCTGAATAGCTGATAGACAGTCATGAATCAGTGAGGTAGGGGAGGAGGCCGAGGGTAGCCTGAAAGAGAGCTGTGTGCCATCCACATAACACTGAAAGTTAAAGGAGAAGGTAGAGATCAGGAGGGCCAAAGGGGATAGATGGACATTGAAGAGAGAGGGTGAGAGGATAGAGCCCTGTGGAACACCACATGTGCAGAAAGTGGTGGTGGAGAGAAAGGCTCACGATTTAAGAGGAAGGAGGTCAGCCATGCCAGGGCCTGATCCATGATGCCTAGGATCTGGATTTGGTTAATCAGGATGGCGTGGTTGACCATGTCAAAAGCATAGGAAATGTCAAGGAGGATGAGGGCAGATGGAGTGCTGGAGTCGAGGTTAGAGAGAAGATCTACACGGGTATTCTAGAGAGCGGTTTCCATCCCTCTGGCTGCTCTGAAGCCATACTGATGGTCATGGAGATAACCAACGGTCATGGAGATTCAGTGTGGAGGGTTAGCTGGGAGATAGCCAACTTCTTTAGGAGTTTGCCCAGGAACGGAGTGATAGAGATCGGTGATAGCTGGACAGGAGGGATCTACAGAAGGCTTTTTTAGTAGCGGGTGCACAGAGGAGTGCTTAAGAAGAGAGGGGAAAGATCCATGGTGAAGGAATGATTACAGAAATCGGCCAAGGCTGGAGCGTGATAAACAATGTTGTCCTTAATGGTTCTGGAGGAGCAAGGGGTCACCTGATATGATGCTCCCCACTTCCGCTCAGCTACTCTGCACTTGCGTTTCAGAGCAGTCGGGTTTATGTGTATTGTTAATAAAGCGAGTTTTGCCTTTCACTTTGACTATTTTCATTATTGAGTTTGGGATTTCCCTGCCTAACATTTCCGCTTAAACTGGGGTTTTCCAGACCATCTTTACACCCCATCATCCACAAACTACAACTACATGGCATCAGCAAGTGAAAGGGTCCTTGCACTAACATCTACCAACTACACCACACCAGCAATATAAAGTGTCCTTGTCCTAACATCCACAAACTACGCCATATCAGCAGGGGAATGTGTCTTTGTCTCAACATCCAACAGCTGCACCACATCAGCAAGTGAAGGTTTCCTTACCTAACATCCACCAACTATGCCACATCAGCAAGTGAAAGTGTCCTTTCCCTAGCATCTACCAGCTACACCACATCAGCAAGTGAAAGGGTCCTTGCACCAACATCTATGTATATTCTCTGGTCAGACCACTACATTAGTTTAGTTTATGTATTTGTGTAGCGCTCCAAGCCTGTGGGCATCTGGGCGCATTTCTTGCATAAAAGGTTACATATGGTACAGAGAACATGAATAAAATTACACATAATGCAGGCGATACATTTAGATTGAGGAGGAGATTTACAGAATTCACAGTAGAGCATTACATAGATGCAGAAATATATTACTTACAAGTTACAAAATATACAGACTGTGGTAAGAATAAATAATGTACAGGATTTGCAGGCCTGATACATGATTAATGGAATAGGTTTCCTAATTTCTTGCATATCTCTCATTTTCTATCTGGGATTCGTGTTCAAGAAGCCATGTTTTGGCGTTCCTCCTGAATGGGTAGTAGGCCTGTTCAGTTCTTAGGCGGTAAGGGTAAGGTTTTCCATAATTTGGCTGCAAGGGCAGGGAGCTACTCCCTCCTGCCTTTTGTAGCTTAAAACATGGGACTTTGAGATAGTGTGCATGCGTCAATCGCAAAGGGCGGTCTGCAGTGTTGTGTGTGAAGTTTTTAGTTAATTATCTTGGCGCTAGGTTAGCAAGACATTTGTGGGTAAGCGAGAGGGTTTTGAAGGCGAACCTTTACTTGACTGATAACCAGTTCAAGTTACATCTTACTTTCGATATATGTTGAGATTTAGGGATATTCAGCTCAACCCTGATGGCATTATTTTGCAGAACTTGCAACTTTTTCAGGTTCTGTTGACTGGTTCCAAGGTAAAGTGGGTTACAGTAATCTAGCTTTGAAAGAACTAGAGCTCTAGCTAAGGAGATACAGTTTGGTGTGGAGAGATACGGTCTTCAGGCCGTAATTAGCTTGCAGGTGTATGCTGACGAGGAAGCAGACGCATTAACCTGTTTTGTTAGGTTTAGGGATGAGTCAATGTAGATGCCAAGGGGTTTCACATCCTTGGAAACCCTGATAGAGTTACTGTCAATAATAAATACATTGAATTTTTCATCTAGTCTGTTGAGTTTGAGCCGGGAGCCTAAAAGAAGAAGTTCCATCTTCTTGTCATTTAGACAGAGTCCGTGTTTAGCCATCCATGCTTGAATAATACTATAGATGTCGGTAAGTACTTTGGCGTCAGTGTCATAGTCTCCAGTGAGAGGTACGTGTATCTGGGTGTCATCTGCATAGTTAGCTTAGGTGACACCAGATGGTCCAAATCACCGAACAAGGGCTTCATTAATACATTGTAGATGGTAGGAGACACGCAAGAGCCTTGGGGGACACCGCACACGATTAATGCAGGATCAGCCGATGCTGATGGAGAGAAAACTCTAATTGATCAATTATTGAGAAAGGACTGTATCCATGTGGTGGCATTATCTGAAAAGATTGCTGCTGATGTTAGGTGAGAGCAGAGAACCTTATGGTCTACTAAGTCAAAGGCAGCCGACAAGTCTAATAGTAGGGGGAGGGTGAGTTTGCCTTTGTCTTTTAACTCCTCAATTTGCTTCTTTAAATCAATTAAGGCCTTTTTGGTACTGTGCCTTGGCCTGAAGCCGGATTGCCTGAGGCCAAGGAGGTTCTTAGTTTCTAAAAGCTCTGTTAATGATTTTCAGAAGGAAAGGTAGCATAGTGATAGGTCTATAGTTCGTAGGGATATTAGGTTCAAGAGTTGGCTTTTTAAGTAGAGGAAGGACCCGGGCGTCTTTGAGGTTGTTCGGTACTATTCCTGTTTCGAATGACGTGTTGATTAAGGAGGTAATGAAAGTCGCCAGTTCTTTGGCTGCCTCATTTATGATGGATGCCAGGCAGATGTCTCCCTGGCATCTTGAGGGTTTTAACTTAGTGATTATGTCCTCTACCTTCTTTGTAGTGAGAGGAGAGAAGTGGAAAAGTGTCTGTTTTTGGGAGGGGCGTAAAGGTGGTGAGTTTGGGGGCAGTATCTAAGATCAGATGTTTTTTGGACTCAATTTTATGTTGTAACATGGATATTTTGTTTAGTAATACTGACTGTATGTTGGTGCACCAGTAGTATATTTACTGCAGGTAACTAGCGGTGGAGCAGGGGATTCCAACTCTCCAAGTACCTTAAATAGTTCCTTGTTATTAGATTTAGCTTGATTGATACGGGCATTGTAAGTTTCTTTTTTAGATTGTTTGATTACTTCTTTGTAATTAATGGAGGCCATTAGGAAGTTGTCTTTATTTGCAGCTGTTGGATGATTCTTCCAGAGAGCCTCAGTGTTTCTTTTAGCCTTGCGCAGTGCTCCAATATGTGGGGTGAACCACAGGTTTAGGTGTGCAAAGGGTTTTGCTTTGCGCAATTTGAGTGGGGCGATAGTGTTTATGGCATTGAGTACGGTTTGGTTAAACAGGTCCACTAGGACGGTGGGGTCTGAGTGTTTAGTGTTTGTGGTGTTGATGATCAGTCATAGTAGTTGAAGTATCTTCTCCACCGTTATGTTGCGAGTGTTCCTAGTTAGAGTGGGGGTGGCTAGGTTGTGAGGGTTGGTCAGATTACGTTCATCCTTAATCGTAAATTATATCAGATGATGGTCTGTCCAGGCACATGGTGAATTGGATAGAATATTTATGTTGCAATTGAACTCGGCTAGCCAGTCTAGAGTCCTACCTTTATTATGAGTGGGATCTGAGATTCTGTGAGTGAAGGCTAGTCCAGTAATTGAGCTAGCAAGTGATGAGGCATTAGTTTCTTTTCCATCTTTGAACCCAAGGTTAAGGTCTACAAGTAAGAATTTGTGAGCGGGCTTCGTGTGGTTCGAGAGGAGAAGAGTAATATCTTCATCAAATGTGGATACAGGTCCCGGTGGTCGGTATACAGGTGGATGATAGTGGTCCGGGAGGGAGAGATCGGTAGTTTGATGGAAAGTAGTTCCGCTGACATGAATGATTGGTTGGGTATGGGCATAAGGCCTAAAGTAGTTTTAGAAAAATGAAGGCAATGCCTCCACCGTTGTTTTGGTTGGTATCTCTATCAAGTCTGATGATGGAGTACTTGTCAGGAATGCCGAGTGAGAGAGGGACCCGCTGCAGTGTGGAGCCATGTTTCGGTGACTGCTAGGAAGTCCAGGTCAAGGAGGTTATAGTATCGGCAATGTCAAGGGCGTGACCTAGTAGAGATCTGGAGTTGATCAATGCACCCTTGATTAGTATTGTAGGTTTATTAGGACAGTTATTAGTTCTAGTGGGGAGGTCAGGCAGAGTCCTTGAGGTTTGTTTTTAGGAGAAGGTTGAGTGCGTGCAAATCTAGAGCCTAATCTTTCATTTCTAGTTTTCAATGAGCAAGGTTGGTTGGTTGTAGGTTTCTTAGTGAAT
Organism: Ambystoma mexicanum; assembly: GCF_040938575.1. Classification (NCBI taxonomy): domain Eukaryota; kingdom Metazoa; phylum Chordata; class Amphibia; order Caudata; family Ambystomatidae; genus Ambystoma; species Ambystoma mexicanum. The sequence continues at coordinate 412,499,653 of NC_090922.1, read as the reverse complement.
TGTTTGATCCATAAGTCAGGTGTGTTGAGATATGGATTGTTGAGGCACTCTGGCATGTGGAGAGAGGGTTTAGAGGTTGCTAGTAGGCACAGGGGCAGGAATGGGGTGGGTGGTATGTAAAATGGCAGAGGTAACCTCTTAGGCGTAGTTAGTGGAATGCTGGAGATGCTAGGGTCTGTTGCCGCTCAAAGTCATTATAGAGTAGGCAAGAGAGCTTAGCATTAGGTGAAAGTAAGTGGCAGTGTGGTGGAGCATAAGCATGGTATAGGCTCTAGGGGGAGAGCTATAGAATTGTATGATGCAGTATTCAAGTTCACAACGGGAAGGGCTGAAATAGTGGTCCCTGTTAGAACAACATTAGGTGAACTAGAGATCTACATTTTGGCCTGGTGCAATTAACTCAATTGGGCAAGGTGGAGTAGTATTTGGCATTAACACAGTGTTAGGCAAGAGAGTAACATGCAGAGTTGCACTGCTTAATACTGGAAGCAGGATACCCACTTGAGACGGTTACAATGAACAATTTTGCATTGGTGCAGAGTTAGGTTTAGAGCAAGTTCCCCGTCAGGGCAGAGTTCAGTGAACAGCAGCGTTTGGCGATAGCACAGCGCAAAGCACTAGAGTAACATTCATATGAGACAGCGCAAAGCACTAAAGTAGCATTCATATGACAACGATAGATCTGAGTCAGCATTTCCAGTTAGGACAAGGTTAGATATGGTGCAGCATAAAGTGTAAGCACAGAGTAGGGTAAATGCACTGTTGCATGGGCAATAAACAATTTCAGGTCAGCTATGAAAACGGTGGGATGCAGAGTAGTCGGAATGCAACAATCAAGCTAAACAGCACAATAGCACTATCATAAGCGATGAGCAATACGAGTATCCAGCAAGGCTGGTATAGGCTGAATGTGGCAGTCACAGATCATGCAGGCATGGTGTCGATCGGCCAACCGCATTGTTACTCGATATGCACATGGCGGTGGTCATTGAAGATACATAGTTATACACTGCTAGTGTTAGTAGTAGTGTAGTGAGATGCTTGCCAAGTTGCTGGACCAGTTGGATTATGGATTATTGGAAGCGCTACTCAGTCTGGCAGGGCTCAATTAGCGAATAGTAGACGTGACATGAACTGGGCAGGGATGTAGTCACAGAAGATATATGGCATATGGAGGGTCATGCGGCAGTTCGTAGGGCAATGGTTATGGAGTGGTGCTTACCAACGGTGTGACGTGGCTGTGCTTGAGTATACTTCCAGGTGTCAAGTAGCACATGGGGGGTGGTGTGGCCGAGATCAGGCAGCATTTCTGGCCTCCAGCATCCAGCGTCACCGGACAGGTGTTGAGTCTACTTACTTATGTGATACTTAGGTAAGCATGCATTGGGCAATGAATCATAATGTAACATAGTTATGAATGTGGATCCAGAACAATCACAATGTTCTATTCATGTGTTTATTACAGTGTTCCACTGTGATGTATATGTATTCTCAGAGTGTTATTTGTGGAGTTCTTTATGGAGTTCTGTAACCTTCAGTTGGGTTCTGCCTTCATGGGTGGTGCCTGCTGTCGCTTTGAGCTGAACTTAATTAAATAAGTCTGAACTACTTATACTGCCCCGAGCCATTACTTTACATTGGCGACGAGGATTCGCTTTACGGACCCCTGGGTGCCTGTCTGGAGCTGCTGGCTTCGTTTTGCTTTCGTGTCGAGTTGCCGGTGCTGTGCCCCTTCCGTCCGCACTAGTGACAGCAGGCGAGGCAGACTGACAGAAGGCGGAGAGGAACAATCAGACCAAGAGGCGGTCCGCCTGGGCAAGTCGGCGTTGGTTTGGGAAGAAGGAGAGCCGTGGGGGAGCCGCACAAGCCGCGAGGGAGCTGCGCAAGCACTGCCGTTACAGCGCAGGCCCCGTGAGCCGTGGGGGAGCCGCGCACCGCTGTTAGTGCGCAGGCCCCGCCTCTCACTGCCTGCGTGCTAGCGCATGCGGCTGTCAGCTGGCTCTGGCCGCGCGCAGGCTCACGTGCTGCGGCACACGCTGTGGGGGGCGTGTCAGCTCGAGGCCCGGTCTCCATTGTGACACCAGTTGCCTGGCAACGTGTCGGCCCTACCTCTATGAGCCCCGGTCTCCATTGTGACGTCAGCTGACTGCCAGCAGGTCTCCCACGGCTGGGAGAAATAAAGGAACACTGGAACTAGCAACAACGAAGACACTTTGTTCCAGTGAGGCACATAAAAAAAAATATATATAAATAGAGCTCTATTCGTTGGAACTTAGGGGCCTGTACACCAAAGGCAATTGTTCCCACAGTGAACAGTGCACAAATTCTGGTCAATTGTCTTTAAACACCACAGCATTGACATTGAAAGTCCTGCCATATTGACATTCAAGTCCTGCCACGTCACAGCCACCACAGCCATCTGCACTTACATAGTTGGTGCTATTCTTTGTTCATCATGGCAGCATCAATTCCGCCACCCATTTCGTTCCTCAATGAACCCGGCCACCCCCCACTCAGGTGGGACAAGTGGAAGGACACATTTGAAAATTACCTGGTGGCAATGGGAGGAGACAGATTTTCCTTAGCTCGCAAAAAGGCTCTCTTGGTCCACAATTTGGGCGTGGAAGGGCGCAGGATCTTCGATGGGCTAGCTGGAGACCAGGTTTTGGAAGCTGGTGATGCGGATGAGTATGCATTGGCCCTCAAAAAACTACAGGACCATTTTGAACCCAGGAAAAATGTCAGCTTTGAAAGGCATACATTTTTCCAGCGAGTACAAGAACAATCAGAGTCAGTTGAATCCTATGTCGCATGCTTGAGGTCGCTAAGTTACTCCTGTGAATTTGAGCACCTGACTGATTCTCTAATCAGGGATCAGTTACTCAGGTGCACCAATAACGCCAGGATCCAAGAGAAGTTACTGGCCAAAGATATGAAGCTGGATGAGGTACTCGAATTAGCCAGGAGCATCGAACAGACGTCCTTATATGTCAAGGAGCTCAAGGGTGACAAACAAAGTCCGACCACCATGTCAGTCTGTGCCATAGACCAGAAGAAGAGGACAAACATTCCCACTGGAAAGAAAGGAAATTGGACTGCGAGGAATGCATGTACCAGATGTGGTAACCCCAGACATGGTGCCAACTTTCCGTCGTGCCCTGCCAGATTTGCCGAATGCTTTAAGTGCAAGAGTAGAGGGAACTTTGCAAACGTGTGTAAAGCTACTTCCATCAATTTTCTCGAACCCAGAGTGGAGAACAGGCCCAGCATTGAAGAATCGGTCAGGAGAAACTACAACTATCAGGAAGTATCGGCCACCCAGGAACCAAGCGCCAAGTTTGTTTTTGAAATTTCAGCTACTTCAAGTGAGGTCAAGGGTCCGGCGGACACCTTCCTGATTGATGGGCGCAGTCTGGTCATGAAAGTTGACACTTGCTCTCCTTGGACCATAGTGTCACGGGATACTTTAGTGAACATATTGAAGAAGAGTGAAGCGGTAATCAGCCCCACTGATGTTAGAGCCTGTGGATATGGAGAATCCACAATAGAGGTTTTGAGGGAATTTTCCGCATGTGTGCATTACAAAGGAAAGGAATGCCAGGCTAACATTCTGGTAGCAAAAAAGGGAGCCTCTTTATTAGGTTGGGAGGAACAAAATAACTTGGGTGTAAGAATACAGGCAAATGCCCCTCAACCAGTATCTATTGCTGAAGTGGAAGATGACGTCCGGACCAAAGAGTTTCCTGAGGTGTTTTCTGAGAAATTAGGGAAACTCAGAAAATTCGAACACCATATTAAACTTAAAAATGGTGCACAACCGGTGATACACAAGGTAAGGCAAGTGCCATTGAAGATGAGAAGTAAGCTTCGTGTTGAGTTAAATGACTTGGTGAACAAAGGAGTAATTGAGCCAGTAACAGCAACTGAATGGTTATCGTCTGTTGTACTAGTAGTCAAAGCAAATGGAAATCTGAGACTATGTGTGGACTTGCGCAGCCTCAATCGGAACATTGTTGTGGAGAGACATCCCCTTCCCAACATATCCGAGACTCTTTCCACCCTGGGTGAACCGAAGATATTTTCCATCATTGACTTGTCAGCAGCATATCATCAAGTTCCTTTGTCCAAGGGTTGTCAGCATCTTACTGCTTTCATCACTCCTGAGGGTGTGTTCAAATACAATCACATGCCATTTGGATTAGCTTCCACTGCTTCTGTTTTTCAAAGCGTGACGGAGGAAGTTCTTAGAGGGTTAAGGAAAGTGACGGTATTCCAAGATGACATACTAGGGTTCGCTGAAAATGAAGCAGAACACAATGAGATTTTGAGGGCTATCTTAGACTTAAAGAAGCTGGTTTGACTGTACAAAGGAAAAAATGCAAGATTGCTGTTAGAGAAGTAGACTATTTAGGTCATAGAATTTCTGGTGATGGTATTGCTCCGAAAAAGTCTCTTGATAGCATTAGCAGTGCTCCCCAGCCACAAGACAAAGATCAGTTACGTTCTTTCATGGGGCTGGCGGAGTACTACCATAAATTCGTAAATGGTTTTGCCACCATCTCCACTCCGTTGAGAGAGTTGTTGAAAAAGAATTTGAAGTTTGTGTGGTCGGGTGAGTGCCAAGAAGCTTTTAAGAAAATAAAAGGGTGCATAGTACAAGCACCCTCTTTGGGAGGGTTTGTGTCAGGAAGGAAAACTGTTTTATCTTTTGATGCAAGTAATATGGGTCTAGGTGCGGCTTTGTCTCAGGTGGACTCGGGTAAAACTGAACATATAATTGCTTGTGCCTCTAGACCATTGAAGGGAGCAGAAGAGAACTACTCTGTTATTGAGAGGGAGGCGCTGGCAGTCTCTTGGGCTATGGCACATTTTAAGTTCTATCTATGGGGTCAAACTTTTACGGTAAAAACTGACCACAAACCTTTAGTCCAACTACTAGGTAGTGTAGAATGGGCCAAAGGATCACCAAGAATATCTAGATGGATGATTGAACTCCTAGCCTATGATTTCAAGATAGTGTACATAGATGGTAGGGACAATGTAGTAGCAGACTGTTTGTCTAGGCTACCGGTGGAGGGTAAAGATACAGAGGAAGCATCCTTAGAGCAAGGTTTGAGTATTTCTGAGGTTGAATACAATGCCATAAGTAGAGATGAGTGGGAGATTGCTGATGGTGAGGATCTTATATTGAAACAGGTCAAAGTATGGACCAGGACAGGGCGGCCTCAAAGATATTGTAGAAAAAGAATTTGACTGCTTCTATTGTATAAAGGATGAGCTGAGTCTATCAGAAGACGGTCTAAAACTCAGGAAGGGAACTAAAGTGGTCCCACCCAGTAATGTTAGATCCAAACTGGTGTGTATAGCTCATCAAGGCCATCTAGGGATGGGAGGAACCAAGAGATACATCAGGGAATTCTATTGGTGGCCGGCAGTTGACAGTGAAGTAGAGAGGTGTGTTAAGAACTGCAGAGAGTGCGACAGGAGTGATAAAAGTAAAGTGGTTAGGGAAGCACCCATGAACCCTGGAAAAAGGTGGCTGTGGATCTGATGGGCCCACTGCAGAATTTGGGGGAGAATCTCAAGTACTTAATTGTGCTAGTAGATTACCACTCAAAGTTGATAGAGTGGAAGGCAATCGGTGAGGCTACCACGGCCCAAATGATATCATTTTTTGAAGAAACATTTTACAGGGAAGGTTTCCCTACGGAATTAGTTTCAGATAATGGTGTCCAATTTTGTTTTGACAAGATGGTGGAGTTTTTCAGAAAATTTGGCATAAGGCATTAGAGAACGGCACTTTATCAACCCAGGGCTAATGGGCTGGTAAAGAGGGCCAATAGATTTGTGAAGGGAGGTTTGCAGTTAGCAATGGCGGCAGGTTTGGAGTGGCAGAACGTGTTGAGAGAGATGGTTGGAACTACTGCACGACGCCCCACACTGTTACCAAAGTGTCACCTTTTATGTCTCTCAAGGGCAGACAGCCGGGCACTAAACTCTGTCCAGGGTGGCTTGACTTGGCCAAGAGTGTGAATGTTGACAGGAATAAGATTGTGACACTCATCAACGAGGCCCAAAATGCATACAAGGAAAGGTTTGACATGGAAAAGAAATCCAAGAGTTTGGTATGGAGAGAAGGTGAACTTGTGTATATGTAAAAAACCCCAGGTTGTCCCCTAAATGCATCGAGAGCAAATTCATTGGGCCCAAGAAAATAGCTGTAGCAAGAGGAAATGTGGTCATAATGGAAGGTGGGGAATGCTGGTCCATGTCCAGATTAGTAAAATGTAATAACAATGGTCAAGCGGTAGAGGATGGGGAAAATGTTAATGGTAATGACAACGGCAATGACAATAAGTTGGTGTATGAATCCGGAGGAGTTGATAAGAGTGTTCAACAAGACACAGACGTTAATATCAGTGCAGAAAGGAGGAGAGGTAAACCTCTTTGGTTGCGAGACTATGTATTAGAGTAACTCTGTGTCATTGAAAGGGGGAAGATGTGTTGAGTCTACTTACTTATGTGATACTTAGGTAAGCATGCATTGGGCAATGAATCATAATGTAACATAGTTCTGATTGTGGATCCAGACCAATCACAATGTTCTATTCATGTGTTTATTACAGTGTTCACTGTGATGTATATGTATTCTCAGAGTGTTATTATTTGTGGAGTTCTTTATGGAGTTCTGTAATCTTCAGTTGGGTTCTGCCTTCATCGGTGGTGCCTGCTGTCGCTTTGAGCTGAACTTAATTAAATAGGTCTGAACTACTTATACTGCCCCGAGCCATTACTTTACAACAGGCTCAGGACAGGAGCCTTAAACACGGTGCCTTCTACAAAAGGGGACGGCTTCCGCCTACTGTCATTTGGTAGGCTGAATATAGGAGACGGCAGCCAATCAGCAGCGGCTGTATTCAAACAGCTGCTTGAATCTTTTAGTCACAAGATGCCATTTTAGGGAAATACAGAATTCTCTTTATCAATGAACAAGTACACAATGGTTGCTGGGCAACTGCTTACGAATGTTGCAAAACCGCCAATTCTCAGAAAATGAGTTGCGGTTTAAGTCGAGGCATTTAAATTTGTATTTAGCCTTGATGGAGTGGAAAAGAAGAGCGCTGACTTTCACTGCTCCCAATTAAGCCTAAAGGCTTACCTCTAAGCAGAAGAGGGGGGGTCTCCGTGCTACTCCAGCAGCACAAATTGCAGTGGGGAGAGCTCCTGCTTGATCCCAGGCAGCGTGTACAGCAGGAAGACTGGGAATGAAGCCAGGCTCAGGACAGGAGACTTAAACACAGTGCATTCTACAAAGGGGCCGGTGGGAGGAAAAGGGACTGTTGCCTGTAAAGAAACGTTTACAGGGCTTATGTGTGTAAGGGGTTGGGAAAAATACACTTCCCATGGTCCTTTGCTTGGCAGTTGGCTGACAGAACAGGTGCACCCAACTGCTATTTAAGAACTTCCACGGCCCATGCTGCCTGCTGGTGATTGATGATGTGACACGGGCCGGAGGAAGCAGCGTGCTCAGTCACAGCACGTGGAGATTCTGGTAAGCAGAGCAGGCCGGCAGTGAACTTGCAGCTTGTGCTGCTCACAGCAGGACGCCGTTCAAAGCAGAATTTTTCCTGCCTGGGGTAGAGCCAGTGAGCCCCCCCCCAGGCTTAACTTGAATGTAATTGATGCTAGCGACTCCACGTTTTCAGGCAGAGTCATTGGAACATTTGTAAATGCTTTGTTATGAACCTTGAACAACCATGCAGGCATTTGGAAAACGCATATATTTTGATTGGTCATCATTTGAAACGTTTGTGAGCGTTTTGGTATGAACCTTGCACAACTGTGCGGCATGTTTGGGAAATGCACATATTTGTTTGGTCACTGATTACAAATACACTTGTGAAGGCAACACAGGCGTTTCAGGACATAGAAGACATTGGGCTGGGGAGAACAAGGGGCAAGGCATATCATACAGTAAAGCTATGCTGTTTGTGGCAGCATTTTGTCTCATTTCATGATGACTCATTAACCATGTTCAAAGTTGTGTTACATGTGTTCAGTGAGTTCAGGTATCATGAGTGGAGCGTGGAAGGCCATGTTTGAGGGGCATTGCCAATCAAGAAGTACTGCCTTCATGACTAAGAGTATACAAGTGTTCAGTGTTATGTTCCATTCATGTGTATCTTCCATTCATGCTTTATGTGCTTATGTTTGTGGCATCATGAGGGAATCACAAATACAGTGTGGTGAGTTAGTATTCTAATTAAGAAGGATATTGACAGTAGGTAGATTGAAGCAAGCCTGGTATGGTTTTGTGCTTTTTTGTATGTGTTCTACTTCCCCTTTTCCAGTTACCATAAACCACCCCTTTCCTATCCATAACCCCTCCCTAACCCTCTTCCCCCCCTTAGGCTGCCTCGGGTTAAGTGTGTTTCTACAATCAGGAGCCTGTGTCAACCAAGGTGGGACGAGTCACTACATTTGGCTTCCGTGGCTAGGAAGGAGTTGTGTATACGTCAGGGGGGAGACAGCCGGCTTCCGCCTACCAGTCTTATGGTAGGCTGAATATAGCAGACATTGTTCCTTTTCAAGTGTGGTGCTCTGAAGCTACCCGGCAAGCCCGCTCTTATCCCTCCAAAAGACACAATTGGCGTTCGGTAGATCTTGCCCATTTTTCTTCTACAATCAACGACTAATGCCAGTCAGCACATATAGTTTATATCCCAAACTCTACTTGAGGTAGCTGATGAGGCTGCCCCACTTATATTTTTCACCGTACTAACGCCGGTCTGCCCCCTGGTATACAGAGGACCTAAGAAATCTGCAGATGAAGGCTAGAAAAGCGCAAAGGAAGTGGCGCCAGTCCTATGAACCCTCAAGCAAATCAGCTTTTCTTCTTGCCACCCACGAATATCATATGGCTTTTAAAATTGCAAAACAACCTTTTTTTTCTCATAAAATCGAGCTCTCATAAAATCGAGCTTGCGTTCAACCAATCTAAGGAACTATTCTCTGGTGTCATTCTTCTCTTCGACATCATGATACACTTCTAGTATACCGCCTTCTCAGGATCTGTGCAACTGCTTGGCCGAATATGTTGTCACTAAAATTGATAATATTTGCTTAGCCATCTCCAAAAACTGCTGTCAGGTACTCAAAGTACCCCCCTCTACCTCAGAGGTTTCCACCTTACACTCCTGGATGCACTTCCCCATTTTCTCTTCGGTAAATGCTCTCTATGCATTAAACCAACTTAAGTCGTCATCTCCTTCTGCCGCTAATGGTAATCAAGGAAATTATTCCGACCATCATTCCTTGGGTTACCAATGTGGTACATTTATCCTGTCAGACTGGCTCTGTCCCAGTATAACTGAAACAAGCTACAGTGATTCCTCTCTTGATAAATCCCTCACTGGATCTGTCGGTACCTACAAACTACCGCCTATCTCTCTGTTACCTTTCTCTATGATGCTACGGTTTATTATGCAGTCACACTCAACTCAGGAATTACCTTTCCCCCAAGCAAGGTGGCGCACAATAAAGCACTGTTTATTCAGGTTCTTTGTGAGGTCTCCAACCCGACTTGCACCCAACCCCAACAAATAACCTGTGTCACCAATGTACTAGGAACCAGGCTGGTATGTATTAAGAATATATATTTATTAATTTAATCAAAACTCGACAACAGACTAACATCACCGACCAATGCTGTGGCAACAACCAATATCACAACTAGGACTCGGTTATATAAAAACACCACAGGTGAAATTTTGAAACATGCAATAACACCAGATTTCATTTCATTTTAACCAATAAGAACATTTGCACTACAATACAGGGTCCGCAGGAATTACTTAATTTGAAACAATACTTTTCTCCCAACTTTCTCCCAACAACCCCCACCCTCCAGGCCTCAATTAAATATGACCCCTTTGATTGAAAGGCCAAGGGTGTTAAACTGTATTCGTATAATACCTTCTTGTTATGAATATTGGCCTAAGCCCATTTGCATTGCACAGAAAACCGCGTTTGAAATGCTCCGATTTTCTAATCGACTTCGCCGCTATTTTAAGAATCATCCACCACTTTGATTTTAACTCTTGCCTTGTGTCCTAAAATGGTGTACTGTGTTTTCAAGTACAGCCGAGCTGAACGACCTTTGAGTTATGTCAACATTTAGGTTGACCGAGAGCAGACTGTTTATTTTGTGTAAAAAAACGATTGTGACTCGTATGAACTGCAATTCAAGTGTTGTCTGCACTGACAAGCCTCATCCTCACCTAAACAACAGAACAATGTAGAGCAAACTCAAACCATATGCTTTGGTTGTAATATATTGTGTTCTTTCTTGAAACTAGGCTTACTATGACCCGGAGACCCAACACTGCCATTGTATATTCATGGACAAGCAAACTTGTTAAATCTGATAAACAATATTGTCATATTCGTCATGTGAAATGGGCACGAACTCTAGCATGTAAATTATTAGTTTGGAGAGGGGCTGGATAATGATTGGAAAAATGTATAAAAGAACCTGCATTAAGATGTCCAGCACTCTCACCCCTCACTGTGTCTGCTCGTACACACTGCGAGGTGTTGGGAGCCAGATAGCTATCTGTTTTGCTTTGAATCTGTACAGAAATAAAGAAACTTGCATCTTTTGACCCGTGATTGGCGTATTTCATTTTGTGGTACTAAGCCTCGATATTTCTTTGGTCTTTCAGATGGTGCCTGATTAGGGACCCTCAAGATTGATGTCATCTTGCTGAAATGAAGATGTGGCTATCGGACTGGGATCAGACAGTGAAAAAAAAGGGGGCCCATTTGTAAGACGCGACACCTTGACAGTACTGCACGATCCGATCCCTGGACGGTGAGCCCGCAGTTCGAGAGGGCATCTTGAGGAGGGTTGCCATATCGAGGCAAGCTCTTTGCCGAAATCGCCAACCATGAGGATCCTTTGTAATCTGATCAGACCTTAGTCTTGACATCAGGTGTGTCGTGCCCCGATTCCTAGGAATCCTGATATTGGTTGCAGCTTTGCACTCGTGAGTACAAACAACGCCAGGTAACACCAGTAATCTGACATGCCTGGGAAATTGACTGCCTGTTTCAGGGCTTTATTCCGCGGAGACAATCTTTGGGACGAGATCAACCGGCACCACCTGTTGGCTCACCGGCTAGTTTAATGTACTGTAAGTATGGCCTCAATAGTATTGTATTAAACGATATTTGCCACAGACAAAGTAGGCTAGACATGCTTCCGAATTTCAGTGGCCAGTTCATGGTAGTTTTGAAATTTCCTGTAGAGAGTACTTAGAGTCTATATTGTTGAAGAAAAAGGCTAGGCCTGCAGCATTTGATGTAATTAAGGATTGGAGAAAGGAAGCTACACAGCAACTTAAGAGTAAAGAGAAACACGGATGTCGACATATGTCTAATACTGAAAGAGCATTATTGTATGATCAACAGAAACAGTCGGAATCTTTTAGAAGTATAGGTAGGGTTTTTCAACTTGGAGTACAGAGAATATATCCGTCTCAGGATTTTCATACCTCAGACGAAATAATCGATAAGCTATTGAATGAGCGTAGGACTGTTGCCACTGCGCCACCTCCTTATGTGACTCTCCCTGTTGCTTTACCTCTTCCCCCTTTTGCACCTCCTCCCGTTGTTGTTCCTTTTCCTCCCATTGTTGCTCCTCTTCCTCTTGTTTCCCCTTCTGCATCCTTGCCCTTACCGACAGTTGCTGTTCCCTTAATTTTGTCTTTACCGCCAGCGGTAGTGTCTCCACTGCCTATTGTACAATATTTGTCTGAACTTTCTTTTCCAAGTGGTTCTGCTCCTCTTGTATAATTGAAGGGCTGAGTACTGATTCAAGAATAGTGACTCATAGTACAGTATTCTAAAGCTAGAAAAATAATTGTTTGCATGGGCTAAGAAATATGTAGAAGAAGGTGAAAACTCAGCTGTCTTAACTGCGATTTCTGACCAAGAAAGTTATTCCCGGACAGAATATTTTGACAGAGGGGGTGGGAATGCATTTGGCTGATGTTTGGAGTGATTTGACAGACATGAATGTCCCACAGGGTTTGAGGGATTTGAATGCCCTAGCTCACTCAAGGCATACTGCGGAAAAAGTACATGAGCATGTTGAGAGGGTATTTGAGTTTAAGAGGGAGTTAGATTGGTTACAGAATGATGAACTAGATGGCAATAGATAGGAAGGCTCACATGTGCAGAAACAATTTTTTCATTCATGTAAACCAATCAGTGAAGAGACGCGTATTTGCACAAGAGACGCGCTTAGATGGATTTCAGATGTTTCAATTTCTCCCATTGACACGTTTAGTCAGTATGCTCCGGCTATGCAAAGGAAAGTGTTTCAGGTAATGGTGGAGTACCTACAGGATGAGTTTATGAAGCAAAAGGTTTGTTGTCCCGCAGAATTGATGGTAATTTATAAGAGAGCATTTCGCCAGATACTGCTTTGACTACCGTGTCACTTGATTTAGCCTTGTTGCTTAATGAACGTTCAGAATTGCCTACTTCTCAATTGCCAATGAGGGAGGTTCGTCTGACATTTGTTGCCAAAGTAGAAATTCCAGCTAATGCCGCGACAGGCGCAGCAGCCACTATTATTGAACCTCATTATGTCTCACAGTTTGTTCATGTCCCATTTTCTGGACAGGAAGTGAATACCATTAGACAAACGATTCCAGATATCGGGAAAAATCCAACAGGATTTTATAAAGAAATTGAATCGGTCTTGCATTCATCAGTTTTCACGCTGGGTGATATAGACTTGTTGTTCCCTGTGATCCTACCTGATGATTTATGGAAACAGATTAGAACTGTAGATGATCAGGCAGGGCTGGGTGACACATGGGTTAACTTGGTACGGATAGATGTAGAAAGGAATGCTGGTGAGAAACCGCCACAGGTGATATTGACACTACCAGAAAGAATAGTAACTAAATTGAAGACTTTGGTTCCAGAGAGAAGAATAGTTTGGGACAAGCTTACAGCTTGCATCCAGGGGAAATATGAAGGTGCTTCCGAATGTTTTAATTGGTTTGAACAAGTGTTTTCAGATTTCAGCTGTCAGGACTTAAGTACTGAGTCAGGAAAAAGGCTGTTTGTAGACATATTTGTGCATGGATTGTTGCCTGATATCCAATCACAAATGATGACTTCCGAAAGCGCCTGGCAAGCTAAATCGCAGTTTGAAGTATTGCACATGGCTCGGTATTATGAGAATAGGGTTAATACTGAAAAAGAGAAGATAGAAAAGAAGAAGGGAGACTTGAAGACAAAAGCATTGTTGCAACAAATAGTAAGAGGAACCAGAGGTGGGAATACACAGTTTAGAGGTCAGTTTACACCACAGGGTAATGTGCAAATGGGTCCTGTACACATGAACCAATGTGCCTATTTCAGACAAGAAGGTCATTGGCGAGCACAATGCCTGATCCTTCAGCAGCGATCGAATAGCATATATGGTACCATGGGTAGACGATCCAGAGGCCGTCCTGGGATAGGAGGCCCAGGTAGAAGTCAGTTCGCTCAGAATCAACAGTCATTTTCACAGGATAGTCAGCAGCATAGTGTTAATAATGGGAACATTTTTGATAATCCTTCGACTGTTTATTTTTCTGAGGATCTCGCATTTGATGATGTAGTGTTCCGTTAGGACAGCCCGAAGCAGAGTCTGGAACCAGTACCTATTCCTGTAGATCAAAAAGGGCCCTACGTTGAGATGAAGGTGGGGAACAGGAAGCATCTATTTTTGATAGATACAGGAGCACAGAAGTGTTCCATTGACATTTGCGGGTTCCAGATATTCCACCGTCAGGGCAGAACAACATTTCTGCAGGGTTTTCTCGTACGCCAATGGTTAGTCCGATTTCTCAGCCGGTACAGATTTCACTGGGACCATTCACCATTTCATGTCCATTTTATTTGACGACGAATTGTGGCGAAAATTTGTTGGGGTTGAATCTTTTGAAATAATTGAATGCTGTAATTTACTGTTCTCCGGATGGAATGCATTTACCGATTTCACCTCAACGAACTTCTGTTTCACAATTCTTGACTAGGCCTTTACCGACTGAATTGGATAAAGTTCTGGCATGTTTATGGGCGGTTGATGATCATGACGTTGGGAGTTTGCACATTGAGCCTGTTAAAATTGTGTTGAAACCAGGTGTTAAACTACCACGTATTCCACAGTATAAGATTTCAGTTGACGGTGAACAAGCTTTAAAGAGTATATTTTCTGATTTAGTACATCGACAAGTAATTGAGGAAATTGCAGGAAGTTTGTGTAATAGTCCGATTCTATCGGTGTATAAGAAAGGGGATAATGCAATTCCTTTCTGTTTTTATTATTGATTTGCGCGCTGTCAATAAGATTGTTGCTCCACAATTTCCGATTGTGCCTGATGTGACTACTATATTGACAATGATTCCAGCTTCAGCTACTCATTTTAGTGTTGTGGGTCTAAAGAATGCTTTCTTTAGTATTCCTGTACATGTTGACAGTAGATATTTGTTCGCGTTCACTGTAGGGGGGCGCTCATTTACATTTACTCGTGTGCCACAAGGGTACACTGAGAGTCCAAGTATATATAGTAGAACTTTGAAAGAACAGCTTGATATGCTTGAATTGCCTTCCACCTGTACGTTGTTGCAGTAGGTTGACAATCTTGTTTTAGCTGCAGATTCAGAAGTTGCTTGCAAAGAGGGCATCGTGTTGCTGCTTATCCATCTAGCAGAACATGGACATAAGGCTTCATTAAAAAAGTTTCAATATTGTCGACAGGAGGTCGCCTATTTAGGCTATCTCCTCCGGTCAAAGGAGGGGAGAAGACTGACACCTGAGCAGATACAAAGCATCTCTAGCATGTCTGTCCCAAATACACAGAAAGAGGTCAGAGCCTTGATAGGCATGGCTTCATACTGTAGACAGTGGATCCCTAACTTCTCATCAATGATAAACACCAATGTTGGCATTGACAAAGAGGGGCATTTCTTTGCCTTTACCATGGAACATGGATTGCCGGAAAGCTGACGACAAGGCCTTTATTTTGTATGTGCATGAATGTGATGGATGCTCTTTGGCTGTGTTAACGCAGGAGCATGGAGGGAAGAATAGAGTGTGCGGTTATTTTTCCTCCCGGCTTGACCCTGTTGCATACACTTTGCAGAGATGTTTGAGAGCTGTTGCTGCTGCCGCTGCATTTGTAAAACAAAGTGAGGGTATGCTTCTGGGTCACTCCTTAACCGTGATGATCCCTCACTCTGTAGACGTTCTATTAAACAGAACAGAGACGCAACATCTCGCATCAGCGCGACTAACAAGTTACAAGCTGATTCTATTTGCACTGCATATCCAAATTAAGAGATGTTGCTCATTAAATCCGGCCCAACTATTGCCTCTTCCGCAAGAAATTGATTTTGGTGACAAAATGTCACATGACTGCCTCTATACCACAGAACAAGAGACTAAGGGCAGAATTTATTTAAGCGATACACCATTAAAAGATCCACAAGGGGAGCTGTTTTGCAATGGCTCCTGCTTCAAACTTCCGTATGGTACATCCACTGCTGCTTATGCAATCACTACATTAAGCACTATTGTGGAAACCAAAAGAATTCCGCATAACTCCATGCAGGCCGCAGAGATTATTGCATTGACTCGAGCTTGTGAACTTTCCGAAGGGCTTAGTGTGAATATATTCACAGACAGTCAGTATGCCTTTGGGGTGGTTCACAACTTCGGTCGATTATGGGCAGAGAGAGGTTTCTTTACCTTGCGTGGAACTAAGATACAACATGGTACTCTGATAGTTTGTCTACTCTCAGCACTTGCGCTTCCTACTCAGTTAGCAATAATGAAGTGCGCAGCGCACCAGAAAGTAACAGATGATGTGGGGAGAGGAAACACTTTTGCTGACAGAATAGCCAAACAGACTGCCACCGATTTGCATTCCAAAATGTATATAATGAAAGAGGTCACTAACACTTGTGTGATAGACGTAGGAATTGGTTGCATAAAAGACATTCAGGCTGCTGCCACTCCAGACAAACTTAAACAGTTGGCTGAGGGTTCAGCAAGTTTAGACGATGAAGGTTGTTGAGTAGATAATGGAAAACAAAAATGTAGCTGCCCAATGCTTATGTCACCGCTATGGTTACGATGGCTCATGGTCCAACTTGTTAGAACCTGTCTGGGTTAATGTAAATATCTCTAAAACTGCTGAGCATATTTTTCGAAATGACATGGTATGTTTAAAGCATAATGTTGGGAAAGGTAGATCGACACCGAAGGGTAGTTTTGATCCCACCTCTATGCCTTTTGAGGCGATACACTGACTTTATCGAAATGGAGCATTGTCAGAATTATAAGTATGTTCTAGTAGTTATTTGCACTTTCAGCAAATGGGTCGAAGCTTTTCCTTTAAAAGATGCCACAGCAATGACGATGGCGAAAACCATGCTAAAGGAATATTTTCCTAGGTTTGGTTTGCCGAGAGTCATTTGGTCGGACAATGGTCCACATTTTATTGCTGCTGTTATCCTGCAAGTATGTACAGGTTTGCAGATCGATAAACGGTTCCATGCGGTCAGACAGGCTCAGAGTGCTGGACTTGTAGGACGTCACAACGGTATATTTAAGAATAAGATCGCCAAAGTCTGTGCAAATAGCAATTTGAAATGGCCAGATGCCTTACCAATATCTCTATTCTCCATGCGGACGGCCACACACTCGAAGACAGGGCTCTCTCCCTATGAGATAATCATGGAGAGACCAGCCAATATTTGGAATGTAGCTTAAACCAAGCTACTAAAAGATGTAGAGCATTTGCTCCATTCTGAATACTGTGACCAGTTAACTCAAAACTTGTATTTGATTTATCAACAGGTGCGAGTAGCCCTCCCAGTAAAATATGAGGGTTCAGTTCATCGACAACGACCTGGCGACTGGGTGCTCATAAAATCATTTTAAAGAGCCTTCTGTCTCGCACCTCTCTGGAAAGGACCGCACCAAGTCCTCTTGGCCACACAGACCGCTGTATGAGTGGAAGGAAAATGACACTGGATCCACATTAAGATGATACCTTTTCCTCTGCCCCACGACAAAGGAGAAGAGGAGGGGATTGTTCACTTTGATACTCATCACAAGCCGGTTCTGTCTACAGAGATCGTTCCTGAGCCTGTGGGCCCTGGGGAGACTGCTGTGTGATCTTCAAGTTCTTCTTTGGATCTTTCTTCACCATTGACCAACCTTGCTTCTGCTTCATCACTTTCTACAGGAAGCGACGACACTCTGTTCGCAGATCACACCATACCTGGAGTCTTGAGGTACGATCTGTGTCCGAGACACCAGACTTACAGCACAGCATCGGCTGTGCCCACAAGGAATCATTGTTGAGCCAGTCCTGGTCACTCTTTCACTGAAAAATAAATAAGAGGCAGGGACCGGCTGTTAGGGAGAATTCTCTCTTTAGGCTGAATTTCCTAACCTAGTGAGTCCCCAGCAGCTTTGCTGGATTTCTGGAGTTTGTTTTTTTCTCCTGCCAAGAGTGAGACCCTTTTCTCCCACTTTTGGACATGATTTATGGTGTTCCTTTGACTGTTAATGTGTTTTATGGGCTATGGGGTCCTTTACTCCATAGGGCCTCATGTGTGTTTACTATGTGTGTTACACAGCACCCTCCGTGCAGTGACACAGGGGTGTCATAGTGACACCCCACCATAGACTCCATACCCTGGGACGGACTACTGTCTCCCAGGGCATGTAAAGTCACAATTGGCTTTACTAGTCCCAAATTATTAACAGAAACCGTTACAAACCATCATATTGTGGACGTTCGATTGCCCCGGGGTCTGTTAGTCGAGGGGGCACGTCTCCGTCCCCCCTGATTGAGTTTTGGCTGGTGGCAGTGGATACTACTTTTTATATTCGACCGCGAATATATCCCTATGGGATTTTCCCATTGTTCGAGGCTACCAACTTTAATTATTTAATTCTCATAGCCTCGAACATACCGCCGGTTTATTTATTTAATATTAATTCGCCGGTTGGTATTTTTTGCCAGGACTCGATTCTAAAATGGTGTTTGTGTTCTCTTCTGTGACTCCAACCCAAGTCGAGCCCTTTGTTCCACTTTTTGGCGGGCTTCTCCACAGAAGCCTCCAAAAGTGGTGCCACTCTGTCTGGGTACCACAGGGGGTGTGGGAGGGGGTTTAGGCACCCTGGACTGAGTTACCTTGGTAAGTCAAGTCGCACTCTTGTGTGATTGGCCCAAGTTGCTCACCACTTAGCATGTTTGATTGACAGCTAGGCTGAGTGAATGGGGGTGTGCTGCATAAAAGCAGGGCTTTGGGGACTGGAACTTCAGAAGTCGCCACAGGACCTGAGAATCCGACGAGGGAAAAGCTGAGCTGACCTACCACCACGACACCACCGGTGGAGCCCTGCGGAACCGACTCACCACTTCCCGACGACAGAGAAGATCTCCCGGCTGGAGAGGCTTCTTCCCCTGACAGGTGGGCACAACCAGTTTACCTTCTTTTCCTCGCATCCCAGGACGTCTTGTGGTCGAATTGCCCGTGCCAATCACCCCGGCAACCGGATAGCCACTTACCACTGGACCGCGAATAAAAGGACCGCTCCTTTTACCTGAGAACTCTGCGGCTGGTTTCTTCCCTGGCAGTGCAACGGACTCCTGTCTTCATCCCCGACGAGATCCTCTCTTCCCCCGGACGAAGCACCGACTTGCATCCGCTGCCAGGAACAACTGCCCCCGCTGGAGTATTCTCACCACTTTAAGGTACCGTGTCCACCAGGCCTCCCTTTCTAAAGATTGCTACAAGGTAATAATAATCCCTTTACCTTCTGGACTGGGCTGGCAGCCTAGACCATCTAACTGGTCCCTTTCTTTGGTCCAACTCTTTCTGAACCTTTTCAAGACTTTTTGTGCACTTCAACCGTGTGACCTTGGACACATTTAGTTCTGGTCCTCTTAAAGTGGATCCGGCCTTCTGAACTCTAACTTCACGGTTTTACTTTGCCTTCTTCTCTTGTTGTGTTCTTGTGAACGTGTTGGGATCTGTTTCAAATTATACTCTGCTTTTCTCTCCCTTTTTAAAACAAATTATTAGAGTGCCATCTGCGTTAAGCGCTCACCGCTATCTGAAAATAAGTGGGGCTTTACTTAAGAATTGTCTAATATTCTTTTAAGGGAGTGTATATCTTTTAGTGACCGTGTTTTTGAACTGCTTAACATTAGTGCCTGTGTGTTTTACTAGATGGGGTTTTAAATAAATAATTATATCTCTTTTACACCAAGCTCTGGTCAGTGTTTACTTGTTCTACTGTGTTCTTTTGACCTATTGTGAATACTCTGTATACTGCCTAACTCTTCTTGAGGGAAATCTGACTGCTCAGCCACAGCTACCAAGTGAATCTGTGTGGTGCAGACTGCTACCAAGTGGGTTTACTGCCAAACACCTGTAGTCTTACATCTTTTGCAGTGGTCCCAGAGGGAACTGCACAGGTTTCTGCCTAACACCGGCAAAGTTACATTCAAGCAAGATAGGCCACATGATCAGGAGCCACCGATGGATGACTAAAAGAGCCTAACGAAGAGGCTTCTAAACGGACTCTGAGAAACAATGTCCCTTCCTAAATCCAATCGTGCGGAGCATACTATTGGTCTCGTGGCTGATAAAGAATCTGTTCATCGAAGATCATGGTCCTTGGGGAACCACTGTTTTTTTAATCATGGTACAGGTCTGTTTAATAGTTATATTTATGCTTGGGTACTGGTACATAGAAAAAGTGCATCCACTTGAGACTTTGTTACCCACCGAAATAATCTCCACTGTGTCTCCACCTTTCGTGCATCTGCACACACTTCCTCCTCGAGACTCCCGACACAGACAGGGTTATCATAATAACACTCTCCCAATGATCATGAATGTGACCCATGCGATTCTAAACAGAATGAATTGCTGGTTATGTTCACACTTGCCACAACACAGGGAAAAGCGACTGGGCTGGTATATTCATCCGCTTCTTTTAACTACTGCATGCTTTGCCTCGCTCAGGGCATTATTCTTTGGTCGTTGCAATGCTAGTATTTCTAGGAACTTCGATGGGTTTAATCTGAATGAATTTGAAAAGCTGGTCTTAACACCTCTGGGATGTTCTCTCTTTGCAAATAGAAGCAATCTCAATGTTGCTTCTATTAGGCCTTCTGATAGATTCTCTAGACCTTTTCAATGGCTGATTTCTTTCAAGATGGCTCCCGTAGGCAACCGGGATACCATGCCGCCTTCCTATGCTATTAATCTTAGCCCCAACTCTGTTTCTTTCTGTATACAAAGGGAAGGTTCTCAGCCAATGGGTACATTTGTAGGTTGTGCTAACATTGCAAATATAACCAGTGAGGACAGACCTTTGTATTTAGGAGCCCCTGCTTCCTTTGTTTGTGGCAATAAAGCTTATCCTTGGTTACCTACAGATTGGCATGGTACTTGTTACTTGGGTATATTATTGCCAGGAGTATATGTTGCTACCACCTTTGAAGTTTCTAGAGCTCGTCCAAGGTGGGATGAGAATGGTGAGACTCCTTCACAAGTCATGGGTGATGTAGCAAAATCCTTTGTGCCATTTTGGGGACAGATAATGAATTCCGAGGATATCAGAAGACTAGCAAGGGTACTGGAAAAGACCATCAATAGAGCACCGATATTCTGTATAACATGACACTGAAGCAAAAGGCAATTAGATTAGTGACCCTAGACATCATCGTAGCTGACCGTGGTGTGGTATGCAAATGGGTGGAATCTGTGTGCTGTGTTTTTGTACCCGACTCCTCCACTACCATATTCAAGGCAATACAAAATCTACATACCTTGAGTACTGAAGTACATGTCCCAGAGGGAAACTGGAATCTTAGTGCTTGGTTCTGGGACTTACTACGATCATGGGGTTAGAAACTCTTTGCAGTCCTTATGCTAGTTCTTGGTGTTCTACTGTTTTGTTGTTGTGTATAATGTCTCCCTGCCATATGTTCGATGTTAGAAGGATGTTGTGCACAAACGATAGGTACACTAGGACCAAAGGTACATACGCCCAAGGAAACTGCCAATGTTTTAGTAATGAAGGATATTACTATCAAGGAACTTATGGCAATTGATATTTCTGAAGAATGTGATTCAGGATGTACGGACATTGAGGCATGGGCTTTTGAATAGAGCAAATGTTTGAGTAATGCTCTTGGCTTAGGCCAAAAGGAGGGTTTGTTAAACTGTATTTGTATAATACCAACTTGTTATGAATACTGGCCTAAGCCCATTCGCATTGCACAGAAAACTGCTTTTGAAATGCTCCGATTTCTAATCGACTTGGCTGCCATTTTAAGAATCATCCTCCATTTTGATTTTAACTCTTGCCTTGTGTCCTAAAATGGTGGTTTGTGTTATCAACCACAGCCGAGCTGAACGACCTTCGAGTTATGTCAACATTTAGGCTGAGTGAGAGCAGACTGTTTGTTCTGTGCAAGGAAACCTTGTGACTCGTATGAACTGCAATCCAAGTGTTATCTGCGCTCACAAGCCTCATCCTCATCTAAACAACGGAACAATGTACAGCAAACTCAAACCGTGTGCTTTGGTTGTAATATATTGTTTTCTTTCTTGAAACTAGGCTTACTATGAGCCGGAGACCCAACACTGCCATTGTATCTTCATGGACAAACAAACTTGTTAAATCTGTTAAACAATATTGTCATATTTGTCACGTGAACTGGGCACAAACCCTAGCATGTAAATGATTAGTTTGGAGAGGGGCTGGACAATGATTGGAAAAATGAATAAAAGACCCTGCATTAAGCTGTCCAGCACTCTCACCCCTCACTGTGTCTGCTTCTACACACTACGAGGTGTTGGGAGCCAGATAGCTATCTGTTTTGCTTTGAATCTGTACAGAAATAAAGATACTTATCTTTCGATCTGTGATTGGCGTATTTCATTTTGTGGTACTAAGCCTCAATATTTCTTTGGTTTTTCAGGGGCAGGGAGTGAGGACACGCTTTTTTTAAAAAAAATGTGTTGCTGCTGATTTAAAAGGTAAGGTTTGGAAAAAGGAACACAAATGAAAATCATTTTTCAACACATAAGAAAATAAAGGCAGGACTTGATAGTTTGAGGTCAGAGAAAAATAAAAATAAAAATGTTGTTTTGCAACACATAGGCAGATGGGATACAATACTTCGTAATTCTGGTTTAAGAGGAATGGGGAACTTCACTGTATATGCTCCACACTGACTTGAAAGGTGGCGTTTTATGGATTATTTCTTTTTGGGATTATGAACACCCCTCCTTTCTATGTGGATGAAAGGGATTTCAGAAACGTCGACCAAGTCTTTATGGGCTATACCAGATAGAACACACTGAGCATGAGCTTTGTTAGTTTCAAATTCTAACAACACTCATCCTGTGATTTTCTATATGGGAATTAATGGATTTACTTTAACCCCTTAAGTGCCAAGGACGAGCTATCTCGTTCTTGGCACTTAAGGGGTTAATGAAAGAGAAAACGTTAGAAGGCATTGTATGGCGATATACCAAAATCACCAAAAACGGCCTTGGCACTGGGGGGTAAAACCCATGGCAGTTAAGTGGTTAATCAAATGCACAGGTTCCCCCTCCCCACATTCCCCCCTCCCCACACTTTAATGGAAAGGATTAAGGCTGGCTGCTCCTAACACAATGCAATGTCAACAGAGGGGTGGTTTTCTATGGGGAAATACGTTTGAGTGCAAATTAATAATGTGTGTGAAGAGCCTATCTAGCCCCCCCCCCTTTTCCCCACTAATGGAAAGGGATAAAGGCAGGTGGCTCCCCACACAAATGATGGCTTTGGGATATCTACTTACAGGGGAGGCTTTGGTCAGGGAATGCAGCAGGACTCGTCTGAGGACAGCACAAGTCTAGTCAAGGGCTTTCAGTCAAGGATTTCCTCCAGGATGTAGACTCCTTCTCCTCCTCTGGTTTAGGTCCCAGCTAGCTTCTCTATGTCCAAGCCACTGTGTACCATGCAAGGATTGAGGCCTATCTGATAGTTGTTCCACGCAAGAGTCCAGCAGCAGCTCTCTCCCAGAATAATTCACAAAAGCTCAGTACTGATGCAACCTGGTCCTTGTATAGGGCTAGTGACACTGCAATCTTGTCAAAATTCCTGTGGTCGGGATTGGCTAGTTTGCTCCATTCACCTCCCCCAACCACACCCCCTGCCCGCTGATAGGAGCAGGAGCTGAGAGATATGTATGATGTAGGCAGAGGGAGGAGAATAGATACCTCATTTCAAATTGACAAGGATTCCTGCATCTTTTGTTCTGAAAAATCTCATTTTGTAATAACTCCCTCGGTCTTTCAAATAACCCCATGATGATATATATCTATGAGTTCTATATTTTACGGTGAATCAGACCATACTAATTTTACTTCAGAATGCCCTTCCAGAGCGGAGCTACCATTTTTCATGGTTTTCTGCTGCGCCAAAGCAGTTAAAATTGGCACAGGTCACCATTTAGACTTTATTTTCAGGATCTTCCTCGTGCCAACTCTCCCATTGCTCAGTTGTATGTAAATGGCAAAAATCATACTTTTCCACATAACTTAAACTATGTACATAAGTACATTTTGTTTTTACAGGGTCCCAAAGGGATTGTTCTTCCGTTTTATTTGAACCCGGGGTGGGCTCACTCGGACACATGATACTCCTTTTATTTGGGGGAAACTGTATTCAATGTTTAATCAATGGCAGGGCACAACCTGGCCCCAATGGGTAGGTTTCCATTTCCCTGAAACCATGCGACCAGCCATCGTGTTTATCTTAATATGTCCTTCTGCTGGGCTTCAAAGGCCTTGCTCATTGCTTAATGTACAGTTTTATGGGAAGATTGACCACAATGTTACTTCTGCAGGACATGTTGTCAGCAGCTAATTGACAACCAGACATTCTTCTTGGTAGGCCTAGCTCCTAAAGGCCTGGAGTTCAGATTTCAAAGGGTCTTGGTTCAGAACTAATTTCACTTTTTATGGGTAACCTGACCTTACAGGTCAGGTCTGTTGGCTGTGTTATCAACAAGTCACCATAGTTGAAATCTCTCCTCCATCATTTTTATGTATTGTTTTCCTCTATAAATTGAAAACCAGACATCTTTCTCCTAAAGAGCCCAAACCAGCAGGGTATGGGTCACAGTTTCGTTTCAGTGAAAATGCCCCTCTGCATCCATGCTTTTCAAAGTACAGCTTTAGATCAACCAAAGGTTTTTACCTTTTGACATTTTGCACACCATTGTGTTTAACCATTTGTATAGTAAATTACATTTAAATCTATTGTTCATAAGATATAGTTTTTTGCTTCCACAATATTGACCCTGAGGTACATTCAGAATTGCACCTAACAGGCCAGTTAACAGAGAGCACCAGTGTTCATTTCTACCACAAGTAAGCCTCTCCTTTTAAATTATGAAATTTAAATGTTGAAAAGTAAGTGTTTTTATTTGTGACGCAAACAAAGTGCTTGGCTTCACTCTAGATTTCTGGATCACAATATTGTGATGTGTTGAAGTCGGTGTAACATGCTGCTATCGGTCACTTTAAGTAAAATTGTAGCTTTTCATATATTATGAAAACAGCATTTTTAGCCAAACGTCTTTTGCCATGCATTTGGCACATCTAGCAATTTTACGTTTTCGGGCACATTTTCCTTCACTTAGTGCCTGTTCATTTTGGTAAAGTTTAAAGAGGCCCATTTTTGTTCATGTTCTAGCCCTTAAGTCAGAAACTGAAGTGTTTTGGGACTGGCCTGCTTTTTCCAATGGGTAGCACCATTCAGCTTCACTCTTAAAAACTGGCCTGGCCTGGCCTTTTATTTCTGACATTCAGGGGCTATGTTTGACCCCACAATGAAGCTGCATGAATCATTAATTGCACCTCTTCTTTCTTGCTTTCTCAGAATGTCTTTATTGTTTTATCCCTTTTAATCAGGCTTTCGTCCAGGTTGTGGGACACAGAGTGTCCTGGTCTTGCTTCTGGATGACATAGCTATGCTGCTTGATCATGGTGGGATAGGAGTCCTAATATTACTCGATCAGCACCATACGATACCGTCAATCACTCCATCCTCCTGTCCCGCCTCGTGGCAGCTAGCCTCTTTGTCCCCTGTCCCCGTCCTGGCCGGGTTTTCATCCTTCTTGACAGAGAGGGGCCAATCTCTTCTTCTTTCTTCCTTTCACTCCCCATCCTATTCACTTTCTTGTTGTGTTCTGCAGTCCTCGGCCTTGTCTCCAATTTTGTTTAACATCTATGGGTTACTCACCGGCCGGCGAGTGATCTGGGCAAGCGACCAGGACGGTTGTACTGGATGTTGCTTGAAGAGCTCGAGATGGAGCCTCCACCTGAGCCTCCTCTCTGTTGAGAGAAATAAGCTCTTTTTGATGATATGACTCTCTGTTGCACTGAATCACAGACAGAGAGACCGATCACCCAATAGAGCAGGGAGAACACACCGCCACGGACCCAGCTAAAAAGAAAAAGACAAATGGTAAATACTTGTGGAGAGCAAAGATCAACACAAGAAAAGCCTCACAAAAGCAGAAAGTACCTGGGTCACCCACTCCCCTTGTAATTGAAAAGGAACAGGAATGGAATTTCCCCTGTAAGTATAGAAAAGATATTAGCTTCTATTTTGATGGTTCAGATAGGATATAATAAAGAAAAGTTAAGGAAGTCTTACCAGAACAGGAATTGAAATAACCTAATCAATCCAGGCTAGAAACAACAGAGGTACAAAACAATAAACAGGAAGGTTAGTAGGGATGCTATACCCGGGCGGCACGAAGAGCGCACTAGATACGGGTAGGTGCACTTCTCAGCAAGGCGTCCCTGTGTGCACTTTCAGAAATGAGTCTTAGTGTACAATCAGCAAAGCGTCCTTGCTTACACTTGAGGAAATAAATCCAAAACAACGGAATGGAGTCGGAATCCACAAAAGAACACTGGAATTGAAGAAGGAAACAGTTCACAGTACTTGGAGTCAGCTGAGAAGGTGAGGAAAACCAGGTGAAGGCGGTGGTAGGTAATTCAGGACAGAAGTTTCTGTACGGGAAGAAATAGCGGAAGGCAATCCAGTGGACAGGCAGCGAGGTCTGGTACACAGGCTGGCTAAAGACAGTACAGAATCAGGAAGCAAGCAAACCGTAGGGCAGGCAAAGGTCCGGTACACAGGTAGGCAGAAGAATTGAGAAGTCTCAAGGCAGTCCGTAATTGGAAAACAGGAATTGGTACACGGGAAGGCAATGATTAGGAAGGCACAGAAGACGAAACTTCGGATGCCGGTTGCAATGTTAATCAGAAGCAGAGTCCTTCCCGCTGCAGTGCCTAATATACCCAGGAGCCGGAGCGCCGTAAGCCCGTCAGAGCTCACGTTCTGAATAGTCAGACCTACACGCAAAAGGCAGGTTTCCGGGGAGTTGTAGGCAAAGGCTGGGCTGTCGATACCTTTGAAGTTGTTGAGCCCAATCTCCAGGGTAACCGCCAACGAGAGAAGTAAGGGGCTGAGAAACGTCGGATACTGTGGCGAAGCGTCACGACTTTGGTAGGTGCCTTGAAAGTGGTCTGTTTCACCTGGCATGATGAGGAGGCACGCGGGTCTTTCAGACCCCGATGTGTGACACTATGTTCAGCTACTGCCGAGTCTGATCCGCTCTCACGGATCCCATTGCTATTCGCACTGATGGCACCCAGATCCTGGTCTGGCTTGATCGTGATCAGGACAGGGTGTTCTTGGATCTGTGCACCTGCTTGGAGGATGTGCGGGCTGGATGGATCGGAATTGGCTGAAACATAATGGAGGGAAGACAGAGATTTTGGTGGTGGGGTCTTTAGCTAACCCTATTTCCTGGTCTCCTGCCTTTTGGCCTCTATCACTGGGTGCTTTCCCAGATCCGGTGAGGGAAGTTAAGAACCTGGGAGTCATTCTGTTGGCCTCACTATCCATGGCCCCACACATTAGTGCAGTGTGCAAGACAGGTAACTTTGTTCTGAGAACACTTCGTAAGATTCTGCCTTTTCTCCCCGAGCACCTGCGTCCTCTGGTAGTGGCCTCCCTTACAAATAGTCAAATCGACTGTTGCAACTCTTTATATTTGGCACAACCTAAGGGCCTTATTCACTGGCTTCAGCTTCTGCAGAATATGGCAGCCCGGGTAGCCACTGCGACTCCCTATGGTGCACATATCAGCCCAGTGCTGGGGGCCCTGCACTGGCTCCCTGTCTCCAAATGGATTGAATTCAAATCTCTTTGTCTAGTTCACTGCACATATTACCACCAAGGCATGGACTATCTACAGGATACATTTCTACATTATATCCCTGATCGTACCCTACTCTCCAGCAATGCTCATCTTCTAGTTATCCCCAGCTTTCGCCAGTTTAGAACTGGTGGCCGGCCGTTCTCGGTGGCATCTTGTAAACTGTGTAACAAGCTGCCACGAGACCTTAGGGGTTCTGAGAACCATCTGGATTTCAGGCATTCTCTCAAGACTCTACTTTTCTGATTTCACTCTCCCCTGCTGTCCTCGCGCCAAAATACCTTTGGTGAACGTGCAACCTATAAATTTCCTTAACATAACGTACCATCTACCAACTAAACCGCACCAGCAATAGAAAGTGTGCTTACCATAACATTCCCAAACTATGCCACATCAGCAAGTGAAAGCATCTACCAACTATACCACATCAGCAAGTGAAAGTATCCTTGCACTAACATCTGCAACTACACCACACCAGCAAAAGAAAGTGGCATCGCCCTCACATCCACCAATTACACCACATTAGCAAGGGAAAGTATCTTGCCCCAACATCTACCAACTACGCCACATCAGCAAAGTAAATTGTCCTTGCCCTAACATATATCAACTACACCACACTAGCAATAGAAAGTATCATTGCCCTAAAATCTACCAACTACAACAAATCAGCAATAGAAAGTATATTTACCTGCAACTACTCTGGTTAATGTGTCTGTATGTCAACTTTTGTTTGAGGATGGCACGTTATAGCAACAGACAGTGGAAAGTCCACTCTATTATTTAATGCCTCTGCCCATCGCAGAAACTTGGAGACAGGAGTTTTTTTTTGGGTGGGGGTTTTTCGATTTTTAATACATTGTGTGAAAAGTTAAATGTTTAACTGTAACACACAATACATTTTTAAAAAGTGGTGGATGAAACTGTCATTGAATGGAGGTTATTCTCTTCAATTTAAAATTATCTCCCTGCATTTTCCGCAGAGACTGGCCCTTGGTGCCCAACTTGACATGTATGCCTATAAGGTTATCGCTAACAATTTTATTTTCTATTATGTGGTTAAAAAAATACTTTTCCAAATCCGTTTTTCTTTTTCAATAA
The DNA here is from genome assembly GCF_040938575.1 of Ambystoma mexicanum. Lineage (NCBI taxonomy): Eukaryota > Metazoa > Chordata > Amphibia > Caudata > Ambystomatidae > Ambystoma > Ambystoma mexicanum. Next base: position 412,471,160 of record NC_090922.1, on the reverse strand, counting down.
CGTTCAGCTGTGGGTCATGTTTAACATCCATTATTAGTAATGGCATCTCCCTCAACCACTGGCTTCAAGCATTTAGACATTGCATGGCCACTTATTTGTTCAGAAGGACTCTGGGAAACACCCATGTGTTGTGTTTAACACCAAAGCATGGTCCATCATCCTAGCCATGGCAAGGAGTCATATCTGCCTGTAAATAGGGGGGTTGGCAGGTCGCTGCTCATCTGCGGTCTGGAGATTCTAGTGTGCTAAACTCACACATGAGGTGGTAGAAGCCTGTCTCGGACATCCAAATAAGAAATGTTCCAATAATAAAGAGAAGAGTCCACGTTGTGAACTATGTCCTAAAACTGAATGAATGAAAACAGTGATCCATGCAACAGACTCCCATATTCCCTCTCGCTGCTGGACAAGCGTGAGACATCATCAACCATGCACAATGTGCCTGGCAGATCCAAATTGGCCTCCTTATTTTGCCATGGAAACAGACCCACTCCCATTTCATGTGTGTTGTGGTTGAGTGTGAAGTTGACAGAGTAGGCTCAACCCAATTTACACCGGACACAAATCATCCTGCACAGTGATAAAGCGTTCAAATCACTACATATGCTATTGGCCTCACAACAGAATTCTAGGGGTACTGGAAGTTTCATGAAACATCCTCTGCCCCTTCCACACTACATCACCTGACGACCTGAATCCCACCACTCAGAGGCTTTTGAACCTAAAGAAACCCCAAGAAGCTTATACGCTAATCTTACCATAGGTGTACAACGAATAAAAGATTTGGCAATTGTACAAACGTGGACACAAGACTGTCTCTGGGGCAACTAAACAACACCCTTGCAATCAGTTACTGAGCCGCAGCAGGCCTGGCTGTCATTTCCTCAACTGGCTGTTTATGCAATTGGTGTGGGGCGCAAAAACACCCATCTCTCTAAACTATGTGCAACTCTATAACCTCTGTGTGGTAAGCCATATCCATCACAGTAGATATGGCCTGGGTTTCAACCTTTCACCCAGATGTGGAAGAATTTGAAATACTGGGTTAAAACATTGAACTCTTAGCCTTCCTCTGCTTCAAACCCAGGTCAAGGCTTTTGGAGTCTGCAGGTTTGGGGAAATGTATCAATATTTTGCAAAAGTTTACAAAAACTGCTATAATTCTAAACGGTGTGTGTTGTATATTTAAGCATTCAATGGAATGCTGCTGCAGCTTATATTAACTCCAACAGAATGCTTAGATTTCAACCAGAATGTTAAGGGAGATTTAGAAGGACTGAGTCAGTTGATGTTGGCAGCCGTGGGAGATAAATGCAACTGCAGGCATTTTGCATTACGCTGAATGCTTAATAAAGGTATTCTTACCTATGAAGGATCTACTGGCTTTACTATAGTGGCGACAAGCTGCTGCTCCATGACTGTGGTGAAGGTGAGCGGCTGGAGGACGGCCCCGCGCATTGAGCGGCTGTGTTAAACGGCAGGGAGGCTGCCCAGACTTTGTGTGCTCCACTGCAGAGTGGATCCGGATTGGCGCCTTAACTGGAGAGGGCACACCGGAGAGGTGAACTTTGCACCGTGCTCATCAAATCCCTGCAGCCCAGCCTTCGGGGGTTGGGGGTTGGGGTGGGGCACTGTGAAGTGGTGTTGTGGCAAGAGGGACACCTGGTTTCATGGCAGGGATGCATTTGTGTTTTAGATCTGGTTCGTCATTAAGGTGGCAGTCCTTTGGAAGCTCACACAGAGCACCAGACACGCGGTTTACTTTTGGATTGTGCACATGGCTTTAAGTGGGCCAGGGCTAGCCGGGGACAAGCCCAGACAGTGTCCAAAAGTTGGGGCTCAGCCGGGGTACCCCTGCCACTTCTTCTTGTGACCTTGCAGGGGGTCATGAGAGGAAGTGGCAGCATCAGGCACACAGCCCTGAGAAAAGGGTGCACATAGTGTGCCATCTCAATTTCCCGGACCGAGCCATGCCTATGACCAGACCAGGACACACACACGCTGATGAGAAGCCACAACCATAGCAAGGTAAGGGACTTCTAGCCTGCCCCTTTCCTTCTAGCCCATTTTTTTTTATTCAATTGAGGTCCCCCCCAGCTACAGTTTTATATTTTATTTCATTTTCCTCCCTAGGCCCCCTCCCTTCTAGCCAGGTGTTCGTTGATTTAATTTTCCCTCCTGCTCACCCTATTGCCCTATTTTATTATTTACCTCTTCCCCTGTCCAGCAGCCTCCCCCCCGGATCCATCCGCCCGGACTAGTGTTGATAGGCCCGTCACACCGAGAAACCATAGTAGGTAACGGAAGGGATAGCCCCAATTTATGTGGCAGGAAGTAGAGCTAGAGCAAGGTAGAGAACAAGAGGGGGCTCCAACCACATGTCAAATGTTTCTCACTCTAACCTTAATTGGAGTGTTTACTGTACTGTATCAGTTTATCATAGTCAATTGGTGCTTCAAGAGTAAGCTGAGTATCCAAATAGTAGGGTTATTTTACTCTGGATTTAGATTCCATACGCATACCTTGAGATGTTTCTTTCGTGCTCGGAAAGAGCTGCTTTTATTTACTAGGTCCAGTCCTCTGACTGGATTTATATCCATCATATTCATATTTCAACAAATGAACAGAGCATAGATATTGTAATGTTTTAAACAGTACTAGACCACATCACAGCGTACAAATCAAGGGTGTGCTAGTACTGTTTGTGAGGTAAATATTACATCATATTTACATTTTTGTGATAAAAAAAACAACCGAAAGACAAAATAACACATATAAAGGCAGTATTCTGCGCAATTTCTGCAGTATTACTATATGCATGTTCCCTTCTATTAATCCAAAGTGGGGATGTGCTCAAGCGCGTTGTCTTTTAGGAAGAGAACGTGGAAAGCTAATAAGTAAAGAATACAAACTAGTCTAATAGTTCCAGGCTAGCTATAGAGCTGGGGCTAGTTAAAGTAGCCAGCTCTAGAGTGGGTTAAAAATATCCCCACAGAGTACCAAACCGCTGGTCTATGCCAGAGGGAGGCGCCCCCTAAGAAGTTCAGGTGGATAGTTTAGTAAAGTCTTATGCTTGAACCACAGGCGTTTCAGCTCCTTGGTGAAAAGCCTTCATCTGGGCCTCTGGGTTTGCTTCTCTGGAGGAAAACGAAGCAGGGGAGGTGGGGAGGAGAGAGAAAAAGTGAGATTTGGAGTTAGTCTCTGGGCGTTGTAATGTTCATTATAAAAACCCTGCTGCTGCATGGCTAGAAGGCTGTGCAGTGTAGGGGATACTCTAAAACACTTTTTTCTTGCCATACTGAACTCAATCTGGTTTATAAAAAAACTGGAAATAATCAGGGACTGACCTGTTGATAATCCTAGGGCAAGAGCTGAGATTGTGGTTGCCCTTTTGTTTGTGGTAATAGTGTTTGGAGGTAGAAAGATGCCAGTTCCAAGTTGGGTGGTAAATTGTCGTCCTCTAATGCCAGAGGCCCCAGGGGTGGGTGATCACTCTGGGTACAAGAGAAAAGATTGGATTTTACTCATATTGTTTTGCAATAGATAGCCCAGAACAGTATGGTGCACAGAAAAAGCTGCATACCTTCTGGAAGCTGGAGGGGCAGCTACCCTAGGGTTGATGGTGGGCAGAATAAGGCAACGTCCTGTAAAAATTGGGAAGAGCAGAGACTTTGCAGTAAGTCTTGGGAGCAAGTCTTGCTGGCTGTTTAGAGGAAAAGGGGGAAGGATTGAAAAAAGGGGCGTTTGGTTTTAGACATAGATCAGTATATCCAGCTTTATTCGTAAGATTGCCGGCAGAAATGTTTCTCTCCAGCAGGTAACTTCTTACTTTAAGGCTGGCTGCTCTATGGCAATGGCCGACATGGGAAAAGAAGTGCTGCTCCTTCTCCGGCATTCGCATCCGTCCAAAGTGTGCTGTGTGCTTGAACTCGTAGCGCAAACGTGCTAAAGCGGTGTTGCTGCCACGCCCATGTGCATTGGGTATGCTCAATGAGAGTCGCAATTTCACCCCGGGCCCATGGGTGTTACTGTGTGAGGACAGCAAAGAGTAATGGGAACAGGGAGGTGTGCGGGGAATCCGGGGCCATCCAACTCACAGAGGAAGTGTGGTACCTATTATGAGGAAATGTATTGTAGGTCTGATCAAAGTGTGTCATAGGGTCGGCCTACAGAGGTTGGTGCCTGTAGAGAGGTAGTATGGTTGCAGGCAGGAAACTGGGATCAGCAATGAACTAAATATATATAGCATTCAGAACTGGTTAGGGTGTGGTTACTCCAAGGGTACATTTGCCTCATTCAAACCTTAGGTGATGGTTTTGAGTTTAAAAACCCACCACGCTTCTTTGTGTTTTAATGCATTTTTCGTGTTGGTGTTACTGTCCACTTTATCAATGACCCCAAGAAGCCACAATGAGTGACTTCGAGACGGCAACTTCCTAACCCGATTTTTAAAATTACATTTAGGTTCTCCTACCCCAGTTTCAATTTTTTTTTTCTTTTCATTTCATTTCTCTCCCCCGCGCCCACTCCCTTCCAGCCCGACTGGAATTCCGTGTAGGTGGGCAGTGGGCTAGAATTCCTACATAGACATAATGGAGATATTTCCCATCTGGGAGATAGGATGCCCCATGAGAGACATGATGAAACATCCTGCCAAATTTAAGTACAAGAGCGTGCGTGTGGGCAGGCTGGGCATGTCCTTCATTGTTACATTGTCCATTGTGGAACCAGACATTGAATCCGAGCTTCCCTAGTTATTCAGATCATGTGATCCCATCAAATCCCTTCATCTCGCTGTGCCTCGAATCCCTTCTCTACCACATCAGTCGCGCTTGGAAACAGGCCGCGTGTATTCAGCATTATATGCACACATACCGGATTGTGTGTTCCTAGAGATGGAGAACATTGTGTGAACGAAGCTGGTATGAGGGACAAGGCAGGCCCAGGATCAAATGGCACAGTATCTTTTTATTCAGGCTGCACTCAGAATGTTTACAGTGTAACCAGAATGTTAAGGGAGATCTAGAAGGACAGTCAGTGAATGTTGGCAGCCGTGGAAGATAGATGCAACTGCAGTCATTAGGCATTATGTGGAATGCTTAATAAAGGTATTCTTACCTATGAAGGAACTACTGGCTTTCTTACAGTGTGCAGGGCAATTCCAGTGCAAAACTAGCGTTTTGTCTTTTTTCCGGACTTCATCAAGTATTCCAGTCTGTGGTAAAGAACGCGGAATAATGGTCGTTTCATCGCGGCCTTACAAAGTAGGTCGAGAGGGAGCACTGTGCCAGCAGAGATGCAGCACAGCAGCGAAATGCCACATGCGTGTAGGAGAACCCGTGCAGAATGGGTCAGGTGGAGGGCACAATACGTTGTGGAGGTCTCACTGGACGAAGAATCCACTGCACAAAGCCACTTTTCTGCCTGCTCTCATCCGGGCCCGATGGACGATTAATTGACCAAAACAAGATTCATTAGTGGGCCTCCTAAATACACAAGCGTGCCCAGGAATTCCAGGGGGTGGGGGCCGTGATACATGATGTCCAACAAAGCAACTGAAAACACGCCACTGCTCTCTTTGACTGTAGGTAATGAAGTGTGCATGTCGGCCCTCGTCAACATTTGAACTCGGCCTTATTTGTATGCGAAGTTTGTTGTTTAAGCTCCAGTGTATGGCGTGGGACACGTCCATCAGCGCCCATCCTTCCTATCTGTCGCTGTCAGGCCTAAAAGAAAACAATCACCGTCGAAACGTTGTGTGTGCGTTTCTACTAACTGAAAACAACGGCCCTCTTGCCCGACAGAAGTAGACGGGCTCCAAACTCGTGAACTGCTCTAATCTAATCTGGGTTTTCCGGGTGTGGCGTCACATCCGTAGCGTTTTCCTTTCACTTGACATCGGGAGATAACATTCGACCCCTCTTCGCTTGAGAATGGCCCAGGACAGCTTGTGTTGTCTTTCACATTCTGACACGACCGATAGACCTGGCTCCTACTTTAACTTTGCTTTCATTCAAAGCTCTGGTCGTGGCTTGGAATTCGTGTGCTTCAGTTGGCCTCTGACTGGGCACCCGACCAAGAATGTTTACCCCATATTCTGTCAGTTAAGCAGCAATACAGTGTATGGATAGCCCCGCGATTTGTAACGTTTCACTCCGCCCCAATGTCATGTGGTCTTCAGTTGCGTGTGACGTGTGCCGTCCCACGCATACCAATAGAGACAGCCCCGCATCTGCACGTTGGGGAGACCGCGTAAGCAACACCACCGTCTCAGCCTCTGATAGTCCAGGACCAGTGGTCGATGTGTACGGAAAGAAGTAGTGAAACTATGTTCCCTGCTGGCCTGCACCCACTCCCCACAAATCTCATCACCACGCCCCCTCCCAAACACAATACAAACTCTCAAACAGATGCACCTGCTTTTTAAGGGGATGTTCAGTGTAGTGCACTGAAAGTGCAAGTTTTAACTTCTTGCTACACTTTTATTTTAAAAATGAAACTATTACGCAACGGTTTCTTTTTAAAATGAAAATATAGGAACAGTAAAACTTAATTTAAAAAAAGTAGAGGTGCACCGCTCCCGCCCACTACGACCACTGTCCTGGACCCATGTTCCATGTCGCGCTGTGAAACACTTGTGTATAGGCGCGTTACAAATGCCATATCATAACATATCATACCTGGATGCCGCCAGTCCTCCGGGACAAAACACCCAATCCTTCCTGTCTATGAATACGAGGGCTATCCGATGGATGAGCACCAGAATTTTAATGCTATGATCATAGCTCTCAACCATTTGAGTTGCAAAAGCGGGTGAAAACACCCGATTTTGTTTTTGGCGGGTGAGAGGCCCATCGAAATGAATGGGCCTGCAGGAGGCTTGGCGGGTGAGTCCACTCTTTACAAGGCGGGTGACACCCGCCAAAAGCGTGTGAGTTGAGAGCTATGTATGATCGTGGGGCGCTACCAGGGCTCACTAATGTCCCCTGGCAACCCTGCCCACAAGAGGACAAGGCTTTTTTGCCTGAAGCCTGAATCCCTTGCTCAGGCTTCATAAAAAATGCCTTTTTATCCATAGTTGTGTCGCCGGCTGTTAGGGAGAATTCTCCAGAATGGCTAATCTTCCTTACCTACTGAGTCCCTCGGCAGTTTTGCTGGATTTCTAGTATTTTTTTTTTTCAACTGGTAAGAGTGTGAGCCTTTTTTCACACTCTTACATGTGTTTTGCTGTGTGTGTTTAACATTTTTTGTGTTCATATACTGTGGAGCCTCACCTACTCCATAGGCATCTTTTTACTGTGTGTTACACAGCACCTTCAGTGCAGTGACACAGGGTTGTCTTTTCAGCTTCCCAACTCCAACTCCATTTTCTGGGGCTGACTACTGTCTCCCAGAACATGTTAAGATGCCATTGACTTTATGATTCTCTTTTAAAAACTCACAGAACCAGTACAAACAATCTTAAATAGAGTTCTGGAAAGGGTTAATACTTATCCCTTATTGTCTGTTTCTCTTGGAGCATTGTTTTGCTCCCTTTTCATTAAGACTTGGCTGGTGGCAGTGGTAACTACCCTAGTTTTCCTACCACGGTTATCTAAATGTTTTAGGCTATCTTGGTAGCCTCGACTTAAACCCGCTAGACCATATACATTTTAATACGGTTCCGGCTGGGTTTATTCACCATTTCTATTTGTAAAAGTCTTTCTCGTGTTTTTCTCTGCGCGCCAAACCAGGTTTGGTTCCTTTGTTCTCCGTCCTTTCGTGGGTTTCTACACAGAAGCCCTCCTTAGGCGCCTGTATGTCTGGGGGGGACAGGATGTGAAGGTTGGGTTTAGGACTCTCTGCACAGGGTCTCCTTGGAGACCCATGTCGGACTCTGATCTGTGATCTGACTGGCTATGGTGACTGTCCCAGCGGGACAGCCACCCTGCTGTGTCATTGACAGCCAGGATGTGTGAATGGGGGAAACTGCATAAAAAGCAGGTCTCTGGGTCTGGAAAGGCAGAGTCACCACTGGAACGAAAGAACCGAAGAAGAGCTGACAGAAGAGGACCCCTACAACGACTGAAACGCCTGGTGAAACCCTGCTGCAGGTCCGAATCTTCATACTCCGATGACAGGGAAGATCTGCAAAAAATCTTCTCCCCTTGAGCTGGTGGGACCAACCAGTTCACCCAAACTCCAAGCAAGGCTCCCTTCTCTGGTCGAATTTGCTGTACAGAGCTACAGTGAGCCAGATAGCCAGGAGGAACGGACCCTCCTTGCATTTTAAGGAGTGCACCTTTTATTTGTTAATTTGCTCTGCTGCTGGTTTCTTCCCTGGGCAGTGCAGTACCCTCCAGTCTTCCTACTTTGTGTCAGTCTGACAGTCGCCTCAGGAACCGTGAGCCTGCAGGACCTGCCAGGAACATTCACCTCAGCTACAGCCTTCTTCTCCATTTAAGGTACTGTTCAAATCCGGTTGTTCGTTTCGTTCAGCCGCTGCGAAAGAGTGTGAAACCTTTTGCCAATCTGAGGGCTTGTCCTCTCTTCTTTAAACTAACTTTTCTGCCGATCAACTTCGTCCAAAACTCTTGGCAAAGACTTAACCGCGAACTACCCTGAACTGTGTGATCTTGATAAAAAAGACTGACCCATTGACTTTGGGCCAGGCCCTGTTTGAATCTGATTTCCTCACTGTAGTTCCTTTTTCTAGATTGCCCTGCTTAGTTACTTGTTGGTGTTACTCAATTTCTGCCTAACTTTGTCTTTCCCTCCCTTTTAAATTGCTAGAGTGCCATTTTGGTCAAACCTCATTTTGAGCCTAACTTGTCCAGAATCTATTGGGTGTGGTGTAGTGTATTGAGTGTGATTTTTCAACTGCTTTACTTAAGTGAAATGTTTTACAACTGATGTGTAAATAAATGTATATTCTTATACTCAGAAACCTTCAATCAGTGTTTTTTTTACAATCATAGTAATTGCCGTCCTTTGTGTAACTATAGATACTGCTCACTTACTCTTGAGGTAAGTCTGGCTGCTCAGCCATCGCTTCCACTTTACTGTGTAGAACAGGCTTGTACCAAAGGTGAATTTGTACTGTCACTTGTAGTCTTAATGATGTGTGGTGTTCCCAAAGGGTACTGCATATAATTCTGCCTAACACCAGCACCTTTGAGGCATCCCTTTAAACAAGAGATGCCTGTGGGCCGGTGCCACCATCATAGAAGAAAAGTGTTGTAATGGAAGAAGAGGTATACTGTATGGTAAGTTATACAATAAGCTTTATTGTCCCTTGGCTCAGTACCCACCGGGTTAACAGGGTAGGATGGCAAGACACAAGACAGTTACCACGCCAGACACCGGCTCCCCACACACCTTGAGGCCACCTCCACCATCAACTACCAACCGTCACACCGCGCACCTCGCATTGCACCGGAGCCCATTCTGACCTCACAGACCCGCGCACCATTATGACATAAAGGCGAAGATGAGGCTTTAGGAAAAAAGACCTTGGCTTCCTGCTGCCTCGCATTCTCAGCCTTAATGGTGCTGCTGCCCCTCATCGGGCATTCCTTTAGTTAAGAGATGCAGTGATTATCCAAGGGTCATCGCGGCATCTCTCAGCTAAAGGTATGCCTGTCGAGGGGCTGCGTCAACATTAAGGCTGAAAACATGTGGCTGCCGATCCCTGCCAGGAATCTCTTTAGACAATAAATGCAGAGATCAGCACCCTCTCCCCAATGGGGAAGAGGGTGCTCATCTCTACTAAGGACTGCCTGGCGGGTTCACCTAAGCACATTAAGCCGGAGATCGTCAAGGGGGCGTTGGCCTAATGAGGCAGCAGTTGAACTGACTCCCCCCATGGCCACGCCCCTTGAAGAGCCTGGCTCATTTTCCTGTGCCACTTAAAGCCCAGCCTATGATCCTGTCCAATATAGGGGCTATCCCGTAGATGGGCACCCACATTCCAACCTTTAACCCCCTCAGCTTGAAGCCTCCCCCCCCACCCCCCCATGATCTGTGTCTATCATTATGAGGCTATCCCGTGGATGGGCACCAGAATTCCAACCTTCAAGGAACCCCTCAGCCTGCTCCACCACCCAATGTTCACTGTCATTAAAGGAGCTATCCAGAAGATGTTGGCCCATTAGACATAGAAATGGTCCCTCTAAAATCCACTGCAGTGGTGTTTGCTGACAATGCAAGCTTGGGTAAAGGGAACTGGACCTGCTTCTTGTTTTAGGTAATTGGCTCAAGTGTGGGTACGTCATGCTTTCCGGGCAGGAGGCCTTAGGCACTTCTTAAAGGCAAAGGCGCTCAAGTTGTCAGACTGACTCCAGATACACAGGCTGAGGTAACTCACTCTGACCCCGCCCCCTGCTCTCCATTAGGCAAATGGCCTGCATTGCTGGAAAATAAATATCGAATGCCTCTGTTCTTCGTCTGAAAACGGTGGCTTAACCGCATTCGTGTTGGGATTGGTTAGATCTTTTTACAGATTAATCATTACTTTCGGAACTTTTCTGGGCACGGGAGAGTCTCTGGTGCCGACTCTTTTGAAGCCACGCTTATTATACGCCCTCGCGCTCCTGGGTCATTTGCTCGTCCTTTTAAGGAGCGGAATAGCGCAGGGAGGCAGCATTCCCAATCCCAGACAGGATGTACAGCTCCACTCAGCCCCCAGTGTATGCCTTGGGGATGAGGCGCGTTTTGCCGAATTATAAACTTTCGAAGGAGACGAAAACGAACTGTAGAACCAATAAAACCAAATTTAAAAATAAAAATACAAAATACCGCACGGCGAAGGCGTGCTAACGGCACCCTTTCTGCGCATAAATCCCACCACAGGGCAGGGCAACTCAGCAGCCAGGTTTCGCAGCGGTTTCCTGCGCCCATGTAGGGAACACATTGCCGGCGCAAGCCGGCGAGACTTATTTTGATAAGTTTGATATTTAAGGCAGGAAACGGTATTATGAAAAGTAATTTTATTTACAACGCCCCCTGTAAATCGCGTCGCTCTCCTCGCTGCGGGCGCCATATGACTCATAGCATAACACTAAAGGGCAGGCAAAGCAATGTGCCGAAATCCCAGTGTTAATAATTAAGTGCATGCGCCTGGGTGCGCTAATTTCCACCGAGCACGACAGAATGCACACATTTATGGGAAAATCCATAAAGCGCCCGACGAGAGCAGCGAGCCCGCATTATTCAATAAAAAAAAGACGGCATGGGTCACGGGTAAACGACTCGGTGTGCATTACTCCGTTTAATGCGTGTCTTCCTCGTAGAAATACGCGCAACGCCGCTGTCAAACCCTCGCGAGATGTTTATTAGACAGAAAGGTGAAATAAACCGAAAGGGTCTGAAAACTCGTTTTCTCCAGAATTAAGAGCTCGTGTCCCATTGCTACAGTTCCGCGCGCGCTGGCCAAAGCGCAGGGAGCCGCACCTGAGACTCTTGCGCCAACCTGGGTACCAAGGCTTAGCCGGAAAGGCGCATTTACAGGCCGTCGCTTTGCCTGTCATGCTCCGCCCCATACTCGCTGTTTTGAAATAGGGCGTGTCCCCCCCTTCCTCCGCTGATCCATATTAAATATTAAGGCGCCCCTAACTCATTTCTTTCCATATTAGTGATGCATCAATCCCGGCTCTGATTTTTTTAATCAAAACAGTATTCGGAATATGATTCGGAGAGATTATATTTTGGCAGATTTGCGATACATATCTTGCCTGCGTGCCAGATTGCGGGGACTTTTTTGAGCTGAGGGGATAAGCTGGAGCGCAATCAGATGGCCTTTAATAATAACATGGAAAGACGAGGGAGTTTTCTTTTAAGACTCACAGCAGGTCTTCGTCATGTAGGTTCCAGACTTAAATGATAAAAAAAAAAACTTCAACCGCCTATCTAAGTGTGCTGTAATCACTGTTATACAAATATAATCTTTGGGGTAAACACAATCATGTTTATTTTTTTGAATATTAAATATGTCTGAGATGTGTGGTGGGGGGGTTACGGACAGGGGCCGATGTCTGTGGGTCTGTGCTAGCATCTCCCTTGGGCACACTAGAGGCCAAATGTATGCAGAGGGTGGCCGGTTTTTAGCGGGTTCGCAGAAGCGTCCGTGGCGAGATTTTGGGAGCGAATGCTAGAAAGGGAAAGATAGACGGGTTTTGTGTGCCCTGTGTGAAGAAAATCGCAAGATCTCACTTTGAATACATCCCATCAACTGCTAGAATAGCTTTCAAGCACAGGAAAGGGCAGCAAGCCTGGACCCATAGGGTCCCACACACCCCGACTCCATAGACTAAGGGCGCGCGTGTGGGGAGCCTAGGCGGTCCCCGGTCGTGGGCCCGCCCTGCCGAAGAGATTCACAGCTGAGTGCTCTGGTCATGACGAGGAGTGCTTCGCCATTTTTTCAAACCTATGAGAAAAAAACACTGTTGGCGTTGAGCTCTATTGAAGGTCTTAGCCCTTTAAACTAACCAATGACGTGGATGGGAGAAATTGCAGCTCTAGCCTGTGGTATATGTTCGCCCATCCCTCTCATCCTAGCGCTTATCCCTTCCCCATACCGGTCATGCTCTCTCTCACTTGCCCCTCTCCCATCCTCTCTCTACCCCGCTCTCTCCTCCCCTCTCGACCACCGCTCTCCTTATGCCTATCCCATCTGTCTCATCCCTCTCTACCACCTCTCTCCTTATCCCTATCCCATCTGTCACATCCTTCTCCCATGTTCCTCATACTATCGGTCCGCTCTACAATCCCTCCCTCTAATATGTATCCCATCTCTCTCAACCCTCTCGCATCCTGTTTACCATCCCTCTCATCCTCTCTCGTATCCCTCTCCCATCTCTAATGTCTACCCCATCTTTCTCATCCTCTCACGCCCCCCCATCTCTCTCATCCCCTCTCTAATCCCAAACCCTCGTCCCTCTCCCATCCTCTCTACCAGCCCTCTCACCCATTCTCTCTCCTGTCCGTCTCATCTCGCATCCCTCTCACATCTCTCATGTCTATCCCATCTGTCTTATCCCTCTCGTCCCTCTCTCCCACGTTCCTCACACTCTGTCCACTCTCCCATCTCTCTCTGCCATACCTCCCTCTCCGTATCCCATCTCTCTCATCCCTCTGCCATTTCTGTCAATTCCACCTTTCTCATCCTCTCACGCCCCCTCTCCTATGTCTCTTATCTCCTCTCTACACTCCCCCTATCATCCTTTCCCTCATCCCTCTCCCATCTTTCTCATACTCTTATCCCTCTCCCACCTCTCTTATACTCTTATCCCTCTCCCACCTCTCTTATACTCTTATCCCTCTCCCACCTCTCTTATACTCTTATCCCTCTCCCACCTCTCTTATACTCTTATCCCTCTCCCATCTCTCATCCCTCTCCCATCTCTCTCACACTCTTATCCCTCTCCCATCTCTCTTGTCCCTCTCCCATCTCTCGCCCCTCTCTCATCTCGCTCCCATCGCTCATCCCTTTCCCATCTCCCATCTCATCCCTCTCCCATCTCTCTCATCCTCTCTCCAATCTCTCGCATACTCCCTTAACACTCTCTCACCCCCTCCCTATTCTCTAATGCCTCTCCCATCTCCCTAATCCCTCGCCCATTTCTCTCAGCCCTCGCCCACCTCTCTCATCCCTCGCCCATCTCTCTCATACTATCTCATCCCCCCTCTCCCAACTCTCTCATCCCTCTCCCATCTCTCTCATCCCTCTCCCATCTCTCTCATCCCTCTCCCATCTCTCTCATACTCTTATCCATCTCTCTGATCCCTCTTCCCCATCCCCGCTCATCACTCTCCGATCTTTCTCATACTCTCTCATCCCACTCCCATCGCTCTCATCCTCTCTTGTCCTCTGTCATCCGTCTCTGCCCCCTCTCCCTATCACCCTCTCTCTCACTCTCATCCCTCTTTCATCTCCACCACATCTCATCCTCAAATACCCTCTCTTTCTTCCATCTCCCCTTTCTCTCATCCTCTCGCATCTCTCTCATCCCTCTCCCTCTTACTCTCTGAACCCTCTCGAATCCTCTCTTCCATCCAGCTTGCCATCTATGTCACCGTCTCTCTCTCACACAACCTTCTTCCATCTCTCATCCCTCTGATCTCTAATCCGTCTCCCTTCCCTTCTCTCTCTTCCCTCTCCCATTTCCCATTTCTCTCATCTGCTCTCTTACTACTATGCCATCTCTTTTATCCCCCCTCTCTCCGTTTCTCTCTCATACCCTTCTTCCATCTCACATCCCTCTGATCACTCCCGTCCTTCTCTCATCCGCTCTCTTACTGACCCTATTCCATGTCTCTCTCTCTCTCCTTCCCTCTCTCTATCGAGAAGGGTGCGGGAGAAAAGCTTAAATGGGGCGAACAGGTGTGAAAGGGACGCCTCTGAGGAAGGGGTGGAGTAGAGGAAACATTTGGATGGGAGGGGCGGCCATTGAAGTTGGGGGGAGGTGCAGGGAGACTCGTAGGGAATTTGCAAGAAGCCGCAGAATGGGCCCTAATACTCTTTATTACAATTGCTAATCTTTCAAATCCGACTTGAAATAATGTTTCTCTTTTGGCAGTTTAATTTCCCCGGCTCTAAGCCGCAGGTCACCGAACAGACTGCTGCGTTTGCTTGCCACGCGGGACAAGGAAGCGTAAACGCGGCGCACGGGCTTCTCCGCTGCCCGCTCCTCTGCGTATTCCCACCCAAAAATAAGAATAATAGGAGCGGCGCAACTCGGTTTAATGCCCAGGATGTGTTAGACGCCACACCTGCCGATTTTTCGCCAGACCCCAGCCATTATTCCCGGTGATACATTTATCAATCGAAAGGGTTGCTTTCCGCCTCCTAAAAACGGGTTCTTTCTCTATTACATGCATCACCTAGTTTTGAAGGGATTATTAATAAAAGAGACCCACGTTAAAATATCTCCACTGTCTAAATTCCCCAACTGAGTGCCAGGGCGCCCCAGCTGCCCCGAGTAGCTCCACCGGTGCTATACATATATACATGATATGATAGGTTATTTATAATACCCTTAATACCCAGAGGTTTCTAAGCGCGGACCCGGGGATCGAACCTAAGTTGCTCCGTGACGCCTTGCTTCCAAGGCGAGCAAGTTGCCCCGCAGAGCTATGCTCCTGAAACATGCTGTTCGTATTCGTCGTCCGCAATTTTAATGAGAACGAAGAACTAAGTCGAAGGCATTCAAACGGGCCAGGACTCGATGACTAGCTACTTGCAAGGGGATAGTTGGCTCAATACAAGCTGTGGGTGCGATGGAGTTGATTGTCCCGAGAGCACAGCCGTAGAGTTAAAGAGGGTAATATATTCCCCATTCCAGTCTGGAAATACTAGTTTAGTAATGAGTTTAACTTGGCATTCTGGGACTTGTAGTCCTCTATTACCCTTTTATAAACCCAAGTCCCAGAATGCGAAGTTAAAACGGGGACTGGATTCTCATCTTCCGACTGGAATGGGGCATGTACGGTGGGTACACATCAGCTGTGGAATGGAGTTTGGCAAAAAAGTCCATGGGGTCTGCATTCTGACCTGCATGTAAAGGGGACTGTCTTTTCTGCGCGCGTGTTTCATGGTTCACTTCAGTGTAATACTTTGTGAAAACTTTTCCGTAAGAAGAATATACACAGAAACGCGTTTCAAGTTGCAACCTGCCCACGGTTACTCGCTGACACTGTGTCTCTATGAGTGTGGACACTCTCTAAAAGTTTTGTGCTTTGTCTGAGCTCTAAAGTTTCCCCAGGGCCATGCACAAAAAGGCCACCCAGCAGGACTATTTTTTTTTCTTCCAAATATGTATCATGTAACTTGTAGTTGTTTCTTTTCGCTTTGAAATTTAAATAAACTTCAAGTCCCAGAATTCCAAGCAAAAATCAGTAATGTGTGAACTTTTTGTGCATGGCCACAGGAACCTTAGGAGCTCTGGCTTCAGCGTCACTTTAGTTACATTAAGTAAAGTGTATTCCATCAAAGTGACTACCTCCTAGAATGCATCTGATGGGGGGGATGAAAATCCAGGACTATACAGCAGAAAGTGTTTCGAGGCACCACAGACAAGAGGGGAAGGGGAACAGGAAAGGATAAACAACAAAGAACAGTCCTACTAGGACTTTTGACATTCGGATCGTGCACGTGCAGTAAACTGCAGGGGTAGGGGGTGGGGTGAGGCCCCAGGTCTGAGGCAGGGGGAGTGCTAGGGGAGCCCAGGGAGGGCAAGTGCAAAGGGATACAGGGGTATGGGAAAAGTGCAAGTCGAGGGTGGACTAGGATCAGTAGGCTGAGTCAGGGAAAAGTGCCCAAGGGTAAGTGCTGGGAATAGGGTACTGCGGAAGACCGGAAGGACGAGGGCCTGGCCCCAGTAAGACTCAGAAGGGACAAGACAGCCAGTCATAGCTGCAGGAGGTCATTAGCAGGGGAAGGGGAGAGGGAAGGAGGAGGAGAAGAGGAAAGTCTTGAGGAGCTTCTTGAACTTAAGGAGATCCAGATCAAGTCTGACAGGGGCTGGTAGGCCATTCCAGAGGGAGGCTCCTGCCAAGGAAAGAGAGCTACCCCCCAGTCTCTGCTTGGAGAAACGTTTGACCTGCAGAGAGATAGCCCTAGAGGACCAAAGGAATCTAGCAGGGAGGTATTTAGGGATGGAATGTTGGAGACAGTGCGATCCCAGGCCCCAGAAAGCCTTGTGGATGATGCAGAGGGTCTTGAATTTGATCCTTGCAACCACCGGGAGCCAGACAAAGATTTTAGGGCTGGAGAGATGCGGTCCCTGGGATTGAGGCCAAGGATAAGTCTTGCAGTCCAATTCTGGATAAGTTGAAGAGGGCAGAGGAAGGAAAGAGTCAGATTGAGGAAGAGGCTATTGCAGTAGTGCAGCCTGGAGAGAACCAGAGCCCTGGAGACATTACGTTTCTGGGGAAAGGTGAGGAAAGGGAGAATGCTCTTGAGGAGGTAAAGCTGAAAGTCGAATATGACCTCCAGGTTTTTTGCCTCGGAGGAGTGTGAGGGGAGGGAGCCCAAGGAGAGAAGTCATAGAAAAATGGAAATGAAGGGGTAGGAGTTCCAACGAGAAGGATCTCGGGCTTGCTGCCATTGAGACAGAGATCTTAGCAGTGCGCCATGCCTGAATAGCAGTCAGACAATCGGGAATGAGAGAGGAGGCAGAGGAGGACAGCTTAAAGGAAACCTGCGTGTCATCCACATAACCCTGGAAATGAGGAGAGAAGGTGATCAAGAGGGGCAAGGTAAATGTTGAACAGCCACGGCGAGAGAATAGAGCCTTGAGGGATGCTGCAGGTAGATAGTGAGATTGAAGAGAGGAAATGATCCATTTAAACCTGGGAGGGCCGATTCAAAAGGAAAGCAGTCAACTAAGCTAGTGACAGATCCAGGATGCCCAGAGTATTGTAGAGATGATTTAAGAGGGTGGCATGATTGACAGTGTCAAAGGCAGATGATAGGTCAAGGAGGATGAGAACAGAAGGAGAGCAAGAGTTGAGATTAGAAAGCAAGTCATCGAGGGTGTTCATGGGAGCAGTTTCTGTGCCCATGGCTGCCTGAAGCCAGACTGGTGTTCATAGAGACAGCCAACAGCTTCAGTGTGGTGGGTTAGTTGGGAGATGGCCAACTTCTCCAGTAGTTTGCCCAAGAAGGGGTTTAGTGGAAATAGGGCAGTAGTTAGCCAGGCAGAAAGGGTCAGCAGATGGCTCTTTTAAGAGAGGGTGCACAAGGGAATGCTTGAGAGGTTGTGGGTAGGAGCCAGTGGCAAAAGAGTGGTTGCAGAACTCTGCCAAAGAGGGAGCAAGGGTGGCAGTTTTGTCTTTGAGGGTTCTAGAAAAGTAGGGAAGCACCTGTTTGGAAGAGGCTTTCATAGAGCAAACAGTTTGGTGACCTCATCCGGTGCTATGGATGAGAAGGAGGAGAGTAGGAGGGAGGGTGGGAGAGAGGGGCAAAGGGAGGCCTGAGTGCAAGTGGAGGAGGGAGGGGAGAGGAGATTGAGGACAGGATGTCCTGAGTTTTGATTGTGAAGTGAGAGGCCAATGCCATGCAGAGGGCCTGGGAGGGAAGAGGAGAAATAGAGACTGAAGTGGGATGGCAAGTTCCTTACAGATTTCGAAGAGTTCAGCCATGTTGTTGTTGGCCCCCGAGATGCGGACGTGGGCCGCTTCTTGGACCGGATGGAGAGTCTGTAGTGCCTTTAGAGCTGGTGGCAGGCCAGTTTGTCAGAGGGTGTGTGAGAAGCCAACCACTTGAATTCTGCAAATCTGCACTTGCTTTTCAGTAAGACGAGGTCGGAATCATATCAACTGTTGCACTTGGAGGCAAGCTTGATGCGGATCCTCATGGCAGGGGCAAGGGTGTTGAAGATGGAAAGGTGAAGGTTAGCAAGGGCTGAGCCAGAGTGAGAGTCAATAGAAGGGGTGGAGGGGATGAAAGAGGCAGCAAAGGCAGCCACTAACACTCGTGTCATCGGTTGAATGACATAGAAGGAGACTGGCAGTTCTGGGAGAGAATTAGCCAGGGGGCCCTGGAGTTCCAGGTGAGAGGAGAGGGGAGAATGATCAGACCAAGAGAGAGGTTTAGTGAGAGGGTTAGAGAGAGAGATGTCAGCTGAGACGAGTGCATCCAAGGTGTGTCCAGCTGAGTGGGTCCAACCAGAGGGAAGAATGGTTAGGGTGAAAGAGTCACAGAGGTTTTGGTAGAGGAAGGAGGCTGAATCAGGAGAGTCAATGTGAATATTGAAGTCTCAGAGGAGGAGAAGCTTAGAGGTAGAAGGAGAAAAGAGGTGAGGTCGGCCTACTCTGTTAGGAAGAGGGAGACAGGCCCAGGGGGCCTATAGATGGTAACGATAGCGAGCAAGATGAAAGCTTGCAGACAAGACATTCAAAGCAAGAATAGGATTGAGTGGGTATCAAAGAGGAAGGGACACATTCAGGGTGTATAAGGGATACTCCACCTCCAGGACGGTTAGGCCTGGGCTTGGAGAGGACCTTGTAACTATCAGGAAGAAGAGTGTCAAAAGCAGTAACATACCTGGCATTGAACCACATTTGGGTGAGGGCGCGGACATCAAGGTCAAATTCTTCAAGCAGGTGACAGATGTCAGAGGAGTATTTGACAGCAGAGCAGGAATTGAGGGTAGCTATGTGAAGTCAGTTGCCACCTTTAAAGGTCTTCTGAGGAGGGGTAGAGGGATGTGGTACACCCATCGGTTGGGGTAGAGAGGCCAGAGGGGTGGCAGACAGAGGAGTGGCAGGAGAAGGGAGGAAGTTAATGAGAGATGGAAGACACCTGTCAAGAAGGAGAAGGTTGGGCGGAGAGCCCTGGGTCATGATGGTGCCATTCTGGTAGACAATGGGGAGGCCTGGCTTAGAGGCCAGGTGCCCTTTCTTAAACTTTTTCCTTCTAGACTTCGAAAGAGAGGTAGGATAGGTGATAAGTGACAGAGTAGATAAGGGCGACAGAGAGCACCATAGATGCAGGGGCGGGTGGGTTAGGAGTAGGGACTGCACTATGCAAGAGGAATGCACCAAGTGGCCTAGCGGCCAGTCCAGGAGAGCTGAAACAACTGTACAGTAAGTAAGGTATCCACAGAGAAGAAAAAGGGCTGTTACAGCAAGCAGTAGCAGCACAACATGATGAATGAGATAGGGGGGGGGGGAGAACAGGTGGAGGGCCTAAGTTGTAAATACTGTAACCAGAGTTACAAAATGCCCAATAGCAGAGTTTAAAAAAACAACAAACAAAACAGCTTAGAGCCCAGGTTTAAATACACATTAGTGGCTGTTAAAAAATGTGAGTTGCAAGATTTTATACATGAGGCTGAGAGTATGCAACATTTATGTATGCAAACATGAATCACAACAGCCAGATTTGAAATTCAAGCAGGGCAGGAACATGCAGCATTTAAGAATGGCAAACATGAATCGCATCAGCCAGATTTGAGATTCAAGCAAGGGAAGAAAATGCAGCATTTAAGTAGGACAAACATGAATCACAACAGCCAGATTCAATTTTCAACGTCCAGGCAAAACAATTTACATGTAATGTGAGCCAGTATGCACAAAAGTGAAGGCAGGCATGAGGCCACTTAAGGTGAGAAGATGGAAACGATGCAGCAGAGGATCACCAGAATAAATTCATAGTCAGGTTGTGCAACAAGGAGTAGGTGTGGGAAACACCTATGGAGCGCAATGGGAGCAGGGAGCACCAAGGGCTGAAGGTGAATGAGCAGCAGTTTTGGTGAAAGAAGAAACCACGGCAATGGAGGGTTTTAAGAAAGCCGAAACAGACAGAGCGCAATTCAGTGAGGCCACAACGAGGGGCAACACAGAAAAACAGTGGGACCAGGCAGCTTGCACACAGCGGTGCGTGTGGTAGAGGCATGCCCGCGAGGGAGGGAGTCCTAACGGCTTAGTGCATCATGAAGAGAAGGAGCCACATGCTGCAATAAGGGTGGGCTGCAGATGTAGGCCTCATCCAGGAATGCTATTCTTCCACCTTTGGGGCTCCGTGGGCAGGATTTTGGGAAAACTCTCCAGCTAATCCATATGGGTTTGCAAGGGTCGTGGGATAGGAGGAGGGTACCCACTCAGAATCCAATTGAAGAAGCCCCAGAACCAACTTTTCCTTGCTCCGTGGATTTTTTGTAAGTCCCATCCATTAAAAACTAACAGCCTGGGGAAAGCAATGGGCCACATCTTGCTTGACTTGGTTGAGGAGGGCTTTCTGTGGGCGATTATCCACTCCAGCACAGATAATCGTGTGCCTCTCGAGCTACGAGGCCCTCATTTAGGAGAGTCGGGAAGGGACAATATAATAACAAACAGGTCCATGGGAGAGAAAAGGGGGTGTATTGCTGCAGTTGCAAAATGGTTTCTCTGTCATATCTGCAAGGCAGCTTCTGGCCTTGGGATCTTGCTTCAGCAGTCTTTAGTCACATCAGCTATGTACTTTTTGAGCTGGCCGGCCTGAGGCCTAACACGCATTCCACAGCCCTGCGACTTTGCTTGGCATGGCTCTACAACTGTATCCGAGTCTCATCGCATCAGAGGATTCTCAGAGGAAACCAAAAAGAAAACACAGTATCAGAGTTGGTTAAATGCCCATTGTTTTTCTCTCGTCTTTTTATTTATAGGATCCACTATAATCGCTGTCCAAAGCCTTGCATCGTTGCAATCTCCTACCCCACTACAATAAAACTAAACACACTCAAAGAAGCAAAATTAAAAAAAATAACATTATCAACACAAAGCAACTAATGTGTGTCCTAACTCATCTAAAGCCATTAATTCCTGAATTGCACTAAATAAACACTCCTCATCATCAGCCATAATTTAGGGTGCATCTAAAACAACAAAAACAGTCCTAATTACATGTCTTTTGCTTTCTATCTCTGAGCATCCCTGTCACTCTAAAAACCAGCACCACCTCCATCATGTGTCTGTTATGTTCAGCCTCTAGTACTGCCCAGTCCTTAGGCACACCCACAGTCAGTGGCAGCAACAACTTGTCAGTGGTTGGCACATTTATTGCTAATAGCATTTTGTATAGTGAATACCTGGTTACTGACCCCCCTCTCACTCGTAGGCCATTGAGGACACATGGCAGACTCTCGTCCCACTGTGTGCCGTTCACATCCATCTGCTTGAACAGCTCCTTCTTTAGCTCCTGTTTCTTCTTCCAAAAAGTTACACAATTGTCCACATGCTTCTGCCAGTCCTCTTTGGTGGTGGGCGATCTCTGTCAGGTGCTGATGCCCATCGTCTTCCTCTTCTCTGCATTCATATATTACATCATTTGTTCATCCTCCCTTTGCAGGTGTGCTAAGAGCTACTCACATTTCCCTTGACCCTCCATCTTGCCCTTCTGTATGATCATCTTCGCCACTTCAAGCTGTGGGTCCTCCACCACATGCCACTCCTGATCGTCTGTGCATGCCATTGGCTGAGGCTGCAGGTCATTGTCAGTAGTCATGGGCCACTCTCGCTCAGATGTGATTATCTTTGCTGTTCTCAGAGCCAACACCAGCGATTGTACTTCACCACACTGTGCTCTTCCCCCCCAACACTGTTGAGCCATCAGGGATGTAATTTAACCAAAATGCCAGGGGTAGTGGAAGTGACATCACATGACCCTTGACCTCTGATTAAATCACAGGAAGTGATATCATTTGACTCCACCCCGAAGTGACAACACGGGAAGTGATGGAACAACCTTTTACCCCTCAAAAGGAAGTGACATCATATAGCGTTGGTCCCAAGTATACTACAACAAATATAGTTACAATATCAATGTAATGTGATATACATTTCATACAAGAATGGATCAATGGATCACCAAATGTATCATTAATATCAGTGTGTATAGGCACATATTACCAAATTACTGTGAATGAAAGCAGACGTCCTAGGCCAAATGATAATATGGCGCTTGTGCTTTATATAGAACAAATATACATACAATATCACCTAACCTGTGTTGGTACTCATTTATCAACCTCAGAAGGATGAAAGGCCGAGTTGCCCAGAGCTGTGCCCGTGGTTGTGATTAATTCAAAATCTTCCAACCATCATCTTTTTGTTTTGCTTAAGTCACCCTGAGTGGGCCGGGTATGCCAAGATGTGGGTCCCGAGACTGATGGGCCTAGAGGCCCAAGCTACTCCTCACTGATGATGCCCAACAAGGCTGAAACATGTCTGGGGATGCTTGAGGTATTGTGCAGAAGATATATGACCTAGAGGTTCGGGCTGGTCTGTCCTTTTTGGGTCGGGATCAAGCCTGATTTGCATATGATCTTTACCCTTCTGTAATGGCTTGGCAGACTGACAAATGATGGTCTGGAGGGTTGCCCAAAGCTGTGCCAGTGGTCATGATTAATTCAAAACCTTCCAGCCATCACCTTTTTGTTTTGCTTGCCGGGATTCGAACCTGCAACCTGCAGATCACACACACATCACACCAGCAAGCACTCAACCCACTGAGCTAGCTTACCAGCTATATTGCCAGCTACAGTCAAATGAGCAATTAAATGTCTGAATGTTCTCAAAGCCAGAAAGCAAATTACACTTTGTAGTGGATACCGTTAAAGTTAAACTAGTAACTGAGATTTAACAGAAGGCCAGTTCATCTGCAGGTCTGGTGCAAAGTTGGCCACATGTCAAGCCTACGTGGATCTACTTTTCAGGCTTCAGAGGTTGGCAAAATACATACCATTGGGAGGGTTCATAACTGTGTATTAAAGAATTTAGAGTAGTGCAGGGAAAGCAACGCACTCCCACAGAATCCTGAAATCTCGCCATTCATTACCTCAAACATGCAAATGAACATCATCAACAGCCTGCCAGTGAGATGGGAAAGATAGACACATTGCAACAAAGCATTAATTATGGCAAAATGAAATCAAGAACCACTTTATGTGCTATGGTCAAACATTTCTACACTTTACACAAGCTTTTAGGCACAAGGATTTAGTTAAGTGACCGAGGACACAGAGAGAAACAAACATGATATAACTGCAACTTGCTAAAAGCTGAATACATAGCCCGAAATGGATGCTCATTCTACCCTAAATGCTTTTTGGACGTTTTTGTCTGCATTGTGAATTTGGGTGTTTAAGAACAGACTAAATCAGTCACTAAAAACCCTGAAGTGTGCGTGAAATAAACCTTTAATGAGTCCAGCAATTAATGTATAGAATTCCAGAAAGACAAATTATTTGTTATTCCTATTCTTTCTTATTTAGGGTCACTGCTCAAAGTCTCTCATACTTCTGGAACCCCCTGCTTTTTTGCAAGAGGCCTGAACAAGAAAGCTAGCCACTCCAGAACCAAAGAGACACAGGGCGCTGGCTACAGGCCAGGAGTATCAATGAAAAAAATGAATTCTTTTTTTTTTTAAGGGTAGCAAGAGAGACCACACGGGTAGCAAGGGAGACCGCAGGAGTCAATGTGTGACTCCCAAATGATGTCCCTGTGAGTCATGCAGCCTCTGACCTCCTTTATATGTGGGCCTGTCAATGTCCTTCTCTGGTGCACATGCCCTGAAAATGTCCTGTTTGGTTTTGACAGTCTCTGACTTGCATTCATGTGGTTCGTCGGACACTGCCTCTTCCACTGGCATTTTGTTCACTATCCCATGTAAGGTACATACTGCACAGATACCTATATTTCCAATTAGATTTTTTCCCCTCTGTCCTGGTATGTCTCCCCCATGCTGTCAGCACCCTGTTTGTGTGTGTCAGAATGTGGGTGGTATACCTAGTAGCTGACAGCACCTCAGCCCTTGGGACTACCTGTAACCTGCCTTTCTCTTCCTGCAGGCACCTATTTGCCAAATCTGTCCTTGCACCACTTTTTTCAAGAATGTCCTGCTGCCCCTCTGTTGCACAGAGTTGCCTCCCCCAGTACCCAGCCAGCATCTCGACCCCCATCCTCTACCCCCAGCTGCTTTCTCTGAAATACATAGTCATCCCACACCATTCTGCATCACCCACCCCGATCCATACAGGCGCTGGTGCTAGCACCTCACAATCCTGCCCTTCTTTGTGTTCTCCCTCCACCCACTTCCTCACCGGCACTGCTTTTCTCACTGTCAGCCACGCATCATGAGCTGCATTCAGAATGTACCCAATGGGCAGACCTTCACTTTTCCTCCACTTCCACCTTCCCTTGCACCACACTGATTATGTTGTCTGGCAACAGCCGCCATATTGTGGCCACCACTTCCTCAGTTGCGTCCCTCATGAATGTTTCTGAAAACATGTCTGCAAAATCTGAGGGGCTATGATCCCTCCCTACCTTCATCATGTTCATGATATTGTGGGGCTTGTGGTTCACCACAGTCTCCCACGTTCCTTTTCTGCAGTTTCCATTGAAACCGCTGCTCCTGCGCGATCCCACCGCCATATATTTTCATACCCACCGGAGGACCACATCCCAATTGTCCACCATGCTCCTCAACCTCTCCAGCACTGCCCTGGACCCCGATTTATATGACAGACCTGCCCCCTCCTCCCGCCTAATCAGTGGACCGGCATCCGCCATATTGTAATTGTTCCTGTTATCGACCCACTGCACGTTAACTCAGGCATCCAACCCCACACTCCTACCCTGTGCCCTCTACAGCATCGGCCCTACACCGTCTCTCCACGACCAGCTCTCTGACTGTATCACAAGTGCCTAAGCATGCTGTGACTGGATTACAGTGCTGTAGGTGCCGTTCCAACCCTGTACCACTGTTGCAGTCTGAGGGACTGTCGCTATATGAATCCTAGACTCCCTGAAGACTCCAGAGTCCCCTAGTCAAGCGCGCAACAGGTACAGCAAAAAAACACTTTGAGGTAGGAGAGCTCCTGGGTATTGGCACCAATATGTTACAGGCTTGTCCTGTTCCTGCACAACCCCTTGGGCACTCAGACACAAATAATACACAGGAGACCAGAAGTAGATAGAAATGACATGTAATGCAAACAGACTAGTGCATAGGATGGCCAATCACTGCTCTACCACCCATGCACCCCAGGCGTGGCTCATCCTTATATACACACATGTAGTTTAAACCATTTTCCACCCATAAAACAGCAAGTATAATAACAAAAAGGTCAATGGGAGAGAAAAGGGCGAGTATTGCTGCAGTTGCGAAATGGTTTCTGTGTCATATCTGCGAGGCAGCCTCTGGCCTTGGGGACCTTGCTTCAGCCATCTTTAGTCATGTCAGCTATGTACTTCTCAGGACAGTGCACGAGCCTGCTGACCTACGACATAACATGCATTCCACAGCCCCGTAACCTTGTTTGGCACTGCTGTACAGCTGTAGCCCAGTCTAATCGAATCAGAGGAACCTCAGAGGAAACCAAAAAGAAAATGCAGTATCAGAGTTGGTAACAGCTTTGACACAGTTCCTAAGAGAATGATCAATAATCAGTTTGTGCTCCAGGCGGTCTTTCTGGGGCCGGTCAGGGTTTTGTGACCCGTTCTAGATGCAGCAGAAAAAAGTAGCTACTTGACGAAGTCTTGCCCATGTTGAGGGCCAAAATGCGGATAGTGGACAGAAGGCAGCTTGAACCACAATGAGACCCGACTGTTTCAGATGGGCGTCTGCTTTCCCATTCTCGGACGGACACGTAAGGCTCTTCGGACCATATAATGAATGACAGGCAAAAACAAACTGCGCGACTCAGGCCCACTTCACAAATGCACGGTAATTGAACCTGAATTATTCCCGCACAAAGGAGCCTCCTTTTCTAAACAGAATCTCTGCTTCCTGTAGTGTGGACCCCTTTAAGTGCTGGTGACACAGTAGGTCACGAGGCAAGAGGAAATAAAAAGAGGCCACCCGTGCTACGCGGTACGCATCCACGGGGGCCCATTTGCAGAACAACACTGTCTACGTGTGATTCATTATCATGTGGGTAGGCCTCAACCTGGGGAGGTCCTACCACACCACACTGTCAACGAGGCAGTTGCCATGCTGGATCAGCTCCACACGGTAATGAACACGCTGCTACTCCATCAGGGAGGGGCTGAGTGTATTATTCCTTACTGTATGCGCATGCCATTTGCCGGTTGAGCCTAACAACATGGGCTCTGTTTCAGCTGCGTGACGTCAGTGAGTACAGACCCATCCCTCCCAAGAACCCGCCCCTCACCTTCTCAGGACCGCCGGCCGTGCTATACGCGCTGATACTTGCCCACATCTCCCACACGACCAACCGCTGAGAGTGGAGGGGGGAGGAGTTGAATATGCGTAAGAGTGCGAGGTGCACTCGCAGCTGCCACCGCATCTAATACAGGATTGAAGGACATGCTTAAGCAGCTACAATTCACATGTTCAAATGCACATTTTGACTGGAACCATTCTATCAATCCCTCTAAATCAACGTTGAAGAGTAGTAAAGGGTTACAGCACCACCAGGGGTGCTTGTATGCCCGGGCCTAGTCACAGAAACATTTTTCACATGATGATATGCGCTACATCACAAACAAATGACAAATAGAATACACAGTCCATACACAAGGATTTCAGTTCTTATACAGCGTGCTTGTGTGCCCTGCCGTCTGAGTCCCATGTGTGTATAGTGCAACAAAGCCAGTAATCCAGCAAGGCCAATAAGAGCATTTCTGTTCGCAACCAGGCCTTGTTTCACTGTCTACGATGGTGGGCGATGCCGGAGTAGCCCTTGCAGTTGCCCGAGTACACAGTGCGCCCATGAACCTCACACCCCAAGAATATGACGTCTCTGGAGCCCCATCAGCCGCAGGCCCCAGGAAGAAGACAACGATGATGCAAAGAAATCGGTAATGTGCTATTTAGCTGGCCCTGCCATCTGCAACATCTTCAAAACACTATCACTGCAGACCGCGATGGATGGCGACGACATGCACATGGCCAGATGAGGAACACGAAATGCGTCAGCAACTAATACAAGGGTGTTCTTATGTCAAGCTAAGGCAGCAGATACTGCGAGAACCAGGTATAACGTTGGTCTGAATCCTAGAACTTGGGCACTCCCACGAACTGGCATATGTCAGGGCAGATAAGATGTGTGCTGCCATGAAGTCAGTTAAACTGGAAGAAGCATGTGCGATAGGTCGACAACAATTCCACAAGACATACAAGAGGGAGGGGCGAGGAAGTGACCTAACTCCATGCCCCAACAATGGTTACGACCTACCCCACTCCAGTGATTGCCCGGCAAAAGGTCACAAATGAGGAAGATGTGACATAACAAATAATTTTGCCAGAGCTTGCCGTGTCCCAGCACCTTCAACACACTTGCGAGGACAAGCAGGACCGAGACAGGTGTCTCAGAGAGAAACAAGAAAAGTGGCAGCAGTAGAACAGACACTGCTAATCGAAGAATAGCCTACAGAGGGGGAAACAGATGAAGATGTGTTCTTCATCTCTAGGGTATCTGAGCTAAAAGGCCTCCAAACGACACAAGCCAAAGTGAACAATACACATCTGCAACTGTGATATTCCAGTATTGGTTGCCACTGGGGCATCTGTAAGCTTAATAGCAGACAAACATTACCACAGACTGAAAAATGCTTCACCGCTTAAAGAGACACAAGTACAGATATACACGTTCGGGGTCAAGGTGCCACAGCCGCTGGAAGGAGTATTCATTACACCCGTCTGACATGAAGATAACACCATCAAGGCAAGATTCTTTGTCACCAAAGTAAGCAAAGTCATTCTACTGCCACTGCAGAGGCTTTACATATCGTGAATTTTGCATTCAGAGTGTATGTACAAGACCTTCAATCCCTACTGTCCAAACACGCAAAGGTATTCACAGGCATAGGCAAATTCACAGGTAATCCAGTTCGCCTACACTTTAATCCAACTGTACAAGCAACAGCCTTAATGCACAGGCGAGTGCCATTCCATCTAAGAACAATCGTCAACAAAGAACTTGATAAACTAGTCAATATGGACATCGTTGAAGAGGTAGAAGGACTGAACCCATGGGTCTCCTCTATTGTATTGTAATTGCCAACAAACCTAGACAACCAGAATCGATTCGAATGTGTGGGTATGCGCCTCCCAAATAGAGCCATCAAAAGGGAACAGCACATCACCCCAATGCTCGATGGCATTCTAGCAGAACTACAGGGAGCTACATTTTTCTCCAAGCCGGACTTAAGATCAGGATATCACCAGATGGTGCTGGACCCGGCCTCTCGCTACATCACTACGTTTACCACACATTGGGGGCTGTATAGATATAAGCGGCTCAATTTTGGCATCTCTTCAGCCGTGGAAGTATTTCAAAACACAATCTGCAGTACACAGTGTGCTCCGGGACCCCCAACCAGCACATAGAGTCGGGGTTTGCCCAGAAGCACTTTAAGACAAGATAGCAGCACCCTTGAGATGTATGGGGGTGCAGATTAATACTCCAACACCAATTCAAAAATGACAACTCGATAGTTTGGCAAAGGGAGTCCGTTTGATGACAAGTACAAAAAATGGGGAGTCTCATGAATATCATCAGATGCGTGATCTTCTATTTGTTTCACAACTCCAACGAACTTCACAAAAACAACATCATTTATACTAAAATCTCATCATCACTGATGTTTAAGCTTAAAAATTGGCATGCAATTCTATTGGTTCAGGAAAGGTAACTTTAATATAGGTACTATATCTGTATATGGTAACTGAGTAGGGGGATTGGATAAACACTGTCAGGTGGGACATCTAAGCCCTAACTTCAAAATGGCTACTGTAGACGTCACTAAAAGTACGACATCCCATTGGTCCTACTAACTATAGGACCCTAGATTAATTGGTTGTAAGTGATTTCAATCCGGCACTTTACCCAAGTCAATGCCTAGCGTGTAATGCACAACTGAAACCCTTTATTTATTTGTGTCTAAAAGCTCTTTTATTCTGAATGATGTACCACTTATATCACGCCCCTCTCTTTGAACCCCCCCTGTCACTGTCAATATGAGCTGGTGGACTAACCGATTTATCAGATTGTTCAATAAAGTCTTCCTCATCAGTAGGACACCGGTCGTACTCCCGTTCCCTTTCCTCCTCACCTGAGCTTGAATTAAACTTCTTTCTTCTGGCGTGGAGAGTGGGAAGACTCTTCTTCTGTAGAAGGTAAGGTCGGCCTCAAAAGGAAACCACCGCGGCTCCGGTAACAGGAGGCACGGTGACCCCCCTCCGCGACGGACTAACAACGGAGTGAGGGGAAAAGCCCGAATGGCATAAAAACCCCTCCGGAGTACTTGAGCAGGCAGGAACCAGATAACAGGGAAACTCGGGGAGCACAATCCGAATAATATCCAAGGTAGAGAGAGGGTACACGAGGGACCAGCTGAATAAGAGAAAGGAGCCAAGAAAGAGACAGCCAGGAAAAGGAGCGAAATCGGATACCAACTGGGAAGAGAAACACTGGGAAGGCTGGAAGAGAAAGAGCACAAGGGAAAGAGCACAAGGGCCAGGGAGCCCCAAAACAGCAAGGGCGGAGCACCGCCAAGGAGAAAACAATAAGGGAGCGAGAGCAACAGAGGGAAATCCGAAGTTGCAACGCGCCAAACTGCCTAGCGTGTGGAAGTAAATACGCATAGGCAGCGGCCATGTTGAAAAAGACTAGACCGATAATACGGTCAAGGAGAAAACGTGGCGGCACAAATCAATGGCGGCCTCGCTTCCACCTCTCCCACAGCCGCCAGTGCCCAGCGGTCGTGACAGTATGCCCCCCTCTAGGGCGATACCCCCCGGGTTTGCCGGGATGTAGGTTGTGGAACCGGTGTAGCAAACGGGGTGCGTTAACATAAGATCGGGGTTCCCAGGAATCCTCGGACGAAGGGAAGCCCTTCCAGTGTATAAGATATTCCAGGCGTCCCTTATGGTAACGGGAATACCTGATGTGGGAGACCTCGTATACTTCAGAGTTAGGGTCGGGCGGAATGTGAAGTCTGGGAACTCTCTGCCTTCTCCCATCAGCCACATAAGAGCGGAGCTGTGAAGAATGAAAAGTCGGATGAACACGGCTGAGAGACTTAGGTAACTTGAGGCGGTAAGCCACTGGGTTGATCTTGGTCAGGATGGTAAAAGGTCCAATAAACCGGGGGGACAACTTGGAAGGTCTGACCCATCGGGGTAGAAACTTAGTAGACAGCATAACCTTTGTACCTTTCTCCCACATCGGTACCTGTCTCCGGTGGCGATCTGCTTGGTCTTTGTATTGAATGCTTGCCTCTTTAAGACTCTGTTTGGGAGATAAGTGAGCTTCTCTCAGCTGTGCCAAACCCGACTCAATCGACGGGATAGGAGTTTCCTTCCAGAAAGTGGGTATAATAGATCTGGGGTTATATCCATAAGTACAATAAAAAGGACTCATACCTAAAGAAGCATGCGTCGCATTGTTGTACGAGAACTCGGCAGTAGGGAGAAGAGAAACCCAATTGTCTTGAGACTGGTTGACGAAACATCTCAGATATTGTTCAAGGGTTCCGTTTAACCTCTCAGTTTGGCCATTAGTCTGAGGATGGAATCCACAAGAAAGAGCCCTCTCAATACCCAACAGTTTGCATAAAGCTGACCAAAACTTAGAGGTGTACTGGCTGCCACGATAGGATACAATCTTTTGCGGGAGTCCATGCAATCTGAATATGTCTTTAAGAAAGACTTCAGCAGTGAGTGAAGCAGAAGGTATGCCAGACAGTGGGGAGAAATGCGCCAGTTTGGAATAGGTATCGACTGTTACCATAATGCATGTACACCCTTGGGATTTAGGTAAGTCGACGATGAAGTCCGTAGAAATGTTAATCCAAGGACCTGGAGGGATCGGGCTGGATTGAAGTAACCCCAACGATTTCTGGGTGGAATACTTGTTACGTAAACAAGTCAAACATTTTTGAATATAAGCCTGAGTGTCTGCTCGCATCTTGGGCCAAAAGAAGGTTCTTTGGAGCAGTTCAAGAGTACCGCGCAGGCCGCGATGACCCGCAACCTTTGAGTCGTGACACCACTTAAGAGCTCGTACTTGAAGGTCATGTGTGGGTAGTATTAGTCTTCCTTGGTTGAAATACAGTCCATCCTTTTCCTCGATAAGTAAATTTCTTAGAGTGGGAGTGGGACCTTCTAATGGAGTATAAGCCTCCTTAACCTCTTCCAGAAAAGACGATACCACCAGAACGATCTTAGAACGGGGAAACATGAGTTCTTTCTGATCTGACTGGTGTACTTCGTTTCTTCGAGACAACGCGTCAGCAACTTGGTTTTGAGAGCCTGGAATATATGTGATGGTGAAATGAAACTGAGCAAAGAAGTGTGCCCATCTGGCTTGTCGGGTGTTATAGCATTCCTGTTGCCTCAAAATCTGCAGATTTTTATGATCAGTACGTATCTGAAACGGGTGCATACTTCCTTGAAGTAGGTGTCTCCATTCCAGACAAGCCAATTTCATAGCCAGTAGTTCTTTCTCGAGGACAGAGTAGTTTTGTTGACTGGTTGTTAAGGTCTTGGAAAAATAGGCTATCGGATGTTCCATGCCGTGGTTGATTTGGAGAAGAACGGCACCTACTGCAGCAGCAGAAGCGTCGGTCTCCATAATGAAAGGTTTCAATTGGTCTGGTTGCCGAAGAATAGGAGCCATGCAGAACTTTCCTTTGAGACTGGTAAAGCTATCTTCAGCTGCTTCATTCCAAAGAAAAGGTTTAGAGGATTTCTTAAGTAGAGAAGTGATGGGCAGGATAAGTCTTGAAAACCCCAGAACAAATTTCCGATAAAAGTTTGCCAGACCTAAAAACCTCTGGATGTCCTTTACAGAGGAAGGAGATGGCCATGAGAGAATGGCTTCCACCTTCTCGGGATCCATGGTTATACCTTCTTCAGAGAGAATAAACCCTAAATAGGGTATGGATGATTTAGCGAAAGCACATTTCTCTGGTTTGACCAATAGATGATGTGTACGGAGTCGGTGTAACACCTCCAATACCTGGGAAGAATGCTCTTCTTTCTTTAGGGAAAATATCAAGATGTCATCAAGGTATACTACTGTGTTGATCCCCAATAGATCGGAAAATATGCGATCCATAAACCTCTGGAAAATAGAGGGAGCATTTACCAGTCCAAATGGCATCACTCGGTACTCAAAAAGCCCGTATGGAGTGCGGAAAGCAGTCTTCCATTCATCACCGGATGTAACCCGAAGCAAGTGGTATGCATTCCGAAGATCGAGCTTCGTAAACAACACCGATCCCTGAACGGCTTCAAGTATCTCCGAGATTATGGGCATGGGATATCTGTCCTTGATCGTGACTTGATTTAGACCTCTGTAATCAATACAAGGTCTCAACTCCTTTGTGTCTCTCTTAGGTATAAAAAATAAAGAAGCACCTGCTGGGGATCTTGATGGTCGGATCAATCCGTTAGCAAGATTGTCATCCAGGTAGCGTCGGAGAACTGCCTTTTCAGCCAAGGATAGGGGGTACATTCTTCCAAAAGGAACCAAGGCCTGAGGTATGAGGTCTATATTACAATCTTCCGGCCGATGAGGGGGGGGAGTACCGAAGGTTGTTGTTCCTTAAAAATGTCAGCAAATTCCTCGAATATCCTGGGTAAATTGTGGATGGAGTTATTCTCAGTAGCACATATAGTCTTTACCTTTTCAAACATCGGTTCCGGCAGACACCTTTCTTTACAAAAAGAAGAGTGAAAGCTCAGCAGGTTGTCTGTCCAATTTATTGTTGGGTTGTGTCTGCGGAGCCAACCAATTCCCAATATCACAGGAAAATGGGCGGCCCTAATGATATCGAACTTAAGGAACTCGGAATGTAGTTGAATAGATACCTGGACTTCCTCAGTGGTGTGGGTTATGGGTCCAAGCATAAAGGAGTACCATCCACCCCTTCTACCTTCTGGTCTTCCTTCTTTGGTAATCGGAGAAGGCCCACCTTGTCAGCCCACACAGTGTCTAGAAAATTTCCGGCAGCTCCACAGTCAAGCAGGGCTTGTGTCTCTATCTATCTATTGTCCTCTGAACTGGAGCTGAACGGCAACTACCATCAATCGATGGTCTTCGGAGGTCTTGGCAGAGGTCACAGAAAGTGTAGCATAGGAACCAGCTGACGCCCCTCGATAATCTGTTCCACCGACTACCGAGGGCATTCGTTTCCCGGCCTCCTCGGGGGTACGTCAGGACAGTCCCTCAAAAGGTGTCTTGTCGAACCACAATAAAGACACAGATTTCCTTCTCGCCTTCTCTTCTTTTCTTCCGCTGTCAAAGGGGCTCGGGTGGTACCAATCTGCATTGGTTCGTCTCTGGAAGGTGGACGAGTAACAGGTGAGGAGGTCGACGTGTGGGCTTCAAGGGAAAATCCAGGAGGACGAGTCTTCTTCTTCTCGTTCTTTCTTTCGGTCATGCGATAATCGATCCTAATTATCGCCTTGATGAGATCGGAGAAAGAGTCTGGGCGGGGAATTCTGGCTAGTTCGTCCTTTAAGTCCTCCCGCAAACCCCTCCGGAATATGGTATACTGTGCTTCTTCTTGCCAACCAGCCTCCGCTGCTATTCGTTTGAAAGCGGACAGATAGGAAAGCAAGTCTGAATTTCCTTGACGCACGAAAAGGAGGTCTTCACTGGCTAAAAAGGCTGTTTCCGTATGAAGGAAAGTCTGTTTGAGAAGGTCTTTGAAAGCCGAATAATCTTGTAGCACTGGGTCTGATCGAGATACCAAAGGAGTGGCCCATGCTAAGGCATTACCCGTCACATGGGTTATCATGAACCCTACCTTGGTATGGTCTGTGGAAAAGGTGCCTCTTCGGAAAGCAAAGTGAATATCACAAGCATCAAGGAATTCCTTTACTTTCCTCTCGGTGCCATCAAATTTGCCTGATACCAAGGGTAGGGGGGGAAGATCGGCAGTAAGCTGTTCTCGAGCAGCAACCCTTAGTTGAAGGGCGGCATTGTCTGCCTTTAAAGTTTGAACCTCCTGACTCAAACCTTGTACGGCAGCGACGAGTTCCTGGAGTTGTTGTGGGGTTGCCATGTCAATACTTAGGCGTTGCAATCTGTCAATATGAGCTGGTGGACTAACCGATTTATCAGATTGTTCAATAAAGTCTTCCTCATCAGTAGGACACCGGTCGTACTCCCGTTCCCTTTCCTCCTCACCTGAGCTTGAATTAAACTTCTTTCTTCTGGCGTGGAGAGTGGGAAGACTCTTCTTCTGTAGAAGGTAAGGTCGGCCTCGAAAGGAAGCCACCGCGGCTCCGGTAACAGGAGGCACGGTGATCCCCCTCCGCGACGGACTAACAACGGAGTGAGGGGAAAAGCCCGAATGGCATAAAAACCCCTCCGGAGTACTTGAGCAGGCAGGAACCAGATAACAGGGAAACTCGGGGAGCACAATCCGAATAATATCCAAGGTAGAGAGAGGGTACACAAGGGACCAGCTGAATAAGAGAAAGGAGCCGAGAAAGAGACAGCCAGGAAAAGGAGCGAAATCGGATACCAACTGGGAAGAGAAACACTGGGAAGGCTGGAAGAGAAAGAGCACAAGGGAAAGAGCACAAGGGCCAGGGAGCCCCAAAACAGTGTAAGAGGATTCAATTCAGCACTACAGCCAAGTTAACGCCTAGTCTAGAATACTGAATGAAAACCCTTATTGATATATCTTTAGGTCCAGTTCATGCGTCCTGGATGACTACCCTTGTATAACACCCCTCTCTTGGAATCCCCCTGACCCCACTGAGCCAAGAAGTAGTTCTGTTTTGCAAGTTAAAAGGTTTATTTGATAAATTAAAATATATATATCACACTTTATAATAAATTAATAATTGAATATCACACTTAATCTGATATGGTAAATATTAACAACGGAGAATCTGGCACTAGCACACTTCTTTATAATGACTAATGAGTTGACCTGAAATGGATAAGGTAGCACACTGGTAAATAGGAACAAAAGAAGAAGGTGGTACAAAATGCTTTATAGAGTTCAAATGGATGCAAGGTTGAATGAATGAAATACAGTATAGAAATACTCAATATGATTTCAACAAAACAATGTAATCACTTTTCTCTGGCAATTCCCTCCCCCCCTTGATGCAAGGCAAGGAAATGGAAGGAAACACACAGTTCTCAGAAATGCAATCAAATGTGATTCAGTTCAATCCCAGCAAGCTTACAGAAAACAGATAGGAGTTTTGAAAACACAGGCAATGCTTGGATATGTGCTGGCAATGAATGAGAAATATGCTAAATTTGCTTTTAATTCCCTTATAGAGGTTCAGGGTGAGTGGTATCTAGTTAATATTAGTCCAGGCTCACACTAGCAATGATGCAGGGATAGTTAGCAGGTTAAACGAATTTCTGGCAAATGGAAAGCAAAACTGCTGTCTTTTTACACGTGAAGAAATTTGCAAATCGCGGTAAAATTCGCGGATGCGCCGAGCGCTATTACAAAGGAACCGCAAGGACTATCTCTACCGTTTTGGGGTCCTAGAAAAGCCTGGGATCTCAGCTTCCAAATGAAAGTTATTGCAAGTCTCTAGCCCAAACGGTTGCGGAGATATGAGTAATTTAGTAAAGGTCGTTTTTGGTTTTGTAAATTTTAAACGCACACTTTTTCAAAATGACAAGTGACAAATTTTTGCAGCTAGAATGACAGGTGACAGCTAGGAGGCAGTTCTACTTAGGTTAAATAGATTGAATTAGATGAATTTAAACTAAGAGATGTGTTCTGAGTTTTGCTAAGTACTCACAAGAGATTTTGAACAGGAAAGCGACTTGGTCACGGACTTCAGTCTGGTCAGGTCTTTCCGGGTTCTGCTCACAGCGCCTGGCCTCTGGAACTGCTCACAGGGGTCTGGTCTCTGCTAGGCACCGGTTCTTTGGGTCTCTCTGCTCTGGATAGATTGAAGTCTCTAGTTTGGCTTTCTGGAGTTTGATGGAGGTAAGTATGGATTTTTCCGGCAGGGCTTCCAGCGGCAGATGAAAAATGAATGTCCCCTATCTGTCCTGTCTGTCTGCTTTTATGTGTTTAGAATGTGGGTGTGTTCTAGCATCACTGACCCTACCTCTCTCTCAGCTTCTAATTGGTCAAACTTCCATTCCTCCGCTTGATTGGCAAACTGAACTGTGAGTCAGATTGATGTCATTTTACAGCCTGCAGAAAGTCCACTCCTCCTGTCAACTTACACACAAATCTAGATTTGAAACAAATACATATTTGCAGAGGTACATATTGTTTTAAAATCATATGCACCCATCATGCATTACAGGAGGTATCCCCTGTTCAAACTCTGCTCTTCCTGGGAGCTTGCATTCAGAACTGGCACATATTTCACTTTTTAACTGCTTTTTCAATTTCCGACATGGACCCAACTTTACAGACATGTGTGCAGGGGGTAGGGACATTAACTGATGAAGTTTCAGATTTTTAACATGCACACATTTAGAGTAATATCCACTTTTCCGCTAAAACCCCCCTGAACATACCACCGGTTCCTACCACGTCTTAAACTGTGGGCAGAAAAATCACAAGAATTATGGTATCATTTATAAAATTTTCACATGTCCGCTCTATGAATTATCCCCCTTTTTATAAAACCATATCCTTGCTGCAGGGGTGTGTCTTTTCAGGTCACATGGTACAGAAACCAGTCTTTCCAGTTTCTGCCAAGCCAGCTTGCTTCTCACAGGCAGTGCTCCTCCCAGCTTCTCCAGGAGGAAGCCACTTTTTACGACGTCTGTAATAAAAAACCTTTGCCTGAGTGGAGAGGGCTTTGTTCACTCTCTGGCAGAGCACAGGAAATTCAATTATCAGATAGATGGCATATCCTTAGCCTGGGCAGCAAAAGGAAGGTTGGCCTGGGAACACAGTGGTGACTCAAGTTTCACTGCTGATGGGTAGTTGCTAGGCAAAATCAAGTTCCTTAAGCCAGACCTTCAGCTAACTTTTTGTTGCTTTTAAAATAACTTGTAATTTTACACATGCAGCTAGAATGCTGATTCTAAGCGCAAAACTATGACATTTCAACAGTTACAAAGGCATGTGACACCAAACATAGGTCACTCATTTAATTTAACATTTTCGATTTTGGTGGTTTTAAATCCAGTTGTAGTTAGGCTTAAGCTGCTGACTCCATAGCATTTTTGTTATAAGCATTGTTTTTGGGCTCTTCATTTCCCAGATTTTGTAGGCACACAAAACTCCATTCTGCCAAATGTCTGCTGGTGTTCAGTGAATATTTTGCACATGTTGCAAGGTTTGAAATAGGCATTTTGCTTGCCTTCAGAAAAACACACAGAGTGGTTTTAAAACGCCGGCTTTTGGATAGTGGTGAGTACTGGTACTGCACCCATTTTTGGGATTTAAGAAATGAATTCCCCACAATTCTAGGTTGCATTTGGCAATCAGCATTGCCATTCCCAATGGTTTCAGACTACTGTGCGGGTAGTCCAATGGTGGTTTTAAAGCGCTTTGAAGCTAACCGGCGCTACTGTTTTTCCTTTGGCAACCCATTTCCCTCATGGCAACCCGGCCTTTCATTCTCGCACTGGTGGGTGGCAAGTGAGGCAACCATTTTGGTGGGCGCACAAACTGCGCAGCTTTCCTGGATTTCAGCGCACATGTGGGTTTTCCGCCATCTTGAATTTTCTAAGCCCACAGCACCAAATGTTGTAGCAGGGTAGCTTAAACGTGGGTCAGGACACCCAACAAGTCCCCCCCACGCGACTGCACTTTGAATTTGAGTCGATGGGGAGTCGCGTGCACAAGGGTTTTGACCCATGCACCGGTCTGTCCGCATAATCTTCTTCCTCTTCTGTAGATGACACAGTTCAGCGTTTTCTTCTCCATCCGGTACTGATCGATCGGTTCTCCTCGCCGGTCCTGATGGGAAGATTGGGCGGTACCCCGAGCCCGTTGCGTCTCAGCTCCCGGTCTCCGGATCGTCCTCCTTGGCCCGTCTCAAGGTTTTCTTTCTCCTAGGACGACAAAGGAAGAGCGGCAATACCTATTCATAGACGTTTTTCCACCACCGTTGAGATAGTGGGGCAGCATATGCATTTTATCATAACGAAACATTACATTCTTATTTTGAGAAAAAAAAAACAGTATAACTAAGAGACAGTTTCATGCAAATCACAATATTTTAGAGACTAGATGTGGTATGTTTTATGGTTGGAACTGAATTAGTCTGAGACAGTACCCGCTAGGATTCCAGAGGATTCCTCCAGTTGTTGCAGAGTGTGCCTGGGATGGCAACATTTCAACTGGTTTATGTGGACCCACTTGTCTTCCCCCTCTGCCGAACCGCCTTTGGGGATGCGGATCTTGTAGGCCACAGGGGAGATCTTATCGACGATCTCAAAGGGTCCCTTCCATGTAGGCAAAAATTTGCGCTGCTTGGCCTGGTTCCTTTGGAAGTTGCATAGATAGACCCGGTCTCCCACCTGATATTCCTTCCTGGAAGTTTTCAGGTCATAATGGGTCTTCATGCTATCAGCCGATCTTTCTAGATTCCGCTGAGCATAAGCAAAAGCATGTTGAAGGTGTTTCCTTAAATTCTCTACATACTCATGGGTAGTGGAGGCATTTATCAGTGTCTGCTCTTGGGTCCTATAGAGCAAATGCTGAGGAAGCACCATCTTGCGCCCAGTCATCAACTCAAATGGTGACATTTTGGTTGCAGATGAAGGGGTAGATCTGATGGCCATTAGGACCAGAGGTAATCGGATATCCCAACTTGGCCCAGAATCTGCCACAAACTTCTTTAATATGCTCACAATTGTCCGGTTATATCTCTCTACTGCCCCAGAAGAAGCTGGCCGGTAAGCAATATGCAACTTCCTTTTGACCCCCAGTATCTCCCACATCTTTGTCATTACTTCACTGGTGAAGTGGCTACCTCTGTCTGACTCAATCCTTTGAGGTAGACCAAAACGGGAAAAGATGTGGTTAATCATCAAGGCAGCTGCAGTTTCTGCCTTGCAATTTGGGGCTGGGAGACATTCCACCCACTTGGTAAACAAGCATGTCACAGTCAACATGTACTTATTCCCCCTAGCCGAGCGAATCACAGGGCCTACAAAGTCGATTTGTAAATCTGACCATGGCAGTGTCATTCCCCGCTTTTGTAAAGGTGCCCGGTGTGTGAGGGATGATGGCTGAAATTGTGCACACACAAGACAACCCTTCAAATATTGGTTGAGGTCCTGGCCCATGTGTGGCCAGTATGCAACCTCTCTTAAGATTTCCAATGTTGTGTGAAACCCCCTATGACCGGCAGTGGCCGCATCATGGGCGTGACTTAACATCAGGCTTCGGAATGAGGTAGGAACCACCCACTGATCGTGGCCAGCTTTGGATTTCCTTACCAACAAACCGTCTTGGATCCGGAACATTTTGGGACATTTCATCAACACTCTTAGGTCCTCTTTCCCAATGTAATCGGTATCCGTCAGGGGAAAGTTCTCAGGGTCCTCAAGGTGCTGGTAAAATTTACCAATTATTGGATCCCCCTTCTGAGCAGTAATCAAATCAGCATCAGGGGTCTCCTTACTCCATTGTGCAATTGAGAGGTCGTTGTGAGCATTTGTCTGGGACCTAGTGATGGCAGTGACCTGGATTTCCCCCAACAGGGACTCAATCTCAATTAGATCCCCTTGGATGGCCCCGGTTTTGGCCAGCTGATCAGCTAAGTCATTTCCAGTTTTGTCTGGTCCCTCTACTTTGGAATGACCCTTAATCTTCTTCCAATAGATGGTCATCCCATTCGATGTGACCAGATCATCAATGTTTTGGATCAACTTCCCATGTTTCAAGGGTTTGTTGTTAGCACATACCATGCCTCTGGTCTTCCAATTAACCAGGTGCTCCACGAACCCGTTCCGTACATAATCCGAATCTGTGATTATGACCAGTTCGTGGAGTTGATGCTGGACAGCAGTGAGGATGGCCTGATGCACAGCCATCAATTCTGCCACCTGACTACTTCGGGGACCAATTTTGAATCCGGCGGAGGGTTCTGGGGACTCATTCACCCATGCATTCCCTACGCCGGCCACTAGTTCTTTCTCCCCGTTGTTGTCAACATGGTAAGAGCATCCATCCACATACACAGTGGGCATTCCCTCACACTTGTCTTCTTCAAAGACTTTGTGGGGGGAATTAAGGTATGCCTCCATGTTGTCCTTTATTTTTAGACTTTCGTCCTCGAGACAGTTTTCTCTGGCACAATCATGCAAGTCAGCCAGACCTTGCGCGAGGGGACTCTTCTTGTTTTGGCCATATCTGACCTCCACAGGAAAGCCTTGCATTGACAGAATCCAGGAAGTAATTCGGGAATTACTCACATTTCCGGCCCGGATTCTGTCACTTTGGAGATATTGCAGAGGCTGGTGTGGAGTCTCCACTATGATGTGTTCCCCCTGGATAAACGGGCGGTAATTCTTCAATGCCCACACCGTTGCCAGGAGTGCCTTCTCACAATCGTTGAATTTTTCCTCCACAGAGGATAAAGTTTTGCTCGCATAGGAGATTACTTTATTGACCTTGTCATGCTTTTGGTATAATACTGCCGTCAAGCACGTATTAGAGAACCCTGTCTCCAGGAAGAACTCCTTGTTTCTGACAGGGTAAGCTAGGCAAGGCGCTTGTGAGAGGCTTCTCTTGAGTTGTTTTACTGCTTCGGCTTGTTCTGGACCCCATTCCCACTTGA
This sequence comes from Ambystoma mexicanum, assembly GCF_040938575.1. Taxonomy (NCBI): domain Eukaryota; kingdom Metazoa; phylum Chordata; class Amphibia; order Caudata; family Ambystomatidae; genus Ambystoma; species Ambystoma mexicanum. The sequence continues at coordinate 412,429,975 of NC_090922.1, read as the reverse complement.
CCCCCCCCTTCAGGAGATGAATCAGGGGTCTGGTGATCTCTGCGTAGCCCTCAATGAACTTTCTGCTGTAATTAGTCAGTCCAAGGAGGCTCCTTAGTTCCCGCAGAGTTGTGGGGTCTTTCAGTTTCTGAAGTGCTTCCACTTTCTTTTCCTGGGGACAGAGACCCTGAGGAGTAATCTCATGCCCCAAGAAATTAACACGGGTTCTACACCACTGTGCTTTCTGAAAGGAAAGTTTTGCTCCGGCGGCCCTCAACTGTGTCAGAACATAACGGATCTCTGCTATGTGTTCCTCCACAGATGAACTTTTGATGAGGACATCATCTACATAAGCCAGGTTACCCCTCGTACCCAGGTCGGGCATGGCCTTATGTAGGAAAATATTGAACTCATTACCGGAGTTAAGGTATCCGAAGGGAGTCCGGGTCCATGTGTACTGCTGGCCCCCAAAGGTAAAAGCCAGCTTGTATTGGTCCTCCTTACTGACAGGCACAGTCCAGTATCCATTGGTCAGGTCTATTGCAGTGAATACCTGTGACCCCTGGATCTGGGCCAGCCCTTGGTCAATGTAGGGCAGAGGCCATCGGGAAGTATGGACCCGTTTGTTGAGCTCCCTGAGGTCGGCACAGAGTCTCCACTGGCCGTTTGGCTTCAATATTCCCAGCACCGGATTATTGAAGGTGCTGTGGACTGGACGGATTATTCCCCGGGACTCAAGGTTCTTAATTATTTCAGTAAGGGACTCCATTGATGCGAGAGGCAAGCGATATTGCTTCACAAACACTGGAGTCATGCCAGGGTCCGTGGGGATTGTTGTGGTGTGGATGTCGGTGCGACCACAGTCATATGAGTCTACCGCAAAGAGATCTTGGAAATCCAAGAAAACTTGTTTCAACTTTTGCTTTTGTTCCAGAGTCACACAGGCATCAGCTAGGTTGACTCTCTCTTCCACCATCTGCCTGAAGCCTGGAAAGACTTCTGGTTTGGCTATTTCCGCGGCCTCCTCCAGCTGGGTGGAGAAGTCCCTGGTCAGAGTGCTGATTTGGACTGGAGGCTTCAGGTGGGAAAGGCAGCCCTCATGGACCTGGAAAATCACCTCATCCCTCCTGAAGTCACAAGTCACATCTTCCTTACCATAGGGGCAGGAAGTGTACACCAGGAAGTTCCCCCCATGCCGGGTAAAAATCCTGTCTGGTGTTGTATTGTCATCACTGTCACTGTCAAGACAGTCCTTGGGGATGGGTCCTAACAGTTCATTTACAAGATCAATGGAGAAATGTCGGTCATCAACCGCCATTCCAATAATGGTGCCTGCGGCTAGAGTAATACTCTTTAAGTCGCTGTTATCCACCTCTATTAGAATGGGGTCATGTTCTATGTTGACTAATGGAGTCGGGTTTACCCCCAACCCTTGCTGTTGGAGAGAAGCATTTAGATGTATGTAAGCATCAGGGTTTTTCAACTCTTGTCCCCTTTTAACTTTCACTTCCAGGGAGAATTGTCGGGTCCTTTCTGGGATGGTGACTTCCTCTTTAACCTGAATTTCAACTGCATAAGGTAGCAATTGAGCTGACCTAAATGCTTTTTCTGGATCATCAAAGCCCATGGGATTATCCGCTAATCGGGACCAAGCTTTGAAGTTTATTAGGTCCAAACTAATGGCAAAGCGATTGAGAATGTCACTGCCTAAGTAAAAGGCGGCAGGGACGTCTCGCACGACCCAACAATTATGGACTATGCTCTTGTTGCCAATGGAGATTTTGAGCATACACCTGCTTGGCAGGAGATGTTTGGAATTAGGTACTTCCAGGTCCATTTCCCATTTGTCTATCAGTTTGAAGGTGGGAATGGCTGGTTCTTTTGGGAGTTGGCGAAACATGGCTTCGCTGATGAAGCTCTTACCGTTGTTCACACACACTCGAGCGAGAACAGAGTCCTTCCCATCATTTAACTGAACAGGGATGAACAACTGCTCTCCAATTTGCTGAATATCAGCCAGGCTCTGAGCTGATTTCACATCTTTCTGGACTATAGGAGTGGGAGTTTCAGATTGTGGATTGGTATAGAATTTCAGAGTGTTTCCTTCCAGCGTGGAGTACCACTTTAGACTGGAAGGAAGGTTGATTTTCAGAAATAGAGAGGACCCCCCATCACCAGTCTGTTGTCCTACTGCTATTACTGTCACGTCTGGAATTTGGCTATTCTGGAAGTGAAATTCTACTTGGTCAGATTTTTGTTCAACCATGTGGCATGTGCCGTTTAAACTAACATGGTTGGCACTCTGTTTTAATTTTATTGGTCGGCTAGTCTGGGTCCAGAGGACCTTGTTTACGCAATCTATTAGGGGTGACAACCTTCTCAGGAGGTCATTCCCTAGTAAACAAGGGGTGCCCTCTGGGGTCACAACTATGACCGGGTGTTTCAACTTGTGTCGCCCGATCTTAATGTCCAAGTCTGCCGTCCCCTCGACGGGAATTTCCTTCCCGTCAAAGTTCTGCAGTTGTCCAGGAAGAGAGGTGAGAGGAATTTGGTAATTCTCTCCCCTTCCTGCATTCAGTTCGTCAAAGGCCCTTCTGGACAGAAGGGTAGCTTGAGATCCAGTGTCCACCAGCGCTGAGATTGTACCCTGCCCCTGTACTTGTACCGGGGTATAATATCTTCCCTCCTTCTCCTCAAGGGGGCACAGATAATGTACATTTTTGGACAACTGGTGGGCTAATTTTCTGGTTTTGGACATCGCTAGCGAGGAGATTTGGGCAGAATTCTGTGGAGAGTCTTGGGAATCTGAAAGAAAAAATTTGCAACTGGAGATCAGAGCCATTGTGGGTTCCCCTGGCTCCGTTTCTGGGCCGCCCCCCCCTTTTTGGAGGCAGTCGCCAGGATGGGTTTGAACCAGGGGATTTTCTTGCTGTTGGTTCTGGGATGAGATGGTGGGCGGCGGTAGCTCAGTCTCCACATCTCCCCAGTCTGGATTTGCATCCCTAGGGACCCATTTTTCTTTGGGAGGAGTTCCCCCCTCTCTGAAGGAGAAGATCCTTTTCCCAGGATCCTCTGAGGATCCCTCTCCCTCAAATTGGAAGATCTGTACCTCCTCCTCAAACTGAGTCTGTTTGGGTCTTTTGTTTCTCCTACCCCCCCTCTGCTCCTTAGGAGGCAGACTTTCAGGGGCAAGAGATTTTGTTTCCGGTTCCTGGGTTTCCAGGGGCTGTTTACAAGTGAGGAAGGAAGCTTCCTCCAAGGCTTTACACCCCCCTTCCCTTTGTGCCTCCTCCCTGGGAACCGGTGATTTATCGGGGTGCTGCCCCCGTCATTGTTCTGGAGCACCAGGTCCAGAGTTGGGTGCGTTCTGCGCCGGCATGCTGATCTGAGGGTTCTGCTGTGCCCTCAGTATATGACCCATATCCCGCGCCATGTTTTGAACCTGGCGCTCTAACTGGGAAACCCGCTCAGGCTGATACGGGGCCCTGTTTTCTCCCCTGGGCTGATCCCGGGAAGGGTAGCTGTCCCTCCTCTGGTAGTACCCCTGGTTGGGAAGATTTTGGTACCCCTCCACCCTTGGCCTCCCCTCTCCCGGATTCAGTGGTCTGGGCTCAGGGAATTGAGGAAAGAAGGATGGATGATTTTGGGGTTGGAAGTCGGGTGGATATCTGGGGAAAAAGTTCTGCCCAGGGTTTGGTAAATTTCTGCCCTCCTGTGGGAAGTTTGGAGGGAAGTTCCCTGGGTTAGGTGCTTGTCTGGATCCCCCCCCTTGGGCTGGAGGAGTCCACACATAACCCAGGATGGGTCGATTACCTTTGTAGCGAGGACTTACATAGTCAGGAGAGCGAGGGACCCCATTTGTGGGGCTGCCTCCCTGGCTCCCTGTCTGCGACTGGCCCGAGGACCTTCTGGGCCTAGCATTATTAGGTGCAGGTAGGTTTTTAGGCCCCCCCATCTCCAAATCCAAAACGGGGGTGACCTTTACCTCTGCCACCTTGGCAGCAGCAGGGGTGCTGTTGGCTTTGGGGTTTTTCTGGGCATTGCTTTTATTTTCTATGGGCTTCTGCACCTCATAGATCCGGGTAGCCTGTTCAATGACCCAGTCTAAAGATCTTTTCTCATGAAAATCTCTCACGAGCTGGGTCATTATATATTTGGGCAAGGCATGGAAAAATGTATTGACAAACTCTCTACTATCTGTGCGCACCCTTCTGGTGGTTTGCGCAAAAGCACGCTTTAACTCCTGCACAAATTCTCGTGGGGCCTGATCCTCCCCACATTGCAAATTGTAGGCCGCCTTGCGAGCCTCTTGAGGATTTCTGTGAACAGAAAAATGTTTCAGGATGGCCGCCTTATATGTGGACCATCTTAAATGATTTTGGTCCTCCAGCCCCGCAAAGAAACTGGAGTATTCCGGGGAGAATGTCCACTTTACATATTGAATACAGCTTTGGCTGTCCTTCAAATGGAAAGTCTCCATCATTTGTTCAAACAACTCTAAGTGCTCCCAAACAGAATACTTAGCGTTCTTATGGTAAGGCGTGATGACGCTCCTGATCGCCTTAATCTGCTTTAAGGGGTCCTTGAGCAAGGCCCTTTTTGCCTTATTGGCCTTTTTGGTTCGGGTAACCCTTGTCCATTCTTCGTCGGACTCAGAGGCACTGCTCCCAGAGGTTCCCGTCTGTTCTTCCAGGTTTTCCCGGATTCTGCGAGCCTGGGAATGGCTGGCAGAATGTGGGGACCTGGTCTCCTGTGTCCTGCGCAGTTCAGAGGAGTCTTCAGATTCCTCCTTGCTGTCAGGATTTGATGGGTACCCCCTCCACTGACCTAACTGGGCAGAGGTTTTCAGGATGCCCTTAATGGGCCTACTCTCCTGGGGTTCCCCACTGAACTGTATTGTACTTGGGTGCCCATACCCGGATGCCCACCCCTCCATTCCTGGATGGTACTGGCCTATGAGCCCCATACTCTTAGCTGGATAGTAATCTGCCATCCCTGTGGCCCTGTGCTCATGTGCGCCAGGGGACACGGGGGTGGTAGAGTCCAGGGACTGGGGAAGATGAAGGCCCCTGGTGTTAGGGCTCCTGCGGTTATGGTCAGGAGTCTCTCTTTCCCAGCGGACCTCATCTCTATCCGCCCCTGCTCCCTGTTGCAATGCAAGAGCCTGCATTTGTGCTTTCAGTTCCTCTGTTAAGGTCTTACTCGACTCTATCAGTTTCTCCTGCATCGCTACCTGTTGCTGGAGCCTATCATTGTGTTGACAGAGGGCCTCATTTTCCCTCTGTGCTTCCTGGTTGGTCCTGGAGAACTGGGCCAGTCTTTGCTGCAGGAGGGTTACCTCCTGAGCTGTGTCCCTATTGGCCTGCTCCTTTCTTGCTAGAGCATCCTCCACCCTTCTGGTGTGCTCTACCAAGTTCTGGTTTTCTTTTTGGAGGTCACCCAGCCCCTGGTGGGCCAGGTGATTTTCTTCCATTTTCCTTTTTAAATGGCAGACTTCCTGGCCTAAGGCGTCTCTTTCCTGACTAAGAGCCTGCATTTGTGCCGCCAGGTCGTCCCTTTGCCGTTGAAGGGCACCAGCTTTTTGGCGCTCCTCATCAAACTCTGCCTGGGTATCCAGGTCTTTCAAGATCAGCTTGTTGCTCTCTACCTTCACTCTATCTAGATGACTTTGCAGGGTGGCTACCTGCTCCGTGCATGCCCTGTTAAAGTCTAATTGTTGCTCCAGCTTTTTCTGGCTCTGCAGTAAGGAGTCCAAACTGTCTTGGTGCTCCTTCTGTAGGGCCAGAAATCTGGTATCCTGTTCTGACTTTTCCTTTTGCAGCACATCCATATCCTCCTTTATTTTAGTGATGTACCGTCTGCTGTCATTTTCTGACTCCTGGCTCCTCTGCAGCCTCTGCTCAGAAGAGTCCAGATCAGATTGGGCCTTCTGTAATGCCATCTGTTGCCTATTTGCCAGATTTTGGCTTTCAGCACATCTATCCTGCATGTCTCCCATATATAGGTACAGGTATGCTGCTATCCTGGCGATCTTATTGTGTTCCTCTTTGGCTTTAGGAGCCATATATAGTTCACTCAGGGCCACGTGTAAGGGACCCTGATCTCTATATATATCTGACCCTGTTTCAGTGACCTGTTGTGTGATGGCCTGCAACCACACATCCTGGCCCTGTTCGGTCCATTCACCTCTCACAAATAGCTTATGCAAGAGGTGCTCTCTGGCTATTTTCATGTCTACTAAGGTCGTCATTCTAGAGATTGGTCTCTGTCCTGACTTACAGAAGTTAGTATTTTATTTTTGCAGAACAGAACTTTTCTTGGAGTGTCCCTTTTGAGGAATGCTTCACAGCGTAATGCAGCGTGGTGATCCGACTGGATGTATGTATCCCGTCAGTTAGCACACTGTATTAAGCTGCACAAGTGGTATTCTAACCCAGAATCCCGGATACGAGCCCCCACTTGTAAGAGGATTCAATTCAGCACTACAGCCAAGTTAACGCCTAGTCTAGAATACTGAATGAAAACCCTTATTGATATATCTTTAGGTCCAGTTCATGCGTCCTGGATGACTACCCTTGTATAACACCCCTCTCTTGGAATCCCCCTGACCCCACTGAGCCAAGAAGTAGTTCTGTTTTGCAAGTTAAAAGGTTTATTTGATAAATTAAAATATATATATCACACTTTATAATAAATTAATAATTGAATATCACACTTAATCTGATATGGTAAATATTAACAACGGAGAATCTGGCACTAGCACACTTCTTTATAATGACTAATGAGTTGACCTGAAATGGATAAGGTAGCACACTGGTAAATAGGAACAAAAGAAGAAGGTGGTACAAAATGCTTTATAGAGTTCAAATGGATGCAAGGTTGAATGAATGAAATACAGTATAGAAATACTCAATATGATTTCAACAAAACAATGTAATCACTTTTCTCTGGCAATTCCCTCCCCCCCTTGATGCAAGGCAAGGAAATGGAAGGAAACACACAGTTCTCAGAAATGCAATCAAATGTGATTCAGTTCAATCCCAGCAAGCTTACAGAAAACAGATAGGAGTTTTGAAAACACAGGCAATGCTTGGATATGTGCTGGCAATGAATGAGAAATATGCTAAATTTGCTTTTAATTCCCTTATAGAGGTTCAGGGTGAGTGGTATCTAGTTAATATTAGTCCAGGCTCACACTAGCAATGATGCAGGGATAGTTAGCAGGTTAAACGAATTTCTGGCAAATGGAAAGCAAAACTGCTGTCTTTTTACACGTGAAGAAATTTGCAAATCGCGGTAAAATTCGCGGATGCGCCGAGCGCTATTACAAAGGAACCGCAAGGACTATCTCTACCGTTTTGGGGTCCTAGAAAAGCCTGGGATCTCAGCTTCCAAATGAAAGTTATTGCAAGTCTCTAGCCCAAACGGTTGCGGAGATATGAGTAATTTAGTAAAGGTCGTTTTTGGTTTTGTAAATTTTAAACGCACACTTTTTCAAAATGACAAGTGACAAATTTTTGCAGCTAGAATGACAGGTGACAGCTAGGAGGCAGTTCTACTTAGGTTAAATAGATTGAATTAGATGAATTTAAACTAAGAGATGTGTTCTGAGTTTTGCTAAGTACTCACAAGAGATTTTGAACAGGAAAGCGACTTGGTCACGGACTTCAGTCTGGTCAGGTCTTTCCGGGTTCTGCTCACAGCGCCTGGCCTCTGGAACTGCTCACAGGGGTCTGGTCTCTGCTAGGCACCGGTTCTTTGGGTCTCTCTGCTCTGGATAGATTGAAGTCTCTAGTTTGGCTTTCTGGAGTTTGATGGAGGTAAGTATGGATTTTTCCGGCAGGGCTTCCAGCGGCAGATGAAAAATGAATGTCCCCTATCTGTCCTGTCTGTCTGCTTTTATGTGTTTAGAATGTGGGTGTGTTCTAGCATCACTGACCCTACCTCTCTCTCAGCTTCTAATTGGTCAAACTTCCATTCCTCCGCTTGATTGGCAAACTGAACTGTGAGTCAGATTGATGTCATTTTACAGCCTGCAGAAAGTCCACTCCTCCTGTCAACTTACACACAAATCTAGATTTGAAACAAATACATATTTGCAGAGGTACATATTGTTTTAAAATCATATGCACCCATCATGCATTACAGGAGGTATCCCCTGTTCAAACTCTGCTCTTCCTGGGAGCTTGCATTCAGAACTGGCACATATTTCACTTTTTAACTGCTTTTTCAATTTCCGACATGGACCCAACTTTACAGACATGTGTGCAGGGGGTAGGGACATTAACTGATGAAGTTTCAGATTTTTAACATGCACACATTTAGAGTAATATCCACTTTTCCGCTAAAACCCCCCTGAACATACCACCGGTTCCTACCACGTCTTAAACTGTGGGCAGAAAAATCACAAGAATTATGGTATCATTTATAAAATTTTCACATGTCCGCTCTATGAATTATCCCCCTTTTTATAAAACCATATCCTTGCTGCAGGGGTGTGTCTTTTCAGGTCACATGGTACAGAAACCAGTCTTTCCAGTTTCTGCCAAGCCAGCTTGCTTCTCACAGGCAGTGCTCCTCCCAGCTTCTCCAGGAGGAAGCCACTTTTTACGACGTCTGTAATAAAAAACCTTTGCCTGAGTGGAGAGGGCTTTGTTCACTCTCTGGCAGAGCACAGGAAATTCAATTATCAGATAGATGGCATATCCTTAGCCTGGGCAGCAAAAGGAAGGTTGGCCTGGGAACACAGTGGTGACTCAAGTTTCACTGCTGATGGGTAGTTGCTAGGCAAAATCAAGTTCCTTAAGCCAGACCTTCAGCTAACTTTTTGTTGCTTTTAAAATAACTTGTAATTTTACACATGCAGCTAGAATGCTGATTCTAAGCGCAAAACTATGACATTTCAACAGTTACAAAGGCATGTGACACCAAACATAGGTCACTCATTTAATTTAACATTTTCGATTTTGGTGGTTTTAAATCCAGTTGTAGTTAGGCTTAAGCTGCTGACTCCATAGCATTTTTGTTATAAGCATTGTTTTTGGGCTCTTCATTTCCCAGATTTTGTAGGCACACAAAACTCCATTCTGCCAAATGTCTGCTGGTGTTCAGTGAATATTTTGCACATGTTGCAAGGTTTGAAATAGGCATTTTGCTTGCCTTCAGAAAAACACACAGAGTGGTTTTAAAACGCCGGCTTTTGGATAGTGGTGAGTACTGGTACTGCACCCATTTTTGGGATTTAAGAAATGAATTCCCCACAATTCTAGGTTGCATTTGGCAATCAGCATTGCCATTCCCAATGGTTTCAGACTACTGTGCGGGTAGTCCAATGGTGGTTTTAAAGCGCTTTGAAGCTAACCGGCGCTACTGTTTTTCCTTTGGCAACCCATTTCCCTCATGGCAACCCGGCCTTTCATTCTCGCACTGGTGGGTGGCAAGTGAGGCAACCATTTTGGTGGGCGCACAAACTGCGCAGCTTTCCTGGATTTCAGCGCACATGTGGGTTTTCCGCCATCTTGAATTTTCTAAGCCCACAGCACCAAATGTTGTAGCAGGGTAGCTTAAACGTGGGTCAGGACACCCAACAACAGCAAGGGCAGAGCACCGCCAAGGAGAAAACAATAAGGGAGCGAGAGCAACAGAGGGAAATCCGAAGTTGCAACGCGCCAAACTGCCTAGCGTGTGGAAGTAAATACGCATAGGCAGCGGCCATGTTGAAAAAGACTAGACCGATAATACGGTCAAGGAGAAAACGTGGCGGCACAAATCAATGGCGGCCTCGCTTCCACCTCTCCCACAGCCGCCAGTGCCCAGCGGTCGTGACAGTCACACTGAACCAGGAATTAGGCTGGTTTGCAAAGTTAAAAATATTTATTTATGTATTTCACAATATAATCACACTATTTTTAATTGGGATACAATAATCACCAATGGGGCGATGTCACATTAAGCAATCTCTTTAATCACAAGGAGTAATAATGAACAAAAAACAATGCAGCACAGCAATAATACTTTTGTGAGTGTGCGTTCAATCAAATGGCAATGTGGTTACTATTTCCCCCTGCACACTCCTCAACCCCCCAATATGCAATGTAGAGAGATAGGAGGAGAGAGAACAGGTTTCAGGAATGCAGAATTCAAGCAAATATATCAATCCCAATTTCCCCCCAGCAAACACAAGAGTGAAACAGAACTGATTGGCAAACTGTCAAAATGTTTTTAAGTTGGCTTTGAATGGAATAGGTAAAACACTAAACATGGCTTAAATCACTGAAATTGTTTAAATTCTAATGGGAGCCGCTTTATCTGGTTGCAGACAAACACTAGCAATGATTTGACACCAATAAGCAATGTGCAAACTGAAATTTGAGGGCGGGTGCAATGAAAAGCTATTTTACACGTTATAGATTTTGGCAAAACGAAAATTTGCGGAAAACTTTTCTGCGCGCGTTAATCGCTATCACGGGAGAACTAGAGTCAAATTGTAAAACAAGGATGCGCTTTTAAAAAGACAAAGAGGGTTTCTTTACACTAGGGTCAGACTATGAAGAAGCAATTGCTACACGACTGCACAGCCACTTGATCAAGGCAACTACCAGCCAAGACGCTTGCCTTCTTCAGATGCAATATATCAGCGAAACGATAATTTTAACAATATTATTACAGAAGACATAATAGGGATGAGATAGAGAGTTCAGGCAGTTCAAAAATATTTCTAACAATGCAGTTCTGGGTACAAGAGAGGATGGGTTTGGATAGGGATGACTATGGACAGTACAGAGGCTAGTGATAGTCCTATACTAAGGATACTCACTATATAGGTTTGAACAGAACCATCAGGGATTCAGGTCAGGGATTCTAGGATTCTGCTGGGCACACCGGACTGGACATGGTCTGCAATCAGCAAGGCGCTCTGGTCACCGCACGACAGGACTGGACAGGGTCTGCAATGGCTCTCTGGTCACAGCACAGGATGGCACAAGATTGGGTATTAATCTGCCCTTCTGGTTCTGAAGATAATTATTTAGCAGGCAAGCAGTACAGCACAGCCTGGCTGATTCTTTTGTTTCCCCTTTAAGTTTGTGGGATGGGTTCTGGAATTTAAGGCCCAGTTGATAGTGGTTCAGCTATGCAAGGAGCCTTTCTGCTTGCAAAGTTTCTGGAGTCTGGAATCTTTAATATGGATAGTTCTCCTTCAGCGTGCTTTGCCAAGATTGGGATGGTGGGTGGATCTGTGTGTATTTTCTAAGTCCTCAGCTTTCTCTATTTATGCATTTGATAAAGGGGTGTGTATGCTGGGTTATCCTAAGTGCGCCCCCTAGTTTGGCTATAGGCAAGAGTCTCCCCTCTACCTTGATTGGAGGAGAAAACAGGGTGACATCATGATGATGTGGTTTTATGAGTCAGAGAATCCTCCCCTTGGCTTTTGAACATGAAATCTACTTTTAGTATAATACATATTTACAATTTTACAAACTTTACAACCATGACATATCTAGATCACATATATTGTGGAGCAGATGCTCTTCCAAGCTCCGTCGCGGTAGGATCTTGGGTCTGGATTTGACAGAATTTCGCACTTTTTGTACTTTTGACATAAATACATTTGCTATAAAACCACAATTTCTACAGTTACGTCCCATAACATAGCACAGAGTTCTGGCTCCTCTTAAAATGTGCAGCAAAAATTTAGGTTCAGAAGTCCGGGGTTTACATATTTTTTACAATTGTCCACAGTCAATTATCAGTCTTTTTAGAAATATACTTTCTGTCCATTGTGAATCAACAAAAGTGGTCTGTCCCCACCTCCTTTTCCTCCTTGCAGCTTCAGCAGCAATCTCTGCCACCTTCCTTCTGACAGAGGCCCTTTACAATCCTTCCTGATTAGCATCTCCATGCCTTGGAGGAAGCCCATTGTTCTCTTCCCAGAGCAGCCCCAGTGCCCCTCCCCTCTTACTCAACACATGAATGTGAGTTCCTGGTCTAGAGAGCAGAAGGGATGTGCCTTGCCCTGTGGGGGAAGTTGTTTGTGGTTTTGGCTTGAAATCAGGTTTACTTTAAATGCCATTTTGTTACATTTTTCTTTGTTTAAAATAAAATTATAATTTTAAAAACACACATCTAGAACACTGATTTCAGACTCTAAACCATGGAAATTAAATAGTTACAACCTAGGTTCCTCTTAATAACAGGTCACTTAGTTTCCAGACATTTGTTTCAATTGCACAAGTTTAAACATCTGATGCAACTACTGACGGCTGTTATACAGGTGACCGCTGGTATTGCGCCCATATTTTGACAGATTTCACAGGCAGGCACACTGGCTGTGGATGTTTTTGTGACCAATTCAGCTTTCCAGGATATTTCAATTTCACAATGATTTCTTGTATTCAATAGCATGGCACACGAAGAAGAAGATTGGATGTCTGTGGGTGTTTTGGACCAACATGCTGTATTTTCAGCAACCAAGAAAAGATTTAACTGCAAGATTTCGGATTTCTTTCAGCAAGCACTGCTTTTCATCTATGCTCCTTTTTTACATGTTGGGCAGCCCAATTACATGTTTCAGAAGTGCGGTCTCCATTCCACCACTGACAACATGCATGGTAGATTTGGCAGCCATCTTTTTGTGCTTTGTGGAGCGCAATTTCAACAGGTTTTGGCGCACATAGAGGTTTTGCAGCCATTTTGATGATGCTGGCACCATCAGCACACAGTGATGCATCAGGGCAGATCGTAAGTGGGTTAAGACATCCCACATGGTCCACTGTGATTGGGTTGGCAACAAACCCCACACATACTTTTCCACTTTGCTTCGCAGTACGCAGAATGGTCGGCCAGGTGCAGGATGCCCCTTAGCTCCCCGGCCTTCCTCCAATTATTGTTGCAATCAATCATCACTTTAGTGGCCATGTGTCAATTATTTCACTGTGGTTGGCCTCAAGACTGCATCTTCTGTCTGGAAAAGTTCTGATATCTTCGCCTGGCCTGCTGCCATGCGTAGGTGTGAAGGTCTCACTTCTCATTGCTCGGCTGGTCACGTGATTCAGACACCGTGAATTTGTCTCTTCTTTATGTAATTTGTGTATTTGATTTTCGTTTCACCCACCACCTGCCTCCCGTTTCTTATCTTGACCGCTCTGAAGCAGGATATTCTGTTCTTAGCTTCAATTAATTGTAGCTACTGTTCGCCTCTTCTACTGATACAACCTTGGCTTTCCTGGCACGAGTTGCCTCTGCTGAGTTTCGTTTCTGCTGCTTATTCTCGATTTGTTGAATACAAAGCTCTCCTCGTGTGGCCTTTAGTAACCTTTGGTTAATTCTGCTTCTTGTGCAAAGTGGAAGTATACTGATATAAAGTGCTTCGTTTGAGGTAAATATGTAGAGTGGCGCTTGCCGCACAATCTTTCTACTAAGCATAGCAAGCCACACAATTTTCTTAGCTTTCTCGTGGTTCCAAGCATATGTACATGCGTAAACTGGTTGAATATCTTCATCATGCTCAAGGCTTAGACTTCTTACATTTGGCATCGTCCTTTCACTTTAGGTTCACGATACCTGGCCCATGGCATTTATCGTCTCTTTATGTCATTCTCTGGTCGTCATATCTTCTGTATATGGGTCAGTCCGGGTTCTCGTGACCTCACCATTCGTCTTCCAATAAGACCTTTTTGGCTTCTTCAGGGACTGTACTTAGATAATCTTCATTTCGTTTCATTTGTTGATATGCTTTCTCAATGTGTACCTTACTGTCCATGGTTTCCTTGGTATCAGTACTTCAGAATAGGCATTGTTCTTCTAATGGGTACTGGACAGAGCCCGACCGTTGTTCTCTGCTGGTTTATTTGTTCATCATATGTCACATATTTCGGCGTCAACATTCCTGGTACTTCAAAATGGACGGTTGGAGTGTGGGCTGCATTTGGGACCTCCTCTACAACTTGTAGGCCTAAAGGCCGATAAACATAATTGACAACATCATGGTATACTCCAGCTCAGAACAGGAACATCTAGAACGGCTGGGATTGTACTGGGTCACATCTAACAGCTAGGACTTAGGCTTCATGAAGAGTAATGCACATTTTTACAAAGGAGAATTGAATTGTTTGGATTTGTGTTTCAAGAGAACAGGATTTCTCCCGATCCCACGAAGGTGAACGACATCCAGGCAGCAGGACCCCCTTCTAACGCTTCAAAGGTACGCAGCTTTCTTGGTATAGTCACATACTGTGGGAGATTCATATGTAACCTGGCCAACCTATCTGAACCGCTTCACAATCTCACCTGAAAAGACTGTGCCTGGAAATGAACCACCCTGGAACAAATCACATTTGAGGGGGATCAGAATGTGCTCACAGCAGAAGACATCATGCCATTCTTTGACCTGAATAAAAAGGTGGAAATCATCGTGGATGCCAGCCCGTTTGGTTTTGAGGCTGTGCTTACACAGCCTGATAAGTGCGGGGATGCCCGTCCTGTTGCATTTGCGAGTAGGGTCCTCTCTATGACAGAACAAAGATACTCGCAAATAGACTGCAAAGCATTAGCTGTGCTCTGCAGCTGCAAAAATGTCCACCTCTGTGTATACGGCAAATCAGCGACAGTGGTCACAGACCATAAGCCTCTTCTCCCGATCATGATTGGCTCATCGGCCAAACCTCCAGTGAGGACAGCAAGGTGGCTACTCGCCCTACAGGATTAGGACCTTGAAATGGTGTATCGTCCATGGAACGCTAACGCTGCAGATTACCTATCCCGACACCCTGCGGAGTCAAAGGCACGTGAAGAGCATGATGAGGAAGAAATGACAGAGGAGTTTCTGCACACCTTGACATCGGCAGTAACCTCCATATCGATGTCCCTCAAGTACATACTGGAAGCATCAGTGAACAAGTGCTTCTGACTTTTACAGTAAGCTGAATCCCGAGGGGAATGGAAACGTACTGGAATAATTAAACAGGTGAACACAGGATGCAAAGAGTGCTGGAACAAATGTGGCGTGTATGGACCGAACTGACATTCATGGACAATGGGTTGGTCCTTAGAGGGTCAAGGATGGTCATCCATTCCAGTTTAGTGCAACGGGTGCTGGAATTAGCCCTCAGAGGACATCAAAGAGTGGCTAAAACCAAGGCTCGACTCAGAATGAAGGTTTGGTTCCCAGACCTCAAGGATAAAGTGTAAGAATTCAAATGCATGTGCGAGTGATGTCAAATAGCGCTGCCCCATCCGAGAGAACCCCACATAGAATCCATGGACCAGACCAACATCCCCTGGGAACAGCACACATGGACTTTGGGTCCACCTGCAGAGATACCCACTTCATATTCTTAGTAGACCAATGGGCAAGATATCCTGAGATGGAATTTGTAGAGTCCACCTCACTTGAAGATGTTGTACCAGTTCTAGAAAAGGTGTTCACCACACAGACTCCCTGACAAAAACTGCACAGACAATGGCCCACCATTTCAGAGTGGAGGGTTCTCCGAGTATTTCCAAACCCAGGGAATTCGGCACCGAAAGAGGACGCCAGTATGACCCAGAGCGAATGGGGAGGCGGAATGAATCATGAGGACCCTCAACAAAGTACTGCATATCACACATGGACAGGGTGAATGCGAGCAGCGACCTCAATACCAGTTCTTATTGGAATATTGCACCATGCCACACTGCTCGACCGGGGTACCACCTGCAGAGATCCTTTTCCAGCGATGCCCAAGGAGTCGGTTATCAAACCATTCAAACCGTAGTCCTGGAGTCATTGATGAGGAGCTGGTGCTCGAAATGAAGGAGAACAAATGAGAGGGAAATCATCAGAAGGGGATTGTGAGTCCAACATCTAGAGGTAGGATACAAGGTACTAGTACGTACTAGACAACAGAAAAGCAAAAACGATCTGCCCCATGAACCTACCCCGGTGGAAGTAGTGAAAAAAAAAGAAACTATGGTCGGTATCAGATGGCCAAACCGCAATTACAAGACATGCCAGTTTCTTCCAAAGAATGGGGAGGTTGACAGGTGAAGGAAGTGAGGAAAGGATGGCCAGTCCTCCGAGAATGGGCACCCCACAATGGCCAGGAATTGATGAAAATTAAGGATCTGACATAGGTGAAGCCTTGTCAAGTTGTTTTAGCATTTGCAGCCTATTGTGCCTATTTCGAATTTAGCAACCACAGCTCATTTGTGCCCAGCTGTTTATAGCATTGCAGCCCAATCCAGTTTGCCACTCATTATGCATCAGCGCCTCTTCCTGCTTAACACCACCTGGCTACTTCCTCTCCTCACCACCATTGTCTGCACCAGTTTATGCGGCCTCACCACCCAACATAAGCTTTGCATGATGCCCAAGCTCACCATGGCACACTCTGCCAGCACTCCGACTCACCCCTCACCCCCACACAATCTTTTTTTTTAACTCACCTGCACTGTAGCTACTTCGCCACTAGACCAACGCCCAACCTACCCTGCTCTGCGAGCCTAAGGAACGCAAGACTAGGTTCAAGATTCTTCCGCCATATCCGCACACCCCAGAGGCTCTCTCACCCACTACAGAGCCCCTCATCTACACAATCTCCCCGCAGTAACGTCACTCACCACCTAACAACCCCCCCAAAGCACCTCTGATCAATGGTGCCTTGATTCATTCGAAGTCACTCCCTGCGCATGCCCTAGATATTGCTCATCTGATTATAACTGAAGACCTTGACTTCGTGGCCATAACTGAGACCTGGCTACATGCCGCCTCGGGACCACTACTAGCTCTCGCCATTCCCGTCGGTTACACTATTATCAGATGTGACCGCAATACCAACCAATCTAAATGTGTGGTCTCGCCTTCATCCAGAACATTTCCATTGGCATCAGAAGTATCAACAACCAACAAATCCCATCTGCAGAACTTCTCACGGTCTCTTAGGAATCCACCTACCACTAAGCTCCGTTCACGCACACGGGGTTTAAGGGGCTCTGCTAAGTTACCGGATACCTCGCAATATAACAGGAAACATACTCTTTTCTCACCAGGGTCTCACGTAAATGCCAAACGCCTCGTTCTACATAAGAACCTGTGCCGTTTTACACATAGTACTAACGTACACTACATTTCCCAGAAGGCTCAAAATATGGGATGCTACGGGCGTACCTGGCGGTTGGCCTGGAAACTATGGCGCCCATGATGTTTTCGTCATGACGTTTGAATTCCTGTCATGTGACTTGGTCTTATTTAGTTCCCGTTTGCCTTGGATTCAGCGCTTCTGATTAACGCGGAAGTGCGCCTTGTTTCCTGTTTTGAATACTGTTTGGATTTCTGCTGCCTTGACCCTTGATTTCATGTTTCGGATTGTCCCTGCCTTATCCTTGTCTGCCTTGTTGTTCTGGATATTTTGGATTCTCTGGCTCTCGACCTTGGAACGTTTTCCTGGACTGCCTGGCTACTTCCTTGTCTGCTTCGTGTCCTGCTCATATTGTGCAGTGTTCTCTGTGCTTCCCACGGATCAAGTGTACCGGACCTGTTTGACCTTCTTTTCTCTACGGCTTTTCAAGCAAGTTGCCTGTATCCCAGTGTTACTCAGCCCTTTACCGCCTCCCCCAGACATACACCTTGGACTAGAGACTTCTTTTGGGTGTATTGCCTTTGCGTCCTCGTTTCGTCGGGTTCCATATCTGGAACTAGTGACTCTACGAAGGCGTCCTCGTTTCGTCGGGCACAGTTGGGCTGTTGCTACCTGGGTACGGCATCCTTGGATATATCTCTTTTGCTGACTTCTTGGAGTTCCATGGTAAGGTACATCATACACTACATACATTGCTCACTCAAAAGTGTAGGGTTTTCTCCTCTCATCATATTTGTCTTTGATTACTTTGTCACAGAATTTTGGAGGATAGATTTCCTTGTACTTCTTACCGGCTCCCGTGTTCCTACCTTATAAGGTTGGTTCTAATACTTAGTACTCTACTACTGTTGCATTGCATTGTGCTGATAACTAACCGGGGCTTTTTCTATAGGTTACCAGAATTGGCTGACATCCCTTGCTGTTTAACCCTCGGGGCGTCCTCTGGTTTTCCTCTGGATTTTCGTGGATTTCCATCTTTCAAAGAATGTCTCAGTCTGTCCAATATTTGGCGGCCAGTCAGTGACATTGTTGGGAAGAATTCTTCGGCTACACTACGTGGTCAAGCATTTGCCAAGGATTTCTGACATGGTCAAACTCCCCTAATCAAACGGCCACACTCCACCTCATATACCGACCACCTAGACCTATCCACCTTTTCAGACAACATCATGTCCATCATAGCTGATAAAGCCAAAACCAAATCACAAATCATCTTACTTGGCGACTTCAATCTTGGATTCCAAGACCCTCACGCCCTTGCAGCGCTAGATCTGGTGAACACACTAACTGACCGGGGCTTCACCCACCACATTATAGAACCCACTCACTCCAAAGGGAGATCCCTATATTGGCTAGATGAATCTAACTGATGCATCAACCTGAAGGACAACACACCTTGTGCATGGTCAGACCATCACACGATCCTCTTCAATATTAAAACCACTGACCAATGCCCCAAACAAGAACATGCCCCAGCCACCCAGGCCAGAAACAAAAGAAACATTACTAAGGCTAAACTACTCCCCCTTATCCTCCCACTATTAAAGAACATTGCATTTTATGCACAGATCCAACAGCATTAGTTGGCACCTTCAACCAGTCCATGCTTAAAGCACTGAACGTCATTGCCCCAATCAAATCTAGGAAACCCAAACCCCAAACACACCTCAACTCGTGGTTCACCCCACACCTAAGAGAACTCCGTAAAGTAAAATACTCTGCCGAATCCCGTTGGAAAAGTCACCACTCCGACACCAACAAAGACTACTTAACCACTGCCTCCCTGAACTACAAAGAAGCCATCTTCCAGGCTAAGAAAGAAACCTACAACGGCTGCATCATGGACGCCAAATCCAACACCAAAGAGCTCTTCAAGATCCTCAAAGAACTTGAATCTCCCACAATCCCTCCGGATACATGTAGTAAGAACTCGTGATGCATAAACATACAAGCTGCCCTTCTGGGTATAATTACCATGCTCCAGGCCAAAATGAATGCCAAACAATTGTGCCTCCGGGCTGATAACCAGCCCCCTCATCCCACTCGTACCACCTCCCCCGGCTCTACTCACAAGCCCTTCAGCTTCACAGCCCTCAGTACATCAGAGGTTGAAAACATCATCAATAAGCTTAAACCGACCAACTGCCAAGGCGACCTCTGTCCCGCCTCAACTATTAAGGAAGTGACAAAGTAACTAGCCCCTTTTATCACCACCTTCATCAACACATCCTTCAAAACAGGCATTGTCCCTAACAATCTAAAAGATGCATGGGTCATCGCCTTACTCAAAAAGCTTACTCTCCAGACAAATCAACTCAGTTACATCTGCCTCAGCCTACACATGCAAACTGATTACCGCTTGTTGCCCCTTTCTTTCCACGGCTAACTGCATTATTTTAGCCAGAACTCTTTTCATGTCCAAGATCGACTAATAAAAAATCTTAATAAAAACCATGACACTTACCAATAAGTGTCTCTCTAACCAGGCTCTGACATACCTCTCCAATCGATTTACACCCCGCACCTCCACTCACCCGCAGAGATCTGCTCAAGCCAACTGTCTCACCCTCCCCAGGTTCAAGTGACAGAAAGCGGGCGGTTGCAGCTTCCCGGTACTAGCAACCAAATTATGGAACTCACTGCCCTCCACACTCTGGTCCGAACCCTCCTGCATGCCTTCCAATGTAAAACTAAACGGTGGCTTCAGGATAGTGACAACTAGCAGCGGCCCTGCGCGCTATCTGACCATCTCTCACCATCCTCTGGTTCATCTCTGTATTTACCTGCTAATGTAAACCTTGTATGCATATGACCTATATATACCTTCTATTGTAAATTTTGTAAATAGTGATTATATATCTCTCTTGTACGTTGATAAAATAATACATGACGTATTATTTTATTATATGTCTTGTAACCTAAGAGATGCGCCCAGATGCCCGAGGGCCAGGCGCGCTTTACATATAAAAGAAATAAAAATTCAAATTCAAGTGACAATGAAGATGGCTTCGCAGATCAAGGGGGAGGCACACATCTGAGCGAAGAGGACTCCGGATGCAGAAGGCGATACCCTGCAAGAGAACGCTGCAGGCAGCCAGAGTACCTGAAAGACTTTGAAGTTAATCTCCTATAATGTGCGCAGATTGTCGCTGAGAATACCGTCGTTTATTCTAAATGTGTCCTTGTTATGGTTCATTTGCTTCCGCCTGTTATAGACAAAAGGAAAGGAAACATGTTACTTGGCTCATTCACTTATGAAAAAGGAGGAATGTGGTGTGTGCCCCTTTAAACACTCATGATGCAGTAGGTCATGAAATAAAAAGAGGCCACCCGTGCTCTGTGTGATTCATTATCTGGTGGGTAGAGCTCAACCAGAGTGAGGCACTACCCCACCACACTTCCCAACCCGTTTAAGCTGCTGTCAGTCACAAAATATATATATAACAAGGCATCCGCGTAGTTTTATTGGCTTTTGGCAAACACAGCCTGCTCGACACGTCGCATTGATCCCTGTGGAGGGAGGGGCTGATGTATTGAGGCAGAATTGATCTGTATTCGGTAAGGTGAAGGCTGACCTCGCTGAACTTGGGAATGGGTCGTATCAGGGCAAGGTGGATAGTAGCCATGACCGCTCAAAAGACAAGTGCGCCACAAAACGCCGCGAGTCCGGGCTTCAGTCGGTAACACTTTTTTTTAGACATGGTTGCACAGATAGTATTAGGAAAAGGGGACCCGAATGAAAAAAAATAAAAATAACGGGGAACAAAGAGCCAGTCTTGCCGAATCAACGCTCCCTGTAAGTTGTCTGAGCAAATGTGTTTGGTGACACTTTTAATTACATGGAAATAATGCAACAATACCGTTTCCTTTCTTTTCTACCTTGTTAGTCGCAGCGCTGTTCTTTTCATTGAATTAGGATGACCCACTAACAGGGCCTCAGTTTGGCGCTCGGGTCCAGTGAGCGTTTGATAATTAAATTGCAGAAGGCCTCTCAGAGTTTGCCATACTGACAGGGGAAGGTTATGAAGCAGCCCAGAGCCCTGCACGTGACGATGTTTCCAGAATGATCGAGACTGCTCTACTTTCAAAAGGCACGATTCCAACGCGTCTCCGTGGGACAGATGCGTTGCTAAGGGGGGGGGGAGGCTAAGGGGGCTATAGCCCCGGGTCTCTTGGTTGTAGCCCCAGATAAAAGCTCAGGGGTTAACCAAAAGGCCTGCTAGCCCCAGGTCCCGACAGTCCCAACGTTAGTGTAGCCCCGCATCTTTTCCAGACGTAGCAACATCCTTGGGTTTCAAATGAAACAAGTACAAAAGCAGATAAAACATATATTTTATTTATTTTACACCATAGCACTGCAAACTTTGCACATAATCTTGAAAAAAAAAAGGGTTGAATGGGCAAGAAACAGATGCAGGGACGAGCCAGGGCCTTGCAACTTTTTTAGTTGAAATGGGCCCTATGCACTGAGGGCCTCCGAATAGCCAATTTGATATAGAGAATTTTAAGATCTCAGATTATATGAAGCTGAAACGGGCAATTGGGGTTGTGGACTTTGACAGTAAAATTGATCTGTGTTTGTTTACTAGGAAACCGATTGGGAGGGAAGGTGGCCTGGCCAGTCGAGTCTATAAAGAGATTGTGTCGCACTACAATGGTAATGACTTGCTTAGAGAGGAGTGGGGTAGGAGAATTGGTTCAGATATTTCTGAGGATTCGTGGCACAGGATGTGTGAAAATGTTAAGTTATGTTCTTTGGGGCTCACAGAGCGGTCGAGACAGATAAAGATTCTTAATCAGGTTTTTTGGACACCGGAGAGAATGGTGAGTAGGGGGATGTCGGAGAGCTCGGATTGTTGGAGGTGTATTCATGTGGCAGGTACGTTGGAGCACATGCTGTGGGACTGCAGGTTGGTGAGATTGTTCTGGGGTGAGGTTGGTCGGGTGTGCGATGTGGTGATTGAGGGTTTACCTGCTTTGGATTTCAAAATGGTGATATTGGGGGGTGATGAGTCTCTGGAGGATCTTACTCAGAATCAGAAGAAGTGGTTGTTCCGAGGGGCAATGATCGGTAAGAAAATTGTTTTGCGGAACTGGAAGTCGGTAATGACTCTGAATATTGAGACGTGGTTGACTGAAATGCATGACTTGGCGGCTATGGAGAGGACACTTTACAGAAGGGAAGGGAAATTGGTTTTATTTGAGAAAATTTGGGGTAAATTTCTTCAGCTATACTAGACTTGGTGTTGTACTTATGTAAATAGGGGCTGGGGGGAGGTGACTGGGGATGTGGTGAATTAGGCTGGGGGCTATGTGTGGTTATATGCTTCAATGTAATTAGTTGTTTTTAAATAAAATGTGTTTTGATGGTTTCAAGTACTTTAAATGTCTTATGGAGTGTATTGTAATGTATGTGATTTTATAGTTTTGTAAATAAAGTTTCCAAAAAAAAAAAAACTGAGGGCCTCCAAGCAGCTGCCATTGTTGGCACTCCTATGACACAGCAACATAAACTTTTAATTTACGAAATTAAGTGCCTGATGATCTACAAAAAGGTTTCAATGGGACTTTCCCATATTAAAACATTTGTGTATATCAGGCTGTAAATGTATGCTTCACAGTGCGCACGTTACAGGCTGCCTTTGCAAGCTGCCAACTCGTCTTTTCAGTAGCCTGCACGGGTTTAGTCTACAATAGCCCTTTTCTGACAAAGGGCTATTCAGCAGAAATGTAGGGCCTGATTTACAAAGTGTGTTTCAATGGGATTTTCCCATTGAAAAGCACTTTTGTAAAACAGCTCCTTTGCGTTTCACCTCCCTGTTGGCTGCCCACTCCTTGACAATCTGCACCACGCTGTATTCTTTTGACTCCATTGTAAATTAAGTAGCCCAGAGGAGCCTCAGAGTATTTTTCTCAGCTGTAACCAAAAGGGGGCTCCCACACATCCTGTTGAAATGGGCCCCCATCAGCCCAGACATATCTTCAGCCGGTCCTGAACAGAGGCCATACTAGCATTTTAGAAACAGGCAAAAGGGAGGCAATAGAGAACGTGTTTGTCTTCAATGGTAGTATATGTGCCCTATTTTTTCAGTGCAAATTGTGTATTAAAACAACAACAGTGAACCCAGTAGTGGAGTACACATGACCTTCTGGTGACCTGTTATTGTGTTCTAACAAATGTGGGGTGGCAGCAATATTCCCCCCACTCTACACCATTGGCACATGCAAAGTGTTTGTATCGAAGTTCAATTGACTCCATCTCATCAGGGACATCACAGCCAGGTCACTGGCTTTCATTCTTCTATGCATTGCATTCTGGGAGATGTAATATTCTAAATGCAAAGCACTACTTGTAACTGAAGAGAAAGCAAAGCACGGGACTGAAATAGGGAGTCCATAGTAACGCCTTACTATTGCCTCCAATTTAGAGAACAGGTTTGGTTCCGTTGAGTCTCTTCCTCATCATCAACACAAAGCATCCCCCATCTCAGACCCAAGTGGTCCAAAGGGATTAGCCCATGAAGGGCATTACCACGTTTACTTTTGTTTTAGGCCAGCTTTAACACCCTCCAAGCGGATACAGCCAACACCATACCCGCTGAAAAAAGAAAACAATATTAGGTGGCACAGCTTCGGAACCACCCCGCCATGACACTTATCATTTGAGTGTAGTCACACATTCCTTGACATCGGTGTCCAGTTATAATGTCGACTGCAAAAAGTCGAATGCAAAAATGTGGGGAAAATAAATGTCGAAAAAAAAATTCTAATGTGTTATTTTTTTATTAGTATGTTTTTTTGGGGTCTAGCAAGTAAAAATAAATGGGGGGGAGTTGGAGGGGAACCCCCATTAAAAAAAACAAAGACAAAAACATTCACATTTTTTTTCCCGACATTTTTGCAGTCGACATTTTTGCAGTCGACATTTTCACTATAAACCCTTGACATCAGTCACATGTCGATTTTCTCCCACTTTCTTATGCTGGCCAGAGTGCGGATGTGCCGCACATCCTCAGGGTTGGCCCTATGATTTGTGGTGCCCTGTGCAGCAAAAGGTGTGCCCCCCCTTAATTTGCATGAATGGTGACATCAGTGATAATACCGGAAATTATATAGAACGAGTCTTCAATACTGTGACAAATCAACTTCCGGGGCACCAGTGGTCCAGGGTCTAGTATACCAGAAGGGATCCAAACAGATTGGAAACACAAGTAAATTATGAACCTACTTGTCCAATTTTGGTAATGTGGACGGAACGGCACGCTAATGTCCGCAATGTCGTGGATCATTGGTTAGGGGCAACACAGTCAAATTACAATTATTACCCAATGATGAAAGGGTATTCCAGTCAAGGTTGTATAAAAATGTCTACTTTATTATTACAACATACAGTTCTAGCACACTACAAAATACAGCCCACCCTGTAAAGGAACACAGAGGACAGACAGTTACACAAAGGAAAGGGATGCACTCTGGATACTGACAGGAGGGTAGTCAGTAAAGCAATCCGTCTTAACTGTTCAAGGTTATTTGGTTTCAGCACCAATGGAGAAAGGGGTCATAAATGTCACTAGGGGCCTTCATGAAGGACCAGGAGGAATAGAACCACAATGTACCTGGTGCTTGGGATGATCTTGATGCTCAACAGCGCTGTCTGCAGCTCCTGCGGCAGAGTTCAAGACAGGACACAGCTGCGGGTATCAGGCGGCAGGCAGTTAGGCAAGAGAGGCTGGATGGACGGCTGCAGGCTGGCCTACACATTAGCTCGGGTTCAAGAATCGTTGTCTCTGTGCTGGTTGGTGGATCTGGAACGCTGGTCGAGGTATCTCAGACAGCTTTAGTGACTGCAGTGTGACAACAGTCAGTGGTGCAGCTGGTCACGGTTCGAGGGCTCGACTGCATCAAAAATGTAATTAAAAGATGGAAGCTGGTTAATGCTTGTTGTAGCACTCCTACTAGCTTCTTCACAGGGCTCGTGTCGTCCTTTAAGGCGGATGGCCCATGCTGAGGATAGTGTTTGCAGCCAACAGCCTTGTCCTTTGTTCAGAGAGCTGCTGGTCGGGTCCTCTGACTCCAGTATCTCCCCTCCCCTAAACATCTCCCAGGCAACAGAGGATCTTAATTCCCTCTTGGAAATCCTGGCCTTCCTTCACTAGCAGAAGCTGTAAGGCAGACTGTACCTTCAGCCAGGGTCCAAATGAGTTATTCTTCTTACTCCTTTTGAAGTCATTGGATGATCTGCCAAAAGAGGAGCTCATCCCTCTTTTAAAGCCAAATGGGCCCCAGTGATGGTGCAGGCTAAGCCTACCTTAATGAACCAATCCTAGGTCCCCACCAACAATCTTCTGTTATACGTGAGGTGATAACCAGGGTGCTTTGCAACAGCAAAGGTAGGGTGTGGCAACATCTACTACTAAGTCCCACCCATCTTCCTGTTTGTTATGGATCAAATTGTCTCTCTGGTTAACTGAGCTATCTGTGACTCCTGATCAAAGCACAGGTCTCACTTGAAGTTTGTGGCGAGAACAGACTTTGTCTTCATCAAATCACATACTTCTTCCCTCTGAAACGGGTGCCCTGCAGGGGTTGTCTACAGTAAACATTTGTCACAGGCATGTGCATAGACAGGAGGGGGGTGTCTGTACTTCTGCTCTCTATATGACAGAGGAAAGGCACAGCGGACCCCAGCCAAGATTCTCTATTATTTGTATGTGGTTGAGCAATCAAGGCCTAGCTTCTCAAGAGGTGATGCAGGCTGGTTCTTAAGTACAGTGTAGTCCCCAAGCACCCACAAAGGAATATCCGCACACTGTATTAGTTAAAACACAGTCTTTATATAATTAATATTCAAGGTTATGTACGATAACTCACTTTGTACTCGGTTATCTATAATGGCAAATCTATACAGTTCTACGTGGTACCACAATTACTATTCGATCTCTTTAAAGTGCATCAACTGTACGGTTAAATGTCACACAAATCAGTTTGTAAAGGAAACCAACAATAGATATAAGAGGAAAGCAGTTGGTTAGAACAATAGACAGAATACTGGTCCTGCTACCTAGACACAGCTCTGTGTGGAGATCCCCACACCTGGGCAACCTGTAGAATAAAGATATATCACAAGCCCAGACCATATATTGTTCACAAGAGACTTTCCAATAGTTCAGCAACCCCAAAGTACCTGGCGTTGTAGCATTCCTCGTCGGGGAATCGGCGGGCCTTCTTGAGTGCCCTCCCTTTAAGGCAGGAGTCACGGGTCATTGAATGTCCCGCGAAACAGGGTGAACTACGGTGGTGAAGTGGCAGCTTCTTTCCTAGCGGTGCTCGTCGACGGGGAAGCGTAAACATCCTGCAAGGAAGTGGCGTGCGGGGCACCTCAGTGTCAATAGTTCTGGACCGCAAAGAGTTTGAAAAACTGTGGCCCAGCAAGGGTGTCGAGTCGTCTGGCGTCTCTGTGGTCTTTAGGTGGCGGGAAACCCACAGATGGATGCTCCTCAGAGTGTCGACGGCCTGGCCTTCTCCGGCGGGAAAAGGCGGGCAGCGGTGCAGACGAGAGCGTCCATGAATCGAAAATTCTTAGGCAACTGGAGCACGCCGGCTCCGGTCGGTGATGTCGGTCGTTGATGGTGGTGGACAACAGTGTCTGGGTGCTTCTCCTTGTGATTCCGCGGCGGTCCCTGTCTCCGGTGGGTAGCCTGTCGTAGGTCTGTCTACGAGGGAGCTTTGGCAAATATCAGCTGGTGCACGATGGTCCAACGTAGCTCGGGAAGAGGGCGCCTTACCAGGTCCTCTCTTGGTCAGTCCTTGGAGACAGAGCAGATTTCAGACTGATGAAGAAGAGCAATGGCAATTCTTCTCTTCCAGCAGGGCT
Organism: Ambystoma mexicanum; assembly: GCF_040938575.1. Classification (NCBI taxonomy): domain Eukaryota; kingdom Metazoa; phylum Chordata; class Amphibia; order Caudata; family Ambystomatidae; genus Ambystoma; species Ambystoma mexicanum. The sequence continues at coordinate 412,403,008 of NC_090922.1, read as the reverse complement.
TCAAGGTTAAGCTTTAGTTTTACTCCAGTTACTCTTCGTAGTGGACTTCAGCTTCTTAACACAAATTCTAGCAGTGAGAGGCCCCAGATATACTAGTTCATCTCCCATTCATTCTGCTGGGTCACACCCAGGCAACCAATCGGTCAGAAGGGCGTTCATGCAGGCAGGCAGCCAATCAGGTGCATAGTGCATTCAGGCCATTCACCTCTCTCCAGAGACTCACAACAAGTTATGTGTATTGGGACAAGTACCCAGCCATTCAACACTCCACACTGCATTCATACCAGTTTCGGGCAGGGCTTTCTCAGTCATTGTGTCAAACACCCGAAACTAGACACCCACAACAAGAAGTGCATATTGGTCACACACTCCATTCACCCAGGTCCCACCCACAGGGTGTACCCACAAGATGCAGTCACTGGGAAGGCTCCAGACAGTCTGGCCTGGACTTCACAACAACACCATATATGGACCTTCCACCCAACAGCCAGTCATGGGGAAGGGACAGAGTCAGGGCTTCCCAGGACTGGGAAAATAAGGTAACAGGCAATAGAAAGCAAGAGGCCACAGGGGCCATCTTGTTTCCTGTCAGGAATCAACTGATTCCAATGGCAGGGCCTGGGTATCCCAAAATGGAGGGTATTCAGAGCACCTGTCAGATTCAGCATGGAGCTGCCACCAGCCCATACCCTGCTCTGTGGGCCACACACAGGTGCCCAAAAACATACACTAGGGGCACAGGGTTGTACCCCCACCCATGGGTGCCATAGGGGTATCCCATGGGTCAGTACACCAAACCAAAAGAGAGAGCTGCAGCGCCAGGAGTCCCACATGAACTCCTGCACGGAAGACACGACAGAACACACGATAAAAGGCAGTAAAGGACAAGGATACGGAGGCCCTGTCCCTCCGATGCATTTCCAGCATCACAGCATGGCATTCACTGAACCTTCACACAAAGGGGTGGGAGCTAGCGTCAACTTGACACATTGAATATCAAAGAGGTTTTCTTTTCTCGTCCCTTGTGTTAGTTCTGTGACCAGGCCTCTTTGCAGGCCTGCTTTCGTTTAACTCTCATCAGTATGCACTGCCACCACACAAAACGTTGACAATAGAACAAGGTGGATCCATGGAGACTTAGATATTTAATTAGGATGGCCATGGCAATCGGTAGGTGTTGTCTTCCCCTATCCCGAGATGCTTTGATGTACCTGTGGCTGTCACATTCCAGCTAAATGTGACAGGGAGGACTGCGCTTGTAGGCTGTGTGTTTGTTGTGCAGCGAGCATAGGAAAATGTGTGCGGTTAGCTCCACACATTTTCTGAGGTTTATCTCCCATCATTCCATTTCTTACAAAAAATGTAAAAAAAGCCCCTGTGCAGATGTTCGAATTCCTCACAAATATGCAATATTATAATTGGAAGTTAAATTAAAAACACGTTGCCATGAGCAAGGAAGCAAGGAATAAACAGTGGCGTCCAGTATAGGAATTGTCACTGTGAATATTAATTTATGTGGACAAATCTGGAGCAAGGCTTTATTTGAAGTAGCACAGCGTGAGCTGAGTACCTTAAATATACTTTTAATTTTGGCAGATAAGACATAGTGAGATTAAAGGATTTTGCCGGTGTCGGAATAAAAAGTATATTGTGCCTCCTATTGTAATAAATATATTAATATTGGCCTACGCCAAGCAGCTCGAAAGTCACTTGCGGGATCTGTGTTACAAGGTCCTGACCTTTAATCCATGTAGGCCACCATTTTAGGTCAAACCGCCATTTTAGGATTTGTGTGGAAAAGTCACCCTGTGAGCTAAAATGGTGGACGATGTCATTGCAAAATACAACATGGCAGTCTTGACCTCTGTACATCGCTAATGTGTAATCTGCCTGCAGGCTACTTGTTGAGGTCATGAACTGAGACCTCGTCCTACGTTTACCTATGTGTAAAAGGATTACTTGCGCAAGTAAACCAATCCACGAGTATGTATTATGATAATGTATTTACACATTGGACAATGTGTAAATTCTGTTTACACATCTGTTATACTATACTATATTGTATTTATGTTTAAGAAGACCTGCAATACGAAACTTAGAATACACAGTTAATGCATACGCTTATTGTTACATGTAATAAAGAACAAACCAGTTAGATGCGGTTATTTGAGACTCGGCAACAAACCCTAGAATTGGTGATGTATAAAGTAGAATATTAACCCGAAGAGGGGTTGGCCATAGCGCTCACAAAATGTATAAAAAGCAAATGCATTCTAATGTACAGTCTCTCACTGAACACACTGAACCACGCTGGAGTTCGTTGTGTTGTACTGAGGGCCGATAGCTATCTGACTTTGCACTGTTCTGTAACTGAATTCGATAGAGAATAAAGTACTTTGTATGTTCCTTTGTAACCTGTGTTTGGTGTATTTCCTTTTGGGGTACTAAGCCTCGATATTTTGTTTCTGTTTTCACACCGGGAGCACACACTTTGTAAAGTGGAGAAGTTGGGATTGATCATCTGCAATTAAGTAACTTGAACACATCTCCTCCCAGATGTAAATGGCAGAAATACTGCTTGTAAAAGGTGTTCATGAAACTTTTGCTTGAAACCACCATCCGACTGTGTGGAAGGCATTGCAAAAATACAGTGGTTTTATGTCAAGACAGGAGGCGAGCGTTATGCTTCAACTTCTTTAATACCACTTTTCAGCACTTTCAACAAAATAACAGAAAAATGTTGAAAATGAACCAACTACTCATTTTCTTTTTTCTTTCTTTTAAAACTACATTTCCCTCTTTTCTCTCTGAATCCGTAGTTCTTGCCAGTCCTTGCCCTGTCTACATATAACTTCCTGTCATCAACTCCTCTTCTTTTCCTGCTCTTCAGCAAGATAAGTGCACTTTTTCTTACTTCTGAACGAGTTGGCTTATTTTTGGCGTTAGTGAAGTTGGTTTCACACAGAACAAAATGTTTCCATTCATGAAATACTAGTAACTTGTTAGCAGAGGTATAACATTAGTTGGGAGAGCACACAACGCTATCTAAATCGGAACACCAATGTTCCTTAAGTGGTTTATATAAGTGAGAACAAACCACGGCAGGCACAGGGGGGTAGGAATGGCAACGTTCCTTAGACAGTTATTATATAATGGGGACGCAGCGTGTTCATTGACAAGCAGCGCATGGAAAGGGGAAGGGAAAGGGGGCCCTTGTCGCATTCCTAACACAGTCGGGGGCCTGTTACCCTTCCAGAGAGAGGAGCAAGCAGGCCCCCTTACTTGTGGGGTTGGGGTTTGGCAGCGCACGTCAGAAGAGTGGCAAAGCTCCAAAGACGGCACATACACAGAGAGTGAAAGTGAACCTGGCCACAGCGGTGTGAAAGATAAATATTATTACAGTACGTTGTGTGAGCAGCAAATTGACAAAAGTTCTCCGTTGGAAATCCCAGCATACAGCGGCACAAGAAGACAGTGAGAGGACAAGTCCCTCTCAGGGGTGCCAAATAGAGCCCACTAAGAAAAGGTGCTAGCCACATAAACAAAAAAACAAAAAAAAAGAAAGTGAAAAAGAATAATAAAAGAGATATTAAGGAATACTCTTATATTGAAGGTAGCAACATCAAGAACAACGCAGCAGTGGGTGTGCAGTTCAGTCTGCAAGTTTAGGTACAGGCACAGAGCACCCAGGCATTGCGGAATGTCTGAATACGAGTGGAGCAGGTGCATACCATGGCTTACAGCTTCAAAGAGGTGCTAGGAAGCTTGTTGGTGGATGCAGTGGCTCATCCAGCCCTTGCCGGATAGAATCAATGTTAAGCCAACCTCGTAAGAGCAAGAGACAAAGCAATGCGCGCACAGAGGCCTTAAGTGGTGCACAGAGACACGCAAGAGGAAATCCTATACGGACCCCCCCTCAGATTGTACATATGGGGTAAACAAGCAGACCCCAGAGGCTGCTAACGCTTTCGGGAAGCTAAGAAATGCTTTCCTGCAGAAATCAGCGGTGCCGAGCCTCATGACCCCTTCCCCAGAGGACGATTTGGGAGATGCAGATAGGGACTCAGAAGAGGGGTCACCGGAGGCCTCAATATCCTCACAGCTATACACATGGCGCAGGCAGAAAGGGAAAGCCTACACTACAAGCTAAGCCAGCTCGAGCAAAAGAGGGCCATCGAGTGATGCACTGCAATACTAAAGTTTATAAGCAATATGTTCCAAGTACACAGGAAAGAGAAAGTGAGGCCAGTCATAAACCTGAAGGAGCTGAACAGCTAGGTGCTATTACGATACTTCAAGATAGAAGGTATACATCAGCTGCGAGACACCTTAAGGGAAGAAGACTGGTTAGCCAGCATAGACTTGAAAGATGCCTATCTCACTCTACCAGTCCAAGAAGAATTCCGACCATTCCTGCCATTCCGGTGGTACGTCAGTTCAGGCACTTCAAGACAATGCCGTTCGGACTAGCATCAGCACCATGGTCGTTCACCAAGCTCATGAGACCAGTAGCAGCAGCGATCAGGGAGAAAAGGATCCATATGATCATATACCTAGACGACAAGCTGTTACTGGCGGACAACAGAGAAGCTCTAATTAACCAGATGGCATGGGTGAAGGAGCTCCTCGCTTTGCTGGGGTTCCTAGTGAATCAAGAGAAATCAGACATGACTTAAGCAAGAGAATTAGACTTCCTAGTCTTCGTGCTAGACACCAAGTCAGCGACACTAGAGTTAGCAGCCAGAAAGATCTGAGACATCAAGAAAGAGATCAAAGTATGCCTAAGGAAACAGGGGATATCTCTAAGCGTCCTAGTGAGACTCGTAGGACTATTAGCATCACCTATTCAAGCCACCTACCCAGGGCCCCTACATTATCTAGCCCTGCAATGACAAAAAGTAAGGCACCTCCAACAGAGGTTGAATTATCATCAGCCGGTCCCGCTAGATCACGAATCCATCACAGAACTAGAGTGGTGGTTGAAGAATATGGATGCTTGGAACGGGCGAGCCATCTACGGAGACTGACCTGATCGAGTTATAGAGTCAGACGCCAGCAGAATAGGCTGGGGAGCATGATGCAGCTCGCTAGAGACATGCGGAAATGGAGTGCTCAAGAGCTCCAGCTCCACATAACTTTCTTAGAACTACTGTCTGGATCTTTTACAATCAATGCATTTACGAAGGGGAAAGTGAATTCATGCATCCTGCTGAAGAGGGACAAGATCTCAGCAGTCAAGTAGATCAGTCACCTAGGAGGGACCAGATCCAAGCTCCTAGCGGAACTGGCAAAAGTCTTTTGGCAGTTTTGACTCCAGTCAGGGACTTCTGTCGCAGCAGAGTGTCTACCAGGTACACTCAACGTAGTAGTGGACTGGAACTCCCGATGCCGGAGAGACTCTAGCGACTGGATCCAACAGCTGGACCAGTTATGGGGGCCAGTACACACAGACATATTTGCATCACGACTGAACGCACAGAAGGACAGCTACTTCAGATGGAGACTAGACCCGACAACCCAGAGAGCAGATGCATTTTGCAAGGTTGGAGAGGATAACTGGACTAAGCTTTTCCCCACTTCATGATGATGCTGAGCAGGGTCCTAGCGAAAATGCGGTGGCGATAAAGAGCAGAGCTGATACTAGTAGCCCTGATGTGGAAGTCTCACGTAAGGTTTCCGACCCTGATCAACTCGACCACAGATCTCCTGCGGATCCTTCTGGCCAGAGAACACCTATTCACTGACCAAGCTGGGTCATTTCATCCTCTGAGAGTGAAAGGGACTCTCCTGTTATTAGCGTGCAGGATATCAAGAGACACTGGGCATTGCCAGGCATTTCGAAACCGGTGGCAGAGCTCATCGCAGAGTCATGGGCTCCATCCACACGGAGGAGCTACGACGCGGTTTGGATTAAATGGTCGGCCTGGTGAAGAGGGAGACATGTTCATCCCATTTCTGCCCCTGTAGTAGCAGTCCTGAATTTCCTAGCATCCCTGCTACAACACGGCAAAGCTTTCAGGACCATTGGGGTCTAAAGATGAGCAATATTAGTGGGACACCTACCCGTAGAAGGGGTTTCAATACGGGAGAACCCAGCGGTAGTGAGGCTCATAAAAGGAGCCCATTTCAGAGAACCCCCATACTTACAATTGTGGGATGGGACGATAGTGTTGCGCCTTCTGGCGAGTTGGCCAGTAAACAAGTACCTATCCTTAAAGCAGCTGTCAGGCAAACTAGCCATGCTTTTGTCTAGTGTCGTGCAGTGAAGTTGCAGACATCAAGGCCCTAGAGGTGAACAGGAAAATGATCAGAATGGAACAAATGACTTTTATGCTAGCTAAAAGAACAAAGAGGAATTCCACGTTTATATCTTACCGCTACTTGCCAGGACACCCGAAATGGTGCGTTAGTATCCCTGCAGAAATATCGCCATAGAAGAATATCGCTATATTTTTGCAGTGATATTAAGCCATGGAACCTGCGGAGGGACACCCCTGCAACCCCTGGTCCCAATAGCCCCATAAATTATCCACACTAATAATATCGCTTATGGCCTTACCCCATGACCATATATATGGAGATATTATTGGTGGGGATAATATTACCCGATATTAACATCGGAGGCAAAGCCAGCGGGCATCACCCATCTCTTAATAGCGCATAGGAAGCCTTACCAGGCTAGAGCGACAGCCACCATCACCAGATGGGTGCGAGAAGTTATACAATTAGCAGGTATTGGAAGTAATCCAGGGCACATTCCGTAAGAGGAACTATGACCTCTAAAGCTTTCGCAGATAGGGGTGACACCACAAGATATTATGTAAGCAGCGGACTGGGATAGCAATAGCGTGTTTAAAACGGTTTACTTTAAGCTGGTTCAGGGGATGGCGAAGACAGTAATGGGAAGCTTTGAACAAGCATAATGCTCGCCTCCTGTCTTGACATATAGTGAAGATTACCCCTGCATACTGCGCAGGGAGTCTTGATTCTATTAAAGACAAGGAGGCAAGCATTGATTTTCCGCCCAGCGCATGTACTGTATAAAGCATACATTGAGAATGTTAAATATGATTTGAGAGGCAGTGCAGTGCCCCGTCCTAACGGTATTACCTTGTATGCTCCACAGGAGATGATCAGAAGGCTAACTGAGCGAGAGGAAGTGAGTGGCGACTCAGCGCAGAGAGCGATCGGACACAGCAGACAGGTCGCAGACCCAAGGCAGTTAGAAGCCAGAAGTTTGTTGGAACTTTTGTTTGGTTAAAGATTACAGTTATGGATCAGTTCAGAGCATCCACAGACGAGGAGAGAGTTGATGGACAAGAAGTGACATGTAGGCAGGGCAAGGACTGCCAAGGACTACAGATTCACAGAGAACAGAAGGAAATGTCGTTTTAAAAGAAAGAAAAGAAATGAAGTAGTTGAGTTCATTTTCAATGTTTTTTCTGTTATTTTGTTGAAACTGCTGGAGAGTGGTATTAAAGAAGTTGAAACATAATGCTTGCCTCCTTGTCTTTAATAGAATCAAGACTCTCTGTGCAGTATGCAGGGGTAATCTTCATTATGCTTAGCTAATTGAAGTGAACTGCTGTTTTTGCAGGCGTTTTCATGATTATTTTATTTTTATTGTGTATATATTTGGCCATTTGTCCAAACTAGCAATATGTTTTTATTTCAGAAGCCACAGAGAAGGATTATTTTTGCGGTGAAAAGAAAGAAACTCCAAGCAATTCCAAGATGGTCGTGTCAGGGCAGGGATTGGCCCTGGGCCAGTCAGGCAGGTTGTGTCTACCGCAGGATTGCCTTATAGTGTGATAGAGCCTATTTACCTAGAAGGTCTTTAGGCAGGGATGTAAGTAATTTTTCAGGACTTCAATTGTTAACAAAATTAGCAGGGCTCCAGTTCTAAACAAACAAGCTGGGAAAGGGGGGGGTTTGTCGGGGGCTTAATAATTTTAGCACAGGTGCTGTGTACATGGGGGCATAGGATGTAGTTGCACCCGTTCTCCTTGCCATGCTGAACTAAATCACTGCATGCATCCTGCAAAATTAGCAAGTGCTGCTCACTTCAAAATGGGAAAGCAGCCTCATTAATGGAGCACTTGACCCTTGATTGGTGGGGTTGAGCAGGCCAAATCTGTTTTGCGGGTGCAGGAGTAGCAGAGGATCCTATAGCAGAATGATGTAAAGACAACTCAGCAGGTCAGATGACTGGTGCAGAGAGGGTATATGTTTAGAGCTTCCTGAAAATCATATGGCTTTTTTCCTATTCCTAGAGCAAAATGGGCTATAAAATGAAGATGGGTACATCTCTCTTGCATCACTCAGTGTTAGGAATATCGGCCCCATGGATAAAATCAAAAGCTGCCACCTATTAATATTTGCACAGTAAGTGAACATATCTTAAAGTGCAATATATACACATTTAAGTTCAATTGACCTTACCCCTAAGAAGAAAGTGCACAAGACATATAGGCATTTGCTTTTCAAAGAAATTACTTAACCTGAAAAAAGAACCTTAGTGGAGAATTTCCAATGCAAAGCATAAAAGGAGCCCACCTTTTAAACCCATCAATGTATAATTAAATATTCTGGGGAAAACAAAATACAAACATGAGACGTGTGCTTTAATGACACTTTCATGTGGTCTTGTGGGTTTTAATGCTGGCCTCAAAAACATACAGTAGGGGTTGTGTCTGCCCTCTGAGAAAAAAGTGCTGAAGCCTTCCACCCACATGCATCCTCAACCAGGCTCAGACTGGCCTACAGGGCAATAGGCCCATGGCTGAACCAAAAACAGAAAATACTGGCGTGGGTCCTTTTTTTGGTCAAAGTGGGTTACTTATTTGGCCAATTTGGGCCATTTTGGTGAATTAATTCATTCTGCGGCTAGTAGTTTTGACCTCTGCTGCGGAATAAATATTCTTTAAAATGCATTTGCATCACACTTTATCAAATAACTCCCACTTGGTTACTATTCAAACAGTGTCATAAAAAAAATGACTTAAGCATTTGCAACCATGGGCCATTTTTTTCATTGGTGCCCGAGACAATTTTATGACTCTGACCTCGATTTACGCTCTGAAAATCAGCACAGGGATAAAACCAGAAAAAAGAACCCCTCCTCTCTCCAGGACTGTAACTTCCCCTGCCACATCCTGGCCAACTATTCATGACTCACTTGCCCTCTCATCCTTTCCCTTCTGACCCCCACGTTTGACTTTCAGCAATAGTCTTGTTTTATAAAGAGATCTTGAAAAGTACACAAACCATAGTAAAGTACTCACACAAATCCTTATGGAAATATGCTAGGCAAAATGTTTACAATTGTGGCATTATTCCCCCCACCTTGACTGGAACACTACAACTACCAGAATGCAATTCAGCAGAAGTCAACAGTTGGCCTGTGCATTTTGAAAATGTACTTTCAAGAATTAAAGAATCATAACAAAAAGGTAACGTGTGAAAAGGTTACCCGTTTGTCTTTCAATGTTTGACAAAGGAATGTGTCATATATTGTGTGGCAAATGTTACATTCTACCTAAAATACAAGCTTTAAGGTGTGCCAAGTATAAACATGTGAAAATAAGGCAGAAACTGTTATCTATGATATATTTAATTGGGCTAGAGACAGGCATAGATTTAGGCAGCTAACTGGTGCATGGATGTGCTTTCAAAATAAAAGATTTCCTTTTCAATCTTTAACACAAACGTTAAGAACGTCTTGTCCAAAACAATGGTCTCATAAATAAGCCATCACTTGTAAATCACTCCCACATTAAATGCTCTACTTGAAGAAAGTGATAAGCAGTACTTACTGGGCCCACAGCATCTTATGGGCCGCTGAGAGGGGTGTATTTGTTTCTAGAGCTTCCGCAGGAGGAGGTTGAGAGGTAACACTTTGCCTCACTAGGACAAAAAGGGAGCCTAGTACATGAAGGCAGCACAGCCCCTCCTATAAACAATATGCATATGCTGCAGGCAGGCAGCTGGTGCCTGCAAGCCCCCCCCCCATCACTGCAAGCCCTTTTTAGCCACACAGACTGCCCATGACTAGGGCCAGTCCGGCACATCCTGATGTGGGATACGGTCTCCTGTGCATTATGTCTGTTGTAGTCATTTGATGGAGCTGTCCCACTCACCCAGTATGATCAGGTCAATCGCGCCAGGGGGATTGCAACATAGTCCCAAATCTTAGAGTATGCGCTCCACAAAAATGTGAGTGATACGCTTATGCCGCCCCACCATTATTTGCCATCAAAACAGATTGCCCAAGTGGCAGAGCGCTCTTGCAGCTACTGCATGCCCTAAAATGTGAGTTGATTGCAAACCGGCAGACATTGTCAACTGTTGCAATTCACTTGTGGCAAAGCACAGGGGGGGGGCAAAATGCATCAGATTCTTTGATGCCACAGTTCCTATCCGACTGACATATAAATGTAACATTTATCAGCAAAAAGTATATATTTTTATAAACTGGGTACATCCCTGTGTGTTTCTGAAGTGCCTCCCGCTGCTGTGTGTTTTATTGGCATTGTATCCCCTAATCCAATGCTCCACATCCCCAAGTGGCCAGCCAGTCCAGTTTTCAGGATGCCCATCAAGAATGTTCTGTTGATACAAGTGCATCCAGTTGGTACAAAATAGGTAGTCAATTATATAGCCAGGTGGAGCACTGAAAACCCAGTAGGTTTGTAGGCTCAGGATCAGAGTGGTGCACTAGTAAGCCCGAACCCAGAAGCATGAATACTATAGATAGATTACATGATAGAAAACATGTGTCTCCAGGGCCATGTGCCTTAATTTTCATGCCTCACCTGCATTACATACGAGACATCCTGTATTGTGCATGGTTTGCCACTACTGCCTAGCTCCAGAATGATGTTCTCTCTCGCCCCTGCTCTTGCTGATTTCTCTAACCACTCTGTCGCCACTGGCTCTTCCCCTCTATCCATCAAGAACTCCCTTGTGTACCCTCTATTAAAAAAGCCATCTGCTGATTCCTCCTGCCCAGCTAACTATTTCCCTATCTCTACTACCCCCTTCCTGTGTAAACTGTTGGAGAAATTGGTCCTCCCCCCAACTGGCCCTCTACACTGATCTTGTTGGCTGCCTTCATGACCATCAATGTGGATTCTAGTCATCCAGATGCACGGAAACTGCTCTCCTGAACACCTGTGAAATCATGCTCAAATCTCAACTCCAACTCGCCTGCTGTTCTCATTCTCCTCGATGTCTCTTCTACCTTTGACATGGGCAACCATTCCATTCTCATAAAAAGACTCTGTGACACGCTCGGCATCACTGACTGGGCACTGGATTAGCTGACCTCTTTCCTCACTAACAGGCTTTCCCAGCTGCAACTGGGCCCATTCTCCTCCACCATCACCCTCTCTACCTGTGGCAACCCCCGGGACTCTATCCTATCACCATGGCTCTTCAATATCAATCTCGCCCCTCTTGGTCAACTGATGTCCTCCTTCTTTCCTCATTTCCAGTGTTATGCTGATGACATACAGCTTTCCTTCAAACTTCCCTCTATTTCCCCTTCTTCCTCCGCTTTCATCCCCGACTGTCTGTCCGCCATTCAGACATGGTGTGCAGCAAATAATCTCTGTCTCAATGCCATTAAGATGGAGATCCTCCTCATCGAGACACCTGTGCCCTCTTTTTCGTCCTACCCTCTGGCCACCCTCTTTGGGCCCTTTAGCCCCACTATCTTGTGAGGCCAAAATCCTTGGGGTCCTCTTCAACTCTGCTCTCTCCTTCACCCCTCACATCATAGACCTCACCAAAAAGTCCCTCTTCCAGCTCCACCTACTCAGAGACAATTTCTCCTTTCTCACCTTCCCACAGAAAATCTATGTTTTCAGAGCTCTTGTCCTCTCCAGGCTAAATTACTGCAACAGCCTCTTTCTCAATCACCCTCTTTCCTCTCTTCGCCCCCTCCAGCTAATCCAGAATACGGCTGCAAGAATTATCCTTGGCCTCCTCAAGCCCAGGGACTGTATCTTGTTGGGTGTCCTGACCCACGTTTAAGCTATCATGCCACAACATTTGGTGCTGTGGGCTTAGAAAATTCAAGATGGCGGAAAACCCACAGGTGCGCCGAAATCCAGGAAAGCTGCGCAGTTTGTGCGCACACCAAAATGGTTGCCTCACTTGCCACCCACCAGTGCGAGAATGAAAGGCCGGGTTGCCATGAGGGAAATGGGTTGCCAAAGGAAAAACAGTAGCGCCGGTTACCTTCAAAGCGCTTTAAAACCACCATTGGACTACCCGCACAGTAGTCTGAAACCATTGGGAATGGCAATGCTGATTGCCAAATGCAACCTAGAATGGTGGGGAATTCATTTGTTAAATCCCAAAAATGGGTGCAGTACCAGTACTCACCACTATCCAAAAGCCGGCAGTTTAAAACCACCCTGTGTTTCTCTGAAGGCAGGCTCAAACTGTCTATTTTAAATATTGCAACACATCTAAAAACTCACTGGACACCAGCAGACATTTGGTAGAATGGAGTGTTGTGTGCCTACAAAATCTGGGAAATGAAGAGCCCAAAACAATGCTTATAACAAAACTGCTATGGAGTCAGCAGTTTAAGTTGCACTGGATTTAAAGACACTAAAATCGAAAATGTTTAGATTAAATGAGTGACCTATGTTTGGTGTCACATGCCTTTGTAAATGTTTAAATGTCATAGTTTTAAACTTAGAATCAGCCTTCTAGCTGCATATGTGAAAATGTTTAGTTTTATTTGAATGCAGAAACTGGGGAACAGAAATGACAGCTTAAAGAGATTCCAATTTGCCTGGCAACTAACCCCATCAGGAGTGAAACTTGAGTCACAGCTGTGTTCCCAGGCCTAGCTGCCCTTTTGCTGCTCACACTAAGGATATGCCATCTATCTGATAATTGAATTACCTGTGCTCTGCAGGAGAGTGAACAATGCAACTCCCTTCACCCAGGCAGAGGGTTTATTGAGAGGATCATAAATGGCTTCCTCTTGAACAATGAGCCTCTCCTGACTCAGGCAAAGGTTTTATTACAGCAGTCGTAAAATGTAGCTTCCTCTTGGCAGAAGCTGGGAGGAGCACTGCCTGTGAGAGCAAGCTGGCTTGGCAGAACTGGATAAGCCAGTATTTCTACCTTGTGCTGAGAGGAAACCACACCCCTTTGTAGCCAGAATATTGTTTAGAAAAAGATGAATAACTCATAGTACGGACATGTGAAAATTTTATAAATGACACCATAATTCTTGTGATTTTTCTGCCCACATTTTAAGAGGTTTTTAGAACCGGTGGCGTGTTCAGGGGGGTTTTAGCGTAAAAGTGGATATTACTCTAAATGTATGCATGTTAAAAATCTGAAACTTCATCAGTTAATGTCCATACTCCCTGTGCACATGTATGTAAAGTTGGGTCAATGTCAGAAATTGAAAAAATCAGTTAAAAAGTCAATTATCTGCCATTTCTGAATGCAAGCTCTTAGAAACAGCAGATTTGGACAGAGACATGGCTAAATTCAGCCACACCATGTATATGTAATTTCAAGCAACTGTGTAACTGTGAAATATGTCTTTTATTATCAAATATAGAATGTGTGTAAGTTGACAGGAGGAGTGGACTCTCTGCAAGCCATAAAATGACATCACGCTGACACACACTTCCTTCCCCAATCAAATGATAAATGGAAGTTTGACCAATTAGAAGCTGAGAGAGAGGTAGGGTCAGTGATGCTAGAACACACCCACATTCTAAACACATAAAAGCAGACAGACAGGACAGATAGGGACTTTCAAATCCATCTGCCGCTGGAAGCTCTGCCGGAAAAATCCATACTTTACCTCCATCAAACCTCCAGAGAGCCAAACTAGAGACTTCAATCTATCCAGAACTAGAGACCCAGACCAGAGAACCAGAGAGAGCTGACCCAGATCACTGTGAAGTGCAGAGACCAGAGGCGAGTTTAAAACCTGACCAGATCCATGGCGAGGCCCATTTCACTCAAGAATATAGTGCGAGTACCTAGAAAACTGTGTAGAACCAATCTCTTAGTTTAAATTCATCTAATTCAATCTATTTAACCTAAGTAGAACTGCCTGATAGCTCCAAATCTGTCACCTGTCATTTGTAAAGCTGTCACTTGTCATTTTCTAGTTGCAAGCTGCACTTGTCTTTTTTGAACTTTAAAGTTTCAAATCTGAAAAACGACCTTCACAAAATCGCTCATATCTCCGCAACCGTTTGTGCTAGAGACTTGCAATAACTTTCATCTGAAAGGTTAGAATCGTGGCTTTCCTATGAACCTAGAACCGCATTCCTACCCCTTATAGTTTTACCGCAATCGCGGAACACGCATCCGCGAATTTTACCGCGATTTGCAAATTTCTCCACATGTAAAATCGGCTGCTGCTTGCCTTCCATTTGCCAGAAATTTGTTTAACCTGCTAATCATTCCTGAATCATTGCTAGTGTGAGCCTGGACTAATATTAACTAGATACCACTCACCCTGAACCTCTGAAAGGGAATTAAAAGCATTTCCAGCATATTTCTCATCCATTGCTAGCACATATCAAAGCATTTTGCCTGTGTTTTCAAAACTCCTATCTGTTTTCTGTAGTGTAAGCTTGCTGGGGTGAACTGATTTACATTGATTGCATTTCTGAGAACTGTGTGTTTTCCTTCCATTTCCTTGCCTTGCATCAAGGGGGGGAGGGGATTGCCAGAGAAAAGTGATTACATTGTTTGGTTGAAATCATATTGAGTATTTTCTGTACTGCATTCATTGAATATTGCATCCACCTGAGCTTACATAAAGCATCCTCTACCACATTATACTTTTGTTCCTATTTACCAGTGTGCTACCTTATCCATTTCATGTCAACTCATTAGTGATTATAAGAAGTGTGCTAGTGCCAGATTCTCCGTTGTTGATCTTTATCATATCAGATTAAGTGTGCTATTCAATTATTAATTTATTATAAAGTGTGATATATATATATTTTAAATTATCAAATAAACCTTTTAAACTTGCAAAATAGAACTACTTCTTGGCTCAGTGGGGTCAGGGGGATTCCAAGAGAGGGGTGTTATATAGGGGTAGTCATCCAGAACGCATGAACTGGACATAAAGATATATCAATAAGGGTTTTCATTCAGTATTCTAGACTAGGCGTTAACTTAGCTGTAGTGCTGAATTGAATCCTCTTACAATCTCTCAGCCCTAAAATCTCTCCACTGACTCCCGGTGGCTGCAAGGATTAAATTGAAGAACCTCTGCATAATCCTCAAGGGCTTCTGGATTCTTGGACAACACTATCTCCAACTTTCCCTCCTTAAATACTCCCCTGCTAGAGCCCTACGCTCCTCATATCCAACTCTCTGACTGTCAGAGGATCATCCAAGCAGAGAGTGGGGGGTAGGTCTCACTCCTCGGCTGGTGCCTCCTTTTGGAAAAGCCTCCCGACCCCTCCCAGACTTGAGCTGGACCTCCTTAGGTTCTGGAAACTGCTCAAAACTCTGCTCTTCTCTACCAGTTTCCCTTCACTGCTAATCACCCCACTGCTGCTGTGACCAGTGGCCGGGTCCTCATGAACCTTACAGGATTGAAGGCCCTTCCTCCCAGTTCATTCAAACACCCCTCCTCCCCACTGGACTGCCCTACAAGGCCCTGCCTGACCGCTCCACATACCACCCTTGGGTGTTGCCTGTACCAGCACTTAGCCTGAGGCTCTCCTCCCGGCTCCCCTTAGCACTTCTCTCCTGGGTCCTCCTCCAGCACTTATCCTCTTCTCCTCCTTCCACCCCTTTCCCCATTAATTCTCTTCAATGCACTTGCACTGCCGAATGACACAAGGCCTAGTAGGACCACAACTGTATATATATCATATTATTGTTTTTTGCCACTGTTATAATTTCCCCTGTTCCCTTCCCATTTAGCCTTATGGTACTTTGAAATACAATTCTCTTGTATAAAATGCTTCACAAATGCTCAATAAAATAAAACATATATGCAATAGTTGCTTCCTGACCGCTACCCAGTAGACCTTTGCACAAGGGGTGAACTGCAAACTATAATCTCCTTCCACAAGTGTTCCATGCACAGAGCATGGGTCGGCCCTGCATCGGACTCATTTTATCCGCTTCCTATTCAGCAGTCGTCACAAGATGCTCTTCTCCGGACAGTCTTTATATACCTATTCTCTGCCTTCTACTGACCTCTTCCTCTCCGCCTTTGAAGGCATCTTTGTATTATCCCAATTCTTCCCTGGCTTCAACTTCCCTCATTTGCTTATGTATTGCAGGTACAGAGTTCAGAGGGACCATGTTCAGCACTTGCCCTTTTGCAATTGCCTGGCCCAGGGGTGTTGCTATGTCTGGAAAAGATCTGGGGCTGCATGCACTAATGTCAGGACTGTCGGGACTCGGGGCTAGCTAGCCTTTTGGTTGTAGCCCATGAGCTTCTATCCGGGGTTACAACCAAAAGACCCGGGGCATTAGCCCCCCCCCTCCCCGAGACCCACCTAGCGCTGCCTCTGACCTTCCTTGCTACTTAGGTCTGAAGGAGAACTTCCTCAAGTTCCAGAGAGATTTGTAGACACACTTTGTTCATCTTCCTCACAGGCTGGAGACCACAGTCTGACCTTCAGATTTCTGCCCCTCCGACAGACGGCCAGATGCCTGAGATCGGAACCTCTGTCAAACTCGAAATGGATGACCACACTCAGGATATTCTCACACTATGGCTTTTCCGTCATACCAAGCATCACCAACCACCTGAGGCTCTCGGCAAGCCCGACATAGGACTTCTTTACCAGTGGACTCTTTCTGTATTCTCTCCTTTCGATTCCACCAAATCCTCCATAGAAGTGCTCGGAGGAGACAATGAGGTGATGTGCAGTGCTCAGCAAAGGCTACCAATTAAATAAATAAGAAACTGGGGGGTTTGTGGGGGTCATTTAACACGAAGAAAATTGAAAAGGGAACACAGCCCCGAGTTTGCACCCTTTGAAGTATGTCAAAACCTGCTCCAGATCATCTTGGAATAGAGAGCCTAACCTATCATAATGCACTCAATCAGCACGAGCGTTAAACCAATATCCGCAATGTGGATATGCCTGCTGATCTCAGGGAAAGTGACTGTTAGAAGAGTGGGGTGACTTTTCAATGGGTTTTGGTTTCCGTTAGATGTTCTGAACCCCGTACAATCGGTTAGAAGCCCCATCAAGCACAACACTCCCAAGGTCTCGTTATCCGCCCATGCTCCAGTAATAGGTTTTCTTTGCATTCCTATTGTTTTTACCCCACAGCCAAATGCCGAGGTCACACATCAGGGCTCCCATCTCTAATTAAAAAGTTTCAAGAAACTAACAATAAACAATAAGAAAATGCTGTTGAATTAATTCCAGGTGATTGCCAAACGCTGTACTTTAACGTGTGCAATGATATCAGCATGCATCCCCTGTGACGGGATGGTGTACAGAAGAGAAGGCATTTCAGTAGCACTGGATCCATTTGCAAGTTAGGTTACAAAGTTGTTATACCACGCTAAACCACGACAGCTGTAGTTACAGAGTGCCTGGGCATATCCAAAAAGGTGCGTGATGTGACTGCCGCAAAGGCTTCCCAGACCATAGTTTGAGACGGAGCGGGGTAAGGGAAGATGGAAAAGGAAATAACTGCCAAAAAAGGATGAAGCTAATGGACATAGTAAGGAGGAGAAGGGGGGCTCCGGGGGGAACGCGAAGCGCTTCCCCCGGGGAAGTTTTTGGCGCTGCACACGGCCAGCGAGTGGCCGTGGGGGGCAGAGCGCCCCTCTGGGGGTATTTAAGGGGCCAGGGAAGGTTCGGGAGGCAGGCGACGTTTGGACTTGGCGATTGTCCCGCCCTCCCACCCCTTCATTTTGGTTTAGGTCTGGGGTTTGGTTTATTAAAGGGGGGGGGGAGGACCATTGGATGTTGGTATGGACAGGTTTTTGTTTTTTTTTTCAACGTAGGGAGTTTTTTGGTAGGTTAAGGGGCGACTGGCTGGTAGTTGTGTGTGACAGGTCGGGGCATTAGAGAAGTTGTGGTGTAAAATGTATGTTGCTGATGTGGCAGGTCAGACTGGCTGCAGGTCATAGGAAGGGGGAGATTGGTGCAGAGGGGAGTCTGACGGGTATTGAAGTGGGTCTGGGCTCCGGGGGCATGGCCGCTTTTGATGTGGAGGGAGGGAAGCACAATGGGGGAATGACACGGGAAAGGATGGGGTGGTGCTGTTTGCACAAGCGGGCCACCCCGGGGGAACAGGTATTGAGCCTGGAGGGGCATGGCCCCAGGGAGAAACCGGGACACCTGGAATAGGGGTAAGGAGATGGTAGGGTCCAAGGGACAGTTAGGGAGGAAATGGCTTTATTTAATTATTTAATTGTTGGGGGAAATGAAAATGTGTAATTAGTTAATTGGTTGTTTAAATATTGCGTTAGTCTGTAAGGCCGTGGAGCCAGGTAAGCGTTTAATTGTAAGCTTTGGCCTGTCACATTAAAGCGACCTTTTCCACTTTTAAATGAGTCTGGGTTTTTGTGCATTAAGCCAAAATGGGTAAAGATTACAAATACACTAATAATAAATAATTTTAAAAAACGCTGGCTAATGAGGCAGAGCACTTACACCAGACAAAGAAGAAGAATGACAATCAGAGGAGCAAATGGAATGATAAAGGTGCAGGTGGTGGTTTATAGTCATTCCATCGACAGCCAAAGCATCTAATGCATTTTTTTTTAGATGGTATGTGAGTGATTCCATCTTTAACGTAATCTAGGTCACAGTCACATATTTACAGGCCAGTTAACGCAGGACCTGCATGATGCATTAACTTGCACAGGATCAGACAGTTAATGGGGAGCGAGGACCCAGCTCGAAGTAATGTCCTTTAAAACAAGAGTTCCTGAAATCTGGACCTCGTATTCGGGTTCTTCTGACACAAATGAGTTGCGTTTACCTTCTTGTGGAGAGCAGAATGGGATGTCCTGAAGGACCCCAGCAACATGGCAGACGGGGTGCCAGCATAGGGCATCTTTCTTGAAACCCTGGTAAGCACATCATTTTAGGACTTGGGTGGTAGAGGCTGTTGTGAGCCGGCTATGGGACCACCGTTGAAAAAAAACACATAATGTACAGTGTGACGTAAAGAAACCTCACTTCTATTGGACAGAAGCCCCAGGATGTGCATCCCCTCCACAATATTTCACAGAGACTTCAGAGAATTGCCTTTGGATAACATTTGCGGCCGAAAGCAATACCAGGTGCGGAGCTGTAACCTCACACAATGTGCATACAAGACATACGCTTTACACAAGAACATGCACAATGACATATTAATTTATTTGAGATTCTCGCAAGCTGCAGCAAGTCCCCAGATAGCAGAGAATGCTCTAGCTATAAACACACGGGTTAAATACTCAGCCTATCCCACTCTTTGCTGCCGTCTCCTGGAGGATAAATGCCTTTGTTTGGGAAGGAAAGCCAAGTCTTCTATGGACAGCAGGATGATAATTAAAACCACAACGTTAAAAAGCACCTAAAAATGGCACTAAAATGGATTACTGTGCAGTTGAATAACATGTACACCAAGTCTCTACTCCTGAGTCTAACACCTGCCCTTGGTCTCTCGCTCTCGCTCTCTCTCTCTCTGCGGAATTAGACCCACCTCCACACGGATCAATCCCACCTATAAGCCACACGTGATGCTCCCTTGCACAAAGGCCCAGTTCGTCACTCTTTTGGCAATTGAACGAAACGTTGCTGGTCTGAATCCAAGAGCACCATTGTCAATACATATGAATAGAAGTCCTTTGATTGTTAGCTAAATATCCTTCAAAGTGTGGTGTTGGTTTGTTTTGGTTAGAACAATTCTAATCAGGCCTTTGGAGAATCCCAGGCAAAGCCCAAGCCTAAGAGACATGGCTCTAGCGGATCCAGGTGGCACAGGGCTCTGCACCTCAGGCGGTCCTATATAGCATAACAAGTGGGGCTATGGATGTGCACAGGGGCATAGGTGAGTAATGCGCCTACATGGGAATCACCACAAACATTTGAAGTCCTTTGATCCGCAGTATAGCTGTCAGCAATTGTTCTCCCCCATCAGTTTGCAAAGAAACATGGACGTCCAGCTTCCTTCGGCGCCAGTGGCATACTGACAGGTCTCCCCCAGCACTGGGTAGGGGGCACAGCTTAGCTGTAGAGACTGCACGTTGAAAGTGGACGTTCTAAAGAGCTTGGCTGAAGAGGGCAGTTCTTCAGACAGACCTTCATGGCTCGGTTGGGTCCTTGCACAAGAAAGGGGCTTCGAGTCATGACACTGGTCCGACACCAGTGGCCTTGTCCTAACATGCAGACAGTCCGTGCTCACTGCCTTGGTGTCATGGTTGGGAGGATTCACTATGACATTGGCACCCGCTGTGTGTGCCAAGGACCAAATCCGGGGCTTTTCTGTGGCATCGCGAACTTGCATCTGACCCACCACAGTGTCTGCTATCATAGAAGCCTTGGGCAAAAGCCCCTCCAAGAAGTCTGCTCTGGATGTCACAGCATTGAGTTTACTGCAAGACACGGACTGGAAATTGCAGGGTGGCGTCAGGCTGCAGTCACTTTTTTCAGACTCTTCTACCTCAGTGAGGTCACAGTGCGGTGAATCCTTCTCTGGCACATTCTTTGGGGAACTTTCCTGTTTCTCAGCCTCTTCCTGGTCAAAGTCTTCAAGGTCGCTTAGTCTCTGATTTTCCACGTTGCAGACATTCGCATCTGCACAAACATAGCAAAAAGAAAACAAAGACATGGAAAGAAAAGAAAGACAGGGAAAGAAAAGAAAGACTGTGAAAGAAGGCCTTCTTATGAGGGCAAAGTCGAGGGGAAACGCAGTTACGTGGCATCTGCATCCTTGTGGGTTTTCGAGGAATTAAAAAAATTATAACTGGAGGCACTCATTTCAACCACATAGTGCGTGGGAAGGGTTTTGACCTCGGGTCGTAAGGCATTGGGGGGCGGCCACTTATCCACAAGAAAACACAAAGTTCTAACCATAAATCTGTAAAATGTTTCATTTTGAAATATTGCTATACAGGACATGTTTTGTTACAGATGTTTAAAGGTCCACACCCTTTAGCCAGCAATGTTAAAGGACAATCTGTTCTGTTGGCTTATTAAAAACAAATGCGTATTTGACAGGCACACTTTTTTCAATAGAGAAAGACACATTGAATTACGTACACATTTCTCTTACGGATATGTCCAATTCATGCGACGTCACTTTCCCTTAGGTACCTCAGAGTCCCCGACGTTTTGTAAGAACTTGAGCACTGCTTCTTATAGCGGTATCAATCTTACTAGATATTATAGGCACACTTTAAAATGTCACCCCGGAATTTGAGGCTCTAACTATCCAATCAGCTGGTGTTTGTGAAATATGTATGGGACACGTCATTTAGGTCAAAGTAACAGCAAACACGGATAACCTTAATTTCTGTTCACAAAGCTTGTTTAATAAAAGCTTGCGTTCACATCAAAAGCAACCGTGAAAAGGAAGCATCGTAAAACGTTTGGAATCAGTGTTGTGCCAGTATGTTTTAGTCAGAGGTCGAAGTCGGCAGGAGCAGTCGGGAGCGGTGCTCCTATACTTTTTATTTTTAAGTTTCACTGTTCCTATACTTTTATTTGAAAAAGAACCCGTTCTGGAATAATTTCCTTTTAAAATAAAAGTGTAGGAAGAAGTTGAAGCTTGCACTTCAGTGCACTGCACTGAACATTCCCATAATTAGCAGGTGTGTTTTGTTTGGGGGGGTTTGGATTGTATGTGGGAGGGGGGCGCAGCAATGGGATTTGTGGGGAGCTGGGCAGACCAGCAAGGAACATAGTTCCACTACTTCTTTTCGTGCACTTCGACCACTGGTTGTAGTGCATTGAGTTGCCTGCTACTAAATATAATTATGCTTCCTACACTCTTACTCGGAATTCACTAGACTGACTCCGGACCCACGCCTCGAAATGACGCATGGACACACTCAAAAAACGCATGAGACTGACACACACATGCGCAAACCCAGCGGCACAAGTGGAACAGGCATGCATTTCTTTCACATACGGACCCTAACAGACAAGAGAAATATACAGAGCCCTAGGCACAGGGCTGGCATTATGCATAGGGCTGGCATTATGCATAGGGCTGGCATTATGCACAGGGCTGGCATTTGCTCTGGCCGTGTCTGGGGCAGGGAACAACATCTTTTGTCACCCCCCAGCCCAGGGAGGGGGCTAGCAGAGGTGCCCTATTTAAGTGACAACTCCCCACTCCCATGCTGGAGTGAGGAGTTCATCACTTCAATAAAGTGCTGATGATACGAAACCAGCATGGGCCACCTTTCAAACCCTGCCCCATGCTGGTTTAGCATCAGCATCCTATTAGAATGAATAGCGCCCTGATCCACGCTGGAGAGCTGGGCGCCAGCACGAGAGCAGGGCACATTTGATTTCAATAGTGCTGCTCCACCCACCACAGCAGCTTGGGGGAGCCCGTGAAATACTTCTCAAAGCTGGCATGGGTGGGGGGCGAGGGGGTGTGTGAGGTCTAAGGTCGCCTGGGTCTAAAGCCAGCCTTGCCTATGCGCCACAGAGCAGACAAACACTCACCTAGAGGCACATGCACATTCAGACACAGCCACACACAAACTTACTGTAATGGTGCATGTATTAGTTACAGACAGGTGAGAGATTAACAGATGGGGTTGCAGCAACAGCAGAATACTACCATGGAGGAGTGTTGGGGCACGTTTCCCCACACACAGCCCTCATGGAAGGACATCTTTGGGCACAATGTCATCCAAACTAGTTCTTCAGAAACAGGGGAGTTGCTAGGTCGGGAAAAGACCCAGGTCTAAACTGATGTCGGAACCGTTGGGACTGGGGGCTAGCTAGTCTTTTGGCTGTAGCTCCTGAGATTCTATCCGGGGCTACAACCAAAAGATCAGGGGCTATAGCCCCCTTAGCCCCCCCCTCTAGCAACGCCCCTGTTCAGAAATACCCGGAGTGAACCTGGGGCCTTGGGTCAGAAGGGTCCTACTGAATTGACAAGATACACTAGGACGAACTTGTGTATGCAAACCCTCGCGAGACTTCTGTGAGTCGGCCTCACCTCTGTCTTTACCTTCCGGGACGTGGTCCTCCCTTTCCCCCCTGTCCTCGCTCCTCTCCTCCCCAGCCTTGTTCTTCGGGGCCCACGTCATCTTGTTCTCCTTCTTGAGGCGCCGCCGGGCGTTGGCAAACCAGGTGGAGACCTGGGTCAGGGTCATTTTGGTGATGATGGCCAGCATGATCTTCTCGCCCTTGGTGGGGTACGGGTTCTTGCGGTGCTCGTACAGCCACGTCTTCAGGGTGCTCGTGGTCTCCCGGGTGGCGTTTTTACGCCTGGCCGAACTGCTAAAATCCACTGCGCCGTATCTAAAAAGGAACAGTGCAAATGCAAGGCGATCATTAAAAGGCATGTGTGTCTGGGACATTACTGGCTACACGCTCCCAGCGACCACCACCACGCATGTTTACAGTGCGATTTAGAATCGAAGTCCTGGAATATTACAATAAATTAATAAAGCACAGCACTGCTAATGCGTGTATAGGTACAGGGTGATATGTAATTAATTCCTGGAATATGCAATGTGGTCATACTACCGAAGATCCCAAAACATAATTTAAGAACGTAGGATTTACTTGTATGAAATACTACAAACATGCATCTCCGTGTGTGCATTCACTGAAGTAATTACAAACATGCAGAAGAAAAATAAACCGTACAATTGGGAGAAATTGGTAAGTGACATCAAAAGAGTATCCTGGGACTGGACCCACGCTGAAAAGTTGTTACTATATGTGCAGTTTCCGGGGTTCTCGCTGGAGGCTGCTGCCCCAACACGCAGGTCAGCAAGATTCTCGGGAAGGGTCAAAGGGCACGGGCGAGCTCACCTGTCATATTGGTAGTGGCCCAGAGTGTGGTCGTACGAGTAGTAGGCAGCAGACTGGCCGATGCCCGTGTGCAGCGCCCCTGTGCCATCCTTCACCTCATACTGTGGGTTCTGCGAGGGAATCGTCGGGCAATTAGATTTCCTTGGCAAATCATGATTTACAAAGACGCAGCGCGCAGAGAACTAGGATGTTGCGAGCACACACTGCGGGCACAGCTGCCCCATTTTCTGTGCGCGAATGTGGCGACACGTTGGTTGTAGTCTGTTTAAAGTGCATATTTGATACGGGAGCATTTTTATTGATACACCGTCAAGCAAATCCCACCTGAGTGCAAGAACCATTTGTTCAAATACCACAAAGATAAGTGACTAAACACATGCAGGACACAAACACATGCCCGACGTCAAACACACCGTGTATTGAAAAGGATGGGCGCATCACGTAGACTTCAAGGTGCTAGACAGCTGGTGGGATCGCGGAGCACAGACACTCACCAGAGAGGTGTAAAGTGTGGAAGCCTCAGCGCCGTATGGCATGTAGTTGGCATAGCCCTGGTTGCTCGTGGCCGTGAAGGGGGCGCTGTACCGGCCCAGGGCGGCGTTGAGTTCGGTCCTGGTGCTGGCCAGCAGCCTGTTCTCATGGGAGGAGCACCAGAGGGTGGCGGCCTGACTGGACCCAGAAGAACCGTCCGGCGTGGACCTCGAGGCCGACTCACAGCAGCTGGCGTTGGGCTTGGTGGACACAAATAACTAGCGAGGAAAGTCACACAAATGGCAATTATGAGATACGTTCAAATGCAAAGGACAGGCGAGAAATGAAAGCATCTCATTGATGTAAGAAGAAAACGTCTTTAAACTTGTCTAGGGAATATTATCGCACGAACTTGCAAAATACACAATGCTTTGGGTAATACGGCGCGAGTATAGCCTCGGCTCCCACCAGCAGTGACACGTCAACACGCACTTAAGTGCTTGGAGTGTGATTGTGTTCAAACTGTGGAGAGGCAGCTTCCTACCCCAACAGTCGCCGCAGACGCACGTGGCGATAGCAAGGACCTAAATTATGTATCAAGGCCGGGTGTGGGTACCAGCTGTCCGGGTTAATTTAATGTAGATTGATGAGATTCTGGGAGCGAGGCGGCGGAGGCACCAGCAAAGGGGGAGAGCCGGAAAAAAAACAGCACCACACAAAGGTGAGTGCAGCTGCAGCCGCCAGAGATGCTTGCCGAACCATCGGGCAATGAAGGGGTTAAATGCCGCTCGTGCCGGTTCAATTGCTGACCCCGCTAATGAGCCCTGCTGCGGGAGCGCTGGGTCCTGGATCGATGGCGAAGGCAGTGGCAAAAGCCACCAGGTGTGGCAACTAGGGAGCGCACGAAGTGGTTCGCCACATCCTGGGTCTCATCACGCAGACATGTGGAAGGAAGGGACTAGGGGGGCGCACTTACCTGGGAAGTGCTGCTGTAGGGGTAGCCAAACTGGGAGAAGGACATCACTGTACCTCGGCGCTCTCTTTTGCCCCCACCATAAGCACAACTTCTGCCAGGTCGTTGGGTCGCTGTGCTGCCGCAGAGGCACCCTCACTCAGGCGCACATCCCCACGCACGGCCCCTTTCGGCGCTCAATAATGGATGAGTGCACTTAGGCAGTGGCGCTGTTAGAAAGAGCCCCCTCCAAGCTCCGTAACGCTGGGAGGCAGGCAGGCAGGTGAGGCTGCGGCCAAGCACGAGCCCGGGCTGGCAGGGCAGGGCGCAGTCGGGTGCTGTGATGTGCCGCTGTGTACTTCTTTTTGCCTTCGCCCGTGGATGAGAATCAAAGTGACGTCACGCTAATCCCGAAACGACAGGGCAGCCAGGATATAATAATGCCTTTGCCAATCATAGCCCGCATCTAATATTCCGAGATGCGCCCGACACTTGTTTCATGTTGTTTTAATGTTGTGCTCTGATGCACGTCAAAGGCAGGGACCTGCGAGGCATTCTGTTGGTCTTTTTTTTATATATAAAATCCTAGCAAATTATATTTGGGGGGGGAAGGAGACACGACTCAATCTATTAAACGCATCAGGCAATCAAAACAAAGTCAGCCTCCCTCAACGGAAGGGGAGGCGGCGACATATTCCATTATGTCCAGGTGTCCAAGCGCGCGCACGTGATAGGGCTGCCAAATGGACGCCGGGTGCCACACTCATCACTTCCCGTCACTGGCACTTCGTAAGACCCGAGTGCTTGTGACAAAATCACAAGATATAGTAACAAAATAAAATATAGCAAATATGCAGTCAATTGATGAGGCATATAGAACTGACAGTCATTTCCCCCCTCTGGGCTCCTCAATACAGACAGTAACACGGTGGCCTAGAGGTAAGGCCGTCAGGGACATCATTTAGGGGTCGCACTTGCGACCCTTGTGCCCCCCCTTGCTACCCTTAGAATAAAATGTAAAAAGAAAACGTTTTTTGTTTTGTTTTTTTACATTTAAGCTCCTGGGCTGTGGCCAATGCCATGTGGCTCTGTTTCTGGAGTGGCTGGCTTCGGTTCTACAAGTGTAACACTTTGAGCAGTGACCCTGAATAAGAAATACTAGGAACAACAAATGTGTCTTTCTGGAATTCTATACAATAATTTCTAGACTCAAAGGTTTATTTCAGGCACACTTCAGGTGGCGAGTTACTGATTTAGTCTGTTCTTAAACACCTCAATTTCACAATGCAGAACACAGCCTCCAGAAAGCATTTAGAGTAGAATAAGCATCCATTTCGGACTATGTATTTTCCTTTTCGCAAGTTGCAGTTAAAGGGTGTTTTTATGGTGATCCATTCTCTTATGAAATGTATACATCACGTTCCAGGGATATTGCAACCATATTTTTCATAGTGTACTTAGAAACAATACTATGTGATGCCACTTCCTGGTTTGTCAATGGGTAAAAGGTTGTGTTCCACTGCTTCCCATGATGACACTTCGGGTTGAGTCAAATGACATCACTTCCTGTGATGGCATCAGAGGTCACGGGTTCTGTGATGTCACTTCTGCTACCATGGCATTTTGGTGAAATGACGTCACTGGAGGCCGTCACTGCTGAGTGTGAGGCAAGCCGTATTTCCTGCTTCTCCACACTGGGCTCATTATGTGAACCTGGACACGTTACTTTATAATTATTTTTTTTTCATAACGCACTGAAGATATTTCTAAGTGTGGACCCAGGATTCGAACATGTGATGCTGTGCGTATCTCCCACTAGCATGATAAAAATATGAGCGCATATCAATCTTAGAAATTACCCCCCCCCCCCATATCTGTATGGAATCTGGGTTGGGCATTTATAGTACTTCGTGTGCGTATGCACACACACATCCCTTCTGTAAAAGCTCTGGGTCATACCGTTGTATTCCATCAGCACAAAGTGGGCCTACTTTACAAAAGCGTTTTTCAATTGGAAAATCCTGTTGAAATACGCTTTGTAAATCGTGTCCAGTATTACAGAGTGACATTTCAACATGTCCCTCAGGGAAAACTGCCCTCACACCAGCCGAAGAAGCACATAAAACTAGCACACACGTGAATCAACGGCCACGATCAGATGTCGTCGTCATTCGGTCTTCCATTAAAATGGCACGGATACAATTACGACGCGTACATGTCTCGAGCGAGCTCGACTTCCGCATAGAATGTGCGCGTGGAGAAGACGCATTCAGTTCTCTGGCGCGCTTCTCCTCGCTCACACGACTTAACCTTTCCTGCGGGAGCCATAGATGGGAAGACCTTAAAGCAAGAGACGAGCTGAGATGAGCCCTCATCAGTCCCAGGAGACCCCTTGTTTTAACCTCGAGCTCTAAAACAGACAACAGGCTAATAACCAAAAACAGAGACATCTGTGTATCATGTGCCTCCCCACACTCTCAACACCCACTCCAACCCCTCCGTGGTCGAGGGGGTCGGTACCTAGTAATTAATGATGATGAGCTATCCATTTTTCTCCATTAGACCCAGAAATGGTCCCTGTAGTGCTGGCTGGGGGCTCTGACAGGTCAATGGATAGGTGATTGATGGCTGCCTGGAGACCAGCCTGCCTATTACCAGCGCTGCGTAACTGCATCAATTAACACGTGGGAATGCCCTTGTTTAAGCAGCAGCTTAATCCCAGCTGCACGAGTGCTTTTGACGTGAGATGCCGCGGACAGGGGAGATGTGGCAATCTTCACTGTAATAGCCCCGCATTCAAGCGTAACAGGGTTGTTTCTTACTGCACAAGCAAAGATTTCTCTTAATTGAACCTGTTTACGGACTGAACTTTCACCATGATCCACACAGTAAGGAGTCGGACGTCTGTCCTTCAGTGACGGGTTTTTAACCAACGGCGCTTTGCATGTTGGTACTTGTAGTTTCTCCAATTCCACTATAACTTTGGTCCTAAAAGTACCAGCATGCGAAGCGTTGCGGAATAGAACCACGACAAAATCAACTGGACGGTTGTCTGCGCTGTAGATTTTACAAACTACTTGAGCCGCCACAAAGTCACCTGAAAATGTAATACTCATTTTACCCTTACAATTTACTTACGTGACCTTTTTATCAGTTCTGGCACGTCTTGTTAGCAAGGGTGGACTTGTCTATTGGGATTTCCCAGTAGGCCTCTGAACCCCGGCCTCTCTTGTGTGGTAACCTATGTTATTTTTAAATTTTCTCATAGAAAACGGGTTGTGCTGGCTGAAAATGTGTAATATGCGTCCACTTTAAACATTATTTCCAGGGCTTCTATGGTTCCCGTTCCACTCCTGCTTGTTAGACACGTTAGTTTCCAAATTGTCCCATGCCGAGCAGAGGTATCCCAGTTTCCTTTCACCGCAGTTAAAAATACGATCAAGCTTTTTTTAGCAAGGTTTTCGAGGTGCGCGTTTTGACAAAAGAATTGTACAGGTTACGTATATGACCGGTATTGTAAGATGTGTGCGTCTTAGACTTCACATACCAGACAGCCGTCTGCTCTTTCATTTTTTGTCCATGTAGGGTTTAGCTCTTTCCATTTTTGTCCTCGTTTGGTGCAGCAGTTACGTGTAGGGTTTGTGGTATCGCTTGCCATTGTGCGGTGGGCGGGATAGGGGAGGAGCATGAACAGCACCTGATCCACAAGTTGGACGGACGTGCGTCGCACCAGCGAGCCACTGGAAAAGCGGAAGTAAACGCCACCGCAGCTTCCTCTCATCGAACTGAACGAGTTCGGTGTCGGAGCTCAAATCATGGGCACTCGAATCCGTCCACCTCCCTACGTTTGAACTCACATTAAGCCTCCTTGGGCGTCTGCAGCCGGTCGCCACCGGTGTACTGGCAGAGAGCCAGCACGCCCCTGCACACTGCATGCGACCCTATCGTATTTCTCACGCTCCCACAGCCCGTGTCCTCTATGAATCGCCAAAACACATTTAGGGCAAAAACATTTTTAAAATTAGATCTATTGTCTCTTCTGCCTCCCCCACCCCCATTTCGACCTCACTGCTATATTCCAGCCCCTGGATTCCACCTTTTCATTGTGTTTTCTTTGATGTCCAACTCGTTCGATTTCCTTCTCACAACTGGAGAAAACGCAATCACTCACTCTTCTATTTGTACAAAAAAGTCTGCCAGATCAACACTTTACACCATTTCTTTAAATGGAAAAATGTAATACAGGTACTCCCCCAAATAGGCTTTAATTGGGTGGGGGTATAGCACTGGTAAGGTCCAAACACTGCTCTTGCCTTGGATGCTTGCTATGTCTATCTGAGAAATGTCTTTTACTCTCAGTATCCTGCCAATTTGCATTTCTCTCACTTTTTATGTGTGCCTCGCGCTCTGTTTGCAACACTTTCTTTTTGACCCTCTTCCCTGCATCAATTATGTGGTCATCCTTGTAAGTTCCCTTTCCCAAGTGCTTTGGCATGCAACTGAATCACTTTTAGGGGCTCCCTATTTTTGGCAGAAAAGACATGGAGAGAGATTAAATAATGTGTCCAGGATCACAAACTGCTTTATTGCTGAAACTTGGATTTGGGCACCATTTGTGATTTAAGCACTTGACTAAATATCTTTCCAGCTATATTTAATAAAATAATGTGTCAAGATTTGGGTTTCACGAGTTTGAAAAGTGCAATGCCTTGAAAAGTAAAAACATTACATAACTAATCTTATATTGTATACATTGTTATAGAAACCTGTTAAATAAAAATAATGTGATTATTAGTTCATTTTATCCACCCTGAATGGAAGATCTACGCACGAAAACGACACGTGTTTAGGCTCTGCCACATTTGCAGGTTTATGATTTGATCTTCCAGTTGATGAGGAGAAAAAAGTACTGGTAGCCAGTGATGTAGATCAAGGGCTACATTAGAGAAAATTTGCACAGGTGCAAGCGAAAAGTTGCACCGTATTAGCACCAGGGCACAGTTTGGCCAAGTGCAAAAAACATTAGGTCCGTATTAGAAAACATTTATACTGTGACAAGTTCAGTTTTCCATGGTATAAGCACTAGGGCAAAAATCGCTTTAGTGCAAATGCATGCACTTTCAATGCATTTTCGCACCAGGGAAAAGTTTCACCTAGTACAATTATA
This sequence comes from Ambystoma mexicanum, assembly GCF_040938575.1. Lineage (NCBI taxonomy): Eukaryota > Metazoa > Chordata > Amphibia > Caudata > Ambystomatidae > Ambystoma > Ambystoma mexicanum. The sequence continues at coordinate 412,372,431 of NC_090922.1, read as the reverse complement.
CAGTGCAACTTTGCACTTGCACCGGTGTAAAGATTCTGTAATCTAGCCTCAACTGTTAATATGGAAGATTTTAGCCACAGAGATACACATACTCCATTGCTCTTGATTGTGCCCGCGGTACCACTGTAAGCATTGATTTTCTCTGGTGGGTTGAGCATGTTTAATCCTCTAATATGCATAGAACGTCCAAGAAGAGTGCCCACATTGCATTACTCAGTTATAAAAGATCTGCAAAGTTGACAGTTATGATGAACAACTTAAAATTTATAAAAAATGCTTAGTTTCGCAAGCATGTTTAATAAATAAGAAGTTCGGGAAATCCTCCCTAGTACCCGTAACATGATTCTATAATAATAGAAGGTTATTCAGGCTCTAATGTATGGTCCAGAAACCCTGGTCATGCCTGCATACAGCCCTTGAGATCCATTAGGGTGATATTTTGGAGGAAGAACGTGGCCCTTCCAAATGGGGTTTCGATTAAAGTTATTCAGAGAATTATTTCCACTTTCCGTAAAGGTTAAATTGTAGTAAAGGGAGCTGTGTACTACCATCTATACAACACAATGTTAATGGGAAGGGGTAAAAGCCTTGTATCCTGGATGAAAGATATATCAGCGATTTTCAAACACTTAGATGTGACAATAGACAACTCGACTAATCTGGTGCGTGTAAATAAAATATTGTGTTGGAATGAATGGATCGAGACTCCTGCAGATGTGTAACGTTATAGCTATATTGCCATTTTAATGACAAACTGAAATATTTGAATGTGATTCCTGGATATCTTTTAACATTTCCTTGTCCAAAGTGGAGAATTCAATTTTTAAGATTTCGGTTGAACCTGTATCCAACAAGTGAAGTAATGGAAACCCTTTTTGGTATTCCTAGAGACCAACGTAACTAGATTTTGCAATCATGTGAACGTGTTAGACAAACTGGACCACTTGTTGGTTAATTGTCCGTGTTTAATAATCCAGAGACAGGCTGCCTTTTGGCTTTTTCTTTCTCAGTAAAATACACTTACACCAGAACTTTGGTGACTTATGTTGTTGAATGCTTCAAAAGTGTCTTTTTAAGATATTTAAATTAGATTATATTGGAAGCTTAGATGATACATTTCATAATGTATTGTCTTCCAATCTTGGGTGACTAACTTGCAATGTGTTTTTAAATGAATATGATAAGTATATTGATTAATTGTGCATTTTTATGAATTCATATATGTACAAATGTATGGTGCTATAATTATGTAAAACTGATGTACGTTTGTGAAAAATTTGAAATTCAAGTCCAACAATAAAAAAAGAATGTATTAATAATATCATGTAATTGGAAGACATGCTGACAAAATAATAAGCCATTCTCAAGATGTTGATAGTGCACAAAAAGAAAAAAAGTGCTATTTAGTGGTGTTAATTACCAATACATTTTATCCTGTCTTGCCTTTTAGATTCTGGTAGTCTATTCCGAAGTTAGAGGGGACATGTGCAAGAGTGCCAATGTTGTCCTGATAGTAGCACTACTTTCTGAATATACAATACTTTACTTTCTTTGGATATTAGCCCTCTAAGAAACTAGCATTGTTAATGGTGTCCCTCAGTCAAGGTATAGCTTCTCTTTAAATGGGGATTTGCTGGTGTCATTGAAATCGCATGTTTTGTGGAGAACATAAAACTATTTTAGTCATCAGAGTTCTAGTGAGCCTGAGCACACTTCTCCAGACACATTACTAATCCTAAGACTATTGTCGAATTTGGTCAAATAGAAATTTCCCAAACTTCATTCTGGGTTTGAGTTAAGTGATCAAGTGCATTTTGGATAACATTATTTATGAATGGTACATGCATTTTTTGAATTTAGGATCAGTGTTGTAGGCAGAGGCAGGTGGTTTTTAGAGCATATAAGGGAGAGGTAGAAAATTAATACAGTTTTTCTTCAGGGGGAGCTATAACATTTAAATAGTACAGTCTGTTACTTTGGGTCTATAATGGGGATAAGCAGATACCAATGGGTCCCGAGCATGAGCATGACATTCATGTACGTTACAGTTCTTACCTGTAATTAAATAGAAGTATGGGATTTGTATGTATTTTCTACTTTTTTCTTTGACTGTGGAGAAATAGCTACATCTAATACCCTGGCCCACAACAATCCAAGGCCACAATATGGGACAAGAAACAGGCTGTTATAATCATATTTTAATTTTTGTTTTTAATTAACATAATCAGCGTGCCCAATCCAAAAATTGATTTTGAATTAAAAAAAAAGCTGACCCAGGAGATCTGACTTTATATGGCACATTCAGGGGGCAAGGCTAGAGGTTGTTACAGAGTTTACATATTTCGGAGTGACCATTGGATCCAAACGCTCGAGGCTACTGGAGTCTAAGGGCCTGAGATTAAACACAATAACTGCGACAAATCAATAACGCTTATTGGGCAGAAAGTACTGGTGTTTTTCTCTGATTCCCACTCTGAAACTCTATTACCAAGTGATGGTCCCTAGACTGACATATGGGGCGGAAACCAAAGAGGCCAGAATAGACTGGGAGAAAGAGGAGGGGTTCCTTTGGAGGCGTAGGTTGAGCCTCCCGGATGGAACTCCACTTGCTGAAATAAGGCATATTCTGGGCATTTCATCATTAAATTCCAAGGTGGAATGGAAGCGTATCTTGCTCCTGCGTTGTATTCTGTTTCCCCTGAAAGCTACCCTGTTTAAGGATCTTAACCCTTTGCTTATAAAGGGAAACTGTGTGGTATTTGAACAGTGGGCAAACTCAGTTGATCTCCTGCTAGCTAACAAATCAATTGAAGAGTTGAGTTCAATCCAGAAAAGGTTAAGAAGGTCCATTTTGAAGTAGACTGGATCAGCAACAGAGCAAAGCTTTTGCGTTACAAGATATTTGAACATTTTATATTGGATATCAAACCGTATAATGTACCCCAGCAATGTTTGATCAGACATGCCTTCCCTTTTCTCAGACAGTTTTGGCTACGTCTTAAATTTAATCTGTTTCTTACCAATGATGTTATAGGGAGTAGATCTGGCCTGCCACAAGCGGAACGGATCTGCCACTGTTGTGGGGCAGAAGTTGAACCTGTGAAGCATTTATTTGCTGATTATCGGGGCTCCGTGAGGAGAGTTTTAAAGGTTACTCTATGAAACGCCCGTTTTTATCCTGGCACCATTTATGGCATGCTGTGTTGAATGAACCAAACAATAGGCTGTTAATCAATGCATGGCATTTCTTTAAACTGCTTCTATCCTTGTGTGATATTTCTGATTTAGCTGTTTTATTATTATGTGTTGAACTGTCTTTTAGCTGTGTGTAAAGTTTGATGTTAACTAAGTCACACAATAAATACATTAACATAATACATTGAGGATATGCAAGTGCTACCCCAGCTTCCAATGTTGTGGACATCACCTTTAAACACAACACATGAATTCAGACTACAATGATAATAAATGCACAGCTGAAAACTTTTGTCTCACTAGCATTTTTATTTAACATAATAATCTAGCCTCTTTTACATCTTCACAGAAACGTACATAGTAAAACAACTATGAATGACTTATTCTAGGCAAGGTGTTCAAATATCTTACTAGAAATAGACACACAAATTGACATTCTTGGTTTCCCAAAATCAAACAATCTATAATAGCGTCTTAACCCACCCTCCCCCGCCCCTGTAATCAAAAGGTAAAGCAATTCTCAGAATAATATTGAAACACAACCAATCACTTAGTTTTCTCTGAAACATTGAAAGGGTATTTGCATCATAAAAATATGCTTGCCTTAACACATGGTTCTCCAAATCTATGACAAATGATTGCTTTGTCGCTTGGTTATATACATTACACAATTATGTTTTTTTGGTGTTGGATTTGTTGCAATTCATTTGTAAAGGCTTGAGTTTCTCAGTAGTTCTGTGTATTTTGGAATACTAGGACAGCAGAGCCTAATTCTCTCCATAGTTTTCAGGGAATCGGGCTCACTCCCACAACAGCCTGGTTCAGAGGTATTCAAACGTTGGGGCGATAATGGGTGATGAGGCGTCGACCCGGTTGCCCGTCACCCATTATGGAGGAGCCGAAGAGCCAGCCCAGTGAAACACTGAGCGCTCCTTCAGTTGCCTTTTCCAGCTGAGGGAGCACTCCTGGGCTGGCTGAACTGTCAAAGGGAAACACTGTTTCCCTTTGAAGGTCAGTTCCCCAGCCCCACATGCTCAATGAGCCATGCAAGGTTGGGGGCATTGGGCTTTGCCAGCCTTGCATAGCTCATTGAAAATGCTGGCTGGGGCACTGAATGTCTGGATGTTTGAGGGGGAGCTCCTGTGCCTCCGCACATATACAGATGGAGCAGGCTGCAGCAGGGCATTTCAGCACCCACACTCCGGCCCCTGCAGGCATGTGCCGGAATCAGGAAGCTCTTATGCTTCCTGATTCCTATTTATGATGCAGGAGCTGGTGCGCTGGTGAGGAAACATCAGGACCGGGACAGAAGGTACGTTTTATGTTCATTTTTTAAAATTCAAATATGTGTATGGATGCGTGTATACTTGTGTTATGAGTGAGTGTATAATGATGGGTGCTCATGTGAATGATAGAGTGTTTGCTGTGTGAATGCTGTGCTGGTCCGTGGAGCTGATTTTGGTGAGTGGGGGAGGGGCTGTACAACAAACACATTTTAAAAATGCCTTTGATGCACAATCACCATACCCACCTGCCAAAATCTGCTCTACTTCTGAGGTGCTGTGGAGCCCAGGGGACAGGCATGGCATTTTTTTTACTGCACATCTATCATAGATGTCCAGTCAAAAAATACCATGCCTGTCCCTTAGCCCCCCATGGCCAATTGCAATCTGTTTGACTTTTTACCCATTTTGTTTTTAAAGTATTCTCTGAAATGCAGCATTTTAACCCACGATTGCAAAACAAATCCTGTGTTGGGACATGTCCCCTGAACTCCCCCTCGATTTGTTCTGGCTCCCTCGCTACACTTGGTCTCTATGGCGTATCTGGGAGAAATATTTATGCCTCTCCACTTAAAAAATTCACCAGCCACCACTGGCCCTATGACTGTGGTGGGAGCAGGATGAGGGGGAGCCATGAGATATTGGTGGGAGCAGGGTGGAGAGAGCCAGGGTCTGTGGTGGGGTGAGAAGAGCCCAGGAACAGGGCTAGGAGTGGGATGAGGGATCCCAGAAACTGTGATGGCAGCAGGGCTATACTGGGAGGTTTCAGTGAAGGTGCATGATAGGCCATAGCCACTTGGACGTACTGTCCATTTGCCATTTTTGGGGGGTCCAACCTGCCCACATTTTGCTCAGGGGGGGCCTAGGCCAAAAAAGTTTGAAGACCACTGGCCTAGTTTTATGGATTCATTAAGGAATCCATTTCAATTACTTATGGCAGCTACCAACCAAATACATTTTTAGACCACAATTTAATTTGAGATGTCTAAAGCGCCCATAGATCCAAAATTGCAGGATAAATGCCCTTTTTTATGAGGATTGTACGCAGGGTTTCAATTTGAATTATAAATCACATAACACATGCACGTTGGACCATGTTCCCTTTTTCAGTCATATTCTTGTAAACGGGTACCCCAAATTACTTTTAAATGCTATCTATGTTTTAACTAATGCTAGAGAACACGTCTGAATAACTTTGGGCCACAGTACTCATATTTTGCTAGTCTTTCAAAGGCCTAGAACAGATGGGGACACAGGCAGCCCCATCAGGTAAGGTTCCCTCTAGAATGCGCACCTGCAGCCACAATCCATCCCAGGAATCCTGGTCCTTCTTTTTGGGAAGTGTTCTGCATTTAGTTCAGACTGGATAAGGCACATTCAAAGAGAGTTTCTCATCAGCCTACAATAACTGAACTCAAAATCAGGTTCCCTCCTGTCAGACGGTTGCGCTTGGTTCTGTTTCCCTAAAACACTCTCCCTTCTTCCTATATGTTTGAGCTTGAGCTGAAATTACCTGTCCTTAATTAATTAAGTGTCCTTTGATATAGCATTTATGATTGGACAGCCCTGTTATAAGTGTCCTTCACATTTTTGCCCAACAGGGCCCTCCTGCTTGCTTCATAATGTAACTTGTCAACTATGAACTGGCCCTGCCCCTTTCAGTGAGAAACTAATATTAAACTGGGTTAATCATTTTTGATTGATTCTCTTCTTGCACATGTGATATTGGTAAGCATAACATATTCAGATTCATATTAATATTCAGAATCTGGACATATAAGTTATGTTTCTGCCACTTCATGCCTGCCTGATTAACATGCAAATTATGCTTAGCATATACATTGGAATATATTATTGTTAAATGCCTCTGATTGTTTTTAATTCTGAATTCATATCTTTTGCAGGTTTTCTAATCAAAGGGTTCAGAAATGATAACTAATAATGTGTTTCCAATTGTCAACTTGAATACACAATTTTAAAGTCAATTTCCTATACATTACCTGAGCCATATCTCTGTGGGTTTGACCATTATCAAAAAGAAAACTGCATTTAACTTCTCAAAAGCATAGCATGGCAATATATTCTTCCGCACCAAAGTCTTATGGAACAGATGCACATTCTTGGTACAATGTAATGCTTTCAAAGGTCACAGTTTAACCTCATTAGTAGCACTGGCTGAAATCTATTTTTTGTCACTATGCCTTCATAAACAGATTATTTCTAAAAATAATGTCGTTTTGATGGCAGACTAACTACAAAATAATTGGGCTCCCTCCAACCCCATGACGTGTGCATGTGTGAGTGTATGTTGAAAAGGCGCACAATTAAATGTATGGGTGGCTACCTGTGTGTGCCTGTATGGTGAAAGGGTACACACCTAGATGTATGGGTGGCTGGGTGCTAGCTTCACGGGTGTTGGGGGAAGGGCAAACCTATTTATGTGGGGCATCTAACTTCTTTATGCATTCTAATCAGACTATTCTAGTGCAGCTTCAATGTTGCAACAGTTAACTTTCCCCTTTGTCTGAAAGCACCCCCTTATGGACTGCTGTAAAAATAAGCTGTCTCCTGTCCCCCCTCTACCTCTCCAATTACCTTCCTGGCATGCAAGTACTAAACCTGCAGCAAGATTTCAATTGTCTAAAGAATTATGCATTTGAATACAGGTACTAACAGCGAAATGCTTTACGTTAGTAATTACTGGGCCTTGGTTAACAGGGAAACTGTAAAATATTTTGTCTTATTGGGGTAAATTTGGGGTTTGACAGTATTTTCTTACCGTATAAATATTAGCGGTAATTTGGTGGTAAATTTGGTCTTGCATTTAGATTGGGTTTGGCCACATATTATTTTAGTGACCATACCTTGTTAGTTTATATTGGTGGTAATTTTAGAGGTATGTTATTTTACGGTATTTAGTGGTGAGCATGGTTTTCTCCCTTATACTATAACCCCATCATAAACAAAACCTTCCTTTCTATTATGATACCTCTTAGTTGTCTGTAGAGAGCCCAAGACCTATGCACTTTTGGGACGCAATAATTTTATTCAGAGCGCCACCTACAGTTTGTGGCTGGTATCACTGGCCTATCTACATCCAGTGATCTATGTGCCCTTAGGCATCACTGGCTCATGGACGTCCAGTAATCTATAAATCACAAAATATCACTGGCTTATATACATCCAGTAAGCTATGCCTTTCCCATCAGCATGCAAGGAAAGCACACACACACACAAACCTGCTTTATCTGTTACTTGAATTGCATTGGTAAATTGGCAAATGCACTACTGCACTTAATATGAGCCCCCCCTTTATATCGTATCTATTAAAAATAATACATAGAAGCAAGAATGACACCAACTCCCATTTGTTTTCATAGGTATTCATATATTGAATTACATATACATGTCATCAAGTCTTACCATGGTTATTTACAGCAGTCTCTGGAATACAAAAAAAAGCAAAACAGAACAAGCAGGTCTATTTGCAACGTGGATTAATGTTCCCACATTCTGAAATGGCCAAGAATACACATGCAGTGACTTTCTAACCTTTCTACCCTGTAATAAATTTGTAGCCAAACATACAACGTTCAAAAAATCCTCACTTGGCACAAATCTTCCCGAGATTAGCACTCCTGTGAAATTCAGCACTACCTTGCTCCACTCTCAAAGGCAGTCCCACTCAGTGCGGAATGCTTCTGTAAATCTTGTGTGTGTGGGGAGCGCCGGCGAGATATCTTCTGAAGCCAGCGCCCTGTAACCCCTTGGAACTCCGTCTGTCTTCACAACCCAGTCTCCACTAATTCCTCTCCGCAGGTTTTGCCATTAGCAAAACTCTGAGCCTTCCCACTTTATACATGGCATATCTGCAGACACTTTCTTCCAATCAAGTCAAAAGAATATTTTCTGCGCCACCCTCCATTTCCAGAACAATGAAATCCTTGCTCTCTGAGTAACTGTTTCATTAGTTTCCTGCTGCGCATACTTTCTGCTCTCCACAAGCTAACACAGAAAGGAAGAAAATAAATGCCATTGTGCATTTAAAACGCATTTCTTTAGTGTCACCAAAACATATATTTTCACCTAATATTGCACATGAGACTACATTATAATGTTAGGGAAGTTATAATTAGTATTTAGTAATGTTAATTGAGTTATTTAGTTATATGAATAATGTAGTCTTCATATATGAGGTATCCAAAAATAAATGGTGCACTTCATTGTTTGGCCTGGCAGCACAAAGCTTCTATGCGTGCCTTTCTCAGAAGATTCAAGTTGTGCTAGGCTGTGTTGTAAATTATGTACTTTGCATGCCACCAACAACAACTTTACATGTCATACTGGCTAAATAAAACAAAAAAAATATATATGTCATATTACTGTTGGCAAAATACCACTACATGCTGGCAATAAAATGCCATTGCATTTGCAATAAAAAAAAAGCCGTTCAATTTTGGTAAAATATCTGTTCTTATATATTCCCTCATTTTCCGATAATTCTGGCTACCCAAATCCACAATTGGAGGAAACCCACATTGTTGTTCTTTCTTTTCATAATATGAATCACAATTGAAATAATAGCAACCTAATATAATGAACATTGAAATATTTCATAATAAACCACTGCTTAATCACAATAGCAGTAACATCTTCCAAATGTGTCCATGAGTCCTCATACACATGTTCATATATATGTATAGCTTGCGAAGTGTCCGCTATCAACATTTTAAGTATAATAACAAAACAATCAAATAAAATAAATAAAATAAATGACTAATATAATTAACTAAAACAAATAATTAAAATAACAAACATGTAATTCTCCACCACAGATTTGTCAGTTCCATTGAATAATACTATGCTTCATCAGGAACACTGTAGAATTAAGTTCAATTCATTACTGTTCTTTTAAAAATATTCATCATTTTCATGATGGCATCTTTGAGATGTTCTGATCATCAACTTTTCATCATTTGGTTCATTCGGTGAATTCCATCTTGACACCCTGTATTCTTTTCGAGAGAAGTCATCTCTTTGGGCATCCCGGGTTACTTTGTCTTCACCTCCATATTTCGGTCCGGAGGCATTACTTGAGCTTCATCCCGTGGACTCCAGGATTCCGTCATCTCTCGTGTCCTCCTGTCCTGCGACCTCTGACCTCAAAAGATATGTTAGTCGTTCTAAATCAAATAGAAAAGAGACAGATTAAGTACATAGCACAATACCAATTTCACCCTTTCTATCATAAAAAAAATATAGTCCAAAACATTCCGCTTCATTCTGAAACTAAGCACATGTTAAAGAGAAAACAAACATACACAAGGCACCATTATACATCAAAACATTTCAACATTGTACCATAATAATTCAATCTGCTCTTATATCAATGTTTATCACCTATCGTATTTTCATTTACATTTATCTCTATAATAAGGACCACAACTATTTTTATTTCTATGATGTGGATACTATGTATACAGCCACTGTGTCTTCCCTTCCATGTCTTCAGGGCACTTAAGTTGTTTCTACTTGCTCAAGTCTCCTGATTTCATGTTTGGGATGACAGGGCTTGAGCTGGTTAACATGAACACATTTTTCTGTTACCGTTTCACCCTCTGGCTTCACTATTTTGTAAACTACCGGGGACACCTTATCTACAATTTCAAACGGCCCTTGCCAAGCCGCAAGAAATTTGGAATGTTTTTTTTTTTACCTTTTCCAAAATGAAATTTATATACCTGACTTGCACTGTCAACAGCTCTCTCCAAATTTTGCTGCACAAAAGCAAATGCATGTTGTAAATGCTTCCTCATTTCACTTCCTCATTGGTGGACTGTAGACGCACTCACAAGTGTTTGCTCATGTATCCTATATAATAAATGTTAAATGTTGTGGCAGTACCATTTTCCGTCCTGGTAACACCTCAGGAGGGCTGATACCTGTTGCTTTGGTAGGAGTTGTCCTGATTGCCAACAAAAACCAGGGGTAATCGTAAATCCTAGCTGGAACCTGCCTCTGCTACAAATTTCTTTAATATTTCCACAACAGATCTGTTGAAACGTTTAATATTTACAGAAGAGGTGGGTCGGTATGCAATATGCATTTTTCTCTACACCCCCAGTATCTGCCACACTTTACTAATTAAAGCGCTTGTAAAATGACTTCCTCTGTCTGACTCTATTCTTTGTGGGAACCCAAATCTTGAATATATGATTTCCCAGTAATCTAGCTGCGGTTTGCGCACTGCAGTCTGGAGCAGGAATACACTCTATCCATTTTGACATCAAACAAACCACGCTCAAAATATAACGGTTCCCCCTACTCGACCTTTTTGCAGTCCCTACATAGTCTATTTGCAAATCTGACCATGGAAGGGAAATGCCTCTTCATCAGTGGAGCTCTATGCATTGGTGAAGCAGGTTTAAATTGGGCACATACTAGGCACCCCCTAGTATATAATTCCACATCTTGGGACATATGTGGCCAGTAAGCATAATCTTTTAGTATCTCTAAAGTCTTTTGTGAACCTCTGTGTCCTGCAGTTATCGCATCATGTGCATGGTGTAGCATTAGCCCTCTAAATGAAAGTGGTACCACCCACTGTATTTGTCCCGTTATGGATTCCCTGATCATGAGTCCATCCTGTAGTCTAATTTGTTTTTTATTCTTTAATAATACCCTCCATTCATCTTTTCCTGTACAATCATTCACAGTTAAAGGATTTTGTTCAGGATCCATCAAATGATTATAATAGATCCCCAATATCGGATCATCTTTTTGTGCCTTAATCAAATCTTGATCTGGTGTATCATAACTCCATTGCACTACTGGTTGTTCTACCTCCTTTGGAGCCTTACAGAGTGTAACTGCATCTATCTGTATTTCACCAATTAAGTGTTCAATGGGTAGCAACTCTCCCATCACAGCCCCAATTTTGGCTAAATACTCTGCTTTATCATTTCCCTCCTTATCGTCTCCTGGAGTTTTTAAATATCCACACATTTTCCTCCAGTATATTGTTAAATCATTCTCTGACACTAATTTGTCTATAGCCTGTATTATTCTTCCATGTTTGAGGGGCATTTTATTATATGTAAGCATGCCTCTTGTTTTCCAGCCAGGTAGATACTCTACAAAGCTATTTTGTGCATAATCAGAATCAGTCACCAGGACAATTTCACTGAATTTATTATTAACTGCAGTATTAATTGCTTTATACATGGCTGCCAATTCCGCTATCTGACTACTCCTAGCCCCAATTCTCATCCCTATAATAGGAAGGCCTTCACATTTCAACTAGACATTTAGACATTTCCTATTCCTGATACCAACTATTTATCACTGTCATTTTCGATATGAAAAGCACAACCGTCAACATATACAGTTGGTAAATTCCTGCATGTCTTTTCATCAAAAGCTTTGTGTGGTGATTGTTCAAACTCCTGCAAACTAGATTTCACCTCTACTTCGTCTGATACACATTCAGCTGCACAGTCATGTAAATCCGATAATCCTTGAGCAACTGGGCTCTTTTTATTTTGGCCATACCTCACTTCTACAGGAAAGCCTTGCAATGCCAATGTCCATGAAGTAATTCTGGACTGTGCTAGGTTGCCTGACCTAATCCTTTTACTCTGTAGAAACTGCAATGGTTGATGATTTGTCTCAATGATTACCTTTTCTCCTTGAACAATGGGGCGGAAATGCTGCAACACCCACACAGTGGTCAAAAGGGCCTTTTCACATTTACTGAATTTAATTTCAACCAACTTGGGAAAATGCCTTACTTCCATAAGCAATGGTTTTGTGGTTCAAATCATGTTTTTGAGATAACACTGCTGACATACAATGTTCAGTGAAACCTATTTCTATAAAGAAATCCCTGTTTCTTATGGTGTATGTTAAACATGGTGCCTTTATGAGACATTCCTTTATTTAGCATCTGCCTCAGATTGCTCCTTTTCCCATTTCCAGGGCATATTCAACTTCAATAGTTTAGTTAATGGTTGAGTAATTTCAGCATAATTTTCAATAAATTTCCTGTTATATCCCGTCATTTCTAATAAACTTTTTAAACTTTTCACATTTTTTCGGATCTTTCAATTTCTGTATGGCCTCCACCTTTTTCTTTTGTGGATTTAGTCCATGTTCAGTTACTTCATGGCCTAGGAAATTCACCTTTTTCTTGGACCATTGTGCTTTTTGTAAAGATACTTTGGCACCTGAAACACTTGTGTACGAGCGCGATAGAAATAAAATATCAATCAAAAAAAAAAAAAACGCCTTTTGCAATAGGCCAAGTACAGGTCTAATTTCATCAAAATGGCTTTTTAAGTTTACATGTTTTATCAGGACATCATCCACATAATCTATAGTTCCTCTTTCTGCTGCATCAGGCATAGCCTTTCTCAAAAATATTCCAAATTCGCTCCCACTATTGACGTACCTGAATGGTGTTCTAGCCCATGCGTATTGCGTTTTATCAAATGAAAATGAGAATACATTCTGAATATCCTCTGCCAGTGGCACATGCCAATATCCAGATGTGAGATCTAAGGTAGTAAATACCCTTTGAGCCATGCACCTGCGCAAGGCCTTGATCAATGAATGGCAGTGGCAGCCATTTTAACTCTCTCAAGTCTGCACACAGACGCCATTGGCCATTTGCTTTAACACAACCAAAATAGGAGTGTTGGATGTGCTATGAATGGGCCTGATAATTCCTCGAGACTCCAAATTTTAAATTATCTCTGCCAATGACTCTAAACATGCCAATGGTAACCGATATTGGCGCACAAATACTGGATTTCTACCACACCCCTGCGGTAATGTGGCAACATGGAAATTAGTCAGGCCGCAATCATATGCATCTTTGGCAAAAAACGTCTTTAAATTCCATAAATATTTTCCTCAATTCAGTTTTATCCTCTTCACTATCACATGCATCTGCTAACAAAATCTGCTCCTCTACCAATTTTGAAAACTCTGGGAAATCCTTCAGCAGAGGATTCTCTGTGCATTTTGGCCAACTGTGTAGCTGTGTCTCTCTGTAAAGCTGCCACTTTTAAATATTTTGGCATATTAGCCTCCACTTCAATGTGCTGATTTTCTATTTTATTTTCATTTAAGTCAAATACTATACAATTTTCTTGGTGACAGCACACTGTCTCATTTGAATCATAAGGGTACACAGATTGAATTTTAATGATCCCTTTGGGTTGAGAATCCAGATATTCTGGCAACACACCCTGTGCATCCACATATCTCAAGAATATTTCCAATCACCATGTTATTGAAATTTTCATGAAAAAAATACTAATGGGAAGAACATTCCCTGAATTTGTGAGGCATGAGAATTTATTCAGTGGCTATTAGTATTCAATCTGTAGAATATATGTATGGGGCAACAATAGTTTGGGGAGTTTCATTCCCACAATCAAGAGCGCCACACCATTTAATAATTTTATTGGATTCTTGACTAACTCAGCCTTTGATTCATATACCACCACTGTAATACATAACCCATTGTGCAATATGTAAGTCAGGAACCAGGCCGATGGACAAAAACAATATAATTTTATTCTTTTTAAATAATAGACGAAATCCTCAGTCAAGCAATGATTATCAAGAGAAACGCCACTTCGTTTCGTGTCACCAAGCTTTCTTTCCTGACCATGTTTCTCACTACAAACACTTTAAAACCACAATTTCGGTTTTAGAACACTAAATCACAGAACGTAGAAGGCACAACGACCACATACACCATGTTCCACTGCTGGTCTCTGTTCTCCCCCTATTGCCTTTACAGAATCTGTAGGGGATAGGAAATGGGCCAATATCTCAGTCTAAGTGTATTAATTTAGGGTGCAAAATTAAGGTGAATGTGTAGCAATTTATACCCGGGTCCCTCCCTAGTAACATGTAAGAGAGAACACAGGTCTAAGTGAGTACTCAGATGAATGGGTCATGAACAAGAATATCCTGCATGCGCAGAACATTAATGCAGCAACCCAAAACATGACAGGACAATCGTGTTAATCTGTGTGCATTGCATGGGGCCTAACTTAAATAACATGTAGTGCCCTTCTGTTGGACAAATGAATTGACGTGCAGTTCCGTTTATCTCGGACATCTCTGCAAACCTTCAATTTCTAATAATCTAACACAACAAATATTTAATGAAATACTCTCTCAGCAGATACTGAAAACATTTCCCCTTTGGCTCTATCCAGTGATGATTTCCCCATTCACTTTGGAGTTTGTTGCTCACTCTCTATAGAGCAATGTTTTTTAAATCAGCTGGCTTCCCATTCCGTACAATGAATGCGTTTTTCTACACAGCACATAGACAATGATTCAGTTTACTATTAGGACCCCTTTTTCTTTAATGCAGGATCCAACAAGTATTAAACCGTTTGGAATTTAGTTGATAAATGCACCGCTCCTCTTTTTGGGATTTATGGCGTTGGTAAAAGGGTAGTAGTTGATCCAAAATTATTTTAAAGTACTACTATATCATTTTTCATGCTTGGAGAGATGTCGATTTCAAACTTCCCCAAGATCACACCAATGTCCATCGGCTATGTGGGAATTAATTACATTATTCATTAATAAGGAAATGATAGGGAGGTACTTCTGGATGGCGACCCCTTTAATGTCTATATAGGGCTAAGATATTCATTCCAATATAACCCCACTATAGGTTTGTTCTGTTGGAATAGCGTATTTACTTTGAATTTCTCTGGGTTCTGCACAGGAGAAGTCATCCTGGGTCATCACATTGGAAAGCAATCCGGCCTGGTTGCCCTGCCTTCCCTGCCTGACCTCTGTTATGGATGGCACTCCAGATTCAGCCCTTCTGTCTGCCTCCCCTGATCTCTGTTATGGATGGCACTGCAGCCTCCTCTCCAGGTCACTTAAGATTTGAGTTCCTCCTTCTCCCTTGAAATATGAGTTCCCCCATTTATTTCATTCTGCATCCAGTTTTAATACCTCCTTACAACCCCCCAATATATCTAAATTAGGATGGCACGCTCATTGGCTAATTATTCTGATTGGACATCTATTGTTATTCCCCCAAAACAAGGCCTCATTTCTGGGAGTTGTTACTCTACCGATCTGAAATTAAGTTTCTGAACAACTCCAATATGAAGTAAAAAATCTTCAACGTGGCACTTTTCTCCAATTTGCAAATAAAGGTCACAAACCATATATTTCTAAATTGATCTGATCCTACCAATCACAATGAAATGTGTCTGGTGTCGACAGGTTATTGCCTGCGCGAATAACAGATTTATGTGATTTCTATGAGCAGGATTAAAGTTAGGAACATGATATTTTACATACACATATTGGATTCAATAAGCTACCAGATACCCGGCTCTCCTATCTGTAACTTATTCTGGGAAGCTACTACCATATTTTGCTTTATACCTTTGGTTCCCCGGTCATATCTTGAGGGGTTGGGGACCCTGTCAGCAGATAGTGCTCTTTATGTACTTATCAGAAATGTGTGAACCATAAACCTATCTATCATGGTTCCCCAGTTTATAGGCAACATATGATTTCCCATAGATGCCTGTTATCTTTAATTATATGCATAATTTTAGCTTAATTAAAAAGCATATTTCTGTTTCCAAGACCTTTGGCAAGGCCTGGTTATCTCTCGTCTGTTGACATAGCCTAAAGTAAAACTTCTTCACCGTTCATCCTGAGCTAATGACCTGACCATGTGTTCCCTTATCTCTTTGGGCAGAGCGAGCACACTCCACCCCTGGGAATCATTTTACCTTGTGTTTCTTGTCAACCTGGTATCAAGCCTGGTGGATTTAAGAAAGGTATGAATCCCTGGACTGCGATTCTGCTTATCCAGTCGACACCATTTCACCCCCTTAAACCTCTCTCCCAGGCTCATGCTCTGCCTCCTTTCTTCCTCTGCTATACTACAAAGGGATGGACAAATTGAGTCTGGGCTGTTTAATGGGGAGGTGGGGAGAGCATGACCTTTGTGTTGTGCTGGGATTTGGGGTGGGGAGGTCCCATGTGTAGGCACAGCTTTAAGCCAGTTCTTATGAACAGAACAATTGTACTTTGAAAATGCTACATTGTTTTCCATTAGGCCTGCTTTACATCTTGCCTTAAATATCATACATTTTGCACTTGAATTAATCTGACAATAGGGTTTCATTTTTGAAAAGCTCCCTGTTCAATCAAAGCTGCAGAATACACAGAGCTCTCCATAGCAGTTCATGGTTTTGGCAAAGCTGCACTTGGTTTCATGAGGCTTCACTGCTCAGATTGTGTCTGGCAGCCAGCAGTTAGTCTTCCACATTTCTGCACCTTTGGGCCTGACGCAGCCTGATGCAGTTTAGTTGTAATCTGTGTCTGAAAATATCCCACACATCTTTTCTTGATACAGAAATTTACTTATATTTAAACATATTTTTTGTTGTCCAAAGAGTACATTAATTGGATGTGACAGAATGATACATCTTATTGTGGTGAGACATTTTACTAGTTGCAAAGACACATTTTTAGAATTCAGTTGATGTAATCTGCATTCCAACATTTTGTGATGTCCGAGTGAAAACACTGCTTGTGAAGATTTGCAAATAGAAAAAAGGCTAGTTCCAAAGGAAAATTCTTGGCATCATATGGATGCAGGAGAGTACATTCAGCGGCTGTAAGTAAGTGTGATATTTATTTGTGATGAGACAAAATACTAGTTTTGAAGGGACATTCTTAATTTTTTATGCAACCAATTTGCATTTAGATACGTTACTGGATGTGCCAACTTTATATGAAAAGAGCAAACGATGAATTGTGCAGAAACATTCATACAATTGTTTGGAATCACAAAAGTGCATTCATGTTCTATAAATGAGTATGAATTATTTTGTAACACTATTAGCTGTATAGATCAAATTTAAGGATTAATTGGAGGCTGGAGATTACATTCAATAAATGTACTGGGCGTGTCAACCTTGTGTGGTGGCCAAGAGAAAGTGCTTGCTGTAAAGAATTTTGATTAGACCAAATGCCAATGGATAATCAAAATTCGTAAACATATTTTGAGATGGGAGAGTACATTTAGTATCTATTAACTTGTCATCTTTTCCTGATGAGGCAAAATAATTGTTGCAAAGACTTTTTTTTTAGAATTGTCTATTGTTAAGAAAGTACGTCCACTGAATGTAAAGAAAATTCATAGGGCCTGATTCATGGAAGTGTTTTATAATGACACAATCCCATAGGAACATCTTCCATGAATCAGGCCCATAGAACTGAAAAACAAGATAACATTCAATGGCTGTACTGGAAGTGGCAGTGTTTTGCAATAGACAAGAAAAATAATAGTTGTGAAAATTAATTATGAGACAATATACTAGTTGAAATTGACATTTGTCAGCATTGCTTAGTTGCGGGGGAGTCATTCAGTGGCTGTAACTGAGTGTGCCTTCAATTTGTACTAAGAAAAAAACACTAGTTGTAGAAAATAATTCTGAGAATTATTTGGAGGTAGATCACATTCAGTGGTTCTACTTGTTTAGGCAATTTAAGTTGATGAATGAGAACTGTACTAGTGGCAAAAGCATGTCATTATATAAAATACTAGTTATAAAGGTTCTTAGTTTTGGTACAAAAGAATATATTTCTTGACAGTAACTGAATTTACCATTTTATTTGAGACACAATATTTATATCAAAGAAAAAGTCCTAGTATTGTTGTTTGGCAGGCGAGTACATTCTATGTTCATACCTTTGTGTGCCATGCTTGTGACATTGTAATATATTAGCTCCAAATAAAAAATGTTTAGAGCTAGGAGATTACATTCAATGGCTGTACTGGGTGCACCAACGGGTTGTGAGGGATAATTGAATATGCTAATAGAAATGATTTGTGATGAGACAAAAAAACATTTGCATAGACAGTTTCTGAGAACTGTTTGGCAGAGTACATCATATGCAGTGGTTGTATTGTATTTGCCTTTGTATGGTGGTCGAGAGAAAATAGATGCAAATAATTTGTTGTGAGACAAAACACTATTTAAAAAACAAACCATGTAATCATATTTTTAGGGAGAGTAGTACATTCAGTAGCTATACTTGTATTTGCAATATTTCTAAAATGTAACATACTACTAGATGTGAAGGAAATGGTATACTCTTTGCAGGACATTTTTAGAATTGTTCGTTGTAACAATTTTCTTCTGCTAAAAGAAAAGATGCAAGGTGCAAAGAAAAATGTCTGGAATTATTTTGAGCAAGGAGATTGCATCAGTCAGTGTGCTGAGTGGGTCAACACTTTACAGCGGGCTCGAGGAAAATAAAATTTGTAAGGATTTGTGATGAGACCATATAGATTTTGATAAATATTTTTATACTTGTTTGGATCAAGCAAGTTGCATTCAGTGACGGTGCTTGGTGTGCCAATGACTTGATGAGAAAAAATACTTGTTGTGATGAGACAAAATTCTATTTGCATTGCACATATATTAGACCAGTTCTTTGACAAGGCAATGTGTACAGTGTTTATAATGAATGCACCAACACACAAGAGATAATACTATCTGCAAAGATTTGTAGCAATAAAAAATACGAGTTGCAAAGAAAAGTCATAGAATACTATAGAACATATAGATTGTATTCCATGGCTCTGCTGGGTGTGCTAAGCCTTTGTGATGGATGAGAGAAAATACGATTTGCTCTGATTTGTAATAAGAAAAGTACTTGTTACAAAAACAATTCTTACATTTTGTTTTGAGATAAAATATTATATCCAGAGTTTCTCATTGGTATGTCAATTTGCTGTGGCTGATGGGAGAAAATACTATTTGAAAATATTTGTAACAAGACAAAGTTTTAGCTCTAAAGAAACATTTTAAATATTGTTTAGATCAACAAGTCATTTGGTGGCTATAAATGAGCATACCATATGTTTTGTTGAGAAGACTAAAGTAGTTGTTCAGAATATGATTTAGAATTGTTTGTACGTAGACTGTTACATTCACATTAAGCATATCATCAGGTTATAATGAGACAAATATTTTTTTAAAATACATATTTTATGACTTGTTTGGAGCAAGCATTTTCTTGATTGAAGAGAGAACATACTAGTTCCAAAGATAAGTGTTGATACAAAATAACAGTTGTGAAGAAAGAAAGCACATTCAATGGTTGTTCTCAGTGTGTGATCCTTTTCTGACAGACAAAAGTAAACCCTAATGACGAGAGTTTGGGACAAATACATTCTTAGAATTGTGTGGACGCAGTAGAGCACATTCAGTGGTATGAACATGGTGCCATCTTTTTAATCAAGTCAAAATTCTAGCTGTGAAGAAAAAAATCTGTGAATTGTTTAGAACCAGAAGAAAACATATAATACCATATTTCTTTTATACAAGTCTAATTACTTGTTGCAAAGAACACCTCTGAGCAATGTATGGCAACAGAAGATAGCATTCAGTTGTTGCACCAGCTGTGCTAATCTCTTGCCATGAACCAGAAAAAATACTACTTGACAAGTTTTAAAAATTAATTAGAATCATTTGGAGCAAATGGTTAACATTCAGTGGCTATGCTGGTTGTCCTGGATGGGAGAACATGCTCATTGTAAAGTTTTGTGATGAAACAAAATACTAGTTGTGAAGAAATAATCTTATTTTTCATTTGAGGCAAGAGAAAACATTCAGGGGCTATAACTGAGTGTGCCACATTTTTCTGATAAGACGGAATACTAGTTATATAGTAATATTCATTGTATTGTTTGGAGTGAGGATGTTACTGCTATTGGCTTTATTGATGGTGCCATCTTTGTGTATGAATTTAAAATACAGATTACAACGAAAAAAACCTAAGAATTGTTTGGCAGCAGAAGAGTACATTTACTTGCTATACTGAGTGTGCCATCTTATTTTAATAGAAAGGCCAAATAGCAGTTGCAAAAAAAATCTGAAAACTAGGGGCAGGAGATTACAAAAAGTGTTTGTACGATAGGTGAGATCCTTTTATGACAGACAAGAAAAACGAAACTGTTTAGAATATTTATGACAGTAGTAGTAAAACAATAAGTTTACTCGGTGTTAGCCCTTAACAGTCATTAAAAATCAATACATTGCATATAGATATCAATTTAAAACAAACCATAAACCTTGTTTTGACAATGGTCTCTGGTACATTTTGAGTCCTTCCTTTACAAAAGTACATACATCAGATATAAAATTCAAATCATTCCATTTCATAAATAGAGACATCGCTTTCAAAATATCCCGAATACCAAACATAACAAAATCAATTTTAAAACATTGGGCCTCCTTTTGAGTTTGGCAGCAACCACGCCGGTATTACTGGCAGGCTGCCGCCGGACCCACAAATATTTACTGGCACCAGACTTACTGGAAATACCAGGGTATTACAACCCCAGCGTTCCGGAAAGTCAGGCACCCAGAAACTCGGGCACCAGTAAATTGTAAGTCACAATTCCCATGGAGTCCTCCATGGGAATGGGGACCATGGAAGCACCGGCACCATTATTAATGGTGCTGGGGCTTCCGTAATGGTTTGCCTACCGTGGCCGCTCTATCCAGCAGGGTCAGACCTGCCGGGCACAGTGACTCCGGCAGGCAGACTCCTAGTTTCCGTTCCGGAAACAATGGTGCTGGTAATCTTACCAGCACCGTTGTTTTCGGACCGTCAAACTTGTAATGAGTTCCATTGTCTTATGAAGATAATCGGCAGGGGGCGTATTAATGATAAATGGAGTATATTGTCCTTGTATCCTGTCCTAGAGGAACACTCTTTATGGGCCACCCAGTCAAGACATTCTAGCTGACAATGGTAGAATGTTTAGTCGGGCCATTAAAATTATTTTTCTATGCTCCTTGGATTTCAGGGAGCTTATGAGCACTGCTCTCATGGATATTCTGGCACAAGGCGACATAAAATGACATAGATGAGAGAGAGGATATGCAGTTCATAATGCTAACATGTTTGAGTCTGATAACCCTGTCCCTAAGGTTGATCTTCAATTTGGCTAGGCAGGTAATTTGGTTAGGATCAATGCTCCACTTGTTTATCAATCTATTACCAAATTTGTACCATGTATATTATATTTTTCTCTGGCTGGTGACAAGTTCATTTCCTAAGTTACAGTTTGCCTAATAGTGTTTTGGGTATCAAATGTATTGGTCTTAAGATAAAATTCCCAAAACGTACGCTCTGCTAGAACTGCTATGCTGTTTATGCCAAGTTCTGCTCGTAGAGCATCCCCTGGTGCACTAAGGCCAATCCCTACTATATTCCTCAAAAATGTGTTCTGCACCACGTCCAGCCTTGTGCAGTTGGCGTGGCCACATATTTCACATCCATACAATACGGATGTGTGGAATTAAATTTTCATGAGCTTTAAGCATTTGTCCAATCTCTTGCCCCCATACTTGTAGTAAAACATGTCAGCCCTCTAAGGCCTGTGTAAGCTCATTTTAGTGTCCTTTTGATATGGTCGGACCAGGAGCCACTCTGATGGAACAGAATTCCTAAATAATTGTAAGTCTTGACCACTGAAATATTCACATTATTTATTGCACACACAAACTTCTACTAGGGGTTGCCAAATTGAGCTATTTGTTTCCCCAAGTTCAGTTTGAGATTGTGCTCTTTAAAAAACATAGCTGCATAATTTAAATACTCTTGAAGACTCCTGTGTGTAGGTCAAGCAAAGCCATATCATTGGCATACATTAATGTCCTATATTTCGTCCCACGTATTGCTGAGGGTTAGTCCTTGCTAATGAGTTATATGGGTCTACATCCGATAGAAACAAAATAAACAGTAATGGGCCAAGGGGCATCCTTGTCTGACCCCTTTTTTGGTAGTGAATTCCCTAGAGTAGGTTGCCGGACCTGGGCATCTTATGACAACACATGTATCTGTGTATAAAAGTTGGATTAATTAAATAAATCTGCAGGAACCCTTAGCAGGTCTAGTTGTTTGGACAAAATTGCCCTATCTAGAGCATCAAAAGCTTTCAATAAATCCAGGAAAGCAACATAAAGACATCCCAACCTAATCTCAGTATATTTTTCAATAATCGTATTCAACAGGAAACAGTATTCCGATGTAGGGTATCCTTTTCTGAACCCTGCCTGGCTTTCAAGCAGCATTTTATTAATCTCTGCCCATTTTTCTATTCTTGTCAATATACACTTTTTGCATGTACTATCAAGTAAAGAAATAGACTGGTAACAGTGGGGATTGCTACTTGATACTTTTTTTAAGTCCAATAAAAATCCATAAGAGCAAAAGTTTTGGAGCAGGAGATTATAATTACTTGTTAAACTGGTTGTGCCAACATTTCATGAAGGACAAGAAAAACTGCTGTTTGCTAAAATATGTGTCAAAAGAAAATACTAGCTGTGAAGACCGATTATTAGATTTGGTTGGGGTATGCATAGAATATTTTGAAGCAGGGAGATTATAGTAAGTAGAACATGTGGGCATGCCAACATTGTGTCGTAATTAAGGGAATATACTAGTCATAAATATTTGTGATAGGCATAATAGTATTTATTAACAAAATATTAGCACTGCTTTGTGGCCAGAGATTTCATTTAGTGTGCTTGGTGTATAGAAAACAAAATATCAGTTATTTCTGGGATAAGATAAAATGTTAGGTTTGAGGAAATATTCTGAGAATTGGTTTTAGGAAGAAGAGAACATTCAGTGACTCTAAGTTAGCTATATTCTTGTAATGAGATACAATACTAGTTGCACAACCCATTTTTAAAGATGTTTTTGCTGGTAGGAGAGTGCATTTAATGTATGGAATTGGATTTCTATATTTTTGAGATGATACATATTAAAATTCTAAAGAATTATTTGGAACCAGAAGAGCACATTCAGTGACTATATATGATTGAGCCAGACTTTTATCATGAGACCCAAAACTAGTTTCACAGAAAAAGTCTAAGAATGAGTTGAACAAACACAAAAGCATTCAGTGTCCTTAATGAGCTATTATGTAACAAGACAAAATACTTGCAAGGGCACATTGTTCGAATATTACATTCAGTTGCTCTCCTGGGTGTACCAACAATTTGTGCTGGTTGAGAGAAAATACTAGTTGCAAATAATTGTGAATAATATCACCATGTATCAATAAGTTTCCTGTTTCATTCTTTTGTTGTTACAATAGGGATTACCATTACATGCTCAAACAACAAAACTTTCCTATTTCAAATTGGTTCACATTGCCTTTAGAAAGCCGCATGTGCTAAACACGTTAGGAGGGATACAAATGTGTGTTAATTGAGCAGCTTTTTGAATAACCAGTTACTAATGAAATACGTGGATACAAACTAATATTGTTAATTGATAGAAGAAACCATGCAATACACTAGGCTAATACTGACTATTGAAAATGGACAATGAAAAAAAGAATCTCAGAAAAACCATTTATTGAAGCAAGACACTGCCTGATTTTTATGAATTTATATCTACATTTTGTTAATAATGCACAAGAAAAAAAACTGAACAAAAATAAAGGTTTTCAACAATAATAACACACGCACATTCATATATTCAAATATGTTATTTTATTAATTGTAATTTGTGTGCCTCTTAGGTCAAGGATGGAAATAAATAATATAACCAGAGAATTAGGAGTAGCATTTTCTTGGTGTTACAAAAAGAAATTCATTTCATTATTATGCATCAGCTCTCCATTCTAAAACAAATAAATAATGGACATTAATTGGATTTCACTTTTTTTGCTAATAAGCACCATTTAAAGCTTACTTTTTAGTCCTCAACATGATCCCATTTAGCATTTGTTATGCTACGTTGGTTAATTACACACATGCACACAGTCTCCCTCTGTCTCTCTGTCCATACTGACTGCTTATTTGTAAATGTGTGCTTAATCATTTAGCTCATAACATAGCAACACATTTTCTATGAGGTTTGAGGAAATAACATCTACATTTTGAACCCTTCCTTCCTCAGAAAAATGTCCACCAGGGATTGACATCCAAAGATATCAATTGTGGTTCAAATGCAATCACATGCAATGCATACAGTTCTTCCCTGCAGAACGTTCATATTCATTTTCATTTTTGTTTTGTTTTATTGTGGTATGGTTCAAGCTGACCCTTTCACAAATTCTTTAGATAACATTGTATACCATACAAAATTAACAAACGCACAGTAATAAAATAAATGCTCCAAAAATAATAAAACCAATTTACAAAAAGCTATTAATATAAACTTGATAAAATGCATCCTATCTCACAATCAGATTTCAAGGACATAATTCAGCATTATTTAAGTAGTTAAAAAGAAACAAATCCTTTAAAGAAAATCAAATTAAATTCAATTTCAAGCCACATTGACTCCCTCTAAAATTAAATTCCAGAATGTCTCTTTATTTGAATTTTAAAAATCCTGTAGAGCATACCCCACAGGGTTTGCCTTAATTACTTGTGGTTGTCACACTCTATCCCTAGGTACTGTAATGTTTCAATGTCCTTCTCCTTCCAAAACCTACAGGTTCTTTCCTCAATGAGCACATTTTGTCTAGCTCCCAAAATTTAATTGGTCGCGAACACATTCAGCCTATTCTTAGACAATATCTTGTCCAACTAGGGTTAAACAATTTCACCATATCATTCAGTAGTCTGATGCAGTTATGATGGACATACGTTTTACACTTCTTTACTGTAAGGATCCAATCTTCCCACCAGAGATGTTTTTTCACCTGCCCTGGAGATTCCTTTAAACAAACTACAGACACCCCTCACTCCACCAACAATTTCATGCAGATGGATTCCCTTGACTGTTTCAAAGGTGTACTTCAGAAATAAATCCTCAACATACAAATTCCTTGACTGTTTCAAATGTGTACTTCAGAAATAGCCATTTAAAGGATGGTGTACTTTTTCTTATGCTTTAGAATCATCACCTTTGACATTTGTACATTAATTATCAAATGATTAGCCTCTGTATATTGTAGAAGAGCTGAGATCTCATGCTGGGGACCTATATGAGTTTGGTCGCACATCACCAAATCATCAGCATACAGTAGCCATGTTTAATGACTCATGTTTTGGGGGGGGGATTGCACACTTTTAAAACTTTTTCCCAGGTCCGATATGAAAAGGTTCAAAAGTTTTGGTGTGAGAACACATCATTGTTTTAAGCATTTAGATATTTTGATTGGTGCAGAAAGGAGACCTTCAGCGTTAAGCCTTATTCTTACAGAAGTTCCTGTGCATAGCCCCCACTTAATTTCAGTCAACTATATCGAAAAGCCCCAATTCCTTAATTTTGTGTACAGTGAGGCCCGACTAATAGAGTCAAAAGCCATGGTAAAATCTATGAAACATTGATATAAACACCCATTACTCTGAGCCTATTTCGATTGTGTTACATTAATCAAAAATCCCTTCAGCCTCTTCCCAGCCCCAGAAAGGGATTGAAGATTTTTACTTCCTTGGCCTAGCTTCTAAAATTAGATTCAACTATAGTACAATACATTCTCCCTTGAATATCTACGAGGGATATGGGACTATAATTTGCTGGGGTTAATCAATCCCCTTTCTTGTGAATAGTAAAAAAATTGAGGATCTCCAAGAGGGAGGGGATTTCCTTCATGCTACAATGTTGTTAAATAATTCAAATAAAAAGTGTGCTCACGCTGTTCACAAACCTTTCAAAGTAACATTAGACCAGCCATCCAGGCCAGGGGCCCTAGAGTTTTTATTTTTAATAATTATTCCAAGAATATCTTCTAGCTCAGACTTCAGTTCCCACACAGCATTATTAACCGGGAACTCATACATGAGTTCATCCTTAGTTCTAGTATGTATCTTAGAATAGAAAGCAGACCATATTTCGTCAGCAATAGGGCTAATCTGTAGCTATTCCTGGGGATTCAGATGTTTGTTAACTATGTACCAAAAGTGTCCCACATTTTAGTCTTTTAAAATGATTAGCATCTTCTCTGCATCTTGCTGGGTCGCAATGCATCGATGTTGGTGCAACAATTTCTTAAATTTACTTCACGCTAGTCTGTTTAGATAAACTATATTCTCAGGACAAAATCTCTTTAGAGAGAGCAACTCTCTTCCCAACTCTCTTTTTCTCGCTTTAATTTCCCCATTAAAAGCATGTGAGTGAATAGATCTCATCTTCGATAACCGAGTCAATAATTTATACAAGTCTTCCATCACAACATCATATGAAAGGCTTACTAGCCTTGAGTTCACATTACTTTGCTGCAAAGTCGTCTTAAATAGGCAATTCAATTTACTCACTGTGTACCCCTTTCAGACAATATGATTTTTAGTCAGATTACATTTTAAGACTAGATAATATATTACCTTACGCAACATTTCACATTGAACTCTCCTCTCTAGCCGCAAACAAGCACGATCACTAGTTCCAACCTCTAAAACATGAAAGGATTTACTTTTGTAAAAAATTACTTTGGAAACAAATATGTAAACAATATAAGAAGATGATGCCCTGTTCCTCCAAGTCGGTCTTGGGGGAACGTCCACCTGCAATGTACAATTAACTCTATAAAGATCCCAATAATTAAATGGGCTATTCCAAGACTTCCCGCTTGTAATAGCTTCCTTCTTCAGCATAGAGGGCACCTTAATTACATCAGAATCCATTTGTAGTTTAATAGCTGCTGGGTTCCAATACAAGTGAGTGCCTCCATCCCATATCCTATTCTAATAGAATCACTTGCATAAAGGGATTGGGGTAACAACACTCAGTCACCTCTATACCCCTTCCATTCCGAGCGCTAATTAACAGGCCAGAAGAAGATCTACCACACTCTTTTATAGCATTCTTGAGTAAGGAAAACCAAGTAGCCTTCTATACAGGTTTTTGCAGGAACCAGGTTTGCTGCTACAAACAGGTCATCCTCTGAAAAATCAACGGTACCTAGTTGAAGCAGATGGGTATGACCCCTAGTGTTCCACACCAGGATACGCATCAATTTGTTATGGTGCTTGAGTAGCTGCTATACATCCTTTCCAGACCTATTGTTAAGAGAGCCTGATACCCAGGCCCAATTTGATTCCTCATCTAAGGCAACTGCCTTAGGTGCCATTCACCTGACCTCTCTACAAGATCTTATTCCACCTACACAAGTGATTTTCCAATTATCTGCCTGATTAACACTTGGATGGAGCTCCAAGTTACTTTGCTGACCCTGACTATTCTCATTATTAAGGGGTGTTAAATCATATCCAATGTGCAGCAGTTGATCAACAACATTCAAAAGATATTTACGCACAACTTTGTTGAACATGCAGGAGCACCCTATGAAGGAGTCGGTTGTCCCAGAATTCTACCCATTCAATAGCAGAGGTACTGTAACATAGGAACAGATTGAAACAAAAATAAAATGGTGGAGCGGTTCAGACTAAAGAGTGTGAAATGTTCTGCCTCCTCCAACAACTTTGATTGGTCCTTCCCCAGATGTAGTTTCACCTTTTTTGTCATTTACTTTTCGACTATAAGAAGGATGCAAGAAATCTGCAGTTGTCTGGGAAATTGCTCTTTTAACAGTAATTGCCTGTCTCTGTTCTGCATTCTCACTGAGCTCCATTTTTTAAAATTTATTTTACTTTCCTCAGTTTCCACTCTTTGTTGTCTCTGTTTTGTCTGCTTAGAAGAGGCATCATACCTTTAGTCCACAAATAATCATTCTTTCTTTCCTTCATCACTTCACGTCGTTTAACATCACTTTGGTACATCATTCATTCTTGGTAGCACCTTCTGGGTGTTTTTTACCACCGCAGTGGCTTAGAGTGTATATTATTGCACTCCTCTGAGACATTGATAAGTTCAGAGTAGACCGATTCTTGTGAGACCTCTTCTTTCTTATTCTGCCTAAAATACTGTTCAATCTTTTCTCTGAAATTAGCTACCTGAGCCGGGTCATGTAAGAGGTCTATGGGGAGTTTCCACTGCCAAAGCCCCGTTGTTTTCAAGGAAATTACCAGCCACAAGTGGGCATGATCTGATAGAGAGAGATTGCTCCTAGTTCTATATTGCGCACTTTCCCCAGTAGTCCTGTTGACACCCAGATGTAGTCTATTTTGGACATAGAGAGATGTACATGAGAATAATGGTGAAGCTCTGCGCTTGGCCCTTTATGACTCTCCATATAGCTTGGAGCGCTAGTGTGTCTATTTTCCGCCGTAGTGCCTTTGATGGGGCTCATATTCTCTGTGCCAAGTCTACGCCACTCCTGTCTGTTTGGTCTGCAATGCCATATTAAGGCCCCTGCCATTATTATCTCTCCCTTGTTAAAGTTCTCTAAACTTAGTTACGGCATCGCTCATAAACCCATTCTGACCCATGTTCGGGGCATATACTGATGCCAGTGTAAGCCAATTGCCTTCCAGGGTTGCATTAAAAAATAAGTACCTTCCCTCTTTATCTACTATCGAGTCATTAATTTGCATGGCCAGCCTGTCATGGAATGTTATTAGTACGCCTGCTTTCTTTGCACCCACATTAGCCTGATATACCTGGGTATAGCCTCTGATTCGCATATTCCCCTTATCTTTTTTGCTGAAATGTTTCCTGCAGCTTGATGATATCAAATTTGCTTAGTTCCCTTACATATGTAAGAATTTTAATCTCCTCCATTTGTGTTTCCCCCTTCGTTTGTTCCCCTTTTGTTCCAGATCCTTCCCCCTCCTCTTTTCATCTGGTGCCCCCGTCCCATGGTTCCCCCATCCCCTTGCTTCACTAACAACCCCCAACTCAGTGATTGCCTCTCAATACTTGCCCTTCCCCCGAGTAAGGGTCCAGGTTCATATGATTGCTCGACAATATGTTTGTCGCGCCTGGCCCTCTATTTGACACAGAGAAGTTTCTTGTGGAGAATTTTAAACCCCACTAGGATTCCAAGATTCTCCCTTTTCCCACCCACATGGGCCACATGCTTTGTAATACGTGTTGCCATTTTACCCTCTACCTGGGGTGTCACATATATCCGTTTTCCCCTCTATCACTGGGGTTTGTACTGGTTGCTCAAAATCCTGTGTCTCTGTTTCGTTTTTTATTTCTTGAAGCTGCTTTTCCCTTTTTGCCACATGTTCTTCCATTCCCACGGTTTTCTATGCCCTCTATGTACTCTTTGTTGTTTCTCCACCAAATCCTCGCCCTCTTCTTGTATTTTCAGAATCTGCAGTCCCTCTTCACAAGTCGTGATTCAATGTTGTCTTCCTTCTCTTGTAAATAGCAAGTCAAATGGGAATGTTCATTTATATCTAATGTTGTTTAGTCACTAGAAATTTCACCATCGGGCCCATCCTTCTCCTCTTTTGTAGCGTGGCCTCTGCTGGGTCTTGATATAGTTGTATTTTCTCACCATTCATTCCGATTTGGCCCGTCGTCCTAGCTTTCCTTAGAATGTGTTCTTTCTGGTAGTATGAGGCGAGTGCTACTAATACACTCCCTGGGCGTGCGCCCAAATCTCTGGTTCTCCATGGCCCCACATGGTGCACTCAATCCAGTTGGATTTCTTCTTCCCCAATGCTTGCTAAAATGTCTGTGATGACCCGTTGGACAGCACCTTTAAGCTCTTTCGACCCCACAGTTTCCTCAAGGTTTTTAATTCTAATGTTTGCCCTCAGAGAGCGGTTTTCCAGGTCTTTGCATTGAATCTCTAGATTATGTGTGAGGTGTGCTATGTGTTCCAGGGCTTCCCCACTTTGTTGTGCTTCTTCTTCCACATATTGTACCACTTTTTCCAACGTGTCCGTTCTTTCTTCCAATTTCACCACGTCTACTCTCAGTTCCTGCACTGATTATTTCATTTCTATTTTTAATGCTTCAAACTGGGTGTGAAAAGAAGACATAAATAGTTCTGAAAATCCTTGAACCATGTTTGCATGTCTTCTCTGGTTGCCACCATTGTTGCTTATGGTTGTGACTCTGGCGTCTGTGGTTTTTGGCTTGATCCTCCACTTCTCACATGTATGGGGGTTTCATTGCTCCACAACTGCTTTATACTGGGTTCTTGTCTAGACTTGGGGGTTATGTGGAGTCGCCTGTGTTGTTCACCCCCTCGTCCTGGACATGTGGGCTCTTTCAAGGGTCTTTAAATTACCTGTGTATTGTCTCATGGTTCTTACTTGCTTGTGTGTGGGGGCTTTGATCCTTATTGTCTCTTTAGGTTTCCTGCTTTCTGGTCACTTCATGGTTCTGGACAAAATATTTATTCCTGGGGTTTGCCACACTTTGTCACAAGATTCTCAATCAGTTTTCACGCTGTGTATTTCCTGGATTAGTATCCCAATGTTCCGGGTCTGTCTATTAGGAATTCTCTCAGTTAATCCCAATAGCTACTCTCATGGAGAGCCCCTCGCAGATTAAGCTTACCTTTAATTCACTCTTGCCAGCCCTCCTTCTCTATCTTGGATGAGTTTAATGATTGGATAGGGAAAGAGTGTTCTCTTTATGCGCTCTGTGGGTCTCCCCTAGTTGCTATCCCTATTCTGGTGCTCCTCTCTATAATAGGTCAATGGCATCCCTTTATATGCTGTAGCGTGGGTAGTCCCTCTAGTATGCCTATGCTGTGCAGCCTTATTGGCCGTGTTTCCTTTCTTGCAGGCACGCCTTCTTCAGTAATTTCTTCCCAAGGGTTGTGGTGATTTTTAGCTCTGATTTTGACTTCTATACCCGCCTTGTTAGATCTCCCACCCTGCTGTGTCGGACTTCCCTGGATTTGCTAGGAGGCATGGAGCAAAACATAAAAAAATTAAAATAAATCTGACCGGTTTACTTTGTTTTGGTGTTTCTGAAGGTATGCTTGAACTCGTCGCCTCTGACTTTCCCAATGTTAGAGGCGTTTACATATATAACATATATCAGTCCATTGGGTCTCTCTTCATTGAAACGCGAAGCCTGAGGTAACTTCCACTCGGCTGTTTGCATCCTAGTTGTTGATATTCTCGCTGTATGGCTTCACGAGTATCCATTGCGGGCAAGACGAGGCCTACCCCGTTGTCCTTTTGTTCTTCGTCTGTCGGCTCCAATGTTGCTGCTGGGCTCGCCCTTTGGTATGTGTTTTTCACGTGCTCCTGAGCCCCACCCGCTTTAAGCTTTGTCGCGGGTCACACATATCCTCATATACACAAATCGCCAGAATCTGAGGTTCCTCCTCCTCCGCTTGTTGTTCCTGAAATAGAGGGGAATCCTTGTTTTTAATCCACATAGCTATAATGTAATGTTTCAGTTGTGGCCAGGTGAGAGACGCTCATGTGCGTCGTATTCCGCCAGCCGTCATCTTAGATCCTCCTTGAGCCCACCTTTTAAAATGATCTTTCTAATTGTCACATAATTGTGATTTGGTCTCACCAGTTTTGGTGATTGAAGAATATGAATAAGATATCCTGTACTAAAGAAATATAAGAAAGGCTCAATCAAAAATGAGAACACCAAAAAGATTGAAATCCTGACTAACGTATAATTTTTAAAAATTAAATAGATACAATTTGTGCAAGCAGAATTGTTCAACGCAGTTGTGACTGTACATTGTTTTTTACTCATTTGTGAATTTGTTTAAAGTACACCATACACATATTAGCATTGTTAAAATGATTTCCTAGTCAAAAAGCTTAAAATACACAATTTATGAGTAAAAGCCCTATACAGAAAAATTACTTAGATTACCATTTTACAACAATTACATGGATTCTGTATATAAATTGAATAACTGCAATTGATCCGGTTATTTTGTTTCCCTACAACATACAAAACCAAAAATGATCATCATAGAACCAATCTTCATGATGAACAAACCTAGGAGCTACTCTTAGATTACTTAAAAAATTGATATTTCATCAATGGGTGATAGGTTTAAGAATAGGTCCCTGACATTAGAGTTACTTTATTTCAAATACTGAACATTTCCCCAGTGGGTAATAGGTTTGACCTAAAATGCAAAAATGTGGTATTTACAATACACATTAGGAAAAAGTTGTAGATGCAACAGTAAGGTACCCAAGCTCTTCGCCTCTAAAATACAGTTCTTAAAGAGCCTATAATTTCTAGCTAAATTGATAGTATCACACCAATTTCTTGCTAGGAGCTTCCTTTTCACTTGTAGATGAGTTAAATTGAAAACTGGTAATGTCGATGCTTTATGAACAGTGGATAAAATGACCTCACGAGTATGTTTAAAATGTGATAATGGTGTGTTTGAAAATTGAAGAAAGGGGTACTGTTGGAAGGAGCTAAAATACTTCTAAAACAGCATCATTTTCCCTTGGTGCCAACCATTTATTGATACTAAGCCAGTTCATACCTAATGATGGCAGTTGTAATGCAGTTTGGCAGTCCTAATATGTTTCTCCACATATAAGCTTATATCTTGGACAGATCAGACTCTCATCCATGTGTGAGATTTCTAACCTGTATGTTAAGGATAATAATGTTTAATTTGTGGAAGTTTCCTAACAGGATTATTGAAAACCTGCCATATTTCTGATGTATGCCCTTCATTTGAGAGATTCTTTTTCCTTTACATTTGTCATGTAAATATAAACCTTTTATCAGAGGATGCACACACATTAAATCCCAGATATTTCAAATAGTTTGTAATGTATAGCATTACATCAAATGCTAACATTTTACCTTTCACGGAACCCATTTTCTTAACACAACTACATCACATTTATTGGCTACAGAAACATGCTTTCTCTTTCTGTTTTAACATTTTTGAACAATTTAGTAATGTGTATGTAACATTGGCCCATTTGTAAATCATTTAAAATAACATGGTAACAATAACAACAGGGATTGGTTAGATACACTTACTTTTAACAACAGTAGATTGTTTAATCCAGTATTTTAATTGGTAATGTAGTATTTTCAAATGTATACTATCATGGTTATATTAAATACATAAAATAGATAAAGATAATTGTATTATTTGTAATAATTACCTTTAAATGCTGCATATGGATATGAATGTCAATTAGTAAATGTTATGGTTAAGTATGCAATAAAAATAGTATACTATAACATTGACTAAACATAATTAAATGATTCTGTATGTAAATTAACACCTGTATTACTTTTAAACATAAATGGGCCTGATTCACAAATTAATTATGTTTATATGAGACATTGTTGCTCACATCTAGACTGAGGCAAGGATAAATGTCAATGTATTCCATTTTACCAAGGTCAGTGACAAAATGAGGATGTGAAGCCTTTTTTGTAGAAAAGGTCATTATTTTAATTTTTCCCATATTTATTATTAATTTGTTCTCTGCTGCATGTTTAGACCAGGTCGCAAACATATTTTTAATACCAAGATATGTGTGATTCGCAAGACTAAATCGTCTGCATAAAGTAAACATTGCACGGGCGACCCTCCTCGTTTTGGGCAACATCCAACAGTAGGTAATAGCTGATAAGGAAGGTCAGCCATATACAGATTATAGAGAAGCACTGCCAGGGTACAGCCCTGTCACACTCCTCTATATATCTTTATCGAAGCTGTGGTCCTGCCATCTGCTGAGTCGTACCCATGCTTGTGTATCTTGGTTCAAAACTTCCAAAATGTTAACCAACCAAGGTGGGCAACCCCAACTCATGAGTTTACTCCAGAGTCTCTGGCGATCTACACTGTCAAATGCAGCAGAAAAGTCAATGAAGACTAAGTATAGTGTTGTTCCAGCTGCATGACATGTTTCCTCAATGATGGAATCTAGCATTCTAAAATAATGAGTTGTGCCAGCCTCCGCTGTAAACTCTGTTTGGTTGAAGTGTAGAATTGTTTCATTATTTGCCAACTTCTGTAATGTTTGGCAAACAAATGATGAAAATACTTCGCCTGAGACATCGAGTAGCGATAATAGTCTATAGTTTTCTGTTAGACTTCGTGCTCCTTTTTTATGCACTGGGAGGATTATCGCTTGATGCCATGTCTCAGGAATATGTTGAGTTTGACACACCTTGTTAAATAACACACACAGTATCTTAGCCCATTGATCTGAGTTTTGTTTAAAAATGGCACATTATTTATGAATGCACACTGTATTAAATACATACCTGTAATAATGCACAAACCATAGGTAAAGAAGTACAGAATATAGGATGTAAAAGTAAAAACAGTGACATGTGAAAATACACACATTATCAAAACACAAAAGCAAAATGAAGGCAACATTCAACTAGTACACATAAAGAGATACTTAGCACAACAAAACAAATGATACAAACACATTTACTTCTGGCACACTATGTAAAAAAGATCAACAGACTAATGGCAAAATATAATAATAGAAAAGGGACACATACTTGCTTGAAACTCGCATTCAAAATGTGGTAGAAAAGTCTATTTTATTACAAAATAAAATATGAACAGACATTATAAACCACTTTTGTACATGTTTTCCCTTAATTTTGGATGCTACAGTGTACAAATATTTAACAAAATGTATGTTAGTAATATGGACAGAAACTTCCTTTCTGAATTCAATATAAACCTTTTATTAGAGGATGCACATAAATTAAATCCTAGATATTTCAACTAGTTTGTAATTTATAGCATTAAATCAAATCCTGACATTTTACCTATCACAGAAGCCATTTGCTTTACACAGCAACATCACATTTATTGCCTACAGAAAAATGCTTTCTCTTTTAACATTTTTGAACAATTTAATAATGTGTATGTAACATCAGGCAATTTTTAAATCATTTAAAATAACATGTTAACAATAACAAAAGGGATTGTTTAGCTACTCTTACATTCCCCTTAAAAATGATAAAGTATGTAAGAATGTGAGCTAACATAAAAAAACACTTTAAAAAATATTACCATTTCTTAAAAATCAAAAAAGATTTGTAAAACTGTACACATAAAATGGCCTTCCCTCTTTCTGTGAACACATCGCACAGTAAATATCTTCTGATACAGCAATTAAAAGGAGATTGTTTAATCCAGTATTTCATTTGGTAATGTATTTTCAAATATATACTTGAATGGATATATTAAATACATAAAATCCACAAAGATAAATGTATTAATTTTAATAATTACATTTAAATGTTGCATATGGATAGTAATGTCAATTAGTAATGTTATGGTGAAGCATGCAATAAAAATAGTATTCTATAATAAATAACATTGACTGAATATAATTAAATGATTCTGTATGTAAAGTAATACCTGCATTACTTTTAAACATATATGGGCCTGATTCACAAATTATCCCATTGAAAAAAAAATGTTAGCATAAAGGTGTACAAATTTATGAAAAATGTACAATGTTAGCTATAAAATGATGCAGATAATAATTAGTCTTGCTGCATGTTAGCAGAAAGCCAGCACTCGCGTATTTTTTTGAAATTGTGGAAAAATAAAGTTTGCACACTAAAAATGAAATATGTTGCTTATATTACAAAAGTAGTACAAAGATCACAAGGTGCAAAAATACACAGAAATAGACATTTGCCACATGTTATTGAAAATAAAATATGTATTTATTATACAAGGATCGGTAAATGCTGTTGTACATAACAAAAGCATCTGTAAATGTAGAATAATTGTTTGCAAACAAATCTATGTACTTTTTTAAAACAAACTTCATATCATAAAAGTCAAAATAAAACGCATGAACAAAACTAAATTGTATTGCTAACCCATGTTATTGTTTTTATCTGTACCAATGGATAAGAAACATGTATGCTTAGGCAAATTGCTTGAAAAAAATACCAGCAATGAAAATGTTCACAAAAAATAGGTAAGATATTATCTATACATACTATATTAAAAACACAGCTGTAATAATGTACAAACCATAAGTAAGAAAGTACAGAATATAGGATGTAAAAGGAAAAACAGTGACATGTGAAAATACACACATTGATAAAACACAAAAGCAAAATGAAGGGAATATGCAACTAGTACACATAGAGAGATACTTAGCACAACAAAACATAAACCATACAAACACATTTTCTTTTAGTACACTATGCAAAAATGATCAACAGATTAATGGGAAAATATAGTACTAGAAAAGGGACACATATACATGCTTACCAGCTCACATTCAAAATGTGGTAGAATAGTCTATTTTATAACAAAATCAAATATGAACAAAAATAATAAAACCACTTTTGTACATGTTTTCCCTTAATTTTGGATGCTACAGTGTACAAATATTTAACAAAATGTATGTTAGTAATATGGATAGAAACATCCTTTGTGAATGGTAGTTTGCAGAAGAAACGTATGGCCTAATTCACAGACGTGTTTTTTAAAAATGGCAACACCCCATTGGAAAACTCTCTGTGAATTAGGCCCTGCTGTCTTACAAGTAACACATATGCTTTTACTATGGAAGGAAATGGCTTTCCATGTGAAGTTGGACAAATGGACAAGTTCATTGATTCTTCAAATACATTCTAATAAAAACACTCTGATAAATCCTAAAGCTATAACTACACTTGATAAAAATGGACAAGTACAGATCCTGCACAATACCTGGGTCTCATTCTCAGTCATTTAAACAATTTGTTGATAAATATTGAAAATGTTTGCAACAACTTGATTGATCTTATATGTAACAATACACAGGATTATGACATTCTATTTCCTGTTCTTCTGGAAGACACTGCAATAGTACATATAATCACATGTAAATGCTAAGTGCCCGCATTAAAGCAATAAGACATTAGTTGGGAAAATGTACTTAGCTATACACCTGTAGAATAACCTTTACAGTAAAACAAACAATAGAAGCCAAAATGTATCAAACATTGATAAGTGCCAAGGACGAGTATGCTCGTCCTTTTTGCGTTGACTTGCATAATAGCCTGGAACTTAAGGGTTTGAAAAAGTCTGTGAAGAAAATCAAGACTGATACTTTGGGGTCCAACATTTGTAAAACACAAATTACAAGAAACGATTACAAAGAGTACAAGAATAACATCTCCCCTAATGTTTGGTAAATAAGACAAACAAATACAAACATATACCTTAGAAATTATCCAATATCCTCTAAATATACGTGAGTGTTGCAGATGCACATACTACAAAAGTTATTTTTAATATATTAATGTAGATGGAAATACCAGTGACCTAAACAAAAATATATCGCTTTGATGTATATGTTTATTTATAGAAGAGCAAATCCTATTCGATGAAAATCTAAACATTAGTTTTCACTGCTGTAAACATTTAGGCCAAAATAAATGACTGATGTGTTCTGTTGCAAATAACATAATACCATACTGCAATCACATACATATTACTAGATTTATGAAGTCATTATTGTCCAATTAAAACATCATTTGCCAAGTATTGTAAGGTTACAATCTAAGTCTTGAAAAGACCGGCTAATAAATTAACAACAACCTTTAAAGGCAACACTTTATATTTACCATTAAATATCCAGGGCAACGTACACACTTTTTGAGTTATTCATGCAATTGGGAAAGACAATGTTAGTATCACGAAGAAGTAAACAAATCAACAGCAACTTGCATATTTGCATACAGTGCACCAATGTTTACCTTGGTTGAAAGAAAACAATAATCATTACCAAGATGTAAATTGTTAAAGAAAATATTAATTTAAATCTTGAAGATACACAATAAACAGTAGGACAGCGTTTGAAAAATAAAGCTATAAAGCTGAGGAATCATGTATGAAGAATATACAATACACCCATTACATTCTAAAGTACCTTCTCCTTTGTTTCCTTTGGGATAATTCAATTGAATCACATTCAATCTATTGAATTATTCCAAATGGAGCAAGCAGAAGGCCCTTTACTAAGTGTATGGGACAAATACTTAGAAGAAAGATGTTTCGCCCAATTGTTTCAGATAGGAGGGGTCACAAGATTAGACGCTGGAGCAGTTCAAATATCTGCCTCTAAATGTTGAACAAGTCTGTTGCATTCAAAAGATCCTCGATTTAGACTCCACCATTAAATATGTTTCATTTACTGTATGGAAGTGAATTATCCACATTGGTAAAGTTTGTTAAAGAGTTGCTCATACACTTTATAACAAATGTTATTGATGACAGCATCTACACTAATTAAAAATAGAGAAGCTAAAGATCAAGTTTTAGAAAGCAGCATTACAAATATGTCAGAAAATATGTGAGGAAGGTGAGGATACAGGTTTAGGTCTTTATCAGAACACTATTTTGAATTACCAGTCTGTGGCCAACCAACATTGTGTATAACTTTAAGTTATGTAGCATATGCATGGGTAGAACTAATAGACTGTTTAAAAGAAGCAAATGCACACCTTTAAGCATAATATGAATTATGTACTCTAGATCAGGTTACTGTGTTAAGAAATTCTTCTTTCTTACAATGCTGAGCTTCATTTGAAATGTTAGGGAACACATGTATTTCCTTTTGCGAAAAGAATATCATGCTTGAGGAGCTCCCCATATCCACATGAGTTTATGGATTTGAAGGTGAACCATGATTTGAAAAAGATAGATAAAAAACAGTAAGTAACTTTATAAAATAAATATACCTTGTACAATTCCAAATGAGCTAAAATCCCTGACTTAGACAACCATAAACTAATATATAAAAAACCCAATGTGGATTTGTGTTCCCTGGAAAGCAACACTTAAACAATTACTGGCCATCTTTCAGCCATTAAACACAGTGTAAAATGAAAAACTCACAACAAACCTTATGAATTCAAGTGCTATTCTAAATGACTTTTCTCTTATAATATTTAGTTTGCATCATGTAAACATTGATGTTCAATGTGTAAAAGATAATTTAATGGCTGGAAGTTAATAAATGGTCTCATACATTACTAAAGCAATACAATGTCAGCTCCAAGATCTTTGGGAAGAAAAAACAAGCGAGAAGTCACTATCTGCTCATGTAATATGAGATTCAAAACTGTTTCTCATCATCAATGTGGCATATAAAAAGATGCTGATAGATTACCAGGGACATACCTTTATGTAAATGTGCAGACATCAAGTGGATTACCCAAGGGTACTTTTGGGTAACCTGAAAGTAGACACAACATATGAAAACCATATAATCAAATATAAAGGTTACACTAATTAATCCAAACAGTAAATGAGAAAAATGCTGCATAGCCTTTATCAAAGAGGAATACAGAGTTTAGGTCATTGTTTATATGTAAATTTGCAACATTATAATTATCAAGAGGATTTTCATATGTGTTGTATAAGTAAATCTACAGACAGTCACATAGAAATACAAGAAAACCTAGTGTAGTTCATTATCAAAAACCTATATGTGGTTCCCCAGAAAAAAGAACTGAATTATTATTGTTTACTTGATGTCTTTTTACGATGATATGATGAATATGAATTACAAGACCACATATAAAAAAGAAAACACTACATGCCCTGACTTCAATAATGGCTAGAGGAGGAAATGGAGCAAGAAAAGATGCTTGAAATAAAACTATCAAAATATACAGAAGAGTCAACAACACATTCAAATTAAAATATAGTTGAGCCACACGAACAACCACTGAATTAGCAATGAAGGATGTACTTTCTTCAACGCAACAAGGGGACAAACACGCACATTATTTAAAAGAGCTAGTTGCCAAATATTGGGCCTGATTTGCAGAAGCATTTTATAATGGCGCAATCCCATTGGATAATGCTCCATGAATCAGACCTTAAATTGTGAACAAAAGAAGTTAAAAAAAAAAATAGTTTTAGCAACATCAAGCACAAATTCTAACATGCATTACGATTTTGCGGGTATTCAAACTTTACATGTACCCTGCTAAATATTGGTGGAAAAGCAGGCACAGCAGGTAAACTTTTATTAATTAACGTTATATCTACATTGGTGCAAGACACATTTTCTGATCCATTAGTATTTGTTGAAACAACACATAATCGTGTTGCAGTGTAAAATATTCACATATAATATTCATGTTATCTCAGATGTTAAACCTGAAAATATTAACTTCAAACTGATTGCACATGAAGCTGATAACATTTTTATAAGTATTAAAAGTATTAACCTATGTTGTAAGCAAGGTTTATAACCTAAGGCTTGCATCCATATTT
The DNA here is from genome assembly GCF_040938575.1 of Ambystoma mexicanum. Taxonomy (NCBI): domain Eukaryota; kingdom Metazoa; phylum Chordata; class Amphibia; order Caudata; family Ambystomatidae; genus Ambystoma; species Ambystoma mexicanum. The sequence continues at coordinate 412,331,856 of NC_090922.1, read as the reverse complement.
CTCAGACTCAAAGAAATCCTTAAAAGTGGTGATACTTAACATTGTTTGTGGTAAACATATCGTATTTGGTGATATGTTGAATAAACACCAGTTAATGGAGCACCTGTCTTTAAAAAAAAAAAAAAAAACAATTGGGTGGATTGGTAATGTTAAACGTTTGAGATATAGCTCATACTTTGAATTAATTGAAATCATGTGACGATGTGCACATGTAAAATGGGATTAAAAAAAAGCTATTTCAAATGATAAAATCACCATAAACTCCATCACAATATGACAAACCAGACTAATTCAATTGTATAGTGATCAAGGAAAAGCAGCAGAAATTTACAGTATACTAGTTTAGTCCTTCTTTCATCTCAGCGGTACTTCCCCACAACACCAAGCTGCACTTCAGCAGTTAACAGCAGAATGGCTGTGCTGGATCCGTAGAGCACCAGGGCCTTGTGTTAAAACTGTGTTTTGTAGCTACACAATGGTGGCTGCACTTGTTGGGCAAGATGGGAGAGGGAGCACACTGAGAAAGGCAGCCAGTGTGTTTCTTACAGGCACCCAAGAAGAAAATGGAAAAGCAGCACTCCATTGCTGCTAGCTCAACATTCCCCTTGAAAAAGGAAATATTTGGCGTTAAAAATGTTGGCGCCCTGATGCTCTTTCCTATCTGTTCAACCTTCCACAGTTCTGATCCAGGGAGATCCTGCTGTGCCCATCCACATTCAGATTGTGCCAGCAAAAGAAAGCATTATCCTTGAATGATAGGCTGTGTCAGGCCTGATCTGGAAGACATCAGAAACATTACTTTCAGCCGTATGGAAAAGCGCTTGACTTATTGCTAGAAAGTGTCAAAAATAAACCCTGCAAAACAAATCTTAGCTCTGTGCATATGTCAATTTCAAGGGACCCTTTGCCCTATACATACTGTTGTGTAAGAGAAACTGACTAGGGCTACAAACGGGGTTTGGAATCGAGATGGGAGAGAAAACCAAATTTGACAGGGACATCCAACAGAATTCACCCTGTGTCAAAATGTGCTTTTGCAAATTAGAAAAATGCATTTTTTTCAAAGGGTCATGTTGAATAAAGTCCTTTCCTGGCCTAGAAATGTCGGGGTAGGGGATGTTGTTTGAAAACCTAAATGGGATGTTTTGTTTCAACAGACATGATTCAGATTCAGATTCAAAGAAATAAAATAAATAAGTAAAGGCAATGGCTTTATTGTGGAGCTAACCAAACAGGTTTTCTGCTTGGGTGTTTGCTAGCAACAAGAGAGACCATCTCCCCAAAAGAAGCCACTCTAAATTCTGGGATACCTACCTGTTAACTGCCACCATTGAAAACCTGGAATGGACCAAGAAAAAGAAATATCACACGCTCATCAGGCTTCTGTCTGGGCTTCAGCTTGAGACAATAGATCTGGGACACCCACATGTTAATTGGGGAAGTGACAATAAACCTTCAATCAAACTGGGAAACCAACCTGACCACCCTGGGCTGAACTGACATTTGGTGGTAGCCTGGAAACAAATGGGCCTAGTTGAAGAACAAAAGACATCCCCAGTTGGCTGAAAATACTATTTGATGAATAAACTTTTAAGGCTGATAATTCTATAACCGGACAGAGCATTAATGTAAAAGTTGTACAGTTTAAATGTAATTTTCGTGGCTTCTAAACAAGATATTGTGGGCATCCACAGCATGTATGGGATGCAAACCCCAGGAAAATATGAATCCTGGTAAAAGTACACATGGTGGAAGGTTAAACATGCATAGAAATATGCCCAATGATCTCACTAAAATCGCGAAAAACTATTAGGACGATGAAACAATGGCATACAAACTTGGAAGTTGGACTGCCATGCTCTGTGTGAAAGATGTTATCTGCTTATGTAATTGGCAAAAGTGCTACAACTGTACAAATGTGTGATTTATGTTAAGATTGATTTTTTGCAAAAAGGACTGTGGGATGGCTTTTTTCCTCATAAAAACACAACCCCATAAACTGAGTCCCTTCCCAGAGGAGGCAACCAACATTGGCCAACCTATCCTGTTCTTGGGGGTAGGTCTAGCTCAGTTCTGCCCATCAATAACCCAGTGATGTCACCCGCTTTTATATAAAGGGTGGGAGCTCACAGGGGCACACTCTCTCCTGAATTTCTAGCGCCTATGTATCCAGACATTCCAGATCCATCTTTGCAAGATTCCAGACTCTACTGCAAGGACAAAGCATAGCTGACCCTATCCCAGCAAGGCCAATTATCCAGAAAACCTCACAAAAATCCTAATAGCAAAGGGGGAAAGTTGTGCTACCCTTGGGGAGCATCCTGTGACCAGACCCGCCTTTTGCTCACTACCTGCATGCCCGCTATACCCTTGCAATCCAGTGACCAGAGTTGCCCAGCTGCTTGCTGTTAGGAGTGTCCGCCGCTATCCTGTGACCAGAGATTTTGAGTCCAAAACCGGTTGACTGTCCAAATCCCCAAACTCAACTGGGGATTGTGAGAATTTCCCCATCCCATAGCAACACATAGCCTACCCATCTTGATACTTTGTCTTTGTTCCAATTTTTAAGTAATCCTATCAATACCCTGATTCCTTGTTAAAACGGTTAGAATTCTTTATGCATCTTGTCATTGATCTCCAAGCGTTAGCGCCACTTTTCTATTCATTTCTGTCTTGCATAGATCATAAGTCCTTAGTCATATTTAGAATAATCAAATTAATTCCCACATAAAGTTGAATGCGGGGTAAAAATGTTGATGTCACAAATCAATCTTGGAACATACCGTGTCTTTCTTTAACCATAGAGTCTAGACAATTTAGTTTAAGTAAAACTTGCCTTTCCTTTTTAAAACTGATTTTCTTTTCTTAACTGCTTTATTTTACCGAAACCGAACCTCATTCCACCTTGAAAATCTCCTCCTGTTCTTCAGCTATAGCCACTCTTTCACCTCTATATTGTCCCTATGATGTGCATCTATCACCCATCTTAAAAATCACATTCCGATTTTGTTTTTCACCCGTTTAAACCAAAAAAATGTTTTGACATTTAAAACTGCAAATGTGTAAATTGCAACTTTTCAACGTGTTATTTGACTGCACCGGGTTCTCACTTTCACATTGCTTTTGAAATGTATCTCTTTTGTGATACATTGCTTTATAGTTGCTAATGATATTACATCCCTGATACTGTGATAAGACATATGTATATCATTATTTATCAAAATCTGAGTGTCATTTTAGGCATTGCAAAGGGTTCAAAATCTGTTTTTGCCTCTTGTTTTGTGAGGGAAGGTCAGATTTTGATTTTGTTTGCTGCATAATATCCCCGACTCATTGTTGCTCTTTAACTCAGGTGCTATCTATCCTAATTGAAAAAGTGCTCCTATTCATTTGTGCTTTGGATATGTTCTTGTAGAAGGTTACCTAAGTGTATTTCAGTGGATTTCGTTGTAATTATCATGCCATTGGTGATTGCTGCCCAATATAAAAAAAGTGATTTTCTTTGAAATTTAAATAAATATTGTATTCCCACCAACCGGCTTGCTTCATGGTCTTGTGACCCGGGGTATTTGTAAAAGGGGGTGTGAGACAGGTTGGGTATTGGCTCAATTCAAATTCGTAGAAAATAAAGAGAAAGTATTCTAATTGAGTGCTACCTCCTAGGCTATGAGGGCACGAGTGCTGATTCAGTGTGTGACGCCCGGTTAGAATCCTTCACACCCTTTAGCCGACAGGGATACATTTAATTCAGAAATTAATTGAAACTTAAACAAATAATTACCATTAAAAATGCAGAAAAATTGCAAAAGTATGGATTAAGTAAAGGGATAGAGTGTACTAGTACAGAGCTGAGTGGTCCTCTTTTTTTCGGGGGCTGTGTGCAGACGGACAAATGTTTAACAATACACAAAACGGGTTCCACAAAATAGCTACCCACCTTCACATGAACAAGTTGTGATAATCCACACTTCACACCACTTAAAGAGCTGTCATATTTTATTTAGACAGAAATTCACGAAATTAACATATTTTCATCAATATTTATGAAACATATAGACATACTGAAACACTTAAAAAGCAATGCATGATCTGGCAATCAAAAACGCCCCGAATAACTAGGGCAATAAACACAAATAGATGTCTGAGTGAAATTTTGTCATCACAAAGGTGAGCTTATTTGGTTTATTTAACAAATAGATCATTCAGTTAATTCATTTTGTAGCTTATTACTTGCAAATTAATTTGTTTAGCGTCTTCATAAGTGTTGTTTTAAGTTACAAATGATGAGGTATTTTCACGAGTGGTGGTGGAATAAAGGTGATGGGACATTATTGTTGGAAATCAGCTCCTAATGTCATACAACCTTGGTTTTGTCTCCATGGTTGTTTTTTAATGTTTGTATAGATCTCTGAACCAGTTGAGCTATTAATTAGCATATTGTGAACTGAAAGAAAAAACTTGATATATGTATTCTGAAGCTACTCATTGTATACTTGGACACTAGCACTACTCAAGTCCTATTTGGAGGTAATGTAGTTATTGCTCTGCAGGACAGGTCCAGGGAGACCCGTACCATTTCCTCAGTGCACCATTTAGGTGATATTTAGAGGATTTTAGAGTTACTAAAAGAACGTGGCTCCCTATATTTGATGGTGGTGTATGTTGTTGTCCTTCGTAGGTATCTCCATACTGAAATTGGAATTCCCTTTTGACCATGGATTGCATGATGGTGGAAAAAACGTTTGTGTAAAGAAAAGTTCCCCTGAAGAAAGTTCATGCATCCTAAGCCAAGAAGAACTGAAACATGTCGGGATATGTGTTTTGAAAAATGACACTTTTAGAGTATATAGTGTGTCAAAATCATTGTTGTTTGTGAAATTGTTATATGTGTTTAATTGTTTGTAAGTTAGCCTAATAGGTTCATGATATACCAACCATGTGGGTGAAATCCTGGGTCCCGTTTTTTAGAATCTTTTAGAAGTTATTTTATTGGAGAATGAATTAAAATTTTTAAATGTATACAAATTAATTGTGTACCAAGTCCATTTTTTCAGGACCAATGGTGAGAGGATGTTACATAGCACCACATCAAGATAGATGAGAAAGTTATTGGACTAAATCATATCAACCTTCTCCTTTATGTATAAATATTTGTTGTCTGCTCTGACCGTCGAGTGAGGTGTTATAAAAGGGATCTCTTTTTTTGCCTTTCTTAAAACAAACATTTTCACGGATGTCATCATTCAAAGATAGTTAATTGATTGGTGAATCAAACAGAAAAGTGCTATGATAGTCCCTAAACTGGGCTGTATTTGTCTGCCACGGTCACAAGCAGATATATTGATGCTTAGCATGCAGCTCAGAAAGTATACAAAAGAAGAACATGACTCGTTACCTCAATCACTTCGAGACATGTCCCCCGCATTTTGTTCTTTGTTTCCTGCCGCGGCGTGCTAATTTTCTACGCCCCACAGCGAAAGAATGCATACTGGGAAATGCCTTTGTAAGCGGCAGCATGCTGATAGTATGCACCCGGTAACAAAAACTTGCACGTAGCAGGGGATCTTTTTCCACTATCTAAAAAGACAGATCGATCATGCGTGTAAATGGGGTAGCCACGTACAGTTGTATTAATTCAAAATTATATAGGCTTCCAGTTATACAGCACTTACTTGATTACTGGAAACAATGTGCCACGGGACATCGAAGTCTGCCTTCTCTTCCTCAAAACAAGTTGAAAAACGCAAAGCTGTTGCAAGTAATAAGCTACAAAATGAATTAACTGAATAATCTATTTGTTAAATATACAAATAAGAACATATGAAAACACCATTTATTTAATTTATACTATTTTCCTTGCAGTTGGTACGAAGTGTCATCTGACAATTCATTGGTACTATCATTCAAAAAGATGACCCCTCACACGCCTTAACAGAAATTAAACGTTAGTGACGATCCCCACCACACCAACAATAGGGGCAGTATGCTATTAGATGTTTTTATACATAAAATTACCAATATGTGTTTATTTTGGCTTTTAGATTTGTGACATTTGAAGATTTCTAGACAGTGCGCTGTCAATCTGTGCCACTATACAGTGTCCTGAAGACGGGCTCATCAGACCATGGGATTGAGATTGAATCAATTGCATGTTTTCTAGATTCGAGACCAAGAAACAGAGTTTAGTGTCGACGTATCAGAGGGAAAATAACAAAGAGGGTTGATAGATTGTTGCAAACACATCCCTCATCCCCCTACTAACCTCACCTTTGTGATGACAACATTTCACACATACATCTCTTTGTGTTTATTGCCCTAGTTATTCAGTGCGTTTTTGATTATCAGATCATGCATTGCTGTTTTAAGTGTTTAGTACGTTTACATCTTCTGTAAATATTGATTAAAATATGTTAATTGTGTGCATTTCTGTCTAAATAAAATATGACAGCTCTTTAAGTGGTGTGAAATGTGGATTATCACACCTTGTTTGTGTGAAGGTGGGTAGCTGTTTTTTGGAGCCTGTTTTGTGTATTGTCCTCCCCCACACAGCCCCGAAAAAAAGAGGACCACTCAGCTCTAAACTAGTACACTCTGTACACTCTGTTTTGGACAGCCCTTTTGGCTGGTAGAGCATAAATAAAATAAAATGGAACATGGTAACATAGTTTTATTTTCTGATGACCGATATAAAAAGTTTTTAGACCTACCGTCCATTCCAGGTCATCCAATAGCGACAGCAGATATTGCCCCTCCAATCACCACCAATGATTTGGACTTAACCCAGAAAAAGAAAACATTTATTAGAAACGAATCACATGGACAACTGATGGTCGAATACCTTAAGGCAGGGGTGATCCCACAGATCAAAAATATCCCTCTGTTTTTTTTAGATCACGCCAAATTCATGGTAGAGTTTAGTGTGGTGGGCAACACATTCTTGTGATCGGGTGATTCTGGTTATAGCAACGGCAGAAGAGGAAGCGATAAAGCAAAAAGAAGACTTAGCTATCCTTGAAAAAAAGATTCAGGATGAATCAACTATCCCTGATATTAAGATACTACTGGATAAAATACAAGAAGAGATGGTGAAATTTAAGACCTTCACCATCGACAAAGAAAAATCTAGAAATGAAAGAAGGATATCCAGAACTACAAGGAAGAAGTGAAATATCCATATCTTACACCTGGTTTTTACCAACTAATGAACACCAATCAGGGTACCAATAGGGCAACAAACAACTCAAGATCCTATAGGAAATGTGTTACATTTTTCAAATAGTAGTGACTCATGGTCAAACAGTAGTCTTGCAACTAATAGAAGGGGAAATTCAGAAAGAGGGCCGTTTTTTCAGGGGCTTGGCAGACGAGGCAAAATGCACAAGCCAGGCAAACATGGCATGCGAACACGTCAATGGCAGCCTCCCCCCAAACCTGGTGATCCCTATCTTCAACTTAAGTGATCACAATCTCACACCAACAGAAACAAATTTGCTTAGCAAGGGTTTAACATTTGTTCCTGTTACAAAAGCAGACCGCTTTAAAACAAGAGATCAGAATGCATAACTTTTTTTGCATAGTGAGATTGAAAACATTTTTTTCAAGATAAAAAATATACAGATTCAAAGACAAATAACATCTCTGGGCTCAAACCCCTTTCAAATTTTACACCTCTATCTGATGGTTTCCACTGAAATGATCAGTTTTGAGAACAAAATACTTCGGGAAATGAATCAGTTAGTTCGCACTAAGAATCCGTGTAAAGATAACCTCACAAGAGAAGAAAGAAATGCATTGAACAATCTTGAAGACAATCAGCTGTTTGTCATAAAACTGGCTGATGAAGGCGGTGGCATAGTGTTGTGGGGTACACAACTTTACAACACAGAAGTCAAGAAACAAGTAGACAATAGGAAGTTTTACAAACAACTCCCTGGTAACCCCACACAGACTATTCTTGATGAAATCATTAGCCTGATGACCCACGCTTTCGATGAAGGCTGGATAAATGAGAACGAAAGGTCCTATTTGGTCAAATAGAACTCTACCATACCAGCCTTTTATTGTCTTCCAGAAATGCACAAACTTGCCACTAATCCATCAGGGCATGCAATTGTGGCTGCAATTGGAACCGTTCTCCATCTCTGCGAACACTTTCTTGAGACCATTTGTTGAGAAGATGCAATCATACATTCAAGACACCATGAGTGTGATTAAAATCTTAAATAACTTGGAAATCAACGCAGAAGACATCTTGGTAACACTAGATGTAGAATCATTATACACTAGCATTCCCCAGCTACGTTGTATCCAAGTAATGTATTCTTATCTTGAAAAAATAACTGACCGATCGTTTCCTTCCGAATTCATTACCGAATGCATTAAACTGACTCTCGTAAATAACTTTTGTTGAAGGGACATTCTACCAACAGGTCCATGGGACAAGCATGGGTTCAACCTTTGCCCCTGATTTAGCAAATTTGTTCATGGACAATCTGGAAAATAGATCGATTTAGACAAACATGAATCCATTCAACAAAGAGATTAAGGCATGGTATTGTTACATCAACAATATTTGTATGCTGTAGAAAGGCAATGCAGAGCGTCTTTCTGGGTTTTTGGAATAGTTAAACACACAGGATACGTGTATAAAGTTTACCATGACTTCCAACAAGGGCACCTATTGAATAAATTGTGAACTACTCTATTCAAAAATCCCACTGATAAGAACATACTTTTATCATTCAATAGTTTTCATCCACAATCTCTGCGAGAGAATTGACTGTATTTGGCAATTTTTGCGCATCAGATGCAACTGTAGCACGGAAGAGGATTTTGACATCAACAGTAAACATCTGACCTCTATATTAAGCGTGTGGACATCCATCCCATACAATTCGTAGATCCATGAAACGCACATGCAATGTTAATAGAGAAGATTGCCTCGAAAAACAGCTAAAGGTCAAAGAAGACATCACCTGTGTGTCCACCTTGTACCTATTAGTCATGAATTACGTACATGTATCCTTAAAAATTGGGGCATGATACACAGGGAGGATTTTGCTTTCCAGAAAGCCTGTTTTGCATTCAAGCGGATGCCTAACCTACGGGACAAACTTGTACACACTTACACAGTCAAAGAACATGGCAAACATGAAACACAAACCATTCTATGGCAATTGCCACTAGTGCTCGGGCATTTTAAATGCGGTAACTGTTCTGTCTGCCGTTTAACTAGTAACCTCAAAGAAATTGACCTTAATTGTCGTAAATGGCAATTGAAAACATTTACAAACTGCAACACACCAAATGACCTTGTGGACTACTGTACATTGGCAAAACAAACATACCGGTTAAACAATGGATTTTTGACCACCGCTCTTGTGTGAAAAATCCAATCGTGGACAAACCACTTGTGGCCCACTTCACAAGAGCCAAGCATAACCAGGAAGACTTCTTTTGGTTTATTATTCAGACAATTCTAGCTCATCCCCAAGGAGGGGACAGAGATCAAAAACCCAGGCAACTAGAACAAAAATGGATTTTTTACCTGAATTCGGTCCAAGCAGGGTTAAACATCACGATCAAATGTAATCTGTTCATTCATAAATAACACCCCTGCTGCATGTCCATTCTTTTAACATCAGTATATGTGCATAAAGGGAGTATAAATGATGTGCATTTTTCTTAAAAACATTTTGGGGAAAAAACCTCCACGTGATTGTCAATGTACCTTTCATTACGTCTATTACTCTGAAAATATGCTGTTCACATTCCAGAATCTTGCTTGGTCCATAGAGCTATTTTCAAATAAGTGGGACATGTTAATGTTGACTTTTACATTGTCTTGCAACATGAATCATTAAACTAAATCACTTTTTAAGGTTCAGATAAATACGTGGTGCCAAGGGCATATATGAGATAAGATCATAAGGGCAGTTACGATAGATGATAGATCGGTTTCCCTGACACTCCCAAGATGGCGGCGATCATTAGACACAGTTCAACAAAAGGTGCTCTGCAGCGGCTTGCCATTAGAATCACGCAAGTAACAGCTTTGCCTTTTTTGACTTGTCTCGAGGAAGAGAAGCCATGTCCCGTGGCACATTGTTTCCAGTAATCAAGTAAGTGCTGTATAGCTGGAACCCTACATAATTTTGAATTAATACAACTGTACGTGGCTGCCCCATTTACACGCATGGTCAATCTGTCTTTTTAGATAACGGAAAAAGATCCCCAGCTACGTGTGAGTTTTTGTTACCGGGTGCATACTATCAGCACGCCGCCGCTTACAAAGGTATTTCCGAGTATGCGGTCCTTCGCTGTGGGGCATAGAAAATTAACATGCCGCGGCACGAAACCAAGAACAAAATGCGGGGGACATGACTCGAAGTGATTGAGGTAACGAGGGATGTTCCTCTTTTGTATAGTTTCTGGGCTGCATGCTAAGCATCAATATATCTACTTGTGACCATGGCATGTAAGACAAATACAGCCCGGTTTAGGGACTATCATAGCATCTTTCTGGTAGATTCACCAATCAATGAACAATCTTTGAACAATGACATCCTTGAAAACGTGGCATGATTAATTGTAGGCAGCAAAGCAACCACACCAAGTAACTTAAAACAACGCTTATGAAGACACTAAACAAATTAGTTTGCAAGTAATAAGCTACAAAATGAATTAAATGAATAATCTATTTGTTAAATAAATAAATAAGAACATATGAAAACAGAATTTATTTAATTTATACTATTTTCCTTGCAGTGGTACAAAGTGCCATGTGACGATTCATTGGTACTATCGTCCAAAAAGATGACCCCCTCACACGCTTAAAAGAAATTAAAGGTTAGTGAAGATACCCACCACACCAACATTAGAGGCAGTATGCTATTAGATGTTTTTATACATGAAATGACCAACACGTGTTTGTTTTGGCTTTTAGACTTGTGACATTTGAAGATTTCTCTACAATGCGTCGTCCCTGACCAATCTGTGCTACTATACAGTGTCCTGAAGACGGGCTCATCAGACAATGTGAATGAGATTGAATCAATTATGTGTTTTCTAGATTCAAGACCCAGAAACACAGTTTAGTGTCAACGAATCAGAGGGAGAATAACAAAGAGGGTTGATAGATTGTTGCAAACACATCCCTCACCTCGCTACTAACCTCACCTTTGTGATGACAAAACTTCACTCAGACATCTATTTGTGTTTATTTCCCTAGTTATTCGGGGCGTTTTTGATTGTCAGATCATGCAGTGATATTTTAAGTATTTCAGTATCTTTATATGTTTGTAAATATTGATAGATATGAATTTTGTGCATATCTATCTAAATAAAATATGACAGCTATTTAAGTGGCGTGAGGTGTGGATTATCACACCTTGTGCATGTGAAGGTGGGCAGCTGTTTTGTGGAACCTGTTTTGTGTATTGTTAAGTAAAAAGATAACGCCAAACAAAAAGATTATATGGGTTACAACATACAGTTTCAAGTTAAAATATTTATATGAAAGCAAGAGTGATTTTCAAAAGGAATATAAATGCTGAACAATGGAAACATGTTAATGGAACACTGGTTTACAAAGTACATTGGTTTTAAAAGTTATGAAAGCTATGCCAGCAACATATTTATTAAATAAATTGTGACAACATTAAATACATTAAATAAATTCAACAACTAAAACGTAAAGGAATTGTTTAGGCAGCGCTAGAACCTCTTCTGACAGGTATGCCAACATCCCTTTTCAACAACTAAAAAGTGTATTTTTGATAAGCCACATAGCTAATGCCATCTGTAAAAACTTTAAATCTAATATCTACTAAATCTTTGTCTAAACTTGAGATGGATGCATTACAACCACAACCGCTGGTGTTATTGGAAAGAGTTTGTGAATAACCTAAAAAGTTGAAAATGGACAGCTACTAACACTTTATAAAAATGGATGCTTCTAAAATAAATGCTTATATACCATGTATTAAAAAAAAGTTGTAACATAGAAATCTTTTACCAATTATTGAAATACCTAACACATTGGAAGAGTTATTGTTCACATTAAATCAAAAGTATCCAAACCAAATCAAAGTACAAATTCACTCTTAAGTTCTAAAGAATATACACTTCCAACAAGTACAGATACTTTCCTTCTGACAATTAGTCCTCCAGCTTTCTTTAACAATACCAGAGAAAATTGTTATGGAGATGTTATTTTATATCTCCTGTTATAAATTACATTTTGAATTGTGTACATTGAAAACAAAAGTCACAATGTCTTTAACTTATAGTATAAATAATTAAATTAAAGCTATTTCACAAACAATGAACAACAACATTCTTATGAATTAATGTAGTTAATTTTCCAGTTAATAACTGTGGCTGGAAAAACAGCTTTCTTAATACAATAATTGGTATAAATTATACATATAAAAAGTCTGTATGGCTTGCAATTCATATTAGCTCCAACATTTGCATAATACAAATGCACTACATACTCACATTCCAGAAGTACCAAAGATTACATTTAAAGAACTATTTACTAACAGTTTAACAGATGAAGGGTGTAAACAAAGTCAACAACACATTAAACAAATGACTAAAATTAGACATTGTTCAAAGTATCACTTTCTTATTTTTACTAAGATACCAAGCATATGCTGTAAAGCTAAATAATCTAATTACTAACTACCCCCATTCTCAAAACTATTTTGAACACTGTTGACCCACAACAAGTAGTGAGCTATACCTGGCATATGCAAGACAAAACTCGTTCTGGTTTGAGTGCAGTCATGAACAAATTGTCATAAAAGAAAGACCACCAGGGAATATAAAAGATGCAAACAGGATACTATTAAATAGAACAACAACCTCTTAAGTGTAATAATTATGAATCTTATATGACTGCACATTATCCTGTTAAAATGTCCACACAGAAGGGGGCTGTTGAGGAAAATTGAAGAATGAAAATGTTATGTACTTTCTGTACATGACACTGCAGTATTACAGTTACTAGGCCCTGTAACGTACCATGTTTAAACACAGTTTCTTTCTTATGTGTGGCAGAGACTGCAGGATGCAATGCACATGTCTTCACAATGAAAGCCTCCTGCCTCACTCGTTGTAGTGCTTGCTTTCTCATCTCTTGCCTCTGACGTGTTTCCTTTTTGGCATATGCAAGCATGATCTAGGCTGTTACTTTCTTAAGAAAAGCAGCACACGGGAGTGGAGGTAATCACATTGCTAACGCTCTGACTTGCCTCAAAGCGTATGGCAATCTTTAAGGAGTTTAGCACTTACTGAGTTATGACAGGGTGACCTCACTCATAACACTGGTTTATATGAAAGAGCTCAGCTGGTGCAAAGGCTGACATAATTAGGCTTTGTTATTTACTAGCAGGATGATTTTAGTGTACAACCTTGACCTGTTGGGACCATCATTGGAAATCATGTGCCCAGGTGGGTTAAAAGGCTGTGGCGCTGTAAGGGAAGGGACACTCAGAACTTTGTGTCTCATGTTGCTGTTGGGTTCATGGTGTCCCTGCCTTTGACCACCCCATCTTCTCCTCCCTTACATAGCCCCTCCCTGATCTGCCCAGCCTGCCAATCCTCTCCTCCTTCCCTCCCATCTTCCATCCTGAGTTATTGAAATTAAAAGCAAAAAAGCTCCCCCTCCACCTCTCCGGGAGACCCCAGCATCCCCTTGCTTGTTAAGAACATCCTATGCCTCACCTGTGCAGGCAGCATTGCACAGTCCATTATTAACCATTCTCTTTCTTCTGGCATCTTCCCGGAAGCCTTCAAAACCTCCCACATCAAGCCCCTTTTTAGAAAACCCACCTTCAACCCCTTCCTTCACTCAAAATACACCTGCTTCATTGCCAAACTCACACAACACACATGCAGCTTGGCCTCTTCACAGAATCAAACTGCCTTCTAGACCCCACTCAATCTGTTTTACAGACCTTTTTGATGAACCAAATCTTCTCTTGTGTTCATCTTGGATGACTTAAAAAGAATGGCGGACTCTGAAGTCTGCGCCACACTCTTATCCTCCTTGACATATCTGCCGCCTTTGACACTATTCACTATGCCATATTCATGGACAGACGGCACTCTCTATGCATCAGAGAGTCCTCCTCTTTCCTTTCCAACCGCTCTCAAATCATGCTCCTTCCCTCTTCTTCCTCCCCTGCCCACCAAGTTCCTAAAAGCAATCCCTCAGCGAGCCTCACTGTCCCCTCTCCTCTTCAACCTCTCCCAGCCCTTATCCACTCTCATAACCTTATCTGATAGATCTACATTTATAACACCCAGATCCTTCTTAAGATCCCCATTCACTGGCCCCCCCACCCTGACCTTGCTTCCTGCCTCACTGAAATCGACCAATGGGTGACGAATAACCACCTCCTCCTGAACCCTGGCAAAACTGAAATCCCATTATGTGGCAAAACATCTATCCTCCCCTGGCATCACTCCCTAGGAGCCCCACCCATGGCATCATCATTTGTAAAGAACCTTGGATGCACCCTGGACGCAGAATTAACACTCTCCCACCACTTCAAAACTGTATCCAGAACCTGTCACTTCCACCTACGCATTCTCAGGTGCATCTTCCTCTATCTCTTCTACCCACACAGAGTCTCAGCAATTATTGCTGTCATCCTCTCCCGCTTAGACTACGCCAATTCTCTCTGCCTGGGCGCTCCACCGTATCATCTCAGAAAACTCCAACAAATCCAAAACTCTGCAGCTAGACCCCTCCTTGTGCTCTCACCCAGAGAACACATCACCCCAGCCCCACTACACTAGCCTTCCATCAGCCAAAGGGTGACTTTTAAGGCCATGTGCATCACATAAAGCCCCCTCCATAATACCAGCCCAGAATTCCTCCAGGACAAGGTGATACGATACCAACCCACTGTAAACTTTAGATCTGGCTCTACATTCGGCCTCACAATCTCCCCTTACAGCTTCACCAGAATGGGAGGATCAGCCTTCTCTGTCCAAGCTCTCACCATTTGGAACTCTCTTCCATTGCACGTTTGCCATGAAGAGGACCACCTAGCTATCAGAAAGGCCCTCAGAATCCGGGTATATCCCACAGCACCCTGAAAGAGCTTCTTCCCTTTTCTCCCTCATCACATCATCATTTGCCCCAGCACAGCTTCTACTTTCAGCATTATCTCACTCTTTGCATGGCAGCATGAGCATCTGGGGACTGCACTGGTATTAACAGTGCATGGTATGGGGCAGCTTAATATAACATATTCTTGGGACAGGAAATGTGATGCTCCTAGATGTAGTTTGGAGGCAGAAAATGTGTTGGACTTGGATGTATTTTTGGGGCAGGAAATGTGCTCAGTGTAGATGTATTTTAGGCACATGAAATGTTATGTTCTTGGACTATCTTGGGGGCGGGGGCGGACAACGTGGTGAGCATAATTGTATTTTTGGGCAGACATTGTGTGGGGCGTGGGGGTATTGGGGCATGTATTGTGATGTGGTTAGATCTATGTGGGGTGGGCAGTCAGTCGCAATTGCGCAATTAGATGTATTTAATGCAACAATCCAAGGTGAATGTAGCTAGAAGGCATTCATTAATAAATTCCTTCGAGGCCACTCCTTACACCAAACTTAATACAAAGTACATCTTTGTGTTTAGAATGCAGCTACGACAACACTTGGTCTAGTTGGACACATGCCAAACCTATTGCAACAGAATGCAGTTACGACCTATGACAACATTTGTTCAAGCTGGACTTATAATGAATCTATTGCACTTGCACATTCCTCTGTTCACCTCTTAGCACCCATACACATGCCTGACCTTTATGGGTATTTTTTTCAGTGGCATAGGCTGCCTACCTAAATCCCATTTTGTGACAAAAATGTGCATACGCATTCTAATCCTTCAAACAATGTTCCTATACAATTTATTTCAGTCCTCCGAGGGCGTCCTCACCCCACAATCGTATTTAGGCTATACTAATGGGATAAAGGTACTATACAAATGACAAACTCATACTACTACTATTATAAACAACATGTGATTGTAACATTTACGAAACAGTTATGTATTATTAAAGCACACGTTTTGAATAAACAGCTATCCAAAATACAAGTGTAAACAAAAGCATATATATATATATTCCCAAAATAAGGCAGTGAAGCCTTCATTGTATGGAGCTTCACTCCCATCACTCCGGAATAGCACCAAACCGCGGCTTCAATTGCAACAAAATAAAGCTTCAGGGACTTCAAAAAACTGCTCTTCCAGGTATATACAAAAGTAGAAAAAAGTTTTATTTAATCTTAGCAGTTTAAGAAGAAAAGGCTTCCCAGGATGTAAGAGGCTGACTGACGCATTTCACCACACTCCTGTGGCTTGTTCACAGTTACTCCTCCCAGTGATTGGAGCCCAAATTTAAACACACTGAAATAATTAACAGACAGTAAAAAGGTGATATTTCAATCATGAACAGCATACCAAGACGCCTTTCCATCCAGCAGCACTCCTCACATATCGGTTCCAAACACATCATTGTGGACGAAAATCAACAGAAAAACTCCACGGGTTGTACAAAGTTAACAACCTTTATTTAATAGTTGGCAGTTTAAAAAAGAGGTCGAAGTATCCAAGTGAAGTTGTTGCCAGACAGCAGCCTGACGCGTTTCTCCACAACGTAGTGGCATGTTCACATATATATATTCAGTGAAAAAAACGTTGTTAAAGGGATGTTATGGTTAAGTTCCGCTACTAAAAACCAATGAAAGGCAGTAAAAAAAACTTTGTTAAAGGGACGTTATGGTTCCAAGTAAAATCGAAAAACCCTTGAAATTCACCAGTTATGGTAAGCTAAGCAACCATAACTCGCGCCACCACCGTGCACTGCTAAGACTAACACAGAGGACATCACAGATGACATCATATGAATACCATTCTATTATAAGGTTCTTTCCAGTATACTAAACTACTCAGGTAGAAACATAGGCATTGTGTGCAACATACATGATGGATGTACAGCGTTATTAATCTTACCATGTTGAATAGTAAAATGATAAGTGCTTTTTATTACAGTTTTGTCTACTGTGAAACATTTAATAATGAGCTAATAAAACACACTTACTACATAATTGCATTATTCGAAACAAAACACAAATAACAACAACACATACAAATATGAGCACATAAGGGGAAAATAAAGTACACAACAGTATTACCAGCCAATCTTCATACCCCAACTGATTAACTTTATACACAGAAATGATCGCTCTGCTTCAAAGCTACTACTTCGCTATGTATAACTATCATATAATGTGACTGGACCCTAAGGAGAGTAGTGTACATACAATGTATACAAATATGAGCATATCCAGGAAAGTAAAGTAATAAAAAAAGGCAGAACTTGCACTGAATTTTGGTAATTCAACCTAACCATAATACCCCTTTTAACAAATATAGATAATGTAAATGTGATAAATGTTTACTAAGACTCCCTTAGCTTACATACATATAACATAGAAAATACTGAACCCCCTCCCCCGCTAGTGATTTTGATGTCCGTGGACCGTGCGCATGTCCTCGGACGGACGCGCTCACCATGAACACTATCCAAAAACTCAGGGGGTATCTTACATTATTGTATAATACAATAAAAACACCAAACATGTTCAAAAAGCACCACATAAATACATACTTTCAAAAAGCACCACATAAATACATTACATTTAATAATGAATAAGAAGTGGAAACTGTATATGTAAGACACCAACCATCCACTGAAATAGCGTTTCCAATATAATGGAATATACCAAAAAATAAATATGACGCCAACAGACTTACCTCACAGAAACTGTGCAGCAAAAAGCAAGAACATTGCTACACAGCAGTAACACCAAGAGTTTGTAAGAAACTAGTAAGCACACTATATTTATTTCATATATTTATACATTTTCTGTATTAGGTACACTAAACTAATATTTTCTTTTTTTTACACAGAAATGTCCAGTACTTTGGAATGGCTGGAAGAAAATTTCCCATGAGATTAAATGAGTGAAGAGAGTGATACTAATGGTAGACGCATCATTTCTCTATATAAACCACTTAATAACCATTACTTTATGTGTAGTTAACATATATTTATTTTTTAACAGACCATACAGACAAGATGTATAATATACCAAGAGAGACATTAGAAGATCCTATGAAACAATGAATGGAACTAAAAATGGATATGTTAAAGAAAAACTTCAATCTTATAAAACAGTTTATTGAAGACCACATTAAAGAAAACATTAAATATCACTGGCCCGCATGTACCTGTTCCCCCTCTCCATGTCCCAGCCAACTATCCCCAAAACCTCCCCGGCAAGAAAAATGTTACGATGAGACTTCCATCCCATCCTCCCCTCCCATACATCATGTCCAAACCCCTAATTCCCCTGTATTTGTTTCAATTTCTGGTTCCCCTTCTTTTTCGTAGTTTTTATACTGTTAAACAATAATAACATTTTAAGTGTGTTCATAGTATATTCCTGTGTCTTATTTTTCTTTTAAAAATGCAGTTAGGGTGTCCGTAGAGAGCGCGGGTGTCCGTTATGTCTGCAAATAACCAAAATGGGAGTGTCCTAAGGACACTATACCTGTCCATACTGACCGCAATTAAAATGGAGGTGTCCTTAGAACACACAAGATGTCCACCTGTCCGCAATCACCCAAAATGGGGTTTTCCTAAGAACACCCCCCTGTTCATAATGTCCGCAACCAGAATGAATATATCCGTAGAACACATATACCGTCTGTCTGTCCGCAAAGTTTTGATGCACATTTATTTTATTCGGAGACTTCAACACTATTCGTAGAACACCCGCGCACATGCGCATCACACACTTGGGTCCTACGAACATCGTGCCTGTCTGCAATGGTCTGGCGTACTTTTAATTAGTTCGGGGTCCCGAACACTGTCCGTAGAACACCCGCACGCATGCACACAACCGTCCCCATGCATTTGGTGTCCTGCGGACAGCCATCCCATTCGCGAATGTGTCTGCAATGTCATCATGTGACCGCACCCACGCTGAGCATGTGTCTTTATTTGCGGACACTGTCCAGGCTACCCAACATTTAAAAAGTGCTTTTTTTGAGAAATCCAAGGTATTTTACAGTAAAGGTTCACCATTGCACATGTCCCAGACAATGTCCCTGCCGATCTACATACTTTTTGAGCCCTTTCTTGGTGTTTGAAGTTTTCATGAATGGCGCGGGTATCCCCGAAGCACGGCCCAGCACCCCTATAAAAGGCCACACCCCAGAGCTGATCCTGATTCTGGATTTCCAAGATTTACAAGATTTACAAGATTTACAAGATTTACAACAGGACAATTGTGCAGGTTGCTGTGCTTGGTTCCCTGTTATTACAGATGGCATCCCAACTTGCTTCTGCTGCTACTGCCTCTGCCTCAGCACCCCCACCTCCTCCACCGTGACCACATCACCAAGGGGAACAGGCGTGAGGATTCAGAGGAGAGGGATTAAGAGGATGAGGTAGTGGAATTCCCTACTACTAGCACTCATTGTGGGTCTTGGATGTGGCAGTTATTTACCACCATTGATGGAAAGGCAAAAGCTCATGCGAACAAGGTGATCTGCACTCAGTGCCGCATGGTGCTGATTCGTGGCAAGACTGGTTCGTTTAGCTATGGTACTACATCAATGAAGCGACACCTAAAGTAGTTCCACGGTGGGGCTATTTGTAAGGTTGTACCTTGCGATAAATGTAGTAGGTTGAGTTCATCTGCAGCATCCTCTGTTTCTGCTCCTGTCACCACAAAAGACACTCCTGTGGGACAGTGCATCCCTCCAGCTGCCTCGCAGGCCATTCATGATGCTGTTGACCCTTATCTTTCGAGAGGCACAATATTCTGCATATACTGCGACACTGTACTCTGCAGGGGAGAGAACCTTCGGAGTGCTTTTGAGACTGCAGTCAAGGAGCATGAGAAGGACTGCGACCTACCTGAATAAGGCACACCCTACATCTTCTTCTCTCCACCTGCCCTTTCCTATCCTCGTGGTTGGTGCCCCTTCCTTACCCTCCTTTCCCCATGTGTGTCATGTTTAAAAACAATAAAAAAAAATAAAAAAACAACAAAACCCCCCCAAAAAGGCTTTTTTTAGAACCACCTTTCACAGTTTAAAAACAGAAGTGACAAATAAATAGTGCAGGGCCCTGTGCATTTTTTTTAGGAGTCTGCAGACATTTATTTTTTGGGTGGGTGCTGCCCTATCAGAACCATTGCACTTATCTATGGGAGGAAGTGGTGGCTCTGAAAAGAGCCTTTTTGTGGGGGTTTTTTGTGTTTCAAAAACTTCAAATGATCAACACCTACTGCAAAATGGATTGCTGTCATTCCAAAAAAGGTTGCAATGCATTTTGTATATTTTGCAGAAAAATCAGATTGCCGGCATAAGTAAGATGGACATACCAACATCTCTCAAAAAGGCACAAACAGCCTTGTTAACATTGCACCTTGCTTTCTCCATTTGTGGACCAAATGAAAAAGAACGCAGCCAAATTCTCTCTACACAATACGGGAAAAAACGACTCTGGAGTTTGGATACATGTCCATGACTTTCCCAAGTCCTTCTTTCATTTCAAATTGCAAAGAGATTCCAGACACATATCCTAAACTGTTCCCTCCACAATTAATAATAATAATGTCTGGATGATGCTGCGTCACCAAAGTAGCACAGAGAGGTACCAAATCCAGCCACTTCATTCCACTCACTCAATGCCAGTGCACTTCCACATGAGAGAATCCAAGATGTGCAGCCACTCCACAGCGATCTGCATGCACCTCCAAACAATTTATCCAAGAATCTCCTAAAATCCAAACAATCTGCTTTCTGAAACACACAGCCATAGCTATCTACTCTTCTCTCAGAAAAAAGACCTACTGACAAACTCTCTCCTTATACAACACACCCAGTAAACCTTATTAACCAATCCCTTGCTCTGCTCAGTCTCATTTACATGCCTCTCAACACCAAAATCCCTGTATGTAATACGCATTGACCGTGGACAAATCAAAACATCTGAATGTGGGGAATGAAAATTTTAATAGTGTGCCCCATTTCCCCTTTGAGGTTGGCTCTAAAAATAGCCTTTTTTTGGGTTTTTTTCAGATGCTTCAGAAACACCTTTTTCTTTTGTATTTTTTCCTCCAAAAATCTTCACATTATCTTCTCCAAAGCGACCCTTATGTTCCAAAACAGCACGGCATTTCCCATAAAAGAAAAAGAAACGCCATCTTCTGTAAAATACACAATATTACCAGAATCAATGTTCTCATTATTACAAAAGAACATACCAACTCTAAGCATGAAAGCAAAGATGCCTCAGTTGATTGCACACCTAGCAATATTTTGCTGAGGACAAAAAGCAAAACTATTGTCCCAGATTGCCCTAGGTACTAAACCAGAAAAAATAACATTGGCATTTGGAAGTATTTTCATTACTGCCTGAACCATGTGTTCCAAATCTGCCAACAAAGTAGGGGCACTGACGTAGCCCAAATGCAAAGCAACACAGTGCAAAACAACTACATGTGGACCGTTCACCTTGCCCATATCTCCACAAACTTGTACAATTCCCTGCACATTGAAACCAGGCACAGTGCTCCACACCACCTCCACTCCTTTGACATCAAAATTGTTTGCCACATTCCTGCATTTAGCATCTGCTCCAAACCATGCACAAACATATCTCCCTGACTTTCTCCACCTCTGCCATGTTCACTGCACACAGCGTCTTTCAACACAAAGCACAACCTCAACATCTGATTGGCTGATCCCTACCGTCCCCTTTCCATGCTGGATTTGCTGAGAAACCCCAGATGTGGCACGTGGTGTCCGCGGACAGCCGTGGTGTCGGCAGAGCCCATAATACTGGGGCATCCCTTCTACCCTTTCCACTTCCCTCTCTGCACCATTTCCTCATTGGCTACTGTTAAGCAGTCACACAATCATCCACCAATCGCATCCAAGAACGCTACATCTAATTCTATCATCAGAGATCAGCACTTTAGATGTATATTGATCACTCTCAGTACAATTGTGCTGTGACTGTAAAGGACCTACAGCAACAACAACTATAAAACTTCCCAAGATTTCTACTTGCAGATTCATGCAAATCCACATGCATGAACACAGACTACAGGTATGAATATGTTCTACACAGTACATGTACAGCTCTTCCAGGAATACATATAAACAGAGTAACTGCCACTTACCCTGTATAAACTGTAAAATTAACTTACTGTCATTTCTCCCATCTGCTATAATGACATGCCAATTGCAAACCTTTCTGCTCTCCAAATTTTTGTTTACACACACCGCTATCTTAAATTTTTTTATTTCATATTAATAGATGGGAGAAATAACAGTATAATTATGAAAAAGGCTGTTCAGAGTGTGATAAAATTGCACACTTGTTTTTGAAAAAAAACAAGTGTGCTCTGTACTTTTACTAATATACTCATTTGTAAAAATTCAACTAACAGATTCTAAATAAAATATACAGGTTGCACATAGGCAAAGGAAAGTGCATGTGCATACTATGCTCAGTTATAAGAAAACACTACTACTACAAAAACAAAAAAAAACAATGCTACATTAACAAAAGTGCTATAAACACACATATTGACTAACTTCTTTCTTTTACAATTTCAGTGAAGACCACTCACCTGAAAAGCAGCAGCGTCTGAAGTACAAAAAAGAACTTAGAAGAAAGTTACGCTTTCCATAGTAAGTACAATACAAATATATTCTAACTGTTACTCAAATGCACTAACATTTTAGTATTGTAGAACAGACGAGTGTATTAACCCTTTAGCATTAGATGTAGTATTAGTGCTTTCACTAAGCAGCTGCATACTTTATATTGTCATCAGAAGCCCAGTATAGTAACATACAAATACAAGTATAGCCTTCCCAACTTGATGTAGCTGCCCATTGCAGAATCCCACACCTCCACAATCATCCTTACCATCATACTCAGACACTCATGCACAGAGCATGCATACACTGCACAACAGCCCAACCCACATGTTCTTTTTTTTGCCAACAGACCCCAAAGAATGCCTACCAAAAAGCAACTCTTTAGAAAGCAACGCAGAAGTAGAGCAAATCAAAATAAGTGTCCAAAATAAGCAACCATCTCTAGCAGATTTTGTACAAAAAGTTCAAACAAAACAGCTAATTCAGTCATTGAGCGAAACAAAACAAGCTTTGAGTACAGAAACTTTGCCTCCTCTATCAAAATGCAAAACGAAATAGAAAGTCATTAACAAGACTTCAGCTACCACTACTGCTAACGCTGCTCCTATAAATCTTGATGTAGTTGCAAGTAACCATACCAACATTTTTTTTTACTCAAAATGTTCTGCCAGAGTCCTTCAGAACCTTATAAAAACAGGAGAGAAATCATGCACAACCCGTAAAACCTACCGTAGAAAATGAATCCTAGAAGCTCTCATAGACAGTGCAATCCTTCTCAAAAGGAAGTTATTTATTTTAGTTTTAAACAGAATGAAACAGAATATCAACAAAATAGCTTCTTAAACATCTGTGGAGGTGAATGGAGTCACACCACAAGCACAGAACCATAATTTAATGAAGAAGCAGATATACAAAAGCAAACAAACCCAATTGCCATACATAGCAGTGGACGAGGGTATGAAAAATGTAATAACACCATTATGGAACAAGAAACTCTGCTCACAAAAATATCCCCAGAAAACTCAGTATCGCCTCTCCATTCTACTGAACCAAAACATCCAGTCCACAAATGGCCATGCACATCAATGTGTAACATTGCAAAAAATCTTTCAAATCTTTACGCCAGTTCTTTTATGTAAAAAGCAAAGACACATTCAAAATGAAACTACTACAAAATATGGATGCCTTTCCAGTGCACAGATACACAGGACCACAAGGACATTCATTAGCCTGTATTTCAGGACCTATTTGCAAAAGCACCTTCCATCGTATCAAAAATATATCAACACATCATTCAACTATAAGAAATCTGGTCCATAAACTCTACTATGCTAAAAGTCCTGCTTTACCACTAGCCAATTTAAATATCAATCTTCTACACGGTACAGCCAAACAACTACTGGAAGAAATAGAGCATATCAAGAGAAAATATTTAGCAAGTGAAAGCCACTTACAAAATGCAATAGCTTTACAACAAACTAGCAACTACTGTACAAATAGCAACCTTCTATTAAACACATACAAAGAAGTTTAAAAGTACCTCCGCTGAATTACCAAACCATGTGTGTTTGTCTTGCCGCAGGATTTTTTTTTTATAAAAGTAGCACAAAAACTGTAGACATAATGTACAACATAGAAGACAATGAAGAGTCCAAATGGTTCCAATTCGCTCTCTACCTTATAGTAGAAAACAAATACGAAATTACTGACCCCTTAATACTTTGCAATTACTGCACTGCAAAACTTTACAAGAATCAAACACCTTCACGTGCTATCACAAATAACTTGGAATTATTCGTACTACCAAAACCCCTGCAACAACTCAATTTATATGAGAGCATCATAATTCAAACAGTGCACCCATTTCAAGCAATAATACGCCTTCAACTAAAAACAGCAAAATGACCTCCCTCTGAATTAGTGAAAGGCATTTGTGGCAAAGTAGTTTATTTACCATTAGATCTCAAAGAAAATGTGCACACTATACGAGTGCAACGGCCAATAGATCAATCTTTAATTATCTTATTAAATGGCGTACCTACAAAAGACAATAAAAATTGGCAACAACTCGTGGACCTACATAAAGTTAGACAAGCCCTGCAATATCTAAAAAACAACAGTGAATACTACAAAGAAATTAATATTGAAGAAAACCTGAGAGAAACCATTGAAATAATTCAAGAGTCACCAGAAACTGGTCAATTTCAACTTCTAAAACCTGCTACAGAATCCAATATTTAAGACACTTATACAATTCATCCTTTACACTCTAAAGATACTATAGATGATGCACTGGAAACATACCAAATGTGACAAGCCAAAGGATCTCCAATCAGCATATGGGAAAAAAGTATAGAATCACAGGCCTTTCCTCTACTCTTTCCTACTGGAAAAGGAGGAAGGTACGATGATAGACCCACACAGATAACAGCATCAGAATATCGCTCTTTATCAATGTATTCTGACGACACCAGATTCAGACAAAACGTGGAATACATATTACACCTTCTCTTTGAAAGTGAACTAGCAACTCTATGCTACGGAGTTGCACACACATTAAAATCAGGTACCTCTTTTCAAAATATGTCAGCTACACAATTATTACAAAAAGTGCAAGAAAAAGATAAGGTTTTACAGTCCAATATTACAAATCTTTTAGCAAACATGCATGGTACAAAAGAATACTGGTTCCGATGTCGCAGAGATGTACGCTGTATAATAAGAAACCTTGGCCCACCCACTTGGTTTCTTACAGTAAGTTGTGCAGAATATGCATGGGAAGATTTACACGATTTCCTATGCATAGCAAACAAAAACAAAACAAACATAGATATAAAAACACCAGGAGAATTCTGCTCTCTAGATCCTGTAAATATATCAAGATATTTACATCATTGCTTCATTGCTATGCGATACTTCTTTTGTAATAAGACTGTTCCTCCCCTCATAGAAGTTCAACACTTCTTTTGGAGAAAAGAATACCAATCCAAAGGAGCACCACAGATCCACATGCTATTATGGATTAAAGATGCTCCTAAATTTGGTCAAGACAGTGATGCCACTGTTTTGCAGTTCATCCAAAAATATGTCACTTGTGAAATCCCTTCACAAACAACACATAGTGACCTTCATGCACAAATGATACAATTTCAAAGACACAAATGTGGTAAATATTGTCGTTGCAAATATTAAAAAAGGGAAATACTACACCAAATGCAGCTTTGATTTCCCTAGACCAGTTTTAGCAACAGGTAGAGTAAACAACTTTATGTCTTCAGTCAGACATAGTGTCAAAGGTAAATCACCTAAGAACACATATTACATAAAAAGAACAGAAGAATCAAAATACATCAATTATTACAATGGAATCATTGCCCTCCTATGGAATGCAAAAATAGATGTGCAATACATTGCAGACAATTCCACTGCAGTTGCACGATATGTCACAGCCTACTTAACCAAAGCAGAGAAAACAGAACTTCAGGACCTCTGAGATGATATATCATCTGACAAAACACTATCACAGAAATTGTACATCTTGGGCATAAAAATGCTCTCTCCTAGAGAATGTGGCTGCTATGAAGCTGCAGACTGTTTAACCGTTACTGCCTTGTATGGAGAATCTGACAATATAGTATGGCTAAGTCTTGGTCCTGCTAAATCTAGAAAAAGAGTTCTCAAATCATATGAGGACATAGAAACAATAGCCAAAAATGATCCTAACAACCAAGACATTTTGAAAAACAATTTACTAGACACATACTACCCAAACACGAGTACCGCTTTGGAAACCATGTGTCTATACAACGTAGCCCAAAACTTCACATACAAAAATAATATTAAACCAGATGAAAAGAAAGGTAGATGCAGAGTTGTAAATTGTGAAGGCAGCTTAGTGAAACTTACCAAATGCATCTTAATTAATCATATCAAATTGTCATTAAAAGCGACTCAACATAAACAACTGTATTACATGTCCCGGCTACAACTTTTTAAACCATGGAGAAATGAAGAAGAGTTACTGGATACATATGACTCCTATGAAGAAGCTTTCAAAGCAAATGAAAGCACTATAACAGACATAAACTTTACACAGCACCAAACAATGTTGCACAATGAACAGCAACATGAAGTCCAGGTCCAACTAGAAGTGGACATTCCCGACCGTAGTCAACCTTCTCTAACAGGAAGCCAAGAACCACTTGGACAGCCACTAATAGCAAATGAGGCAGAATTTGCCATGACAGAAGTATAAAACACCATGTGTCAGTATGAACAAGCTACAGATGACTTCACTGTACTGAAATCACAACTGCACAATGAGCAGCGTAGCATTTTCCAAGAAATAACAAAACAAATTGAACATGTTGTGCAACATGAAAATAAAAACTGTACCTGCCAGGACTACAAACCCATACTGCTATACATGAGTGGTGAAGCTGTTTCAGGCTCAACATTCTTAATCAAAATCATCAGCAAGTTCCTCCAACAATTGACAAACAACAAACTGTCAGCTGTTGTACAACATAGGCGGTGTCACTTTACACCGATTACCACTCCTTCCAGTAGAACACCAAAACAAATTAGACTATTACAAACTTTACACAGAAGCTGCAATGGAACAACACAGTGTTTTCAAACAAATGAAAATGTTGCTATTAGATGAGGTGAGCATGGTCTCCAACCTAATGTTGGCTTTGATTCACCTCAGATTACAAGAGGTCCTCAAAACAGACTACGAAGAGCTCTTTGGAGGAAAACACATTATTGTTTTTGTTGATCTTCTTCAATTGACACCAGTGAAAGGTGAACCTATTTTGTGCCGTAAAACTCTTGGCAGCATAGGAAATGTAAACCTTTGGCAACATTTTCAATACAGAGAATTAACAGAAAACATGTGCCAGTCTGCAGACCTCACATACGCCAACATTTTAAAAAGTATTAGAGTTGGTGTACTATCTCAAGAAGCACAATCAATATTAAAATCTACGCAAATCCATGCACTCTATGGCCATAACTCATGTGCAACTGATGTCATCGAACAATTAGCACACAAACATGTCAATTGTATGTCCTTGATGCCAACTCTTGCAAGCTGTTCAAGATTCAATGAAACAATGTTGAAAAAAGAAATGCAACCAATAATTGAAATTTTCTCCACAGATAAACTGGACGTAAATGGGATGACACTACCCATGTGTCAGCAAGCCACAACAAGACTAAATACCTTAGAAAACCCTATCTCCAACACAGCTGTTTTGGACAAAATATTAAAATCATCTTTAAACTGTAGAGTAATGCTTAAACGTAACCTTGACGTGGAGCAAGGACTGGTTAATGGAGTACTTGGTACAGTTGTTGGCTTTCAAACATACCCACGTGACAACATTTAATTTGTCAATATTCTCTTTGACAAACTATCAGAAGTTAAAAGGATAGGACGCTCAAGAGCCCGCTTCCTTCTTTTCAAAGACATGTATGTGCACAGAGAACAATTTTCACTAACTCTAGCATACGCAGTTACCATTCACAAATCACAAGGTCTTACCCTAGATAAAGCATTGATAGATATTGGTAGCACAGTCTTTAAAGAAGGCATGAGCCATGTAGCACTATCACGCTTACGTACACTTGACGGGCTATTTCTAATCAACTTTGATGCAAGTAAAGTAAATGCTACTATTCCTGGCAATCTAGAATACAATAGACTGCGTTAACTCTACACCCCCATCTAAAAACGTATCCTGTTCCACAAAAAGCAAAATGTTCCAAAAGAAAACTTCTTCAAACTGAAACAATACAGGATCTCACTGCAATTCCTCCAAAGAAAAAAAAGAAAATAATACTTCATCATGTGCCACAACCAAAGAAGAATCTACTGGTCAAAGTAACTCAACTACTTCTTCAAAGAAGCAACACACACTCCGAACAAATGACTTCGACACAGAACTGTCAGGTCCATTCAAATTATTGACAACATTTACTTATGCAGTACAGACCAATTGTGTTTGCAAATGTTAGTCCTTCATAGAAATGCAAGCAACAATCCTGACAATACATAGAGTGTTCATGGAATAAGACAAGAATTGGACTAATGTGCTGGAATGGTCAAATTCACTATAAACTCACAAGAAGATCCACACGAATTTCTAATGTACTTACTACAAAAACATATCTATAAATGAAATCTTCCGGATTTCATACATGTGGAAACATACATGCAATCTCTGCAGCCATGTGGCACAGGAACAAGTCCCTAATGAATGCTTCGTGTATGTATCTATACCTAACTATGAATCCATTCCATTTCAGCAACTTGTACAAAATGCAAATCATGGCAGATTATGTATTACCTGCAATTCAGATAATCGCTCCACCTTGCAAATACAGACACATAGTAAATACGTAATAGTAATGCTTTTACGTTACAATACAGATGGTACCAAAACAACTGTAAGCTGTCTGGATTCACACATGCTCAAGTATCACTTGGTAAGAAAACCTTCACAACAATAGGTATAATCTACCACGCAGCAGCCACAACCAATGCAGGTCACTACACGGCATATATAAAAAATAATTGTGGATGGTTCAAATGTAATGATAGTACCATTACTCTAAAGCAGAGATTACCAGCAAATCTTGTAAACGCTTACTTAATATTCTTAAAACCAAAATTTAATACGTAGTCTGTGTATGAACATAAGCAAAACTTCAACTTCAAAACTGTGCACAACTAGAGTACGCCAACATGTATCTAATTGCCCCAAGATTCTGCAACAAGCAAACAGATACATAAATACCACTAAAATGTAACGAGAAATACACAGTTAGAATACGCCAACAGGTATCTAACTGCCCCAAAAATCTGTAACGAGCCAACAGAGAGAAGATTAGCAAGAAACAAGAAATAAACAGTAAAACAATGAAAGAAATATATTGTACCACAACATAGAATGTTTTTTTTAATCCAGCTTGGATTTCTTTTCCCACAGACCCAATGATTTAGAAAAGAAACACAGAAACTTTGCAAATTGCGCAGTACACTGGTTTTAACTATAGTACTTGCAAATTATTAAATATGAGGGTCAAACAAATACAGAAATGTCTATTATGCAATGCAATAACTCATTATCAACTACCTACTCTAACATATCATCTTTTCTTTTACCACAGAGATCAAAAAAGTATGTCTGGTCCAATTACCCATGTCATGAAAAAACTGCATTCAACCACAAAAAACTCAACCAGTAAGTATAAAATAAATAGACTCACAAACACTGCTGCAGAACACACCCATTCAAGCAAACATCTAACCATACACCCCAATCCAAAATGTTAACTTGGGTATCTTTTGACGCAGTCCTTGTTACAAACTCTACAATCTTAACTGCATAGCCTAGCCAAAACTTCACATACAAACTCTACAAATTAAACAGTACACCAACATTTGGGTTGTGGATATTTGATGGGTGTTTGATTCTATGGGTGTGTTATGCTGCGGTGGTTTTGGCTAGGGCCTCGTGTTTTAGGCCCTAGCCACAACCACTGCAACATAACACATCTATGCCACCAAACATTTTGACTGTGGTATGTGGGCTGCTTATAGGGTATATTAATTAATATCAATGCTCTACTAACAACCCAAAACCAACATCATACTACAGTAAAATAGCTAGCAGTGCATTTATTATGTCCGCATGGCGAACACACCAGGGACACCTGCCACCTAAACAAATACAGTATTTGCCCCATCTCTTACTCCCCAACCCTCACCAAGCACTCCTGTACACCAACACACTCTCCAAAATCGCATTTTGTCTCTGTTCGCCGCCGCAGATCCAAGATGGCGGGCGCATTGAAACAATGTGACGCACCTCACGCCTCACTTCGGCCAATCAGCGAACACGTTGCGTGTCCACGGACATAATGAAAGTCTATCAACCAATCGTTGTCCTGCCCACGGAGTGAACAGGGAAGTGTGTCGGCGGGGCGGACAGAGCTATCACTAATTTTCTTGCATTACATTTTTGTCTTTTAAAAAAAAAACTACGGATGGATTTACACCATATTAACAAAAGCACACTTTCCGGACTACGCCACCACTCCTGCCACAAATTTGGTGGAAATCCATCCAGCGGTTTGAGCTGTAGGCTCATATAATATGTTGGGTAGGAATGAAACCCCAGGTAGGGGAGTCCCTGGATCCACAACTCATGGGAGGCCCAACACCTCCCTTCTTGCCAAAATGAATACTGCAGGAGTCCAAACAAACCACAAGTTCAAACTGTGGTTTAATTCTGGTCAGAAACACACAGGGATGTGCGCAGGGAACAAATTCCAAACGCTCTTTCACTCAGAGCCTGGCTGCAGGCCCTTTTCTGAGACAAAGTGCCCTGCTGACATCAGAGCTTGGGCCACTTCCCAGAACCTTTGATTGGGTGCTGAGTGATTGGCCACATATAGCTCCCTTACAGAAATAATTTTCATTGGCCTACATTGTCAGAGGGCTGGCCTGGCTGTTTCCCAATTATCTAATTCCAAAATGTTGCACTGTGAAGGTCTTTCCATCGGTTTAGCTGATGTCCCAGGATTGAGACAAAATGTTCTCTTTGCTCTTTGTCGGCTTGAAATGTATCTTGCAGAAGTAAAGGTGACTGTTTTATTTCTGTGTCATAATTATGTGTGAATCAACACTGCGTTTTTAGTGCGCTCGCTTTCAAATGCAACATGCAGGTGTACTTGTTACACAGTGTTGCATATTATGTCTGGCCTTGGTGAAATTTGTCTTTCGTTCTCAAGACAGGACCTTGCCTTGCTGTTGGGTCCACTGAGCCACGTGTCCTGTCTCCTTACTCTGGGGGTTTCCAGCTCTGAATTAGCTGTATTTTATAAGAATAATGTTGTCTGCGATTCAGTTCACTGCCGTTCAGAGAAAGGAATTTTATCTGTCACACAACCTTGGCTGAGAGCCTGGATTTGCGAGGTGCATTCCTGTTGTCTGCACGGATCCCAGCGCTGCTGGACTTCACTGAGACAAGTGTATTTGATTGTAATGTTCCTGAACCCAGTCATGGCTTCCACTGTGCCATTTTATATACATGAATTCATTAGTTATAGCGCTGTTAGTTGGTCCAGATACTTTTGCTTTTCCATAGGGTTAATTCATGTGAGCATCTGCAAGCATTTAAACAGGAACTCTTGTGTTTTGTAGATTCCTGCATGGCGGTATTGCTGCATTGAGACTAGAGACAAGATAACAAAAGAAATGACAGTATGTATGTGTTTCTGTCTTCTATCTACAGAACTGTGCATCCTTGTGCTTCATGTAATAATGTGTTTGAGTGGTTCAGTACGGATGGCACGTGTTTTTCATGTCTAACATGGCTATGTCAGGAGGGCCCTAATGGCACTGAGCATGTCTTCTTAGCGCTTTAATTCAAGACTGTCAATTGAAGTGTCTCTTCTAGCACCCAGAGCTCTTCATCCACTCTGGGCAAGATTTGTGTTGCTTTCAGGTTGCAGTGTTGGTGAAGTGGGTATCTTTCAGCATATTTGTCACCCATGTGCACTGGGGACTAGTGCAAAATGGGGAGTGCGTTCATAATTCTTTCTGCTCTTCTTCCTGTTCATGTGTTTGGGGGAAGCGGGGCAGAGTAGATTTGGACTCCCCTCAAATATTTCATAAACTGTCATGTAATAACATAAAAACCCACACACACTACATATGCCAGCAAAAGGACAGTAATGAAATACAAATGTTAACACTACATCAAATATGTTTATTTAGTGTAATTAAATTCCCAACTGTTACAACATACAAATCCAAATAATGCAACTCTTTCACAGTAAAATTTATTTCAAAATACGCAAAACAATTGCGAGGTGGCGTTACTATGAGTGTGATTTAGGTGTGAAATAGTTATACCCTTTGCAGAAACAGTATATTGCATTGTAACCTTAATGTTGATATGTCTCATGCTCGTTAACTTGAAATGTATGTTTTTTGGGTGTTTAACCTTTACTCTTTTTAATTTCTCTCTCTCTCTCTCGCTATAAATATAATAGTGCGACAGTCACCACAGTATAGTTAAAGTACAATGTGAGTACTAGACAAAATAAAAAAATAAAAATCAATATAAAAACATTTATAGCAGCACTGTGTGTACATTCTTTTATAAAAGAAAGGAAAAGCATATAGAAAAGATTTGTGGACCATTTGTAAGTGGCACTTGGTGTGTGCAAGTTTAATATGTTGGTAGAACATGCATACTTATGCCCTTTTCAACTATAGCTGCTTATCAAGTCTTGTTTTTTTTCTTTCATTCTATGACTTGTAATACCACTTCTCGCATTACACAACTCGGACTAGAAGTCCCAGAATGCCCCCAAAAAAATTACGAGGCCTGGACTGCAAGTTATAAAAAAGTGTCACATTTATAGTACATGAAAAATGGAAAATGTTGCACATTTACAAATATTTCTTTATAGGAGCATTTAAGCAATGCATGTATACATTTACAGCAGCACTGTATGTAACTTATTTGTAAAACAAAGAAAAAGTAGATACAAAACATGTATGCAACATTTTTAAATTCCACTTAGTATATTGAAGTTTAATATCTTGATAGTACATGCACACTTGCTAACGTGACCCATTCCAATCTGTAGGTGCTTATCCAGTCCTACTTTCTTCCATGCATTTTGGGACTTATAGTCCACGTTTTCTAAAACAAAACTTCATAAGCACCTACACATTGCAATGGACCATGTTAGCAAGTATGCATGTACTGCCAACATATTAAACTTCAACACACCAACTGCCTCTGACAAATGTGCAACAAATCTTTTACATCTGCTTTTCCTTTCTTTTATAAAAAAAGATACACAAAGTTCTGCTATAAATGCTCATCTGTATTTTTTTACTTTCATTAAAATGCTCCTAAAAGGCAACATTTTTAAACCATCAGCATTTTCCATTTGTCGTTACATATACATCTCGCACTTTCCAACCTCACTCATTACATCCCTTACACTGCCACCATTCTCCACCTGCTCACACATATGTGTATACCACCATAGTATATATACAACACTTCTCCTTACATGTAAAGTACTCTTCTTTCCGAACCTCTAATATAAGATACCAAGCCAATCTGCAACAAAAATCCACCATTGCATTAACACTAGGCCACAGTTTCAGATTCTTTAAAAACACTGCAACATATTACAAATATATTACACCACAAACATAGCACTTTTCCTATAAGTCAGCAGCACAAAATAGCCTACATATGCACCTTTTTCTCACACCCATTTTCCCCTATTCCTTCTAATTTGCCAAACAGCACTGCTCGTACTCCAATTGTTTTAACAACATAGTTAACCCACTTTTGTACACCACCCATACCTCCTATCGTCATAAATAACAACCTTGCTTATTGAAATTACTTCACCACTACCACACATATCCACTATCGTTCTTTTACAATTGCAGGAAAAAAGAAGATTGCCAAAGACAGAAACTGAAAAAGAGTAAGTACATCAAAATTTCATGTATGTTTTTCTAATTGTAGCAATGTACTTCCACTATATATTAGCTTAGAGTATACTTTTTGAATCAACATTTACTTCACTCTTACTCATAATATGGCAACATTGGCACTCTTTCATTCCCATCCAAACAAAACCATTACACCCACTACTGTTTTCCTCAAAACATCATATTGTCCCTACTTATTCAAACACACCACCACTCCATTACTCACTAACCGAAGCCCATAAAACCTACACACACTTTTACTGTTACAACCTTCCCAACTATACTTATAATTCCACTACACAATCACACAGCACTCACTTAATCTCTACAATCACACCCACAGACTCATCCACAATACATGCACATACATTCCACAACTTTCAAACCCAAACTTTCTTTTTTCCCAACAGACAGAATGTAGAATGACTACTAAAAATCAACTCCATATAAAACAAAGAAAAATAGAGCAGATAAGAATACAAGCAAGCCATACAGCCATCTACCTCTAAAACAATTTATAGAAAATGTTAAAACAAAACAGCTAGTAACCTCACTCAACAAAACGAAGCCAGCAACAACTAAAAAAAGTGTGGCTCCTCTTCCAAAACCTAAAAGTAAAAAAAGATCTACAAACAAAAGCAGACATACTATTAACCTAACACTATATCTACCAATGTTACAATAAAGCATTCCAAAAAATAGATTTCTCCAAATATTTTACACCGTAGAGTTATTCACAATCTTACAAAGGCATCTGAAAGGTCCTGATTTGCCCTTAAAAACTACAGCAGAATCCTCTAAGCTTTAATTGACAGTGCATTTCTACTAAAGAGAAAGTTGTTTTATATTGATTTGAAACAGAATTAAACCACTAACTAAATTATTCATTAAATTACAACAAGTACTTCTAAACAGGAGCACTAACAATATAGATATATTTTTGAACTTCTGTGAAGGTAAATGGGTTCACACAACAAGCACAGAACCATATTTCAATGAAGAGGCTTGTAAACAAAAACACAACAACCCAACTGCCATGGACAGTAATGGCTGAGGGTATGAAATGGTAGGAGACAGCAATGTGGCAAAAGAAACCCTTCTAGAATAAACATCCTCAACAATCTTTCAACCAAGTATTCCTTTCACCCAAACAAACTGTCCAGTGTATAATTGGACATTCAGCTCAATGTGTAATATATGCCAACAATCCTTTAAATCTTTACGACAATTCCTCGATCACTATGAGAAACTAAAGGACAAAACTAAAATGAAAACTTTACAAACCATGGAATCTTGTCCAGTGCGCAGCTTCACTGGACTTTGAGGACATGCATTAGTCTGCAATTGAGGAACTCCTTTCACACATAACTTCCACCACATCACAATGTTAGCAACACACCATTCCGCTATACAGAATGTTGTGCTTAGACTATACTGTGCAAAAAGTACGTCTCTGTTGTCGCAGAACTTTTTATAAGAAGAGCACAGCAATAGTAGAGATGGCCTGCAAAATACAGGACAATAAGGAATCCCAATGGTTCAAATTAGCTTTATATCTAACAGCAGAAAATAGATACAATATAACTGACCTTCAATGCTACTGCTATACAAAGCTTGACAATACCCAAATGCCATCACATGCTATTACAAATAACTTAGAAATATTCCCACTTCCAAAAGCTCGTCAACAACTTAACTAGTATGAGAGCATTAAATCCAAACAATACACCCATTTCAAGGTATGATACGTCTTCAACTGAAAACAGCAAAATTGCCTGCATCTGAGTTACTAAAAGGCATTTGTGGCAAAGTAGTATATTTACCATTAGATCTTAAAGAAAATGTAGAAACTCTAGGAGTACAACAGCCAATAGATCAAACTTTGATTGTTCTAGTTAATGGTGTACCAACAAAAGAAATTGGCAACAACTAGTCGATATAAACAAAGTTAGACAAGCCCTACAATATCTGAAAGAAAACAATGAATACTACAAAGATATAAGCATACAGGAAAACATAAGAGAAACCACCCAAATGATTCAACATTCACCAGCAATTGGCTAATTTGAACTTGTAGATCCTGTTACTGCAGCCAACATTTTAGACCAGTATACAATTCACCCACTAGACTCCAAAGACACCATTGAAGATGCATTAGTAACATATCAAATGTTTCAAGCCAAAGGATTACCAATGAGCATATTGGAAAAAAGCATAGAAGGACGTTCTTTTCCTCTACTGTTTCCTGTAGGAAAAGGAGGAAGATATGATGAACGATCCGCACAAATTGGTGCATCAGAATATCGCTCTATACAAATGTTTTCTGAAAACCCCAGATTCAGAGAAAATGTAGAACACATTTTCCACCTCATGTTCGAAAGTGAACTAGCAACTCTATGATATGAAGTTGCACACACATTAAAAACAGGTTCAAAGTTTATAAACATGTGCACTACCCAACTGCTTCATAAAATGAGACAAAGATGAAATTTTGCAGTCAAGTATCACAAATCTCTTGTCAAACATGCATGGTACAAAGGAATACTGGTTCCGACTTCACGATGTTGTATGCTAAGGAACATAGTCCTACCCACATGGTTTATTAAGTTGTGCAGAGTATGCATGGGATGACTTGCACAACTTCAAACCAAAATAAAGATGGAATAGATAAAAAAACAAAACTCTGTTCTCTTGACCCTGCGAATGTACCAGGGTACTTTCACCATCGCTTCATTGCCATGCCGCACCTCATCTGCAATAGAACTACCCGTTTGCTCAGAGAAGTGCAACACATCTTTTGGAGAAAAGAATATCAATCCTGAGGGGCACCACATATCCACATGCTCTTTTGGGTATACGATGCTCCCAAATTTGGCCAT
Organism: Ambystoma mexicanum; assembly: GCF_040938575.1. NCBI lineage: Eukaryota > Metazoa > Chordata > Amphibia > Caudata > Ambystomatidae > Ambystoma > Ambystoma mexicanum. Next base: position 412,294,655 of record NC_090922.1, on the reverse strand, counting down.
GACAGTGATGCTGGTGTTTTACAGTTTATTGAAAAATACATTACCTGCAACCTCCCTTCAGATACCACACACAGTGACCTACGTACACAAAACGTACGTTTCCAAAAACATAAGTGTGACAAATACCTCTGACATAGGCATGTAAACAAATGTAAATATTGCTATGCCAAATGTCGCTTTGGCTTCAGTGTGCTATCTGTGATGCAACAAACTTCTTGATACAAAGATAATTTCTTTGAATTATTTTAAGCACACACATTGTCTGCACTAGAGGTGTAATATTTTAGGATAGAAGCTAGACAATACTATTAGTGTAGATTCATGTCAGGACAAAATGATGGCTGAAATTATGCATTCTGAGAATTGTTTGGAGCAGGAGAGTATATGCGTAGACTCTGCATGACTCAGCCATATTTTAGGACAAGATAAAATACTAATTGGAAAGAAAATATTTCAGAGTTGTACAGAGCAATGCGATTTTATTCTGTGGTTGTGATGTCTGTGCTCATTTTGGATGAGAGGAACTATCTGCCATGATTTGTGACAAGAAAAAAATTTAGTAAAAAAAAAGGTCTAAGAATTATATTGCACAAAAAGTTTACTTCCACTACAGATACTGGGTATGCCAAATCTTGCTGATGATTACAGACAGCAAGTTGTGAAGTAACACATTGTAGAAATGTTTGGAAACTAGACATAATTTCAGTATTTGTTCCAGGTTTTGTGATGGACATGAAATAATAATGCTTGGGATTTATGACAAAATGAAATACCAATTGCACAGACCCATTCTTACAATTGTTTATAGGCAGGAGATTACATTTAATCATTGCAGAGTGTTCTTACGGATGGTGATGGTCAACAGTTTCTAGTGATAAGGATTTGTGGCAAGACAAAATACAAGTTGGGGAGGTAAATGTTTAGCATTGTTTGTATTCAGGAGAGTACATTCAGTGGCTGTAATTTTGTGTGCTATACTTTTGTGATGACAAAATACTAGTTCAGAATAAACATTCTTACAGACCACATTCATTGGTTATAACTGAGGGTACCATATTTATTGGATAAGGAAAACTACAAGGTGCAAAAATCAATCTAATCATATTTTGAAGCAAAGATATAATAGTCAATGGGCCTCATTACGAGTCTGGCGGTAACTGCGGCGGTAAAACCACCTGGTTACCGCCGGACTCGTATTACCATTCCCCATCCGTGATTACCGGGGCACTACAACCCCGGTTTTCCGGGAATCACGGAGGCGGAATGGTGTTAATCCCAATCCCATTCCCATTGAGTCTTATGGGACTCGATAGGAATGGGGATCATGGAAACACCGACAGCATCTCGTAATGCTGCCAGTGTTTCCTTGTCCGCCTGCAGGCGGGCGGTGTTAAACCCGCCAGGTCAGACCTGGCGGGAACATCACCTCCCGCCTGCAGGAGTCGGGATCAGGCGGTCCGGAAACAATGGTGGCGCAGGTTTACCGCCACCGTTATTTCCGGACCGCCTGAGTTATAATGAGGCTCAATGTCTCTAGTGGATGTGATCTATGAGAAAATATATTAATCATACCAATTTGTGATGAGACAAGTTATCGTTTATGAAGTAAAACATCTTAAAATTGGTTCCTGGTGGGAGATTACAGTCCTTTCTTGGACTGGGTGTTCCAACAAGAAAAAAACTGTTGAAAATGTTTGCAACAAGACAATATACTCTCCATTCGGATGCATTTATCTATGGACACGCAGGCAACAGCCTTGAAAATGAGCAATTATTGAACTTTCAACCAGACGGTAATTTATTATCAACTTCCATTTTCCAATCCAAGACCTTGAATTCCTTTCATGCCTTGAGAAGAAACCTTAGGGTTCGAAACACTTGTCGGCTGACCACTCTCTAGACTATTTGTCTACCCTATGTATAATAAAAAACAACCTTTCAGACACAGCATCTGGCGTGTAATTTCTTGTAATCACAAGACTTTATGAAAATTAATCACAGCAAGGTAACCAGGAACTTTAACTCTCTCATTATGAAAGGTGTTGGGTTCACCTTTTCACACCTATGACCTTGCACAGAATATTTAGAGATTACAAGAATGCAAATTGAGCTCAGCACAGGAGTGTTCTATCCTAGAGCCAATTTTTCCCTCATCTAGGACAATATACTAGATGTAAAGAAATATTCTGAGAATTGATTGTGGAAGAAACATACATCCAGTGTCTATACATGTGATATTATGTAATACTAGCTGTGCAGAGCATTATTCAGAATTGATTGTTAGCAGGAGAGTACACTCAATGGATTCAATTGAGTGTGCCATTTTTTTAAATTAAACAAAATACTAACTGAGAAGAATAACTCTTAGAATTGGAGGGAGGCATGTGAGTACAGTAAGTGGTCTTACCTGAATGTGCCATCCATTTATAACATGACAACATATTTGCAAGGAAATCATTGTTAAATGATTTGGTGCAAGGTTGTACTTTCAGTGACTCTACAGGGCCTGGCAACCTTTTGGGCTGAGAGAAAATAATACTTGCAAAGATTTCCAATTAAAGACATTATTAATTATGAAGGGACATTTTTAACATTGTGTGGCGGCAGGAGAGTACATTCGGTGGCTTTAACTGATTGTGTCATCTATTTGCAATCACACAAATTATTTGCAAAAAAGTCTTAGAAGTATTTGGTTTAATGAGATTACACTCAGTGGTTAAACTGGATGTGCTAATGTGCTAACCTTTTAAAATGGATGAAAAAATACAATAGTTGGAAATATTTTATTCGTGGTGAGATAAAATATTAGTAGAAAGGGAACCATTCTTAGAATTGGATGAATATAAGAGATTACTTTCAGTGCTTGTACTGTGTGTGGTAATTTTCTGTTGCAGATATGAGAAAATAAAAATGTATAATACTTGTAAATGGAAGAAAATACATTTGCATAGGAGAATACTTAATACTTTAAATGTTCTGAGGCAGGAAATTACATTCAGTGTATTACTGAGTATAGCAAAACAAAAGAGGTGATGGCTGGAAGGCTTAGAATGAATCTTAAACTCTGGCATTGCTCTGGGCAACCCTCCAGACCGCCATTCTTCGCTGACCATCTCATTACAAAAGCAGAAAGACCATATACAAATGAGGCTTGCTCCCACCCCGAAAGGTGCAGTCCAGCCTGAACTGCAATGTCACATCCGTTGTGCACAAGACCGTGCAGAGAAGCTTGATTCTCTAGGCCCAGCAGACACGGGACCCAGGTCTGGGCATACTTGTCCCATATAGCAACATAAATGTTTTGAGAACACAAAACACTAGAATTGTTGGTAATGTACTGAGTATTCTAATTTTCTGTGAGAGACCTTAGAAAATACTTGTTTTTAAGATTTGTGACAGGAAAGACTAGTCACAAAGAAAAATTCTATTTCTTTGAAGAAAGTAGTTCACGTTCAGTGAAAGTAACTTATTGTGAACCACATTCTCCATTTTTGTTGTCAGTGTATTGAAGTGACTATTTGATTTGTCAGCATGTATGGAGAACCTAACAGTGAAGGTAGGAAGGCAGTTATTTTGATGTACAGCGTTTTACCTTTGTATTAACCAGTCTCTAAATCCTTGGAATACCACATCTTGCCTCCCAGGTTGCCCATAATGCAAACTTATAAGCATTTGTGGAATTGGCAGATCAGTGGATATGCAGATGGGAATTCACATATTTCTTTGAGTTTGTGGACCAGCAGGAAAAAGTCTTCAAACCTGCAAACATGTATAAACATAATTAGATATGTTTAAGCAATACCTTATAACCCCTCCAAGGTACTTGCCCAATGGAAAACAGCACACAAAGAGCTCCAGCAGACATACAGGCATCCATGCCAGCAGAGAAACCAAGGTAGAGTAAAAAATGGCTGACAGCCTTCTTATGCCTTTATGCGCCATTCCACCTAACTCTAGTAACAACCAACCAGCAAAGAGACCAAGCCCTGAAATAATAGCTACAGCCAACAATCCAGGATAACCTCCAAGGGGTGAGGGACCTGCCCTTTTAAAATCAAGCCCTCACAGACACAGGTTGGCAGCCATGGGGAGGGCTGGCAGCAGGAATTCTGGAGTAGTTGTTTAAAAGTATTTTTCAGAGTAAAGAAGGATACAATACTGAACATATTAAGAAAAGGTTTATTAAAGATTGAGGAAAGGGAAATGTTAAGAAGAATTAACAGATTGACCTATACAAAATCAGTCTGATGGCACCCTGGGGGGAACCTGAGTTAAGTAGGAGTAGCAATATATTAGGGCAGAGACCGAGGAGTATCAACAGCAAGAGTGAGCCAACAAGTATCATCTTGGAAGCTGACAAGAGGACAGGAATATAGGAGACCACAGCTCGTTGAGGGAAAAGAGCAAGGTGGATAAAGAAAATGAGGAAGTCAATTTTATTGAGCAGATAGATTTTGGCAGTGTCAGAAGAAAGAAGGTGGAAGAGAACAGCTCAGTGATGAAGATTAGTGAGATTGATAAAGAAAGAGTACATTAGACTATTGTCAGGGAGATTAAACCAGTTTACGGGACTATAGGAACTAACAATTTGAAGATAGATTATTCTATAGTCTAGAAGGCAAGATATCCTTGATGAAAAGACCTTAGAAGGAAAGAGAGGGTTGTAAGTAAAGGAGGGTGATGACCAATCTTTTAAAGAGAATTGGAAATGTAAAGACAGGCAAGACCAGGAGATGCAGGACAATATTAAAAACATAGGTTTGGTGAAAGTCCTATGCCATCTGAGAGGAGACAAAACCTCATACAATTTCAGAGAGAAGACAGAGAGGCAGCGGAAGACCGGCTTTAACCAGGGGACATGTAAGGTACAAGATGGCAAACCTACATGATGGGACAGAAAGGAAGAATAGCAACATACAGGCCCGGAAAAGTGTTCATGGTAAACCCCAAGGGAAACAGGTGGGAAGAGCAGGGACAAACTTCTCTGCCAAAACCCACCAGGGCAAAGCAAATACTCACAGAAGCACCAAACTGAGGCCCAGCCAGACAGAGAGTTGCGGTCAGCTCAAAAGCAGAGAGCCATGAATCCACAACTGGTGAAAGTTTACACTATGAGTTAAGATCAATGGACAGGTCAAACCCCACCTGCCCTTTGGATTAGACTGAATATTGTTTTAAGGACCTTTTTAAAATTGTACCTGCGTTTGGGACTGAAAGGAACTTTGGGCTGCTTTGATTTGCCTCTTCACTTAGTTTGGGTTATTGGAACTGTTTACTATAACTTTTGTTTTGGTAGACCTCTTTGGGTAAGTGGAGAAAACCTAAGTTTTTTTCAAAGACTGGCCATTCTTTTGTCTTCTTATCCTGGCCCTTGTAGACATTATCATCCTAACACTTTACATTTTGAGTTAATTCATGAGAATTACAAACTTTGTGTCTGAGTCTCCCCTTTGAAAGCTTTGTGTTAAACCAAGAAACGTACACATAACATGGTCTGTTTGCAACAGTACCAATGTTGGCAGAGTGTGCTCTGTAAATTCAAGGCATTGATTTCTCATTCAAAAGCATTACATCTCACCACCTGCACTCTGCTCAAGAACATGAGAGGCTTGGATTAAATTGAGTAACACATTTGTGTTTAGCCATATGATTCAACAACAACCGTGGAGCACGGATGAAACCAAAACTCCCCATCTTCAGCTTTTGCACCAATAGCCAATCACCATGCCACCACAACCTGTACTGTTACTCCAGAAAACCTTACCAAACTGCCATAGCCTTAGTGACTGACTGCACGGTTGACTGGCTGTAATAGTATGTGTAGCCATGAATGGCTGTGCCACTGTGTTCTGTTCTTGAGTTCTGCTTCTTCTATTTTACAGATACAAGAGAACCACATTCCATTGCTCACTGAATTGGAACTAATGACAAACCATGGAACAGTGGCAGAGGGGAGAAGAAGGGTTCATGCTGTGTGTAAGGGCACTTGAGAGATGGTTCTGGATTATTTGCTGGGTTTTGGAATTGACCCGCAGTGACCGCCAATGCTGTAGCAGCATAAAGCATGAATAACCAGCTATTGTTCAACATTTTTACTTCATGTCAAGCAGACTTCAGCTTTTCTCCCATTGCAGAGAAAATGCTACTTTTTACATCCAAATACAATAAGCTATTGCTATTAATGAATGGTCAAAAGAGTCATCTACCTGATGCAATGGGATGTAAAAGATGAAATTTGGTGAAATTACAAAAAGTGTAGCAGAATGATGAGGAGAATTGATGCATTATACCAGAAAGGTGGCAAGGTTTAGGCTGGGGATTTAGAGGTGTTAAGGCTGGCAGGAGTTTGAGAAGATTCCATGCTATTGGAGACCAGAAAAGGGGTTGTAAGGAGATTACAGGACTTACACTATGTAATGGAAGAGGCTGGTCTGTTTGGTTAAACAAATCTACATTTTTTGGCCCAAATTAAAAGCAGTGCAAGGATGGGTGCAATTGAGTGAGTATGGAAAATGATAACTGACCCACAGATTTGGAAATGTGGTATTCTAACATGAGACTAATTTGGCATTTCCCCTCACCTGCCCATTAATCAGCAGTGGGGGGAGGAAGGGGGATCCAAAGAGTGGCAGTGTTTTGGCTCACATTGTTGAATTTCAAAGTCTATAGAATATGCTGTTATACTGTTGACCTTGAAATCAAACAATGTGAGCAAGGTCGGACTGGGGCATAATATTGTCTTGGGCACCAACGAAAAAGTGGCCCAGAATTGCAAATGAGAATTCATTCCTTTTTTGACACTGTTTGAGTGGTACCCAAGGGGGAGGTTTTTGATGAAATGTGATGCATAGTGTACATTTTTAAGAATATTTATTCAACAACACTGTTTAAAACCATTAGCCGAATAGTGAAATAACTGATCAAACTGGCCCCCATTGGCCAAAAAAGTGCTCCACTTTGACCCCAAAAAACTAGGCCACCCAAGCATTTTGCGTTTTTGGTTCAGCCATGGGCCTATTGCCCTATAAGCCAGTCCGAGTCTGAATGCTAGCCAGTAATATCTTGTTTACTTACAAAAACACAAATTGCATAAAAAAGCCACAATTTGTATAATAAAGAATATAATTATTATTTTGGCTTTTCATGTTGCTATAAGGACTGGCTTTAATTTTCACATCCTGAATGGTAAACTATAAGTCCCAGAATGCAAGATAAGCCAACCTAAAAAATCTAGTTAACCCCACTGTACTTTCTTTCAGTGATTTAAGTCGTCCATTAAAAGAAGTTTTGTAATAAACAAAGATAGATATGCAGATTCGATCTCACAACCTTCCAGCTTGTTGTTATTCATGATGTTGAAAACATTTAATTAGTGACTTAAAGCAACTTAATTTTTTGCATGTCTGGATAGTCGGCATCACAGATGCAAACAAATCTTAAATGGGAGCTTTGTGTTGCTCACTTTAACTATCACATATTTGCAAGATAACTGGTGCTTTGTGAGCTCTTTGAGTTGGAAATGTTTTATTATGCATATGAAAGGCTCTGCCACTTATAAAAGAAATGTATTTGTAACTTGAGTACCTTAACAACCTGCAGAGCCACAGACTGTATGTGTGTGCAGGTGTATGTGGTGTGCGCCTAGCTGTGATTGCTAGACAGACACACACACACAGCGTCTAATGTGTCTTGGGAATCTGGCAGTGCTTGAATTCTATATCTGGGACGGAACAGGCGAATAAAAAAGCATCAAAGACGGGTTTGTTGAGCCTTTGAATTGAATGTATGCTCTGTAAAAAGTGAACAGACTAATAGTACAGCGTACCAATGAATTATTCCATCTTCGTAAATCAGAAAGTTGCAGAATCCAAGCGATGATTTTCAACCCTGAAACGTATTAAAACATTCCTAAGAAATGCAATGACCGAAGACGGACTTAATGCACTGGCTATGCTGTCTATTGAAAAGCAATTTATCAGGGAAATTCCGGAAATCAATAAGCAAATTATTGAGAAGTTTTCATGTCTTAAAAATAGGCACGCAAAATGTCTCGACAAGAAGGGAGCAAGAGTGACAACAGACCGTGCATGTTCAATTGTATTCAAGACTTGTAAAATGGCCCATAGGTTCTTCATTACGTTGCAAACCTTTGTACATGTAAAATCCTGATTTGGCTTTTTACAGTGCAAATGAGCAAACAAGCAAGGCCCATAGATAAAGGCCCCTGTCCATGCCACAAGCACCCCTTCCTCGACCAGGAGAAGGCAGGAATCCTCCCACCCTGATCCCTATGCTGCAGGAGCAGCTTGCAGCAGCAAAGCCATAAATAACTTTCAGAAGCAGAGGAATATGCGACTACATTGCCATACTCATGTTTTATCTTGATGAGAAGCCACTTGCAGATAATAATATTGCTTTTCCTGATTCCTGGTGCAACCGTGCGCAATCCGCGCTTTATTCATTAGTAAAGAAAACCTGACCCCAAAATGGTCGGCACAACATCGGCTCACTGCCCATACTGAGGCTGTTTCCTGGCTGCCTAGCAACAGGCACCTTGTTAGGCCAATTGTGATCATCAGCAGGTGGAAGCCGGCCCCAACGAGCAAGGCTCCTAGAAAAAGGCCCCTGTCCATGCCTGTCGGTGCCAGAAGCGCCATAGGATGCCTCTTCTGAGGATTTAGACTGGTTCACTGCGCACCGTCCGACTTCACACCACAGGCCCCCAAACCACTATGCACACCCGAGCTTTAATTCATTGACAACTATGTGCTTCTGCTTGACCATGCAACAACTTTTAACTGCCTATACAGTGCTCACATCTCGGACGTTATTAGTCAACCTCCTTAGACAAATGATTTTTGTCTACTTATCGTTATAATGAGTACATCTGCACGCCGTAAACTTATGATGTATGGTTCTATTGCCTAATTGTCTTTTAATTATTCCTGTTGTGTACTACTATGAGCTATCAAGTCCCGCCACATTATGCCTAGTCATATACTTTTTCTCCCTATCTGAACTACAAACTCCCTCATATCCAGGAAACCAACTATTTACAGCATAGGTTTTTCCCTATGGAACTAATACCTACCACGTATAGATGTATCTTGAATATACAACCATAATATTCCTTCTGTGTGGCTAGCCCTTTGCTACTACCATATGTTCTTATAGTACTGCTAAATTGCATCACCTGTCACTTACTACTGTTATACTCACGAGGTACCCATTACTGCCAGCCCAGTGTCTCTGTGTCTCTGTGCTCTTCAGACCTTGCTCTTATTAAGGTTTCAATTAATTGACTTTCTCGACCGAAGTTCATGGTGGCAGCAGAAATAGACGCTCTTGCAATCTTTGATGTGCACTGGCACTTACTCTCATTCAACACTAATTGGACCCCCTCTCATCCTAAGCATAATAACCCAACAATATACCCAACCTAAAGCTCCATTAGTAAGCCCATCAGCTACAGCCAAGCCTAGCCTTAATCATGATCTGCCCAGCCCAGGACAAGCCTATACCCCCCGTGAAAACTCTAACCATGACTAAATCCCTTCCTCCGGCTAACTCAGTAAAACCTACAGATTTCCTACCCAAACGTCAACTTTCTCAGAACTTAACCTCACCCACACCTGAGACAACTCATACAGCAAATACTACCCTGACCTCTATCTAGTGGTTACTCAAATTTGTGTCTCGGCCCATTCCAAACATTCCTTGCCCATTTAGCTTGAGGAACTTCAGACTAAGATCAAGAAGTTCAATGTTCTCAGACATCGACTGCAATAAAATGTCTCTCAAAAAAAAAATCAGATAGAAACCTGACCAAATCTAGAACGTCAAAAAGCAAACATAGCAGAAACACTCCGCTTGACAAGCTGTTAGGCTCAGCCACCCCCTCATACAAATCTGTCCAAGCCAACTCCATCATACCTAAGCCTGAGTCACCACTCATCAGGTGTGTGCTCATTAATGCAAGGTCAATTATAGCCCATGCACTGGAGATTGCCACCCTCATCATGTGCAACAACCTCGACATATTAGCAATTTCAGAAACATGGCAGCATGCAGCAGCAGGCCTAACTCTATCATGGGCCATCCCAAATGTCTGCATGATCCTCAGAACTGACAGAGAAAGTGCGAGAGGAGGCGGAGTAGCGATCATCACAAAAAACATTTGGGTATAAGAGAAATACCTATCCACCAACCACTCACTTCAGGTGAAATTCTCACTGTGAAAATACCCCTCACTGCCAATTCCACATTGACTTTACATCTCTTAAATAGACCCCCAGACCCAGTCTCATCCGTGGATGAGGAGATCACCCAGCCTCCCACCAACAACACTAAACTAGAGTCCAAAATTATCCTACTAGAAAACCTCAATTTAGGACATAACGGCCCAAAAGACAACAATGCCCTAGCACTAGCCAACACAATATCGGAACTAGGTTTCCCGAATTGCATCACCAACCCAACACACAAGGGCAGAACCCTTGATTGGATTGCTGATATCAATTAGGATTCTCTCAAACGCAGCCTGCACCTGGTCCGATCACCATGTGATCACCTTCACCATCCAGGATCAGCAGAAAGGATTTTTCCCCTACTTAACCCTATTATCAAACCTCATAACATTGATAAACTAAACCCTGCAGAGATGTGCAAAGCTAAACAATGTGCTCACCTTAATTCATGGTATACCTCCAGTCTAAAAAATGGATTTGGAAAAAAAATCCCTTGCAAACCAACAAAGAAAAATTTGTCACAGCATCAAAAAATTACAAAAATGCCATCCGCCTAACAAAAAGCGAGACCTACAATGAGAGAATTAGTAATGCTAAATCCACCACCAAAGAATTATTTTATTAGAATAATTAGAATCGCCTTTGACCCTGCAGGAACATGGCACCAAAGATGCCACTTGGTGTACTAATATCCAAAAAGCACTGTTGGACAAAATCTCTCAATGGATAACAAAAAAAAAAACAGTCTTTCCTCAGACGCCCAACACTTTGAGCATATTGAAGCTACTGTGAACCTGCCAACCCCTTTCCAGTTCACCCCAGTTTCAGTACCGAAAGTGACAAAAATAATTGAGAGCCTTAAACCATCAAAATGCCAAGGGGACGTATGCCCAGCCACGCTTATTAAAGATGTGGCAGGTGAGATCGCACCCTTCATCATGACTCTAATTAATGCATCCTTTGACACTGGAACAGTCCCCCACCAATTTTAAGGATACGTGGGTCCTACCACTTCTCAAGAAACCCACACTAGATCCCAATACACCTACCAATTTTCGGGCTATTATGACAGTTCCCTTCCTTCTTAAAACTCTGGACAGGGCGGCATACCGCCAAATACAAAATTATCTAGAACTTAATAACCTCCTTTGCCTTCCTCGGTCAGGCTTCAGACCAGGTGATGCCACAGAATCTGCTCTCATTGACCTTAAAATACAAATGGATGAGTTAATGGACAATGGGAGCATAGCTCTCCTTCTCTTGTTAGGTCTTTCTGCGGCCTTTGATTTGGTCAATCACAATGTCTTTTGCAAACATCTGACCACAGCTGCACATTTCTCTGCCAAAGCTGCATCCTGGATTAAATCCTTTCTCTCCAATAGAACCTTGAGAGTATTCTCTCCAACAGTGACAGCTGACCCAGCTCCAGTTCCATGTGGAGTTCCCCAAGGTTTGTGCATCTCGCCCACTTTGTATAATATTTTTACAAAGATTCTATTCGACTACCTCGACATTTTGGATGTCACATACACTAATGCAGATGACACCCAAACACATATCCCCCTTTCATGTTGTGTTCATACAATACTGATTGAATACTTTTGAATCAAATCTACCAAGCCATTCAGGCATGGATGGCCACTCGTGGCCTCTGCCTGAATGACAACAAAACTGAATTGCTATAGATTGGCTCACATAATCACCTAAACAAACTCTCAGAACAATTAAAATCTTTAACAGCGACAATAACACCACTGAAGTGGCTAAAGTGGTAAAAACGCTTAACATCCCAAAAGCCAATCACATTAACTTAACAATTTTGGAAAAACCTGGAACCAATGCATTCCCCGCAATCCCAACCATTTAATGGTAACATCTCTCAAACCTAGGTGCATGTTAATATTTAGTTTCTCACAATAAGCCAACATCCAAAACGGCCAACTGTCTCCAATCAACCACACAGTTTTCAAACGAGCCATGATATCTTCAGTATTTCTCTGTTTCCAGGAAAATGATTAGTAGTTTGGACATGTGGTAGCCACGATTAACCGGAATTTCGGGCGGAGTGGCATCGTATATTTGAGTGTTTTGTGGGATTATAAGAGACCTAAGGGAGTGAGAAGGACTATGAGGAGTAGAAGGGGGCTGGTAGCTATGTTGGGGACAGTTTTTGGAGTTTGCTGCATCAAAGTTTTGGCTAATAGCGGCGGCTACCAGCAGGCATGTAGGATGGGCTCTTCTATAGTCGCGTGTATCAAAAGCACTTGCGTAGGTGCGTCCATAATATGCTGTGTTTCATTTGTCATGGATGGAGCCGCAGGTAATCGCAACAACGAGGGGGGGTGTCCCAGGTGCGATTTCGATGACGCCGCATGATTGGATATTTTGGTAGCCGTGACTAAAGATATTTAAAAAAAAAAATACCTTTTATTTTTAAATATGTATTGGGTGTAGTGTTTGCAAACAGTGTAACGTTTGAACATTCTTTTTAATCAATAATAATGCAGGTGTACATACTTGAAAGGAGTAAATGAATATTTATCCACAATCTGTTGAAAACAAGTTTATTTGGGATGCAATGTGGTTGTGAGTTTTCTTCTAGTTTTAGTAATAATACATGGTATATCTTGTTCTGTAGCCACATTTTCTTCATTTCTACTCTCCATGATTAGTTTTAAATCTTCAATGCCCTTTTTTATTGCTTGTCTTTTTGTATGTTCATTTATTTATTTTAATTATATCAAGGAATCCATAATCAGATTGGTGGGTCCTTGTTGTGGTGCTTCCTTTCTGAATCTTCTAGACACTTGAATCACTTCTGAAACTGTTTGTTTAAAAATATTTCAAATTTTTTCAATCAAAATAATAACACTTAATATGTGGGTTTGTTGTACACACATTTGAAAGTTTGACAATAGGTAGATAAATGATGTGTTTGGTGACTGATATTTGTTAATTTATATGTAATTGTTAGTCACGTTTTACATGAATATATAGAATATACATAAGAAAATCCTGATTGTGGTATATCTTCTTCTGGAACTTTGCTTTGAGCGTCTTCATTTCTAATCACTTCTTCTCTAGGGTAGCCATTCCATGTATTGTTGCATTGTTCTAGTGGTACGGATAAATACTTCTTGTCAGTTCAGAATTAGAATTTGGAATTGAGGAAGATTAATGAGGAGAATGTGGAATGTTTGTGTTTCCTTTGTAATTGGTTGTTCATTGGTTGTGTGGTGTGTGGCTGCCAATAGGAGTTCAAGTACCTCAGATGCTGTTGAATTATATAGAGCCTTTGAGAGAATGTATTTCTTTTTGAGTGATGTTTATATATGCCAATAGCATTGTAGCTAGGTGAGGTGCACCCTTAGGAAACAGTTCTGTTTTTGGGCTATATGTATTGTTATATTTGATATTTGAAACATGAGCCAATTTCAGCAGAGGAATCTCTTTGTTCAGATGATTGTGGATTTTCTTTGGGAATAGGGTTAATAGTGATGTTGAGGACATAGGTGATGAGTTCTCAAAGCATTGGCTTACAAAGTGTTTTTGGTTTTATAATATTATATTGAGTGTTTGAAATGAGAGGTATATTCTGCGATTGTGGGGAAATCAAATTAATTAATCATCTAAAGAAAGAGCACAGACAAGCTTTTCAAAATGTTTTGAATTCATCATATAGGTGAATAGTATTTCTCTGATTGAACATTATGGTGAGGTGTTAGTAGAAGAACCCAAAGGTTCTTTTAAGAGCCAGCCAGAGACATTTTTAAGTATATTGGAAAAGGAAAATGCATTTGTTGTTCTTTTTTAAAATAGCTGTGGCTACGGTAGCAGTAAAAAAAACTTTGTGCCCTTTCAGGTGTTTGGCAGCTACTAGTACTGACCATGGTTCAGGCTAAGTCATGGGTATGAGCAGACAAATGGCACATCATGTATTTGAGGGTACAGCCTTGGCTATAACTGTCGCACCATAGCCCCGGGTACGAATGCACCAAACGGATGTTGTGGTCTTTGGTAGCCATGGGTTTGAGCGGGCAAATGGTATGTCGTGTATTTTTGGTGGGTGCAGTTGCGACTATCGTTATGGCATCGCTATACCCGTGACTACAGCCGGTTGCATTTTGGTGCAGTGATCATATTATATTATGGATGTTTTAGCTCAGATTTGAACATGTTTCTATTTGGATGTTTTCACCTGAAGTCTAATGTGAATTGAATTTGAAATTTTTCTGATATGCGTTTTGGAGCACATTGAAACATTTTTGTGTAGCCGCGACTATAGGTGGATTTTCCTCGTGTAACCAGGGGTTATAGCCGCGGGCATGTTATTGTTGTGTTATTGGGAAAAATTAGGAAGAAATACATTTTTTTTAATGTAGTGTGTTAATATTGTATAAAGTATTCTTTGAAGGATTGTGCTGAGGTTTATTGATTGATTGATATAGCTTGTGATAGAAATGTGTTTGTCATTTTACTTGTTTCCTTTCTACAGTCCTCTTTTTGTGCTATTGAATTGTGAAACTATGAAAGTGACATTTGAGTGAACCTTTGACAGTATAATTTCAGAACTCAGAGTATGGACATGTTCTGTTTTTGTCTCTGGTGAAGATCTATTCATTATTTGGTGCAGCTGAAGGTGAATGTGTGTTTTTATATATTTTATGTACAGTTTGAATTATTGTATTTGTAAGATAACTGTATGTTTAGGTGTCTCATTTGGTCACATTTATAAGTATTGTTTGCAAAGTGGGGTTTTCTATATTTTACTTCAGTGCTTTTAGGAGAGTGATGAAGCAGGATGACATGGTATGCTATGCTTATGTTTGCCAGAAATTATATATTGGCAAATAAAGGTTTTTTCTCAGTGACATTGGAAGATGTGATATGAATGAGGGTGCATAGGAAATCCTAATGTGAACCTAGCAGTATAACTCTAACCATGACAACTATTGTGGCTGTTTGTGTGCTTTGTAGTTGGACATTAAGCTGTTTTTTTGTGACCCTATATTGGTGATTTTCTATTGTGTTAGAATTGTGGTAGTGTGAAATGAGGAAGTGAAGATTTCCTCTGTTCTCCCTAGACGAGGGTTCCATACAAGTCTGATCTATGAAAGTCTTGTCAAAACAGGCTACCCCTGTACCTCCAAAACCATCAAGGACCATATTGACACACTGGATCCTGCTCTGGCTGACTTCTACAACCACCCCATCGCAACTGGGGTCTTCCCTTCCCCCCTGAAGCACTCCCTTGTGCACCCTCTTCTTAAGAAACCCTCTGCTGACCAATCTCCATCACTCCTTTCCTGGGAAAACTCCTGGAAAAGCTGCCCATCTCCCAGCTTAATCTTCACCCTGAATCTGTTGGTTGTCTCCAAGACCATCAGTCTGGCTTCAGAGCTGCCAGAAGCACGGAAAAAGCTCTCCTGAACATCCGTGAAGACCTGCTCTCCAACCTTGATTCCAATAACCCCTGTGTCCTCATCTTACTTGATCTCTCTTCTGCCTTTGACACAGTCAACCATGCCATTCTGCTCAACCGTCTCCATGATAATCTGGGTATCACTGATCAGGCCCTGGCTAGGCTGACTTCTTTCCTCTCCGATCCACCCTCCCATGTCCAACTTGTTCCTTCCTCTCCTCTATCACTATCTCTAGCTCTATCTGTGGTGTTCCCCAGGGGTCTAACCTTTCTCCCTAGCTGTTCAACCAATACCTGGCACTTCTTGCCCACCGCATTTCCGCTCTCTGCCCCAACTTTCAGTGCTATGCAGATGACACTCAACTCATTTTCAGGCTCCCTTCCACCACCTCTTCACCTTCTCTCATCTCTGGATCTCTGTCTGCTATCCAGGAGTTGTGTGCCGCCAATGATCTCTGCCGTAATGCCAGTAAGACCGAGATTCTCCTCGTCAGCACACCTGCTCCCTCCTTTCCTGTCACTCTCTGGCTGGCCTCTCTTGGCCCTCTTCCTGCTCTCTCCTGTGAGGCTAAAAACCTTGGGTCGTCTTTGACTCCACACTCTCCTTCTCTCCTCACATCTCCGATGTCTCTAAGAAGTCACACTACCAGCTGCACCTCCTCAGAGATATTCTTCCTTTCCTCTCCTTCCCCCAGAAGCTCACTGTTTTCTGAGCTCTGGTTCTTGCTAGGCTGTACTACTGCAAAGGCCACTTTCTAAACCTGCCTGCCTCTACTCTCCACCCTCTGCAACTCATCCAAAACTGGACTGCAAGACTTGTCCTTGGCTTGAAGCCCAGGAATCATATCTCTCCAGGACTGAAACCTCTGCACTGGCTCCCAGTGGCTGCGAGGATTAAGTTAAAAAACCTCTGCATTGTCCACAAGGCCTTCTGGTGCCTCAATACCTTCAACTCTCTCTTACTAAATATCTTCTTTCTCAAGCCCTTTACTCACCCGCCTCTAACTCCCTCAGGGTCAGTCGCTTCTTCAAACAACAAGCTGGTGGTAGATCTCATTCTTCGGCTGGGGCCTCCCTCTGGAACAGCCTCCCTGCCTCGCTGAAACTTGAGGAGAACCATCTCCGGTTCCGGAAGCACCTCAACACTATCCTCTTTGCTTTTGCTTTCTCTCCTCTGCTCCCCTGCTGATCTCCTGGTTGAAACTGAAACGGCACTGGTTTACCTGGTTACCCTCTGATCTCTGGCCCTGGCCTCCTCCCCACCAGTTGCACACCTGCAGTGCCCCCCTTGCAACCTTTGCACTCGGGGCTGTTTCTGTATCCCTACCGCCCCCTACCAGGACTTGACACCTGATGTCTGCACTTACCCTTGCACTTGCTACTAGCTGGCCGCACTTTTTATTTATTCTCTTATTTATTTTATTTATTATTTATCTTTATTTTGTATGGTTATTTTATGTACTGCACCCTCCCCCTTGTTCCCCCGCACTTCTCCCCTTCCCCCTCCCCTGTACTTGCACGATCTCAATGTCACCTGGCCTAGTAGGATTGCTGTCTCTGTCTTCCCCCTGTTCCCCCTCCCTTGCCTCGTCGCGCCTTGAAACACTTGAGTATAGGCGTATTATAAATGCCATATCATATCATATCATATCAAGAAGGTGAAGTTATAGTGGCAAAGTGGAGTAAGGTTTCATAGTGTATGGGAAATGTTTTCATACTGCAGGATTTTCACACTCATATAATTGTTGGTAGTAATTTAGAATAATGAACAATTCAATGTTTTTTCCCAATTTGCGTGCAAACGGTGTGCTTTGGCAGTACAGGAATCTATTTGGTTTCCATGCTATGTAATGCAATATGTTGTTATGCAATGCACTGACATAGCGAGATGTAAAATGAATGTTGCTGCATAGTGGGTTGGGGAAAAAAGATGGATGATTTTTGCTAACATGGTTTTCTGGGTCTGCTTAGGTGACATGGCCATTGAAGTTTAATGCAGTGGGAATGGGCAGTGAAGAGAGGACATACAGGTTGATATGTTTTGTTGTGTATGTGAAATGTAGGATAGTGGGTCTGGCTATTGACCCAATGATAGTTGAATAAACATGTGAGGCATTTGACTTAGAATGTTATTGGATGGGGATGACTAAGAAGGACTGATTAAATGGATGTTAGGAGGATGAAGGTTGTGACAGAGTACAGTTATGTGAGTAGCAGTAGAGTGAATGTTGTCTACCTGGAGTTGACCTACAGTCTTTAGCAGAGGGTTATTATGAACATTGGAGCTGGGAGGAGTAACTCTGTGCTAGTCCATTATTTTGCAGCTTTTTGTTTCTTGATATCTTGTCACCTTTCATTTAGATTTGTAATTGAAAAATGTATGGTTTCACGCATAGCTATATTAGAAGTTTGCAAAGATAATAACCAGTTGTACCTCCGTTTCCTTTCAGAGCACGTGGCAGTCATGCCTACCTCCTTAGTGTTGGAGGTTATTTTGTTGGTTTTCTGTGTTGTATTTGGCAATGCAGGTAGATCAAATGGTTGATACAGCATCTGTTGTGTCAGGCTATCTACATCCTCTTTTTTCTTTAATCCTGTTTTCTCTGTTCTGGCATGTATTGAGTTTTGACATATCACAACCTATTTTTCTGGATGTGCTGTGGATGTCAAATTGTTTTGGTATGTAAGAAATGGGTAATGTGGTGTATTAGAATCCAAATTAATGGGGTTGCATAGTGGGGTGATGGAAACAGTATTACTGATGAGGTTTGATAAGAAGGTTTTCTGGATATGGTTAGGGCATATGGTCATTGAAACCTTAGTACACTGGGGATGGACAGTGAAGGGAGGACATAGATGCTGATATCTTTTTTTTGGTTAGCAGTAGTAGTTATTAGTTTGTAGTGCAAAGGCAGGATAGTGCATTAGGCTACTGTGTTATTATGCTGAGATTGGTGGGATCAGGTGAGGTAGTTAATTATCTCTGCTTTTTGTTTAGGATGGCTAAGGAGGAATCATTAAATTGGTGCCGAGAGAAGCAAGAGCGTGGTAGTGCCTAATATGTTGTACAAGCAAAATCATTTTTTCTACTGTATTTGTTAATGTGGAACATGGGTGCCTACGATGGCCAGAGTGTTTTTAACCATACATGTTATCCTAAAGAGTTCTTGTTTAATGTACACTTGCTAATCACAGGCATCTAAGCAGACCATCCTGAAAAATGGATGCCTTTCCTTGGCTATTATTGATGGATCAAACTGCTATGCTGGCTGCCCTCTGAGGTTCCCACAGCAGCATATGTGTGTTTCTGCTTCTGGTATGAGCATTAATGGAAGCAATGATACATTACTGGTTTTCTTATAAGTAATATTGTTGTGTTTTTTACATGCAGTAATTGCTATTACTGAATGTGTGGCGGCAAAGGTCTAATCATCTAGTACAACTCTCTTTACCACATATGGTATTAGTAGTTACCGAATTGATTTTCTGCAGACATTTTATCACCATCATCTTTGAATAAAACACTGAGTACATTGTTTTCACCACTGATAACATTACTGAGAATAATACAAGTGTTGTTAAAAGAGGGTAAGCAGTTAGTAGTGTCTTTGAACTACCCAGAGCCATGCTGCCCTGACTGCACCTAATCAGAACATTAGTGTCTTGTTTTTCCCTCTCCTCTCCCTTGCATTTCCTCTCTCATTTTCTGTTTTGCACTTTTTGTTCTTGCACTTGTATGATCTGAATGACAGAAGGACTAGTAAGATTGTTTGTCTTTTCTTCCCTCTCTTGTCTTGTTGCGCCTAGAAATACTTGTGTACAGGTGTGTTATAAATGACTTATGTTATCATATAATTTGGGATGTTCTTGGGGATATATTGATAATTGCGATCTAGATGATAACTGTCCACCTCCAATCAGACCTATCCCATCACCCTCACTGTCACAGACAGTGTTATTTGAGCCCTCTACCTTAAGTGGCACTCACTGTTGAACCTCTGTGTCACTTCCTTGTCACTCTATGTTTCAGTTACCAAGAAGACATCCGAGTTGTCTCATGTGTGTGGCCATGACTGCATCCAGGGTACTGTTTTACAATACCATGAAGTCCTGTGTGGACCGGAGATACTGGTGAAACAGGGTGTGCAGGTCATGTCTGCATCACATGTGATCTGTATATTTAGTGTTTGCTATTGTTTACAGTTCTGGAAGACATGCTTCCTCCCAATCGGTGACACACGTGGCATACACACATGTCATATCACACATGTGTGCAGTTCAGGAAACCATTGGTGTTTTCAAACTGGTCAATTATGAAAAATCATCTTTTCGTATTATCTGTTGCCCCTGGGATATTTGGTAGCCATGTGTTTTGTTGCACGGTGTAGGAGAGCTATTACCACCTTTGTTAGTATGTGTGAACTTAATCATTTCCATTTTTTTCTACAGCTTTTTTTGTAAGATGCCATAAAGAAAACAACAACAAGCTATAAAAAAAGATAACCTGCAGGGAAGTAGAGTTAAACACTATTACTTTAAAAAAGTAGTGTTTTAAATCTGTAGATACAAATCCTGTAGATAATGCAACAATTTCTAGTGTTGAGGATAGTTTTTGAAATGTTGAATTTGAAATATGCCAACACAATGTTTTGCTAGAACCGATAATGTTTATTGGAAGTAAAAAAATAAAAAATGTTTTACATTTTTTACCAGCTAGTAAAAAAAGAAAGATTTTTTTAAAAGATGGTAGCCAATGTGCTTTCAATTTGAAACAGAGAAATAAGGATATATATAGGAGCAAGTATTATTCCTGAGTTTTTACCAATCTTTGGAGAAGCATGAAATCAAAACCTAGACATGTAGTAATCATTAAAAAAGCTTTTGATAAAAAGAAATGTTCATTTTCATATTAAATAAACTTTTTTAATTGCTTAAGGTGACTACACAATTTTATACAAATACACAAATAGTTCATGTGCTTAAGGTGACTACACCATTCTATACAAATATAAAAATAGTTCATGTGCTTACACATGACAACTTTTGTGACATCTTTGGTGGAGAGTGGAAACACACTTCTCATACTGAAAGATTTTTTGATGAGGAGAGTTAGATTCAAGGAAAGAATATTCCACTAGCCATTGATGAATGGACATAGCTATGAAGTCCGAAATGGTGTGATTTCTAAAAAAAAGAAGAAATCATACAGTCTAATAATATGGGAGTGGAAATTGTAGGTCAGTCAAAAATTAAACGAAAGAAGGATTGTGAGGTATGGGCTTGCAATTTTTTGTGCAATATTGATAAGTTTTCATGTAAAGTTTTAAAGAGATTTGTGCAATTATTACACAGAAATAATAATGCTCAAAGACAAATCAAGATGCTGCAAGGAATAGATGACTGTGAAGTTCATGAAACAACAGGACTTTTGGGACACTCGCTAGCGTGTCTTGATAAAAGTAGATGTAAGGGTCAGTTTAATCATATACGGATGCTGGCTGCACATCATACTAAAATGAGATACCTGCTAGTTAAAATGTATGAGCTCAAAACACCAAGTATGTCTATTGCAGTTTTAAATCAAATACTTTTGACTGGAACTGTAGAAAGTTTAGTTTCTACAATACAAATGATAAATATGATGCATTTAAAAGAGTATGTGTTTGTAGATGACAGTTATAGGAAGTGGAAATGATGATCCTATGCTTTCAAAGGATCAGATTGTTCAACATTATGAAAGAAGTATTGCAATGTTTGAGTTGTCTTCTAGTGAAAGACCTGATTTTGTTTGTGTATCTTTTCTACACACATTTTATTAGTCTGAGGTGCAACTACTGTACGATGAGAACAAAATTAAACAGACTGTAGAAGATGTTTTGAAAGAACTGTATCTGTATTTGTTTGTAGAAGAAGGATTTGACACAAGTGAGGATTTTATAATCAAATGTATATTCCCGCAAGAAGTGTTTTAAACAATATGGTAGTACCTGATATCCCTCTAGTTCTTTAAAAATTGAACATGTTTGAAGTGATTGCATTGTAAACTGTTTATTCTTTTCAAGTTATTGTTAGACTGCAAACACAGATGTCAAATCTGCCTAAGAAGTCATTAAGAAGTCATTAGTGCAAGGTCTGAGAGGCAAAGTTGTGTTTATAGTATTTTATATCCCTGAATTTGGAAGAAAATATTAATACTCTAGGAGTGTAGTGACACATTGCAGATTCTTTGTTTGTTTTAGTAAATTATGTTGCCACTAAAGATAAGAGGATTTGGCAACAGCTTATTGATATTGGAAAAGTGAAAAATGCATTGCTGTTTCTATTGGAGCAGAATGATTCATACAAAGGCATTTTGACCACCAGACTTGTCTATGCTTGATGTTGAGTCAACAACCAAGAGCAGTGAATGTCAGTTTCAGCATCTATCTGTTGGAGAAGGCAATAGTTTGTATGAACATTACACTATTCATCCTCTACCCTCACGTGACATCATGGGTGACAGTGAATTGTATCAAATGATTGCAATGAACTAATTAATATCTGGGAAAATACATTAGAAGCCAGTTGTTTCCCTATGCTTTTTAGAAGATTCACGATTCCGCACCAATGTTGAATATATTTTTCACTTATTGTATGAAAGTGAATTTACATTATGTTATGCTGTTGCTCAAACACTTCAGATCAGAACTAGATTTAAAAATCTTTCTGCATGTGAGATGCTGCAACAGTAAAAAAAATGTTTTAGAGTGCAAACTATAGAATATTCTTGATACAATGAGAGAACTAAAGAATATTGGTATAGGACACACTGCGATGTTGGATGTATGAGCAGAAACTTGGGATCTTCAACCTGGTTTGTGGCTTTAAGTTGCACTTAGTATTGTTGGGATGATTTTGCAGAGTGGATTCGGGAATGTAATTCAGAGAAAGATAACATAGAGCACATGTCACCGGGAGAATTGTGTTCTATGGACCCTTTAAGTATAGCTATGTTACACTTTACATGTAATATGAAATGGTCCACTAGGTCCTGTATAACATTTCTTTTGGAGGAAAGAGTATCAGGCACGTGGAGCACGTGGAGCTCTACATATACATATGCTGCTGTGGATTAAAAATGTTCCTCAGTTTGGTAAGGAAAGTCATGGCGGCTGTGTGGTGGAGTTAATTGAAAAATATATTACTTGTTTCTATTACAGGACAGTACTCAGTGTAGATTTGGCTTTACAAGGCTTGTGACACCAGTTGCTCGAGTGAATAGTTTGTAGTCTGTTCAACACCATGTTACTGTTAAGTCACCAAGAAATACCTATAATTTAAAAAGAAATGAGGAATGCCAATTTATTAACAATGATAATGCTGTCAATGCTCAGCTATGGAACGCAAATACTTATGTACAGTTTATTGCTGATAATTCAATGGCTGTTGCTCGTTATGTTACAGCATGCATGGCAAAAGCCGGAAAAGAGCAATACAGCTGAAGTATCGGCAGATTTATCATTAGATAAAAGTCCCAGTCAGAAACATGTAAGCTTTGGTTTGCAGATGCCTTCACATAGAGAGTGTAGTAGCTATGAAGCTGCAGATCGGCTAGTTAGTTTGCCTCTGTAAATAGATAGCATTAATTTAGTCTTGGACCAGCTAGTACTAGAAATTGGGTATTGAAGCCTTTGACTGAAATTGAGAAGTTAGCTGAATCAGTACCTGATAGTACAGAGATTTTGAAAACCAACTTGATTGATAGATATTATCCAAATTGATCGGAATTATTGCGGGATACTTGTTTATATACAGTAGCACAGCACTACTCATATCGACATATTGAAGCAAACAGTGACAGAGGACGGTTTAAAGTACATGGATGTATTAGCTGAAAAGGCAAGTCTCATCAACCACATGAAACTGTCTTGCCAAAGTGCCAAGAAAAAGGAATTATTTTATTTTTTTATTTTGCAGTTGTTCTTCCCATGGCGTGCAGAGAGTGATTTACTGTGAAGTTTTGAAACTTTTGAATAATCATTTTTTGCTACAAAATGCTTAATTACAAATAGAAACATTGAGCAGTATTTGGATTTACCGGAGAAAGGACAAGGAAAAGAATAACTTTTGACAGCTGAATTGGCAAAAGAGACTCCTAAGGCAGTCAACAATCTGCAGTAGGAAGTCAAAATGTTCTTGGTGAGCCAATTATTCAAAATGATTTTGAACTTGCTATGGAAGAAGTAGAAACTTCAATGGAGCAAATTAAAGTTGCAGATGTGAATTGTGATGAAATTGTTAGTAAACTTAATATAGAGCAAAAAGAAGTTTATAATAAAATTAAAGATAGGTTCTTACATGGTTTACTACATGACAAGCATGAATGTTCTTGTGCCTAATACATAACTGCTTTGTTGTTTGTTATTGGGCAAGCAATAGCAGGTAAATCCTTTTGAATTAATGCAATAAGAGCTATGAGCCAAAATGTAACCGATTCCTCTTTGTCATGTATTGTAACTGCTCCAACAGGTTTAGCAGTATTTAATGTCGAAGGTGTTACTTTACATCGCCTGTTAATGTTACCAGTGGAGCATGACAACAAACTAGAATATCGGAAACTTGAATCAAGTGCAGCACAAGAAGTAGGAAATGTTTATAGAAAATTAAATAACTTGACTGTAGATGAAGTAGGTATGGTGTCTAACTTGATGCTAGCTTTCATTCATTTGCGAATGCAAGAGGTTTGGAAGACTGACTAAAACATTTTGTTTGGAGGTAAACATATACTTGTTTTTGGTGACTTGTTACAATTAACTCCTGTGAAAGGGCAGCCATTTTTTAGAATGCTGCAATCTAAGGATGCTCAAAAAAGTATAGGCAGTAGTCTTCGTTTTAAACTTTGGAATTGTTTTGAATTCCAGGAACATATCATTAATATGAGGCAATCTGGAGACTTGGAGGATGCAGAAATGCTTACTAAGATTGGTATAGGTATCCTCAAGAAAAATGTATAAGCAGTCTTTGTAGGAAGACTGATTTCTAACATGTTTCATGCAGATTGCAGTCCGTCTGATGTCATGTTGATTCTTAAGGAAAGCATCATCTTTAGTGTTGCTTTGATGTGCACACTTGCAGAGTGTAACATGTTTAACTACAATGCTACTGTCAGAGAAGCAAAATGTTGTAGAGATAAAATCATGTGATGCTTTAGATGGTCATGTTATTCCTTTAGAGTTGGATAATGGAGACAAAGCTTGATTAAGTCAACTAAACAATTCAGTTTATAAAACTGCAGGTCTGGAAGGAGTTTTAAAACTGTGCATCAATGTGCAACTAATGTTGAAGAGGATTTGAATGTAGAAATTGGTCTAGTCAAAGGAGTGATGGGAAGATTGATCCCTTGATTTCTCAGAGATCTGCATGTTTCATGCTTGCTAAGGATACCTTTGTGAAAAGAACAGAGTTTCTATTGTGCTTTGCTCATGCAATAACTATTCATAAATCACAAGGGTTGACTGTAGAAGCAGCACTTATTGACATTGGTCATACAGTGTTTAAAGAAGGAATGTCATGTACCTTTGTCATGTGTGAAAAATGTAGAAGACTTATTTTTAATAAACTTTGATGAAAGCAAAATAACAGCTGGCATTTCTTGCATTGAAGAATATAATAGGTTGCATGTACTGCATGCTCCTCACATGAACCTTATATCTGTACCTGTGAAGCAGTCATCCATGAAACAGAAGAAGTCAGTAAAAGCACATTCAAATGAAATCAGTCCTTGTAAGACTAAAAAACATTGGAATTTAATGGAGTTGGAGAGTTGTTCCATTGTAAACATACTGGGCCTCATTACGAGTTGCCCGGTAAAACCGGGTTCATTACCGGCATGCCGGAATGAGCGGGTCCGTGCTCGTATGAACCCGCTAATAGCAGGTGATTATGAGTGCGCAAGCATGTGCGTCCCCCCCATGCCGGTAGTGGCAATACCGCCATGCCGCTAAAGGGCCTCCAACTCCCCTGTACCGGCATCGCGGGACCCGCCCATAGCGGTACCGCCTCATACCAACCCCTAAATACCGGCATGGTAATACCGGCATGGTAATACCGTGTTCATAAAAAAACGGACCCGGAAATTACGTCATCGTGCAGGAACGGGAAATGGGCCGGCGGCCATCTTTAAAAACACAATCCATTGTCATCCTCCATAACCACCAGCCGATACTCGGAGAGCACAGTGGAAATCCATATAGGATGTCAAAGGCTACCAGGAAGACCACCCCCCGGCTGCGTAAATAGCGTTACTCAGACGCAGAGCTCACCGTTACTCAGACGCAGAGCTCATCATATTAGCGGACACTCTAGCTGCACATGCAGACACAATACAATCCCACGAAAGAAGCGGGAGGCGCAGCAACAAAAGAGGCAAATCTGGCAGGAGGTAGCCCGCAGGGTATCAGCCGTAGGTCCTACCCCGCGCAGTGTGAGGGACTGCAGGAAGCGGTAGGATGACCTCCGGTTGAGGGTACACAATAATATCATGGCCACCGGAGGGAGGCCATGGCCACAGGCGGGGATGCCCACCCCCCTGCCAAATTTATGCCCTGGGAGGAGACGGCCAGCAGATTCATCAGCCCTGAGTCCATCGAGGGATTATGCGAGATGGAGACGGGTGCGGCATCAACCGCGGAAGGAGGTGAGTGACCCTGCAGATCCCTGTAGGGGAGACCATGAAGTAGCACAAGTGAAGTGGTAGAGAGTCTAGGCAAGGCAATGCATGTCCCAACAACCACATGACCATACCCAAATACAGATGGCGGGCCTAACGCTGCCACACTGAAATGCATGCTGAGTGCCCATCCCTTAACCAACACACAGCCAACACACCTGGAGCTTGCCCATGTGATAATTCACACTAACCCAAAATCAACGGCATGCCACCTGCCATGCAGTGAATGCTTACATGCCCTCTCTGAATACCCTGCATGACACACCTGTAAGACATGAAAGCATGATCAAATGAATAATGAACAGCACCGCCACTGCCATGTCACACCATCACTGATACCCTGCATCTCTTCTACCCCCCCAGGCACTGATGAGGAAGAAGCAACCCAGGAAACAACTGCGAAGACATCCACCTCACACCGTAAGAAGAGGGCAACCACCAGCACCACCTCTGCTGGAGACAAGCAGGCCACGCCCACACCTGTCCAAAGGGAGTCCCTGGAAGCACCCGCCTCCACTGGGGAAGAACTTGATGCCAGTGTGGAGCCTGAGGGAGACACCGAGGTGACATGCCCGGCCATCCCGAGCCCCTCGCCCCAACACCTGCAGTCACCCACCTGCAGTGAAGTTGATCCCTAACTCTGTGACTGTGACCTACCCACCTCTGAGGAGTCCAGTCCCGAAAATGCCCTCCACGTGACTGCACAACCCACCACTCCAGCCCCCTCCAGAACCCTGGAGACACGATTGTCGATGGTGGAGGCCCAACAGGAGGCCATGTTAGACCTACTCCGCCAGTACATAGCGGACGGGGAGGAAACCAGGCGGGGTATTGCCACAGCAATTGCAGGGACCACAGCGGCCATCGAAGCAAACACAGCCGCTGTCAATGCATCGGCTCGGCTAATGAGGGACTGCCTGGGGGCGGTGACACAGGTGCTGACCTCAATGCTGCTTCATATGCAGCGGCCGCGGCTTGCAGGAGGTGTGGAACCTGCCAGCGAATCACCTACTACCTCCACACCAGCTTCATCTGTCCCCACCAGCCCAGTGCGCCACACACGTAGGGGGGCAAGGCACACTGAAATGCCGCCTCTGTACAGGAAGAAGTCCCGGAAGTAGTGTGGGGGGACAGTGGTAGTGGGACACAAGGTTGGGGGTGAAGGGGTGCATCTTGTGGAGTCTATTGGGGTGTTGGTGTTTGTTGGGGGGGTCAGGGAGTTTGTTGGAGGGGGTCAGGGAGTTTGTTGTGGGAGTCTGGGAGGGGGGAGTGGGCACATTGTTGCTGTTGTAAATAATACACACGTTGTGATAAGAAAAATCCATGGCTGGACATTGTTATTTTTGTGTGCATCCATTTAATGTGGTACGGTGTTCAGTGCCCAACTCCCAACATTCCCTGTGTGCATCTCCACATTGGCCCAGTGTCTGACTGACACAAGTCTTTCATAGTCCCTGTGTTTCAGAAGTATTTGTGAATTAGTGCTTGGCGTACAGCATGGCCATCCCGTGCATCACGTACTGGCAGGGGGGCTACTTCACCTCCGTCTCCATCCTCATCATCCTCACCCGGCCCATGCATGTCAATGCCAGGTGGCAGTGGTACATTTCTCCAGACGCACATGTTGTGCAGCATGACACAGGCTATGGTGATCTTTGCCACCTTCTTAGGCCTATATAGGAGTGACCCACCAGACCTCCTGAGGCAGCGGAACCGCCCCTTCAACAGGCCAAATGTCTGCTCAATCACAACACGGGTACGGGTGTGCACACGATTGTACTCCTCCTCATGGCTGTTCTGAGGGTTACGCACAGGGGTGAGTAGCCATGGCCTGAAGGGATATCCTCCATCACCTGCAAGCAGATTCAAAGAGGTGTGTGTCACTCTGAACTGCCACATTCAGGGAGCACAGTCATGGCGGCAGCTATTTGGTGTGGCCATGCACATGTCCCTGTAAGCATGACATTTTTTTATCTAGGTGCAATCTATACTGTCATGAGGTGTGGTAGTCTGGATGGCGTTCAATAGATGATACAGGGTGTAATCATGCATGCTGAGGCAGATATGCTGTGGTAGTGCAACAATGTTTTGACTAATTCATGCTGTTCATTATTTACTATGCATGGTCACACTGCCCACATTGCCACACTTGCCATCCTGTTCATTCATGCATTGCTTGTCATCACCATGGTGGCCTGGTTGTGCCTCTTATTTGTTCTCATCGATACGCATTATTTGTGATATGTGGCCCAGTGAAGTGTCATGTACCGTTTGACTGGTTCAGGTCAGGAGTCTTTGGCTCTGCATGCATTCTCCAATCACCGGCTATTCCCACCCAGGTGCAGTATTCCCCCCCCTTATGCATCCCCACACATCAGTACCCCAAAGCACTGCCATGGGACGGTTGTGCAACTCACCAAGCAGCCAGGCACGTGGTCCGGCATGTCACTCCATGGGATGGGGTAGCGTGCAATTACCCAGTAACATGGCATCATGTGTTGATCCAGGAAATCGGGCACAGTAATGGGTGATGATCTTCCTGGAGTCACATACCATTTGCACATTGATGGAGTGGTATTGCTTGCGATTGCGGTACACCCCCTCTATGGCATGGGGGACTACCAATTCCACATCGGTGCAGTCGATGGCACCGACACAATTGGGCATGCCTGCCAGTGCATGGAAGCCTACTTTGGTTTCGGCTACCTCCTGGGCAGTCTGTGTTAGGGATATGTGGGTGCTTGCGTGCTTCAGGAGGGCATCCAGCACTTGGTTCAGCATGCATGAAAATAGTGGTTGTGAAATGCCATGCAGCTGGCCCACTGTGTGTTGGTAGGTGCCTGTGGCCAGGAAGTGTAGCACAGACACCACCTTTAGTAGTAGGGGGATGGCAGTGCGTATTCCTATGTGGCTGGCAATGTCGTTCTGTATCATGTCCACTATGGTGGTGATGGTGTCACGGTCCAACCAGTACAGGTTGTGGATCTGCTCAGGGGTTAGGTTGAATGGGCTGGGTCTGGTGCGAGGGATTGGTGGCTGCCTACGAGGCACTGGTGGCTGCGCTGGTGGTAATTGCTGGCCCTGTCTCACCCTCCTTCTCGTCCTGCGTCTCCTCTGTGCTGCCTGTTGTGGTTTGTGTAGGTGTTGGTGCTGCTGTAGTTGTTGTTGTTGCTGTAGTTGTAGCAGTATAGGCATGTCCTCCAGTGCCATGATTGCAACTGCTAGTGTTAGAATTTTGGTGTAGGAAGGAAGGTGTAGGAAGGGGTGTGGTGTGTAGGTGTGCTCCTTTTGTACTGGGCCCCTCTACATTACCGTGATTACCGGCTTTGCGATGCCGGTATTTGCATGTATGCGGGGGTTGGAATTACCCCCTATTACCGGCATGCCGGTATTTGCTCCCTGAAGGTGCGCGTGTACGCGCCTATGCCGCTATTAGCGGCACCGTTGTTTAGTGTGCCGCTAATATCGGGTTTGCGGGTCGGAATGCAACGGGACGGTAAACGATGCCGGTATTACCACACCGGCATCGTTTTTGCCTTACCGGCATACCTCGTAATGAGGCCCACTGTCATTGCAGCATTAGTATTGAAACAGGGTTTGAATGCTATTGTAATGCAGCTTTGCGTATGTTGTTTCAAATGACTCCATTGTCACCACTGCCCATAACCTAAGGCCATGACTAGTACCCATTCATCGGGTAAAATATATTTGGCCATGAACACTGACTATGGCTGAAGGACATGCTTAACTCCAGTTATTGTAGTAATGTAATTAGTGATGTCATCGATGATGTGATCTGTGATGTCATCATTGTGGTCATAGGCTGCACAGCAGGGGGTGAAGGTCAGGTGGCTTTTGCTGAATTTCAGGGATTCTGTTGCATTACATTCTCACCTTAATGTCTACCAATGTAAACGTGAAGATAAACTTTAATTTTATTAGCATTTTCTGGTAATGGTGTTTATTTCTTCCTTACTTTAATTTCCCTATATTTGCCTCTGATTTGTATGCATTGTGGGTTGTCATACCTATTGTTTGTACTAGCACAAGTGTGTAGTAAGTCTTGAATTGTAAGCTAGTTATTACATGTTTAACATTACTCAAAACTCTAATAAGGTAACATTCATTATTTCAATACCCAAAATTACAAGAATATAAATATTGTACTTCGATGGTGCATGCTGCAGCCATTGCCGATGTTTATGTATGATTAGGTTCCTGTATTAACAACACTCCAATATAATGTTTTGTTTAGGTGAGTACATTCTTTAATAGATTAAGTAGTTCATGATAGGTCTCCTGATCACCTTGTCATCTTTGATGTTCTGGGTATTAGTCTTAGCAGTGCACGTTGGAGGTGTGAGTTATGGTTGCTTAGCTTACCACAACTGGTGAATTTCTGAGGTTTTTCGGTTTTACTTGTAACCATGACGTCGCTTTAACACTGTTTTTTCAATTAATTTCATGGGTTTTTGTCAATGCAGCTTAACCATAATGTACATTTTAACAACGTTTTTCAGTAAATGTCATGCGTTTTTGCTAGTGCACCTTTAATATGTGACAAGTCCCTTATATTGTACTCCCCCACCCCCCCGAAATGCGGCAGCTATGGATTGCATGAACAGCGCAGTAGTCCGCAAACATCCGGCAGCATTTGCAAGGCTCAGAACCATAGTGGAGACCCAAAAAAGATGTACCCATCGACAAACAAAAAGATGTACCTAAAATCACAACTAACGTTTACAACATGCAAATATATCTTTTTGTTACAAACACTCTCGTTTGAAAATAATTATTTATTTTAATGTAACACACATTGCAATGGAATACACCAATCACAAACCATAACTTTACACTTCATATAATGTCCTCCGTACAAATCTGGATACAGATTAAGAAACACAAGGTGATTTCTGGACTAGACATTCTCACTAAATAGTAAGTGCATTGTATTTATTTCTCTTTTATTAGCTTTCATTGCATAAACATGTGTTATAAGACATGAGCCCTTTTTTCTCTCACAGAAATGGCAAGCACACTTGAATGGTTAGAGGAGAACGTCCCAAAAGAAGAAAATAGCGATGACAACATCTCCAATAGAATATAGTAGATATTTTAATGTCAACAAATAATGTATTTTTTACACACCTTACTAAAATAATAATTTCTACTCCTCTTAGTACATAGTTTTCATTAAGAAACCATGCCCCACTTTAATCATTCACAATTCCAAGATTCAGAAAGAGAAGTCCTTTCCCCAAGTGTAAATACTCAAATCATGAACCTGTCTAAAAACTGGATGAACTAAGTTATGCTTTTAAGGAACTTTTACAGTACAACAAAATTGTGTAATTTAAAATGTTCCTGTCCTTCTTGCACTTGTCCGCCTTCTCCCCAGCAATCATCCCCATCAAATGCTGAACATTTTAATCAAAGACGATTTGATGAAACCTCACTCCTTTCCTACTCCCATGATTATTGTACACATATTCCAAATTCTCCCATTTATGTTTCCCATTCCGATACTCCATACCTTTCTCGAATACAATTATTTTTTGTACTACAAATGTTTTATTTATTGTTTTGTGTTATTCCCTTCTTTTTTTTAAACTCCCATTATGAGTCTGCAGACTACGTCACTGTCCGAGGTTTCTGCACTCAAAATGGAGGTCCCCCATGTCTGTTTTTGCATGATGAACTTTTATTTGGTCCGTGGACACCGTGCCTGTTCTATGCACAACCGGTGCATGGCACTGCAATTTCAGGGAAAGGGCATCAGGCCTGCGGATGTCCGGGGATGTCATGTGACCACAACTGTGTGGCGTGACTGCAGTGTCCATGAAACTTGTCCAAGTCTGTGAATAGTTCAAAAGTGCTTTTGCAGCCAATCTAGAGTGTTTCAAGCAGAAACCATACAGTTGCACAGCTCCCAGACCCATATTTGGTTGATCTGGGAACTTTTTACAACTTTCCAAGGCCTAGTTTTCGGCCCGGTTGTAGTCCGCGGACAGTACGACAGTCCACGGACGGTTCCTCTAAAGGGACCCACCCATTACATTTCCTCATTTTCAATCTGGTTGTCCAGGACCACATCTGGAGAACACTTGCTTTTGCAAATTTCTCAAAACATGCTGCAATGACATCTGCTATGGCCATCTTTGTTTCCCAACTGCACCCATCACCACCACATCGTCTGGAAGACCTGGAGAGGGGAACAGGAGCAGTGATACAGAAGAGGAGGATCAAGAGGTTGAAGTGCAGGAATTCCCTGTCACCAATACTCCGAGTGAGTCCTGGGTGTTGCAATTTTTCATGACCGTTGGAAATTTACCAAAGGCTTGTGCAAGCAAGGTTTGATGCACTGACTGCAAAGTGCCACAAAAACCCTGTCTTGTATTCCTACGGGACTACTTTCATGAGGCACCACACCAAATGTGCCCATTAGAGTGCTCTGAGAAAGGCGATACCTTTCTGAGGTAAGAGCACTTTGACTTCCCCCGCCCCATCATCTTCATTTGCGCCTGTCACCACAAAGGTTAATCCTTTTGGGCAGAGGATCCCACCGTCAGCTTCACAGGCCATACAGAATGCTTTTAACCCTTACCTTTCGAGGGTCACTGTGCTATGCATGTACTGTGAAGCACCAATCTTTAGGGGGGAGTAGTTTTGGAGTGCTTTTGAGGCTGCGGTCCAGGAGCATGAGAAACACTGCCACATACCTGATCAAGGACAACCCAACATCTTTCTCTCTCCACCTACCCTTTGTCTCTGTGGTTTGGGCCCCTTCCTCCCCACCTTGCCTTTCCTGAAAAATTATGCAAAAAAATACAAAATTGACAAAATACAATAAAAGCTTCCTTTAGGAGCCACCTTTCACAGTTAAAAAATGGAGTGAGAAAAAAAACCAGGCACCTCTGCAGCCTGCATAGTTCACAGACAGAGTGGTAATCCACAGACATTAAAAATTCAAAGCTTGGGGTAGAAGAATTGAAATCATTTTAATTGTTTCACATTTAAAAATGGTGACTCTTAAAATAACCTTTTTTTGAATTTTTGGTTTTACAAACTGAACTAAGAAAACGTTTCACTGAATTTAATCATTTCTTCTCACTTTCACAAAAACTGTTTCAAAGCATTGTGAATGTTTTCCACAGCAATCTGATTACCCAGATCAGTAAAATGGACTCCATCTCACCGAAACATGTTAGCCCTATTAAATTTAATGTTCTTATTATGAAACAATGTCTTGCCAATATCGCGAACAAAAGCATGCACACCTTTATTGACGTTGTGCTTCGCCTTTTCCATTTGCAGACCAAATTAACTTTAACACATACACATCTGTCTCTGCGCAATGCGTGAAAACATTATTAGGGAATTATGGAACATTTCCTTCAACTTTGCTAATGTCTCCATTGCAAACTGTAAAAGAAATGCCAGTCAAGGTCCTCATACTGTTCCCACCACAATAAATGCTAATAATGTCTGCATGTTTCAATTGAACCATATTTGCACAAAATGGGAGCAAGTCCACCCACTTCATGTCAGAACACTTCCAATTCAGGGAATCCAAGATTTTTGGCTATTCCACAATGCTCGGCATACACCTTCACACAGTTGAACCAAAAGTCCCCAAATTCCAAACACTCTGTCTGCTGAAAAACATTGACATGGCCATTTTCAATCCTCTCACAACACCTACAAGTAATACTCCTGCTACCCTCTCTTCCTGTACTCCACACCCAGGAAACCTGATTGGCTGATCCCCTGATGTTCGTAGACACCTCGACTGTCCACGGCTTCCGCAGTCTCCTCGCCGTGCCAGGCAACCCCAAAGGGCCCGGATGTGGCACATACCGTCCGCGGACTACCGCAGTGTCTGCAGACCTAGGAACGCAGGGGAATCCCTTCTACCATTTCCACTTTCATGTTCTCAACATTTCCTCATTGGCTGCTTTCAAAGAGCCACACATCCATCCACCAATCAAATCAAAACCTCTATGACTAACCCTGTCATCTCACTTCAACACTTCACATGTACACTTGAACTCTCAGAGTACATAAGTCCTGTTAATGAAAGACATCTGCATAAAAAACTACTGTGCATCTGCCCAAGATGTCTAACTCCAGATTCAACAAGATCTGCGTCTAACAAAAAATAGTACAGGTATGCTTATATATTTTTTTTAAAAGTGTTCTTGATCTGTTTCACAAATATGCATATGTATGAAGATAGGGTTCCTGCTACTTACCCTGTAGTAAGATTCTCAATAAGCATATTCTCTTTTTTAACCACTGTAGCAAATGCTATGCATTGCAGCATTCATCACCTGCACACATGAAGCAGCAAAGAATAAGAATGCTCTGCATTTCAACATGTTTCTTTTTACAAGCAATTTGATGAAACTGTAAACATGTATACTTGCATGTACAGCAGCACTGTCATGTTTTCATAAAATAGGGGGAAAACACATAAAATATACCTGTAGACTATTTTTAAGTGCCAGTTAGTGTCTACCAATTTAATATGATGGCAGCACATGCATACATCCCATCATTACCCATTCCAATGTATAGGTGCTTCTTAAGTCTTTGTTTTTTCCTTTGCATTCTGTCACTTCCAATTCCACTTCTCCTATCATAAAGCTGAAACTACAAGTCCCAGAATGCAAAGAAAAAACACGACTGAACTTCAAGATTTGAAACTGTGACATGTATATTAAATAAACATATAAAATGCAGTGTGTTTCAAAATATTTTTTTGGAAGCATTTTTAAGAAATTGCATTTACAGCAGCACTGTGTCCCTTTTTCATAAAAGAAAGTAGAAGCAGAAGAAATAGATGTCAACACCATTTGTAATTAGCACTCAGTGTGTGCCAGTTTAATATTTTAACAGTACATGTCTACTTCCTAACATAATCCATTCCAATCTTCAGGTGCTTATGCAGTTCTACTTTTTTTCTCTACATTCTGTGACTTGTACTCCAACTTTCACAATGGTAAAAGTGGAACTACAAGTCCCATAATGCAAACAAAAAATCGAGGACTACATAAACACCTACAGATTAGAGTGCATCATGTTGGTAAGTATGCATATACTCCTAACACATTAAACTTCTACACACCAACTGACATTTAAAAGTGGACTACAAATCTTTTCCACCAACTTTTCTTCTCTTTTACAAAATCTTACAGAGCATCTGTAAATGCACATGTTATTTTCTTACTTTTCATAGAAATGCTCCTTTAAGCAACCATTTTTAACCGTCCACCAATTTCATTTACTTTTTCCCCACCACTCCTCCTTCCATTGTAAATATTAACCTTGCTTTTTAAAAGTACTTTGCCATTAGCACATATCCCCACTAACTTTCTTTGCATCCGACAAAGTACGTACATTAATGTATCAAGTATATTTATTTAAATACAACAGCACAGTTCCACTATATATATATTATGCTAAAACTACTCTTTTCAAACATTTCTTTCACTCAAGCCCATTATATTCCCCCATTCACACTCCTACTATTCCCATCTACACACCACCATTGCAACACGCACTCTGTTCCTCAAAACAGCACAATCACCGTACAGATTCCAT
The DNA here is from genome assembly GCF_040938575.1 of Ambystoma mexicanum. Lineage (NCBI taxonomy): Eukaryota > Metazoa > Chordata > Amphibia > Caudata > Ambystomatidae > Ambystoma > Ambystoma mexicanum. Next base: position 412,258,675 of record NC_090922.1, on the reverse strand, counting down.
CACACCACCACTGACGTCCTCACTAACCCAACACCATCCCACCTCTGCACTTGTATTCTCACAATTTTCCCAACCATCCCTAATATGCCACCTCACAATCAAACAGCACTGTATTAATCTCTACATCACACCCATGCAACATGCATGCATATAGATTGAAATACTTTCTAACACAACCTTTCTCTTTTTCCAACAGACACAACAAAATGCCTACTATACAGCAACTCCATAGAGAAGAAAGAAAACGTAGAGCAAATAAGATTAAAAGTACACCCCATAGTCATCCACCTATAAAGCAATTTATAGAAAACATTAAAATAAAAGAGCTAGTAACCTCGCTAAACAAAACTAAACTAGCTATACCTAAAGAAAGTACCACCCCTCTTGCAAAAAAAAGTAACACATATGTACAAAGAAAAGCAGACCTACTAACAAACCCAATCCTCTATCAACAAGTGTTAACATAGTCACAGTAAAGCACTCCAAAAAAATGATGTTACAAAAATGTTTCCACTGTAGAGTACTTCACAATCTTATAAAAATGTCGGAAAAGTCACCATCCTCCCTTAAATACTAGAAGAGAGTATTCCTGCAAACACTAATCGACAGTGCTTGTCTACTCAAGAGAAAATTGTTTATATTGATTTTAAACAGAATGAAATCACTAACTAACTGAATCAATAAATTGCAACAAGTACTTCTAAGCAAGAGACCTTTTCAAACATCAGTGATTTTGAATGGATTCACACAAGCAGCACAGAACCATACTTCAATGAAGAAGTTTATAAACAAGAACAACAACAAACAATTGCCATAGACAATAGTGGTTAAGGGTATGAAATTGTAGAACAAACCATTATAGCAAAAGAAACCCCTTATAGAAAAAAGTCCCCAACAATCTTTGAACCAAATGCTCCTTTCACCCAAACAAACCATTTAGTGTATAAATGGACATGCAGTTCAATGTGCATTGTCACCAACAATCCTTCAAAACTTTACGTCAATTCCTCAATCACTAGGTGAAATTAAAAGACAAAAGCAAAATGAAACCATAGACACCTGTCCAGCGCGCAAGCACACTGTTCTGCAAGGACATTCATTAGCCTGCATTTTAGGAACTGCTTGCAAATGCACTTTCCATCACATCAAAATGTTAGCAACACACCATTCTACTATAAGGAATCTTGTGCATCGACTATACTATGCAAAATGTCCTGCTCTAGAACTGCAAAATTTAAACTAAATTCTCCTACGTGGAACAGCCAAAGAACTCTTTCAACAAAAAGAGCTCATCCAAAGTAAATCCTTTGGAACCGAAGGTGACTTAGAAAATTCTGTACCTTTTAGAAAGTATTACTGGAAACCTCATAAACACCAACGTCCTAATAAAAACATACAAAAAAGAAATGGCTAAGTTTCAAAACAGATCTGCTGAAATACCCAACCAATATGTGTCTGTTGCCGCAGAACGTGTCATAAAAAGAGCACACAAATAGTAGATATAGCTTACAAAATAGAAGACAATGAAGAATCCCAATGGTTCCAATTAGCTCTATATCTGACAGCAGATGGTAAATATAAACTAGCCCCTGTGCACATACTGAAACAGAAAGCTTAACAATAACCAAATGCCAAAACATGATATCACTAATAAATTAGAAATATTCCCACTTCCAAAAGCTCTCCAACAGCTTAACTTGTATGAGAGCATTATAATACAAATCGTGATCCCATTTTTGGCTATAATACACCTTCAAACACAATCAGCCAAATTAGCTCCATCCAAGCTACTAAAGGGCATCCGTTGCAAAATAGTATATTTACCATCAGATCTAAAAGAAAATGTTCAAACTCTAGGACTGCAAAGGCCAATCGATCAATCTTTGATTGTACTAGTTAATGGTGTTCCAACAACTAGTGGACTTAAACAAAGTTAGAAAAACCCTACAATATCTAAAAGAAAACAATGAATACTACAAAGATATAAACATAGAGGAAAACATACACAAAACCACCCACATTATTCAAGAGTCACCAGAAACTGGCCAATTTGCATGTATGGATCTCCTGTTACAGCAGTGAACATTTTAGAACAATATACCATTCACTGACTGCACTCCAAAGACACAATTGACGATGCATTAGAAACATATTGTATGCATCAAGCCAAAGGATCCCCAATGACCATATGGGAAAAAAGTGTAGAAGCATGTTCTTTTCCTCTACTCTTTCCTACAGGAAAAGGAGGAAAATATGATGAAAGGTCCACACAAATTAGTATATCAGAATATCGCTCTTCACAAATGTTTTCTGAAGACCGCATATTCAGGCAAAATGTTGAATACATTTTCCACGTCCTCTTCGAAAGTGAACTAGTAACTCATTGTTCTGGAGTTGCACACAAGTTAAAAACAGGCTGAACTTTTTAAGCATATCCGCTACCCAACTGTTTAAAAAATTAAAAAACAAAGATGAAGTTTTGCAGTCAAGTGTCACAAATCTCTTGGGAAACATGCATGGTACAAAAGAATACTGATTTTGACGTCCTGCTGATGTACGCTGTATCCTAAGGAACCTAGGCCAATCCACCTGGTTTGTTTCACAATGGATGACTTGCACAACTTGGTATGCACTGCAAACAAAAATAAAGACGGAATAGACATAAAAACGCCAAGGTACATTCACCATCGCTTCATCGTCCTGCTGCATTTTATCTACAATACTTCTTTTGGAGAAAAGAATATCAAACCACAGGAGCATCACACATCCATATGCTTTTGTGGATACAAGATGCTCCAGAATTTGGCCATGATAGTGATGCCACTGTTTTACTGTTTATTGAAAAATACATTACCTGCGACATCCCTTCAGAAACAACAGATAGTGACCTACATACACAAGTGTTACGCTTCCAAAAACATAAATGTGGCAAATACTGCTGAAATAGATATAAAAATGAAGGGAATTAGTATACCAAATGTTGCCTTGGCTTCCCTAGACCAGTTTGCAAATGTGGCAAATACTGCTGACGTAGATATAAAAACGAAAGGAATTACTTTACCAAATGTTGCTTTGGCTTCCCTAGACCAGTTTTCAAAAAAGGACAAGTAAATAGCTTGATGTCTTCTCTTAGACACAGTGTAAAAGGCAAATCTCCTAAAAATACATACAACATTTCAATGCAATATTTGCCCTCGTGTGGAATGCAACCATAGACGTTTGTAGACAATTAAACTGCAGTTGCAAGCTATGTCACAGCCTATCTCACCAAAGCTGACAAAACAGAGCTAATGGACCTCTGGGTTGATATATCATCTAAAAAAACACTATCACAGAAATTGTACAGCTTCGGTATAGATGGAGAATGCGGGTCCTACGAAGCTGCAGACCCTTTAACAGGTAAAGCCTTAAATGGCAAATCTGAGCACATTGTCTGGCTGAACCTTGGACCAGATTCTTCCTGAAAAAGAGTATTAACATCCCACCAAGAGATAGAAAACATAGCTACAAATGATCCCAACAGGTAGGACATTGTAGAAAACTATTTACTTGACACATACTATCCAAACAGAAGTACTGCTTTGGTAAACATGTGTCTATACGACATTGAGCAAAAACTACACCTATACAAACAATGTCGCACCAAGTGAGACAAATGGCAAATATTCAGTTTCAACTTGGTAAAGAAACATAGTGAAACTCAAAAACCCCAGTCTAATTAATCATGTTAAGTTATTTAAATCTACACACCATAGAGAACTGTATTACATGGCCCTACTCCACCTTTTTGAACCTTGAAGAAAAGAAAAATAATTATTTGGTGACTCTGACTCATTAGAAGCTGCACTCAAAACAAATGAAAGCAGTATAACAAATGACAATTTCAAACAATACAAACAAATGTTGGACAATGAATACCAACAAGAGGATGAAATTGAAGCTCAACTAGACAAAGCCACTCCCGAGGACAGTCAACCTTCTCTTACAGGAAGCCAAGACACACTAGGAGAACCTTCATTCTAAATGAGGTAGAAATTACCAATATAAACAATCTGAGGAAGACTTGTCAGTTCTGGAATCTCAGCTAAATGATGAACAACTCACTATTTATCTAGAAGTCACTCAATAAATTGAACATGGTTTAAACATGAAACTAAAATCTATAGCTGTAAAAAGTATAAACCTCTGCTCCTGTATGCAAGTGGTGAAGATGGTTCCCGCAAAAAATTCTTAATTAAAATAATCAGCACATTTCTACAAAACATGAACAACCTTTCAGATATAGTAACAGCCTGCACAGCTTTAGCTGCCTACAACATAGGTGGTGTTTATTTTACACCGACCGCTACTCGTCCCTGTAGAACACCAATACAAATTGAAATATTACAAATCGACAGCAGAAGCTGCTACTGAGGTATGCAGAATTCTAAAAGAAATGAAAGTGCTCCTGATAATGAAGTAAATATGGTGTCCAAACACATGTTGGCTTTAATTCATCTCGGAATACAAGAAGTCCTAAAAACCAACTATGAAGAAGTGTTTGGAGGAAAACATGTTATTGCTTTCGGAGACCTCCTACAGTTAACACCAGTTAAAAGGCAACCTATTTTCAAAACATTAAGGCACAAAGAATGCTCCAATACCCTCGGCAGCATTGGAAATGTGAATCTCTGGCAATATTTTCCCTGCAAAACATGCGCCATTCTGCAGACCTCACATATGCTAACATTTTAAAAAGCATTAGAACTGGGCTGCTTACTAAAGATGCAAAATCCATCTTAAATAGTAGACTAATCCAAGAGCTATATGGGTGAAACACATCTGCTCCTGATGTCACGGAACAATTAACTCAACAAAATCTAAAATGTATGTCCTTCATGCCAAACTTTGCAAGCTGTAGTCAATTCAATGAGACAATGTTGAAAAAAGAAATGCAACCCATACTGCATATCAGCTCCACAGTCAAATTAGGAGTGCATGGCATGACACTTCTTATGTGTCAACAGCATGACTAAATAGCTTAGAAAAATGTATCTCCAACGCAGCCACATTGGAGAAAATATTAACTTTGTGTCTGAACTGCACAGTAATTCTGAAAAGTAACCTTGACATAGAACAAGGATTAGTCAATGGAGCAATTGGTAAAGTTGTTGGCTTCCAAACATATCCGCATGACAACATTCATTTTGTCAATATCCACTTTGACAAACTTGCAGAAGTTGAGAAATTGACCAGACAATAGGATGTTTCCTTCTTTTCAAAGACATGTACGTACACAGAGAGCAATTTTCTCTGTCTCTTGCAAATGCTGTCACTATTTACAAATCACAAGGTCTATCCCTAGATCAAGCATTGATTGATATTGGCAGCATAGTCTTCAAAGAAGGTGTGAGTTGCATAGCACTTTATTGTCTCTGTACACTCAATGGTCTATTCCTAGTTAACTTTTTTGCAAACAGTCAATGCTCACATTCCTTACATACTGGAATACAACAGGCTACAGGCACTACACACCCCCATCTAGATATGTACAGTGTACCTCAAAAAAATAAATGTTTTTAAATACAAATAATAGAAAGATAAGCTATAGCATATTTCCCAACAATACCACAAAAAAACGACAACCAAATCCTGCATCAAACAATACAACCACAAAACTGTCTTGTACAAAATCAAACGCACATCCATCTCAAAAGAAACACACAAACCTCTCTTCTACAAATGCATCTGCAAACCCCTCAAATGAATTGCAAACAGAACTCTCTGGTCCATTCAAATTCAGAAACCCAACTGGAGTAACTTGTTATGCTAATGTGACAATGAATCTCTTTCAATTGCCACCAATTGTTCACAACATTAACTTAAACGGCTCAAACCAGTTGTGTTTGAAAATGCTCATTCTTCAGAGAAATGCCAAAAATAAACCTGAGAACACTTAAAGTTGATTTATTCATTTGTAAGGCGGCGGAAAATGCAGGCATCAGGGCACACAAAGACAAACACAGGAAACAACAACAAAAAAGATGGGAAAGGCGACCAACATGGGCAGGAGAGTCAGAAGTTGGTGGGTTCTATTTCAGAGAGGCATGGCTGTGGAGAGCGTTAGTTGAAAAGGACAGTTTTCAATCTCCCGGGAAAGGGATTTTCTTTTACCATCCTCAGCTCCAAATGCAAGGCATTCCAGATTTTCACGGCATTGAAGGGGAAGGAACTGCCATAGACAACTGGAGAGAGCGAATTTAGGGATGTTGACCCAGCCCCAAGACAGAGGAGTGCAGCTTCCTTGGTGGCTCATACAAGGACACCAGATCTTTAAGATAGAATGGGACAGTACCATATAAAGCTCTATGAGCTAGAGAGGCAGCCTTAAATTCCATCCGGGAGGCTATAGGGAGCCTCAGGTATGAGGCAAGAATTGGATTACTGTACAGGAATGGTCAAATTTACCATAAACACACAGGAAGAGCTGCAAGAAGTCCTAATGTACTTACTACAAGTACTGGAAACCAAAAACATCCCTATAAATGAATAATACACATGGAAACATACATGCACTCTCTGCAACCAATGAACGATGTGTATATGTATCCATACCAAATTCTGAAACCATTTCATTTCATTAGCTTCTGAAGAATGTAAATCATGGCATATTATGCCCTGTTTACAATTCAATTGTTCTACCATACAAATAAACTCACATCACCAATATGTCATAGTAATGTTTCTAAGATACAATGCAGATGGTACAAAAAATAACTGTAAGCTTACAGGCTTCACACATGGTCAAGTATCTCTTAGAAAGAAAACCTTGACAACAGTAAGTATAATATACCACGTTGGTACTGCAACCACTGCAGGGCACTGCACTGCATATGTCAAAACAAGAAGTCGTTGGTTTGAATGCAACGATTCCTCTGTTACTCCAAAACATAGGCTACAAGAACATTTAACACATGCCTACTTGATATTCCTTCAACCCAAATGTACTCACTAAACTATAGCACAAATAACACTTTGAATATGACAGCAGGTATCGAACTACATCAATTTTTAAAAGAATGTGTTTTATTTACTAATACAATGAAACCTATGTTCTCAATATAGCATTTTGTCATCTTGTCAGATTCTCATTCCCATCCTTCCCTCCGTACCCTACATAGCCACAACCTGGAACAGTAACTGTGTCACAAAGCATTACTTTTGAAGCTGCAGGTTTCCTAGATCAAGAGACTGTGGGGATAATGCGTGTTGGTGATCATCAGTCTTTTGGTTTCTCAGTTATATGTTTTCTCATCTGATGGTACATTCAGGCGGGTTTGTCGTCTGGCAAGATGAATAGTTCCTGTACCAGCGCATTCCACATTGTAATGTCAGTGGAACTTTCTCTCCGGCCTCTCTTAGTGCTTGGTACCAGACTGCTGTTTCTGCCATGGTCCACCTATTCAAATCCTTCCACCATGCTTCCACAGTTGGTCCGTCTTTGGCTTTCCACGCCATTGCTATCCTTTGCCTGGCCAGTGCCTACTCTAGATCTATCATCTTTTTCATTGCTCAGTTTTTGTTCTGGTATTTATATAAGCCTAGATGGCAAGCTTCAACTGTCCAGTCTTGGCCTTTTATACCATTTCCACGTAGTCGTCGTTCTGGTTCTTGCCAGTACCTTTGGATTGTTGTGCATTGCCAGAGCATATGTCCTATATCTGCATTCTCTTGTCTGCATTTTGGGCAGCTTTGTGTGTTGGCGCCGGAGTTAGATATGCTCTGTGGAATACATAGAGTTGTAACTGTTTCAGTCTGGCATTTCTGTATATGTTCTTGGGATATAGTTTCGCTTTAGTCCATTGTTTATCTGTGATCATTCTTCTGATTATTGATTCCCATGCCTGTTTTCCTTTGGTCAAGTCTTTGGGTATTTCCTCCATGAGCGCCTGGTACAGTCTGGATACCATGTGCCCACCTTCGGACACATCGTATAGCAGGCCTAGCACTGGATTTTCAATTTGAAAGGCTGTTGGGGATGGCCATTTCATCTTGAGCTGTTTGGCGAGTCTTGCCTAGGTTATATATTGATCACAGTATATTCTGTGGGATTCAATCAAGTCTTGAAACTCTAGTATCGTCCCTGCAGAGGCTAGGTCTCCCGTTGTGATTATTCCCTTGGTCTCCCAGTATGTTCTGCTTTGTTTGAGGTGTTTGTCACTGGTTCCATTCAGAGACGCCAGTGGTATTTGGGGGGGGGAGAGTATGGTTCATTCACTTTCAGGATTTTCTTCATCCTAGTCCATATTTGTTGTCCTAGTTGTAGGAGCGTTGGGAACTGTGTGATCCTGTTTCTCTCCAGCCAAAACACTTCCTTAAGGAAATATGGGGACACAGTGTGTTCAGGAGGGTATGCCCTACTGTCTCTGTATCCGCCAGCCAACCTGCTACATGTTGCAATTGGCCTGCTAAGTAGTACAGTTTTAAGTGTGGGAGGCACACTGCGTCTTCTGCATAGTGCTTCTATAGCCACTCTTTTTCGGCCTTTTCCCCATATGAAGCTGCTAAGCACTGAGCTCTTTGAAGAACACTTTTAGTATGAGGTAGGCTGGGGAGGGAAATCATTTTTATCAGCGATATCTGTCCCATCACTGACGGAGTTTTTCCCAGAATTTTATAGATGTCTCAAGGCCCTTTTTTGTGTGTTGGCATTATGTGTATCTTCTATATTATGGTATACATGTATACCCAGGTAGCGAAAAGAGCCCGTTGGCACCCCACCTCCCCACTACACTTCCTCCCCCTGCCTCATTGACCTGGAGCATCGCACCCACCCTTCCTTCCCCACTATCCCCCACGTGGCTCCTGCTCACTCTTCGATAACCTCCATGACCACACCCAACTCTGAAGTCAAGTGCATCCTTTTTAATGCTCGCTCTGTAGCGAAAAACAGACTCCACATCTTCAACCTCCTCTCCTCTGACAAACCTGACCTAGTCTTTATCACTGAAACCTGGTTCTCCGATGACTTTGCCCCTGTTGCACATGAAGCTTTCCCCCCAGGGTACTCACTCATCCCAATCAAAAGACCCTCAAGAGGAGGCAGCGTGTCAGTCCTCTTCAAATCCCTCTTCTCCATCTCACTCGTTGAATCCCAGACATTAATTCCCTCATCCAAATCCCTTCTTGTTAAACTCTCACTACCTCTGACTTTCTCCCACAGCTTCCTACTCATTTACAGACCTCCTGGTTACGACAGACATTTCTCAACCAACCTCTGTGATTCTGTAGCCACCATTCAAGTAAATCACCCCTCCCTGACTCTCCTAGGAGACTTCAATATCTGGCTGGACATTCCCACCAACCCCATGACCCATCCACTGGTCGACAGCCTTGATGCGCTCAACTTCTCACTTCAAATGAATGGTCCAACCCACTCTAAAAGGCACACCATAGATGCTATCTTCAGCTCCCATGACCGGATTAATCTAGCACCCCCCCTTTATCACTAATCTGGTCCGACCACTTTGTCATCCCTTTCTCCATCCTCTCACCCTCCCCTGTATCCCCCCATCTCAAAGTAAGGATCGTTCCTGACCTGGCCGAAGCCCCACTTTTTAGACCCCCTACAAGATCCCCTTGACAGATCTTTAACCATCGACTCATTTGACTCATGGCTCAATGAATCACTAATTGCTCTCACCCCCCTGCGCCCCTCTTCCTCACAAAATGGACCATTTCCCAAATGATTTACTTGCAAACTAAGGAATGCCAAAAAGCTAAATAAATCTCTAGAACGCAAATGGCGAGCAGAAAAAAACGATCTCAGCTGATCCAATTTCGCCTTGCGCCATCGCAGCTACAAAGCTGAAATCCAGAAAGCCAAAAAAGCCTTCTACAACAATCGGATTCTCAACTGTGGAAACTGCAACAAAGAACTCCACAGAATCATATCTGAATTCGTCAAACCCACTTGCGCTTCTTCCCAATCTGCCCCATCAAAATCGTTCTGTGACTCTCTCTACCTCCACTTCTACACCACTGCTCTTGACAGGACGACTTCCCTTAACAACAAATTGCCCCCCCAACTACTGACCAATCCAACAATCCCCCACCACCCCTCTGCCCCAACCCCAACTTACCCACCTTTGACTCCTTCAGACCCATCTCCAGAGACACATTTCTTGATCTATCTGCTAGCAAACCATCTAGACCCCTGCCCCGCCTCCGACCTTAAAGAAATATTCTCATCCACCTGCGCAGGAGAACATGCAAGAACCATTCTAAATGACCCCCTTCGTTCTGGAATCTTCCCCGATGGCTTCAAAATTGTGCTTGTCAGGCCTCTTCTTAAAAAACCATCCATCGACCCCCTTCACCCTAAAAACTACAGACCCATCTCAAACACCATATTCCTTGAAAAACTCATCGACCGAACAGCATACTCCCATCTAAACACCTTTGTTGAATCCAACAACTTCCTCGACCCTGCTCAATCAGGCTTCAGACCGCGTCATGGAACCAAAACCACTCTGGCCTCAATCTGGGGTGATCTTAAGATCACTGCAGACTCTGAAGGTTGCTCTGCACTAATTCTCCTCGACCTCTCTGCAGCCTTTGACACGATTAATCACTCAATACTCCTTGACCGCCTCCACTCCCTGGGAATCCGTGGCACTGCTCTCGAATGGATCACCTCCTTCCTCAATAACGGGAAACAAATAACCCTCCTCTACCCTTTTACTTTAGCTGCTCGCTCGGTTAACACTAGAGTACCGCAAGGCGCATGTCTATCTGCTCTCCTATTGAACCTCTGTATGTACACCCTTCCCGGAATCATCCGCCTGCACAATATCTTGTGCTCCAACTATGCCGGTGATACCCAAATCATTCTTAAAATCCACAACTCGGACTCCAACCCCAGCCCAACCCAAAGCCTGTCTCCTAGATATTGACCATTGGATGACTATAAACCACCTCCTCTTAAACCCCACTAAAACCAAAATCATGGTGTGCGGCAACACTGAGCTTCTACCTTGTCCACTCTCTTGGCCCCCTTCCATGGGATAACCCTCACCCCCTACGTCACAGTAAAAATCCTAGGGTGCACTCTGGACTCTGACCTAACCCTCTCCCGACAGACCAACGACGTATCTAAATGTTGTCACTACCATCTTAAACTTCTCAGGCGCATCTTTCCCTAGCTATCCTTCCCAAACAGACTTGCTGCTGTTATGTCTATTATAATGTGGAGACTGGACTATGCCAACTCCCTATCCCTACGGGCCGCGGCATACCACCTTAATAAACTCCAAAGAGTGAAAAACACTACTGCTAAACTGCTCCTCACCCTGGGTCCAAGAGACCACACCTCTCCAGCTCTCCGAACTCTCCACTGGCTCTCAGTCGGACGAAGGGCCACCTTCAAGAACCTGTGCATCACTCATCGTGCAATGCACAAGACCAGCCATTATACCTGCAAGATAAGTTAAAACCTTACCTCCCACCCCGCACCCTAAGATCAATCACTAACTCCATCAAGATCGGAGGATCCTCTTTATCAGCATTGGCCCGACTCTGTGGAACTTGCTTCCACCTCACATTCCACACACCTTAGACTATATGACATTCCGCAGATTACTAAAAACATGGCTCTTTCCATAACGCCAACATCAACCTTAAAGATGCGACTGAACTTCCAACAACCCAATGACTGTATACACAATGGGACTCCCAACCTTGTCTTAGATGAATACGCCCACTGATTGGGCTCTAAACAACCGTATCCCTGGACACTGAACAATGATCTCTTTAGATCCTGCCCACATGAGCCTGCTGTGCACCAGCCCATAACACGTCCGTATGACGTCACTGTGTGCCCTTACTTCACCCTTGCAATGTCACCCTGCCCTCCTGTACCCGCAATGTAACTATATATCCCTCTGTATTTCCCTCCCCTCCAACCCCTGTGATGTTTGTATGCCCCACTTTGCCTGTATCGCTGTGCACCCTACCCTCTGTTCCCCATCATGTCCCTACGTATCCTCCTGTCGCTGTAAAACTAGCCCTCTGTCACTGTATGCCCCTTTGTGCCCGTGTACCGCGGTGTACCCGCCCCTCCCCTCCACTCCTGTTCATGTGATGTCATAATATATCCCACTGTATTCCCCGCTGTTCTTGTGCATCGCTGTGTAGCCTCCCTCCTGTTCCTCATGATGTCACTATGTACCCTCTGACACCCCCATCCTGTCACTGTAAACCCAGCCCTCTGTCGCCTTATGCCCCTCTCTGCCCGTGTGTCACTTTGTACCCCACCCGCTGTTCCCATGATGTTGCTATCTTGTATTAACCTACCCTCTAATTCCCCGTGTGCCCACCGTGCCCATGTGTCACTGTGCACCCTGCTTTCTTGTTCCTCATGCTGTTGCTGTATATCCCTATGCTCCCCTTCTGTCGCTGTATGCCCAGCCCACTGTCACTGTGTGTTCATGTGTCTCTGTGTTCCCTGCCATCCTGTTCACATGCCTGATCTTGGGCGCTACAAAGAGGAACCATCATATCATATCACATCACTACGCTTACTCTCTACTATACACCATCACACAACTAGAACACCGCTATAACCCTGATAAATTCGGCATAGCTGTTCACATTCAAACACTACCCCGTGAACACCTCATCACTCTAATAAAACGCAGCTATCCCATGACATTCCGGCCTAGATGCTGACATAAGCTTCTTGCAGGCCTAACGCAGCCAGAACCCAGTCTGGGGGTCCACCCACCAGACTGCACACATTCAACTGATATCTTCTGCACCACTCCTAATGCTAGGATGCAGCTACCATCTGGCAATTACACAAGCTGCACACTTAACTGGTGCACCCACAAACCCTATGACACTATCTCTCTCTACTGACCAGGACTGCATTTCCCGAGGGTATTCAACCTACTAGCACTTTGAGATCATACCAATGATATATATAGAGTGCTATATTAATACCAAATAACATAACATATTTGCCTGCCCAGCTCACTAGGGGGAACAAGCAGGATTTGCTTTTGCTGATGGAAATTCCTGAAAGATGTGTGAAATTATCTAATAATTCTAGGTATGTTCCTAGATTGTCTTCTTGGTATTGTATTTATAAATGTATATCATCTGCATACAGGGATATGAGGTGTGTAGTTCCATCTATTTGGAGCCCTGTGTAAGCAAATGATTCTCTCATGTAAATCGCTTAGGGTTCCAATGCCAGGATATATAGGACAGGTGATAGTGGACAGCCTTGTTTAGTGCCCCTGCGGATAGGGAATGGGTCAGAAATGCGGGTGCCTGTGCTCTTGCTGATGGCCTTGGGTAAGGCATGCTTATCCACCTCAAGAATCCTTGTCCTATCCCGTAATGCTCTAGTGTGGCAAACAGCCATTCGCATCGTACAGAGTCGAAAGCCTTAATGGTGTCTAAAGCTGCTACTGCGCAGCCTTCTGGTTTAGTGTGTGTTCTATCTATGACTGCTTGGAGTCACCTCAGGTTTGCCGTTGTAGCCCTACCTGGAAAGTGCCCCGTCTGATCTGGGGTGGACTAATGAGGTGATCACTCTTTTGAGCCGTTCTGCTAAAACCGCTGTGAGAATCTTAGTTTGTTTGTTTTGTTTGTTTTATTCGTATTTATATAGCGCACAACAGCCCGAGGACATTGTGGCACTTGTTACAGTACAAAGCTTAGTTACTTAGTTACATGGTCATTAGCAATATATATATATATGGGTTGCAATATAGTTACATAGTCATTAGCAGTATATATACAGGTTACAGTATAGTTATATTACATTTGTGTTATATTACGATATACATGGCAGAAGTGGAGGAGGCAGTCCTCCACTTGCTAGTTGAGGAGAGTGGCCTTGAGGTTGTTGCGGAAGACAGAGATGGAAGTTTCAGCACTAAGGGTGGCAGGGAGTGAGTTCCAGAGTTTCGGTGCAATATAGGAGAAGCCTAGACCTCCCGCTGTGGCTCTCTTTATGCGTGGTATGTGTAGCTGGTTGGTGTACTGAGCTCTGGTGGGGCGAGTGGATGTGGTCCTTGATATTGCTTCAGATAGGTATGCTGGAGCGGTTTTGTTGATGCACCTGTGAGTGATGGTGAGGATTTTCAGAGTAATACGGTCTTTGACCTGGAGCCACCGTGCTTCACGTCTGGCGTGGGATATCTGGTCTCTTCTAGGGATGCTCACGGCGGCTCTGAGGGCATTGTTTTGTGTGGTTTGCAGTCTTTGAATGTTTTTGGCGGAGGTGCCAGCTAGAAGGGCGTTGCAATAACCAAGTTTGGCTCCTATAGTTGCTCTAGCTATGGCCAAGCGGTTGGGGGTGGATAAGTAGGGTTTAATGGCATTGATGAGTTTGGTGCTGAACGCTGATGCAGAGGCTATGGCGCTGACTTGTTTGTTCATCGATAGATTTGCATCAATGTGAACACCTAGAGTCTTGACAGAAGATAGAAGACAGGAGATGGTTGAGTTGTCTCTGTTGAAGTTGTTGTATTGGGGGCTTAGTTTCGATAATGTGTTTGTCTGGCCCAGGATGAGAATTTCAGTCTTCTCCCCGTTAAGACAGAGGCCATTGATTGCCATCCAAGCTTGGATAGTGGCATAGATGTTGTGAAGGGCTGTGGCGTCTTGGTGATAGAGTCCCGATAGGGGTAAAAGTACTTGAGTGTCGTTTGCATAGTTTGTATATGCAACACCCATGGAGTCAAGTAGGTCCAAGAGGGGTTTTGTGAAGAGGTTATAGAGGGTGGGGGCTGTACAAGATCCTTGGGGGACACTGCAGTTTATAGTGGTAGGATCTGCGTTAGCTGTGTCGGAGTAGACCTTCATGGCTCTTCCTTCAAGGAAGGAAGTGATCCAGGATGCTGCTTGATTAGAGAAATGGGCTGCATGGGTGAGGTGGGTGGTGAGTGTTTGGTGTTCTACCAGGTCAAAAGCAGCTGATAAATCGGGGAGGAGGAGCAAGGCAGGTTTGCCTTTGTCCATGATCTGTGAGATTTGATTTTTTAGGTCTAATAAGGCGGATTCTGTTCCATGCCCGACACGGAAGACAGATTGTCTTTTGCCTAGTATGGAGTTAGCTTCTATGCATGATTGGATCTGGATGTGAGCTGCTTTGTCCAGGATTTTTAGGAGGAACGGGACGGTCGTTATCGGCAGGGCCGGTCTTTGCATCAGGCAGCTGCCTGATGTCAGTCAGCCTTTAGGGGGCGCTGCAGCAGAAGTCCACAGTGCCAGTGCTAGAATACACGTGTAACACGTTTGTTTCCTAACATTAGAAAAACTAACGTGCCTGTTCATTTTTATAATGTTAGGAAACAAACGTGTTCCATGTGTATTCTACCACTGGCACTGCTGCAGGCTGTGGCCTCGGGCAGGGCAGTTTCTAGTCCATTTGGTGCCCATGGCGAAACACTCGGAATGCGCCCCCCTCACACCCATTCCCATGCGCCACTCCCACTGCACCCCACGCTCCACTCCCATCGCACCCCACAGACCACTCCCACCGCACCACTCCCACTGCACCCTGCCAAATGACACCTTTAAGGAACTCCTACCCAAAGTCCAACAGTCCGTCACACAAGCAATGAATTTCCATTTGCAATGGTGGGCCACTTTTTCACTGGTGCCCAAGACAACTTTATGCCCCAGTCCCAGTTAGGCTGCAGATAATGAGCACTGGGCACACCAAGAGACCATGAATATGGAATAGGATGCAGTATATACAACCATCAAAGAACACAAGATGCTGAAGGGGGTTTGGAGGCAACCTAAGCCAAAAGAGCAATGACAAGGAGACACCTGATCCCAATAAACAATCACTTTAACATTCTTTGAATGGGAATCAAGTGTATGCTTTGATACAGTAAAGTCTTGACTGTTGTAAGGATATATGGACCAGGATTATTTATTCATGCAATGTTTGTCGGGTACCTGCATATTTATTTATTTATGCAATGTATGTCGGATACAGGTATCCGACAATCATTGCATAAATACATTATCCGTCTCCATGTACCCGGCAAACATTGCATAAATAAATAAATAAACCGGTTTGTGGCTTAAAGAATATTTACTCAGCAACACTGGTCAAAACTATTATCCGCATAGTGAAGTAACTCATCACCATTACCATGGAAGTGGTTTAAAGTGTAATTGATATATAGTTTGGAAAAGAAGCGGCATGAAAGAAATAGAACTGCTTTAAACTATTATTTTGGCCATTTTCTGGGCTTGCAGGGACGCACCATGGGCCCAAACCGGTCTCTGTTTTTACTGTGTCGGGGCCCACGGTGCGTCCCTGCAAGGCACGCCCACTCCCCACAGCCCACTGCACCTCCCCCCCCCCATCTCAATGCCAGCACGAAACCTTTTAGTGACTAATGGGCCACCATTAGCAGTTTCCTGCCGGCATTGTTATGGGACGGGCTGGTCTTAGCAGCAGGGGGACCTAAAGTGTTTTTATTGGTGTGCTTATGCCCCCTAGCCCAAGTGGCGCGAAATTGGTCAGAGGGAGCCTCTGACTTCTGTAATGTCACGTAGTACTTTTGTACTATGCGACATTACAGTCGGAAGGGGCAGCGGCAGCACCTGACCTGTGGAACTTTCCCCACGTCAATGCGCAGCCCCACAAACTGGGGAATTACATTCCCTCCAGAGGCTCCAGGGACCGTGGCTATTGCACCTCCTGGGGCTATTGCGCCCCGGGCAGTTGCCCGCCTTACCCGGGCCAAGAAACGGGCCTGGCCTCGGCCCTCAGGCAGGGCAGGGCAATCGGCAAATAAATTAGCAACATTTGTTGCTTTATTACCTTCCCCCGGCCCCGGGTGGCGCCGGCACCGCTGGCGCCAGCCATACCAATGGGTGCACGTGCGATGTGCCCTCCTCCAGGCTATGAGCGTGCACTGACACTGAAGTGTGGATCGATTGGGGCTGGCTGGTGTTGTCGGTCTGGCCATTACAGAAAAGAGGAGCGATTGGGTCACTAAATCCTAAAGTTGTTCCCATCACATGCACACACTGCCAAGCAGCAGCAGAATCTGCAAAAACAAACAGTTGCTGCATCCTGCCCTCGCTGATTGGGCCTTGTTTCAGGAAATCCGGCAGTAACTACAGCCTGCCGAGGCAAGCACACTTCTTTCCTCCTGCTCCCGTCCTCGCAGGTGAGGCCTATTGCTGTATAGGTGTTTTATTTATTTTAAAATGGTATTACGGAGATGACTGGGTAAACCTCTGGAGGCCACAAAGCTAGACACTTTTGTCAAGGCTCCAGTAGTCATGAAAAAGGAAGCGAGCACTGGTGGTGGACTCTCCTCAGGAGATCAAAAGGCCGGCTCTCGGAAGACCTGGGCAGAGTGTCACCGTCAGCAGATCTTAGAAAGTTCCAAGTTCCAGCAGGGTTGGATTGGTCCGTCCGTCCAAAATCACTCTGAGGGCAAGACCGTGGCGGCCAGTACCACGCGTGAGCCGGTTTGGAGGTTACTACGCTCCCTTGTTCCCACTCCCGAGCATATTGTTCGTCCTTCCCTCTTTCCTGGGCATGCACTGCTGACTTTATGTTAGTGCAAGAGTTTCATACATTTCACTGTTCGCTCAGACTTGTTTTATACTCTGCTTTGTCGTTGTGCTTCTTTTGTTTGGAATAGCAATCACACTAGTCTAACGAGATAAACAAACACCTACACGAGCGCGCCTTGTGAATGATGGTGTGAAGGATGGATGCAGGCGCTGGACCAAAAGCTGAGCGAAGTCTGCACAGCAGCTGGCGTGGGAAAGCGACTCAGCAACTATAGTAGAAACCGTCTCCGTGGACGGTTGGCCCATCTTCCGTGTAATGCAAATACCCAGACTTGCAGGATGCATGCTTCACTTTCTTTGTTCCATTGGGGGCGACATGCTTTAGCATCAATTCATGGCCTTTAAAATACCCTGCACAGTGCAGCTTCTGATCTCCTTTAACTGGGAAATGGCCATGACTAGCTAATGCCACATTAATCAAAGCCAGGTCTCTAAATAATGGTTCAAGTGTTGGGGAATCACTGCTCACACTTTCTGTCGTGTGACCAACCAGTGCAAAGGTGTTTCAGAGCGTGGGGCTCGTCATGCCACCCATTTCTGCATTTGATACACCAGCAGCTAAACACACCCTGGGGAGGCAGCTTCTTCTGCATAGTCCATTTCTCTCCCAAGCTTGGGACAATGTTCTTTACCATAATGCAGAATGTGAAAAAGCGCAGGGCTGCAAGGCTGGGGGGGTGAAGGTGGAGGGCAAAGAGCACTATGCTTGGGGTACACTGGAGATGCTTCCCCTGATACCCGCAATACTCCAAGTCCCTTGAAATGAAATTCGTCCATACACTGCACAATGTGCAAGGGCCGCTGTTATTCAAGCAGCACGCGCCTAGTAATTTGCAAAAAGTAAACTTAATGAGTCCCAAGAAAAGGTTGCCTTCCACCCTTTAAGAATTTGATTGTTTTTGTTTTTATGTTGGGATGGTAGACATCGTTTTTCTTTGCGATCTTACAGCTGAATGGTGCTGTCGGGAGTTAAAATGAGTGATCACGAAGGAAACATTTAAGAATTTTGAGAGTTCACAAGCATGAGCGAAACATACCCCAATACTCCGACTGCCATTGATCTGCCATGGTAATGCACTACAGTGTGTTTCAATGTAAAGTCCACATTGTAATGTTATAATTTTAGAATGCCACCTCTCCAACGTTAACATTGGGAGCTATGTTGAATTGTACATGCATGTCAACTCTCTGCATATGTATAAAGTAGACTTTACCACTCACATGGAGTAGTGATATTGTTTACGTGTGTCCCTCCTAAATATATTTAACTTTCCGTGAAATATTTGATGCAATACAT
This sequence comes from Ambystoma mexicanum, assembly GCF_040938575.1. NCBI lineage: Eukaryota > Metazoa > Chordata > Amphibia > Caudata > Ambystomatidae > Ambystoma > Ambystoma mexicanum. Next base: position 412,239,774 of record NC_090922.1, on the reverse strand, counting down.
ATTGCATAAATGCATGTATTTTAATGCTGAGATAGATGGGCTTGTACAACCATCGGTGGGTATGTTTCTGGTGCTTGTTCTTGGAGGTTCGAGTAACACTGTTCAAGACCAGTTCATCACCTTTTAAGAGTGGCTAAATGTTTGAGGTCATACGAATGACATTAGTGTAGATCTGACATTGTCGATTCTCTGACCTGAGTCACAGCAGCAAACTGGTCATTGTTACAAAAAATGAAGAGCAGAGGCAGACTTGCATAACCAGGCCTGTTCAGGTTTGAAACTCTTATTGCTGTTTTCTGAAGTTCATGAAATTCAGCAGATGCCAGCATTGACAATTTTGTTAACTCATAGTCCCTACTCCCGCTGCTCAGCCCATAACACATGCATGAGATCACAGGTCAGGTGAGGGGGCGCCAACGATGTTTTCCGCCTGGGGTGCAATCTGTTGTAAGACTGGCCCTGGTTATCAGTCTGTAGTTGTTGGGTTGCGCTGGGTCAAGTGTGGCCTTTTTTAGAAGTGGCAGCACCCAGGCTTCCTTGAGATTTTTTGGGACAGTTCCTGTTTGGAAAGATGCGTTAATGAAGGCAGTAATCAGGGGTGCTAGGTCATTGGTGCATTCCTTGATGATTTTGGAAGGGCAAATGTCTGCTTTGCAGAGTTATGGTTTGAGGCTTTTGATGAGATTAAGGACCTCAGGTTCAGTGACATTTCCGAAGGAGAATTTAGCGTGATTGAGATTAGTACACTTGTCTTGTATAGGGCGGTTGGTTTTTTGGTTTGGGAGGGCTTTGCAGTGGTTTTGGATTTTGTTCTGGAGGAGTTTTATTTTGTTGAGGATGGCGGACTGAATGCTGGCACACCAGGCTTTGTCTTTAGTTATCTCGTCAGCGGTAGCCGGAGGAGTGACTAATTCACTAAAGATTGCGAATAGTTCTTTAGCTTGGGAGTTGGCCTTTGAGATCCTATCATTGAAGGAGTTGGATTTTGCTGCTGAAATGGGTTTTTTATATTGGAGGGCTATTCGTTTGAAGAGGCTCTTATTTAGATCACTCGGATCCGTTTGCCAGTTTTTAAGCGACTGGCGCTTTTGAGCTGGGAGGGTTTGGAGTTCTTCCGAGAACCAAGAGTTGCAATTAAATGTTTTTTTTCCTTCTTGCTTTCAAGTGGGGCTATAGAGTTTATGGCATTGGTGAGAGTATCATTGAAGATAGCTGATAGTATATTTGGGTCCTGAGAGAAAGGTGGTGCTAGGCAGGGGCTTTTAAGGTGGGGACGCAAGTTGTCTGCATTGAGTTTTTTTAGAACTTCTTATTGTGGCAGGTGGTGTGTGGGTGAGAGTCTTAGTTTTAGGGTTGGTGGAGATGTGGAATTCGATGCATGTGTGGTCTGTCCAAGGAAGGGCGGTCTTTGAGGTAATGTTGGATGTACAGTTGTGATCCATGACCCAGTCAAGGGTGCAGCCTATGCTGTGAGTAGGGGTGAGGACTCTTTGGGAGGAACCTAAGTCTGCAAGTTCTTTAGCTAGGGTTGCGGCAGATTTATCCTTAGGATCATTGTATCCTAAATTTAAGTCTCCTAATAGAAGGATTTTGGAGGACTTTTTAATGTTGTTGCTGAGTCGATGGGAGAGGTGCTCTTGGAAGTCAGCTGGGAGTCCGGGAGGTCTGTATAGGATGTGGATGTTGATTAGGTTATTGGGGGAGAGCGTAAGCTTGGCTGATAGGATATCAGCATTACCACCCCATGTACTATGGTCTGCTAATCTGATGGATAGTGAGTCTTTGTGGATATGGGCGACTCCCCCTCCAATCTTATCACATCTATCTTGCCTAAGGATGGTGTAGCCTGTGGGTAGGGCTAGTGCGATGGCTGGGCAGGAGGCATCATTGAGCCAGGATTCGGTGATGCAAAGTAAGTCCAGATTAAGTGTGGATAGTAGATCATTTATCTCGAGGGCATGTGCAGGTAGGGAGCGTGCGTTCAGTAGTGCACATTTAAGAGGTGGGTGTTGTGTGCCTTTGTTGTTTTTGTTTGTACTAGTATGGGGTGAAGTGTACTTGTTGTGGTGTGTGGTAGTGAGGAGCTTAGTGTGAAGTAGTGTAGAGGCATGTTGGGGTGGTGGGGGGAGAGGGGCAGTGCCTATGCTCATTTTAGCATGGGGTAGTGGTGCAGTGCGGGTGCCTAATCTGGTGTTTCTAGTTGTGATGGGTGTGGGTGAGCAGAGTAAATACCTAGGAAGTGATTGATTTCTGAGATTGCGGAGTCTGGTGACTAGCTAGGTGGCCGAGACTGTGTGATGTTGTAGTCTGGTGCTGCGGCATGTGAATTTAGTGCCAGGCGCTGGGTGAGGTGTGCTGGGAATATGTGGGGAGGTGTAGAGGCCATTATAGTGAGGGCTATAAGGATGGCTGTTAGGCTGGCTGACTGTAGTGTGGCAGGGAGAGTGCGGGAGAGTGAAACTATGCTATGATTGGGAGGTGCATACTTGGGCATCATGATCGTGGAGAGTGGCTGTGTGTATGTGTGTGCGGCTGGTGTGTGCTGCTGGTATGTGATGGAAATGACAGGGGGATCGTGCGACTAGTGCTAGGTAGCTCAGAGCCAGGGCATAATAGGTAGCAGTTCATCAAAATACAATGCCTAAATTCAATTTTCTAAGTGGGGCAGGCAGAGGCTAAATGGTTGCAGGGCATAATAGGTAGCAGTTGGCTGCACAAGAGGATACAGTACAAGCGGATAAGCAATACTGGTAAATGCGATAAATAGTAGAGTGAGATATTATATATCAACAATAGACCAGATGATAGCAAGCAATTGTCCAAAGTCAGTGAAAAACAGAGGCACCCATGAGGTGTACTGCATGAAGGGATTAGGTGGAAAGGTTAGGTTCTGGGGAGGTGTGGGCAAGCTGCAGGGTCAGGGCAGGCTTACCAGAAAATGGGCAGAGTCCGTAGCCCAGGCCTCAGGTGCCTCCGGACAGGCTCCAGACAGGAAAAGTTCCTTGTGATGAGGGGGTCGGTGTTTGCCTGCCAGCGCCTGGTTGGCCTTCTGTAGTTGCAGTTGGCCAATGGGGGCTCTCCTAGATGTCATGTCGTCGCCTTCTTGGCAAGGAGGAGGTTGGCAGCCATGTTGAAGCAGGAACACCTCATGTATTCCAATGGAGGCACAGAAAAAACACTCGAAATGCACTTTTTAGGTCTTTTTTTCAATAAAAATATAATTTGCTCTGCTCATTTGTAATTATGGGGCTAGGAGGAACACTTTTCAGTGGGTGGGTTTTTCGAGCCCAGGGGGCTAAAAATAGACAGGGAGCCTACCTTAGGGTGGATGCACTTTGGTGGAGGGCTAGCCCACTGCTCGTGCAGTGTTGAGGGCTCCTGCACCTCGGTGGTCCTCTGAAATAATAATATTTTAGTGTCTTGGTTCATCAGTGCAATTGGTCTGTAGGACTAGCGTAGTCTGCAATCTTTGCCTGGTTTCAGGATTGGTAATATCAAGGCCTGTTCCATCGAGTATGGGAGGGCACCTATTTTGTATGCCTCTTGTAGGACTTGTAGCAATTTTGGGGTTAGTAGATCTGTATAATCTTTATAGAATTCGAATGGGAGCCCAACACTACCTGGTGTTTTCCCGGTGGCTAATGAGGTGATGACTCCCTGTATCTCTCCTAGAGTAAGGGGCTGTCTAACATTTCTCATTGTTCTGCTGTTAGTCGGTAGCCCTATATCTTTTAGGGTTTCTAGATGTCTGCTTTCTTAGCATGCGTGTTATCTTCACGCAGTTTGCTTTATAAGTTTCTGAAGGCATGATGGATCTCTGTTTGTGATCGCCATACACTTCCGCATTTGTCTGCTATTTCTACCACCTCCACTGTGGTGTTTAGGCCCCAGACCAACCAGGCTAGGAGTCTACCTGGTTTGTACCCCTGTCCGTGTACCTTTTCAGTGTATTTTGCTAAGCTGAAATCGGGCAGTTTTTCCCAGTGTTTTATGCATTTTTGTCACAGCGATATGAGGGTGCCTTCTTTGTTCTCTCCCATTGTGTTTGTCCTCTCTAATTCTTTAATCTCATTCTACTCTTGATATTTGGTTTTCTAGATCTTTCCAGATCCCTCCTGTGTTGGCTATTGCTGCCCCCGTATGACCACCTTGTAGGTTTCCCATACTGTGCGCGTGTTATCCATACTTCCCAAGTTATGTTAGAAGAATTGTTCTGTATGGAGTCTCAAATATTCTCTAAAGCTATCATCTTGCATCGATTCTGCTCATAACTTCCACATGGGGATGGGTGCCGGGTTGTCTGTAAGGGCCATTGCACTATCATAGGAGAGTGATCAGATACAGTCCTGCACTCATATTTACCCTCTATTATGTTTCCCAAATGTTCCTTCCCTGTGAAGACAGAATGAATTCTTGTATAGATTTTATGCATAGAATGAGAACATTTTGTTTACTTTGATTTAGCCATTGCCATACATCCTGGAGCTCTAGATCTCGTTCTAATGTTTGTAGCACCTTAGATGAGGGGGGAGGGATCTTTCTGAGTATTCTGATCTGTCCATTTCGGGGGTCCAGTATGCAATTGAAATCTCCTCCACAGATCCAGTGAGTCCCTCTATGCAGAGACAAGACTGGGTACAGTGAATGATAGAATGTCCCTGCGTTCTGGTTGGGTGCATAGGTATTAATTACTTTTTTTTGTCTACATATCCGTGTAATAGTATGATTCTTCCCTCTGAGTCTGAGTACTTGTGTAGAATTCAATGTGGCACTCCTGGAGTGAATCATATGAGTACCCCTCTTGCATAATTAGAGTATGCGGAGCCATATGCCTTCCCTCTCCATTTGCTAAATATGTGTGACTGTTTGTCAGGTGTCAGATGGGTTTCTTGTAGTAGCGCAATTTCAATGGCCTTTCGGCGCAGGTAGGACATTACTCTCATCCTCTTGACATAACTATTCAGACCACCCACATTCCACGTGACTATTCATAACTATTCAGACCACCCACATTCCACGTGACTATTCTCAGGTTGTCTGCCATCTGGTGCCTGCTGTTTTCTCTCTGTGTCTGGTGTTGTAATTCCTCCAGTTGTGATCTCATGCTGTATTTAGGTATGGCCGTTTGCTCCCATGTCTTACTGTAGTCATGTCACTATCTGTGATCGTGGTGCTATTCTCCTTTTCTTCAATTTGGTATTTGCTCAATCTTGTTCCCACTCTGTTCTTGGGCATTCTCTGTGTTTGTGACCTTTGGGTTTCCTGCAGATTGTTCTCGATACTACCACCCTGTCTGTGGGTAGTTTCCCTTTGTGACTTCAACTGCTGAACAGTAACATAACGGTTAACTTGGTGCCCACCGGTGCAGCTCCGTAGAGGCGTCTTCACCATTTTGCCGTTAATTCACAGGGAATCGGTAGTCAAGTACCCATGGATACAAAAAAGAAGTAATGGAACTATGTTCCCTGCTGGCCTCCACCTCTCCCCACAGACCCCATCTCCAGGCCCCCTCCCACACACAATACAAACCCCCAAACACTTGCACCTGTTGTTTAAGGGAACGTTCAGTGCAAGCTGCAACGTCTTCCTACACTTTTATTTTAAAACTAAACCATTCCGGAACGGTTTCTTTTTCAAATAAAAGTATAGGAGCTGTAAAACGTAATTTAAAAAAGTAGAGGGGCACCGCTCTCGACTTCTCCCGCTCACTTCGACCACTGGGTACTCCTAGTCCATTTTGAATCAGGTATGGGGCTTGATGTCCGAGCCAGTCAAGAAAGGTAGTTTATGTGCAATTTTGGTACACTACCATGAACTTGATTCAGTTTTTTGGTCGGAGTTTGATATTCTTGGAGTGTCGAGATCCTGCTTGTTGTTCTTATTTTCATTATGCAAGCAGTGTCTGAGTATTTGTGTGACAATTGCCAGTTGTCTCATTTATCTCAGCTGTTTCTATCTGTCTGTTTCCCTAAGAGCTGGCCCAAATTCTGTTCATCCATCCAGGCGTGTGTCGCTTCCGGAGTCTTGAAGAACAGTGACTTTCCTTTATAAAGTATTTAAAATTTTGCTGGATAGGGGAGCATATGTTTAATACCTTGATGTCGAAGTCTTTCTTTGATAGGTACAAATTGTGCACGTTGATTTTGGTCTTGTATGGTGTAATCCGGATATATGGCTAGGGTCACTGAGTCTCTTTCGATTACTCCTCCTAGTCTAGTGCAGGCCAGGATCTTTTCCTTGTCGCGACAATTGAGAATTTTCACGATGATCGGCATCGGGGAGAGGAGCTGGGGAGGTTATCTGGCTCCTAGTGGAGCCTTCTTTTTGAGGGCGCGTTGGGCTCGTTCAACTGTGAACCCTTGCAAACTGGCCCTATTTCTTGGAGGAGCAGATTTTCAATGTATTCTGTGGGATCTTTCCTTCTGTGCCTTTGGGAAATCCTAATATTCTAATGTTACTTCTGCGCACTCTCCCTTCTGCATCCTAAGCTCGTTCTTATAGCATCTTGAGTTTGAGTTCTTTTGTGATAGATTCAGTCTCTTCCAGCCTTTGTTCTGTTTCCGCCAGGTTACAGACGTCTTGACGCAGAAGGTTCACGTCACATTTTATCTCCCCAATGTGTGTTTCCATGGAGGTGCACATGGCTGCTATTGCTTCTAGGATCTTGTTCTCATCAGCATTTTGTCCGGTTTCTGGGTCTGTCATTCCTGGTTGTTCTTCTCGTTGTGCGGGGTCCAACCTGGGTTTGGTCTTCTTTGCGTAGTTATCCATTGTTGCCTGTTTAGGCTGCATCGACGTTGCTACTTGTTTTGATTGTGCCGCTGTTTTCCTTCTCCCCTCAGACTTTGGGGATGTGGGTTGCATTTGTTGGTTCTGGGCCCTCTCTAGTCACTGTCAGTGCACAGACAGGGGGAAGTCTGGTTCAGCTCTTCTCAAAGCTGTATTTCTTTTTTGTTTGGTCTTTTACTGGTTCTCTGACGGTGCAGCGGGCGTCGGGCAGTTTGGTCCGTGTCCGTAGAGTCATTTGTTGTGACTTAATTTCAAACATTCTATCAGGTTATAACTGTTTATGGTGTCCAGCACTTTCAAGGTCTGTTTGTGTGCATTTAGTGCTCAGCGTTGCTGCCTGCTTCCTTCCTGCTCCTCAACTGTGATCTTGAGACCCTCTCGGGTCTGTTTACAGTGTCCAGCATTTTTTAGGATTGCTTTAACGCATTCAGTGTTTGGCAGTGTTGCCTGCTCTTTTCCTGCTCTTTTGCATTGCTCTTGAAATCTTCTGGGCATCCACGTCTTGCAGAGTCTATAGTATATTCTTCTTGCTAGGGTGACCGATCTGTCAAATGTAGTGTCTTGCAGTTTGAGCTGTATTGCAATCTGGGGCTTTGTTTTGCTTTTTGTTGTTTCTCTCACCCCGGGCTATCTATGTCGCTTGGTTCTCTGCCCATGTCCGACTGAGTTGCAGTGTTCAGGCTTGCCACAGCAAAGTGATTGTCTTTCTGCATGTGGGGAGGTCTGTGTGCACTGTTCCTGGAGGATCCTGTAACCCACATCCTAGGTTTTCGATCGCTTCCTCTCTTGTGCATTTGTTTATTGTTGTGTGTTATTGTGGGGCCTCAGAGGGTAGTTTCTCCATGGCTCTGTCTACCGCATGCACCTCTGTTGCATCTGGTCTGTGCTGGGGCGCTGGGTTCTTATGGGCTATATGCCGTAATGAAGCCGAGTGAGCCTCAGCTGGCAAGCGGCGCCGCTCATGCTTTTGTTTTCGCTTGCTTTGGGTGTGCAATGTCACTCGGAAGAACCGGGACAGCCCCTATGGTATTGGTTACTGCCAGCGCTGCGCTACACGTAGTGATTCCCACTCACCATGCGGTTTTCCAATTTCAGCCATCGTGCTCTTATGCTTTACACTGCTTCCTGCACTGGTCTGGATCTTCAAAGTACTGCCTCTGGGCTGTGGCACTGGTACACTGGGGCTTCGGCTGCCGATTGCTGGTCGCCCTCCCCTTACACGTACATGGAGCATCTCAGCGCCATTTAGAGGGCTCCTTTCCGTGTTTGTTCGGTCTTCTTTACGAGGTCTTTGAGCTTCTTTCTCCACTGGAAAAGGCATGTGTTCTGTGCTCGCAGCGCGGCACTTAGGGATCACTTTCCTCTATCATGAGACGTTTTGCTCCTCACAGGATCTCTATTTTCTCAGATCAAGCAGGAGAGCTTGTTAACAGCACGTCCGCTCTACATGCTGGCTGGCCACACCCCCCGATCGAACTACATCCATAATCCTATAAAAGCACTTTTGAAAGTCAATCTAGTTAGAATATGCCAACAGGTATCTAACTACTTGAAAAACACCCTTCATTTCAAAACACTTAAAAGACGCCATCTCAATTCTCATATGAGAAACTATTTTTTAATCTCTAATGTAGTAAGAATACGTCAACAGGTATCTAACTATTTCAAGCATTCCCTTAATTACAACTTACTTCAAACAAACATACTATCACCCTTACACTCGCGTAACTGTTATCGTTTTTATTAATCCAGCACATATTTTTTCCCCAATGATTATGTAATGTCAAAACAACAGCAGTGTCTCATACACTAATGTTGTACTAGACATAGTACTTAAAATGTACTGTTAATTTGCGTCTAAAAAAGAAAATATATATTTAAAACTGTATACCACTACACCGTTTGAACTATAATGCTTAACCAATTGATTTGGGGGTTTTTCCACAGAAAAGAAACCAAAGATTGTTACTTCATGACACTGCAACACTAAGTATCCACAGCAATCATAATTAAATTCATATTTTGTGAGCACTATCCGCAATTTTACTACAATCATACCTACCATATACAGTTCAATTACCTCATTCCTCCATATTATAAACACGTTGTACGCCCACTACATTACATACAATTACTGTACACATTGCTACTATGGTGAGTCTGGCCATACTCCTATTACATTACATATAAATACTATACACATTTTACTACTGTGTTGGTTTTGCCCAGTGCACATATTCTTTGGACGATGGCCTGTGGCCATGCCCCCCAGAATCTGGCCACTGACCACACCACAACACAATTAACTATATAACAAGTATGTACCATACACCGTCAACTAATAAAACTCACCTAGACCCCCAAGTAATCGAATTGATGTTCGTGGACACCGAAATTGGCCACAGACTCTGCGCCATTTCCAAACCCTTTTTCGCCTATAAAAACAGCTCCACATTACCTTTATTCCAGTACCCTTCTATTTCTACACCCTCTCCCAGCCATCAAATAACCCCAAATGTATTTTCCAAGCTCCCCGTTAACTGACAGCTGCGGCACCTGCCTTCTCTTGGAAAAACGAATGGAACTACTTCATCACACCATCTTCATCTTTTCCAATCTAACTCGGAGGCAAAAATGCAGATGAGCCACCAGATTTTATGGTTAAGTTGAGAAATCCCAGAGAAATGTTAATAAAAAAGTTTCAGTATTCATGATGACAGACCACAACCACTTATGAATTTCGAACAACAACATACAGTTCGACATGGCCAATTTCTATAGGCATGACGGAGTACACCTAACCGATGAAGGGAATGCAGTGTTCCTTGATAACATTAAAACAGTGCGCCGGATGTGCTAAAGTTCTACACTCCCCAAACAGTTATTTTAAGGACTATTTATCATATATAAATACACACACACAAAAAAATAACAAAAACATGTTTTTATTATACCCGCAGCTACAGTTCATTGACTTTTATTATAGCCGCAGTTACAAAAAGTTAGTTGAGAAGGGGACTAACATTAACTTTTATACTACTATACAACTTGAATGATCAGTACAGAACAAAATGCTCATGTACATATATGAAATAACTGACAAATAATAAACATATGTAACAATAAACTAGGTAGGCTAACATTCCTCAGCCACACAATATAAAACCATAATTGAAAATACACACCCTAAAATACAGTCTATTGTACATCTAAAACTACACTACAATTACTCCTTTTCGTATTTATTTTGTTAAACTATTTTCTTCTATTTCTCTCCAAAGTCCCACATGCTCAAAACACATCCAAAATAAAGAAGACTCTAATACCTACCAAATCTCTGACAATGAATGGCCTCTGGCCATGACCAGGGATTTTTCACCACCGACGAGACTATACCCCAACGAAGAACATTCCAAAAAATATAAAACACTGACACTCCAAACTATATAGAGCTGCATACCGAACTACACATAACCGCGGCCACCTGTAGTCCTGTGTAGCCTCGGATATAGCCGTGAATACCATCAAAATGGCAGGAAATAAAATGCTTCCCTGCCCCCCAGGCCCTCACCAATTGCCACCTTCATCTGTACCAGCTCCTCCCACTCCTCAGACGGCCTCCTTACTGCCTCTGCCATCTCCCTTTCACCCCAGAACGCACGCTGCTTCTGTGACCCAGTTTTTATTGAGATGTCGGCTATTTGTGGCTATAGCCGACGCTACGAAAAGCTTCATGTTGTAAACTCGGTCCCTGCATCCCCTCCAACTCCCAAATTTCACTCAGTGCCCTCTGGCCATCCCTTCACCTCTACCCTGATGCCATTTCTATATTTTTTGACCTACAAATAGTTTTAGATAGCGTTTCATTTTCCCATAACCTCGGCTATAGCCGTGAATATGTCTCGCATTGAGAGAAAAACAAAATGGCGGTCGTTTCATTTTTGAAAACCATTACCCTGCAATGCACCATTGGAGATACAACTGTAATTTTTGTGGGGACAGGGCACTCCCTTCTCCGTCAAATTTTAAAATTACCACTGGACAGAATAACCCCAAACCACAAAAGGATCGCGAGTCAATGCTTCGTACCCAAGTTGTTTTGGACTAGGTTCACATCCGTCCAGCGGTTTAGCCTCTGCGCTTTGACATAAATTGACCTTTTATGTCTATGGGAAAATGAACGGGAAATAGGCTGCACTTAAGAATTTTCTTTATAATTGTCGCTTAATAACTTTTCCATTCTTTAACCAATCTTTACGAAACCCTGCAGTTTGGGTGGGCCCGCACACTTCTAATCACTTTCGAAATTCCAGGGGTTGTCCTTTCGCCCAGTCTCATTCTTGGTGAGTTACTGAGGGATCCAGCACCTCTTCTTCCTTGAGATAAGACTACCAAAGAACCAGTCAGGCGTTAGAAAAACATCCCACAACTCCATTATGCTGCACTGAGCCGTGCAATCGCTTTAAACTGGGTCACTGTGTCTACCCCCTCACCGTCAGTTACAAGAGGCAAGGTACACCAAGCACAAGCCAGATGAAAAGAAAACACCCCCCTTCACGTCCCTCCTGCACTAACAGGACCTCCCCTTCACTTAGCCTGAACAACACATTGGAAACCTCCCTCCTCCACCAACACTGGAAATAAAAAAAATCGAAGTTCTTGGTTGTTTCTTAAATAGTTTGTCACATATTGACTGCCACTGGAAGACATTTTTTTTCATTTTTTTGACTATTTGGCTTTTAAACTTTTAAAAATGGACTTTTAATTCAAAATGTATTGAGTTTTATGGCAGATGTCAACTGGCAAGGATGCAACCAGACTCCGGTAGCAAAGGCACACATTTGTCTTTCAGCTACCTCTAGAACATGACAGAGAAATGCCACAAGCCAAGCTGTTTAGTTCAATAAAATGCAAGCAATTTTGGAAAAGCTGAACTGCATCATCTACAAGGGGATATGCTGCTCCCATTATCGACCCTCGCGGAGGAGCAACAAACCTCGGGAAAATGCAATGACCCGTTCTTGGCTGCTGCACATTTGTATTTGCTGAGAGAACGCGCATTTTCCAAGTCCATGCATGAACGCACAAGTACAGCAGGGCAGCTTTGTGCATAATTTATGCTGATCGGTCACTGGCTATCTAACCAAATAAAACCAAAATGAACACTAATTGCTTTGACAAACTGAAGGGTTACTGGGAAGCTGCGGCCCCAGTATTCTTCCCCTCAGTGAACATTGTCAAGGGCAATTTTTAGAACATAAACTGGACATGTTACCAGTAATTTAAAATGATCAGCTATATCATGGGTCGTTTTGCAACTTGATAAAAGCAGGTGATTTGAAACACCCAGAAAGAAACTAAAACACGTTTGCATATACAGTAAGCTATATCATATTCTTTGACCGTTTTATTGGACGCTATTGATTTGTGAAATCATACTCTTTGCTGACTCCAACCTTCGGTTTAGCCAAGTATCACGAGTTGGTTGAAAAAAGTTTAGATGAGCTATGTTTAAATTGAGGGATCACAGTTGCTGGAACACGGGTTTCTTTCTCTATTTAATCACAGTACACATTATTTTCCTAATTGGAGAAATTGGCTACTTTTTGGGGGGAAATGTGTGAAATGATGTGACACAGTTGAAGATGGTTGAATGGCAAAGACATTGTTGTAAAATTTAGACTGAAACCAATAAGGGATACATGAAAGGTTTTGGCTTAATCTTACATCTTAAACACTGGAATTGCTCTAGACTGGCTTTCATGGGCAAGATCACAGAAACTATGCACTGTGCAGGTGCAAAGTTGCACAATATTAGCACTAGGGCAAAGTTTACCCTATTTTTAAAAACACTGGGACATATAAGAAAACTATCACCCCATGACAAGTACAGTTTGGCATGATATAAGCACTAGGGGCCAGATTACAGAAACTTTGCACCGGTGCAAGTGCAAAGTTGCACGATATTAACACTAGGGCAAAGTTTGCCCTATTTTTAAAAACACTGGGACATATAAGAAAACTATCGCCCCATGACAAGTACAGTTTAGCATGATATAAGCACTAGGGCAAACAATGCCATAGTGCAAAAAAGATACATTTCCGATGCATTATTTTTGATGCATTTTTCACCGGGGCAACGTTTGCCTTAGTGCTAATACCATTCCGTATTCGCACTAGGGAAAACTTTGTCCTGTTGCAATGATGCAGTGAAAAATTATCTTTTTTGACTATGGGCAATTTTTGCCTTGGTGGTTATACCATGCCAAACTGTACTTGTCATGGTGCAATAGCTTTCTAATATGTTCCAGTGTTTTAAAAAATAGGGTAAACTTTGCCCTAGTGCTAATACCGTGCAACTTTTCACTTGCACCAGGGCAAAGTTTCTGTAATATGGCCCGAGATACTATTTTCAGTATGTTTGAGCCCTGAGAGTATAGGGACTGGCCATAAGAAACTCATCAAGGTCTTTCCACTGATGGCACTAGTCTAGTCTGCAATGCTAAGCCACGACCCATCTACACAGGAACACAAGCAGAATTGTTTGCTCTGGCTCTGACGGTGCTGGAAGTGTTTTAACTTGTGCATTGATGGACTGCCTGTCCCAGACTTCTCAGAGGTGACCGTTGGGCATGTCCCGTGGAGTCTCATTCTTGTACCTATATCTGCAACGTTGAAGGCTGCGCCTGGAGTGGGGTGAAATGGAAGATGATTTACTTTTGTATGCTGTTGATGACATTGACGGTCCAAAGTATTGGTACAAATTAAGACATCCACATTCTTGACCACAAAAAATGATCCATGTACAAAACCTGCAAATGTAAGAGGAGGATTGTATCCTACAAAAATCACTAACCTTTTCTCTAGAAATGAGGGAGGTTTGCGGCTTGTGGTACCAGTATCTGAAACTGATTTGGCCTTGGAATTAACTGACTCACTTAACTTTCTTGGCTCTAAATTGATGGTTAAATCATTTCCTTCAGTTGCCAAATTTGACAAAACTTAAGGTAAGTACAGCATTTTGGGCACTCGAATTGGCCAAACCAGGAGTTCATGAATGACAAACTTGGTCTATCTCGATGGTTTCTTCTAACCGGAATAGTGACCCCCAAATTAGCCATAGTAATGTGCAGGTGATCGTGTTGGACGAGATGGATTTTCACCAATTGCCAGTTGCCCAACACAACCTCATTAATATGTATTCTGATGTTGGAGGGAGTTATGGTTGGATTCATTGATATTATTGATGTCGATGAAAGCGTGACTAAGAGTGGCGAGGGAGACATGGAAACAATTGGTGGTGACACTAATAGTGCAATAGCCGAGCATATAGGCGGGTTATCATGTAAGAAGGGGCGTAAGAAAAAAAGAAATAGGATAAATTAAGCAGTGATGTATGGTCATCTACATGTGATGAGATGTTGATTGGCATGGGGGGCATTTTTAGGCCCTGTTGGCAGGCTGAGCGATTCTAACTCCCAAACTATCTGTAGTGCAGATGAAGCTAAAAGCTCAATTCTGACCAATCAATAGGTACACCTGGAGTAACTAATCCCATACAGTTGAGAGACTATACAGTTCTACACTTGAAGGCAACGTCATCATAGTCACCACCTACTAAATAGTGCAAAGGTGTTAAGGGTTTTTCATAGTGTGACACCTCTCAGAGTAATTACCACCAATGCCATTAAGATAGTCGATCTTGGCCACCTTCCATTTGGCTTTACTCTGAACGGATTTTGGACTTTATCCTTGGATCTGAGAATGATATATTCAAGAGGGGGTATTTGTGCTCCTTGGCACGTGTTCCCTGTGAAAAATTTAGCCAGAAGGCATTGATTATAAACAAAGATTTAGACAGGGGGAGCACAAGGGGCATGTCAAGTTTTAGGGTTGAGTCCTATAACAATCAAGTGGTCACTCCATCGCCTGTAATCAGGAACGGTAATAATACACAGACGAGTAGTAATATAAATCCTGTTGAGTCCTATAGACTTGAAAGCCATTGGCAATGGCTCCCTAAGGCCTTTCAATCTAATTTTGTGAAGGGACCCTGATGATTTGAATACTTAAGTAGCAGGAATTCGAGAGGTTCAACTCATTACATTGATGTGGGAGGTTTGGTGGAAAACATTGAATTGTTTAATATCTTGGCGTTGCAAGAAACTTTGTCAGTGGACACAATAGAAGTTGATGGAATATCATCAGTTCAAGTGCAAGCCATGAAGGGCCGTAAGGGGAGGCCAAAAAGTGGCCTTTGTTTGGTACGAAATCCACGGGTCATCACGAATTGTGAACTTCGTACTGAATTTGTACTGGTAATATTGGTTCGCTTGGGTCGGGCTGGTTCTAAAGAATTATTATAAGTGAATGTCTATGATGCTCCAAAAACTAAGTTCAGTACATTAATTAAAGTTTGATCTGTAATCTTCTCGAGCTAGTACCAGAGGCTATTCCGGTAATAATTGTCAGAGACTATAATGCCAAAATTCTGGCAAAGCTGCTGTGTTTCAATGAGGATCTGTCTTCTTGTGTAGACCTGAAATTGCTTAACTCGAAAGGAAATGCATGGGCTGAGGTGTTAAACATGTATAATCAATATTTTTTTAACGATTGTTACAATAGTGATAAGCATAAGGCTAACACACGTATTGGCAACATGAGCGCTATTGATTTTTTTTTGGTGTGAATCGGGCAGCTCTCTTATTTACAAAGGATATGGCTGTTATGGAATGGGATGAAAGTGACTATCTGCCCAATGTGTTTTGTTGGAGATTGAGAAATCACAAGCAGCACTTGATCTGAATGGTGATATATTTGTCTAATGGTTTAAATCTTATAGGATGGAATCAATCCAATTCAGTAAAAGCATCTTCGTTATCAGATGGGGGCAGTCGAGCATTATAAAAAAAAGTTGAAGAAATTATTAAATCAATTAGTGATGGCGTTTTAGGACAAAGGACGTATAAGACATGTGAGGGAAAATGTAATTTTGAAAGACACAGATGGGGGTAGTTATGACACAAAGATACAAGAAGATAAGAAGTTGTTGCGCCAAACATTAGTAGGTTTATTGATGAAGCGGTTCAATGTCAGAATCCTCATAGCTAATAAAATTACTGCCCAAAAAAGGATTATCGCAAGTCGCAAAGAACCCACCAAAATTATCTGGCAAACACTAGGATGGACGACACAAGCAGATGGAGTATTAAAGAACACATTTTAGGGGAGTGTGGCAGGTGATTAATGGAACAAAAAAACGGGCCCTCTCTTTGGTTAGTGTTGTGGAGGGAGAATGGATCAAATAGTTAGGTGAGTGCTTGGGGGTAGTGATGATGGACAAGTAATTCATAAGGATATGGGTGCCTGCCTGAACTGTTCAACTGATGTGACCTATTTAGAGGGACTCATTTTTAAACAAAAGAACTCACGTGCAGCGGGACCAGATGGAACATTTACTGTGCTGATTGAACAATATTCGAGTATGTAGGTGATGGTGTTACACACCTTATTTATTGAAATTGGCAAGTCTGGGGTGGTACCAAAATCTTGGAGGAACATTAATATTCTTCCCATTCATGAAAAGGGCTTCTCGAGTGACTGAGGGAATTATCACCTCCTTGCTACATTCCAGCTAAATTGTTTGTGCGAGTCCTGTTTGAGGAGTAGTGAGAATGGATTGAGACAAACAATATATTGCCCAGTAATCAGGCAAGTTTTAGGAGAAGAACAAGACGACTCATAATGTTTTAGTATTGGTCTCCCATATTGAATATGCATGGAAAATGAGAAAGCTCTTAGTGTATGATGTTTTTGTCAATTTCAGCTCAGCTTTCGACACCATCATGTGAAATAGATTGTGACAAAAATAGGTGTCTTGGAAGATTCCATTTGGGTTGTTATCCATGATAATACAACTTTATTCGGATACAAGAGTAAGAATAAGAATGGATGGGCAAGGTTGCGTTACACAGTGGATTCCCTCTATAAAACGTGTAAAGCAAGGTTGTAGTCTTGCTCCCACTCTTTTTAATTTATATTCAGTTGATTTGAATTAAGTTTGAATGTACCCTCTAGCGTGTACAATTAAATATGAACATCTTGGAGTAAGTTACTTAGCCTATGCTGATGATCTTCTGATTATGGACTGTACTCCATATGAGCTTCAAGTGCATCTGGATGCCCTTGGTAAGTATGCCCTGGAGAATGGTTTCAAAACAAATATAATAAAACTAAAATTATGATTGTTAAGCCAAACAGGAATACATAAAGAAATATAGGTTTCTGTCTGTAAGTACCTGGGGGTGTTGATAGATGAGAGATTACAGTGGAATGAGCACTATGAATCAGTTGAACATAAGTACTTGCAGAAAGCCTAAATTATTAGTACATTTATTGGTATGCAAGGAGGGTATTCACCATGCACTGTATTACTTCTGTATATTACTAAAATATTATGTGTTAAGCAATATGCCAAGTAGGTATGGGCCAGTAACATTTTGACACAACTAGACATGTTAGAAGCAAAGATTTTGAAATTATTGTTTAGATTGCCTACTTCCTTATTTTTGAGTTTTATGTTTTTAGAATGTGAGCTCCATGGAGTGGTGACCTCCTTTATATATAAGAACATGTTATGCTATGTGTACTTAAACAATCGGGATGACAATCTTATTACAGAACAAAGGTAGTCAGTAAGTGTGGGTACAATGAATCTATACCCGAGACATACAATACATGGATAATGAAAATCCCCTCTTTAGTTGAAGAGATAACACACAATAAAAACAAATACTGAGCACTTCTAGTAAATAATTACACATGGTTATTATTAGCACTAAGGTGAATTGTGCAAGCTTTGTTCAATATATAGTGAGTCGTAAGCTTATTCCACATTATATGGATGCCTATCCTACCAGCCACATGATGAGAAGCTAGTTTAGGATCAAATCAATATTGCTAGAACTTTAGAAATTATGGGGGGGGGGCAGACTTAATATCTGTCGCTCGGAACGGTTCTGTAGATTATGTGGGGAGCTGTGTCTGGAATCAATTGAGGTAATTTGTAGGAAAGTTTGGAAAATGTATGATAACCATTTGTTCCCTCCCTCAGAGATGTTATGGAAAAGGTTTATGGAGGGTAAAGCTACGAATTGTATTAATTATATGGTTCAATTATATGGTATTACTAGGGTGATTTTAGATGATCTATCTGAAGGTATCTTTTGAAACAAAATGGTTGTGTGTTCCTCTTTGTTTTACCTCTAATGTTCTTAATCCAGAGTTTTACAGAATGTATTCTGTGTATTATGTTGAGTGATTATAGCATACAAAGTCAATGTTTGGCTTTAAGTATGTTTAATAAACAAACGTTGACAAACAGCACCTGACCTGTTTCAACTGTGTATGGTCAGATCAGTGAGGCGTGGATTGTTTATCTATGTGCACCAAAGGAGGAACCAACATTTGGGAACATCGTCTCCGGATGAGAACTCAATGGAATGGAAGCTGTCAGATTGATGCCAGTCATTATCATTTTAAACACGTCTGTAAAATCTCTGCATTGTTTGATGGCTGATAGCTGAATCCATGAATAATGCTTTGTTTTAACTCTTTGAGTGTCCCAAACCCATATCTTCCCACGACAAGGGTAAACAAAAGGAAACATATGATATGTGTCACAGATGGCTTCAACAACACATCAGCTCTTGAAAACATTTGTATCAAATGGCTTCGTAGTGTCTCACTAATGGCCATCACTCTCTCTTGACATACGGAGACTCGCGTTAACCCCAAGGTGGTGACTAGTGATCGCTTACCCCTACAGTCTTTAATCTGGAAGGCTAGTGATGAGGACCTAAACAAACAGGTTATCTTTCTTAATTCCCTATGGGATGTCCTAGGTGGATATTAGCTTGGGGTCAAACAAGAAGAAAGATCTCAAAAAGTGGTGCCTTCTTCTGCCCCTGTGGTTATTTCCTTCCTTTATCTTCCTTTTACTCTCCTCCCTTGCTCCCGATCTCCTTTTGCTCTCCCTTTCTGCTACCTCTCTCTCTAATGTCCTCCACTCTACTACTCTGCCCCCTCTACTACACTCCACCACTCTCTGCTCTGACTCTCCTCTTTCCCCTACTACTCACTAATAAACTCTCCTTCCCTACTCTCTTCTCCCACTCCACTCTACTAGTGCTCTACATTTCACTCCACCCCTTATTCTCCAAGTCACCCTCCTTTCACTCTGATTCACCTTTCCCACTCATCCAAAATTACTATTCTTAAACTCAATCTCCTTCACCCTCATTGCTCACCATAGACAGGCACACACACTCAAGTACCACTTACAGTAGCCAACACATACCTCACCTTGCACATACTCTCTTCAATGCTCTTCCACATTCCACTCTACCGTCTTTCCTCTGTCTGGTCTCTTGGTGTGCCTTCTCCTACCTTGACCTCACCTGAATAACACACACTCCCCCGTTCATCGGGTGATCTTTTATCCTACTCCTCCTCCCCCTCCCACCATTGGCCCTCACACTCAGCTGGCTCCCTGGGCAATGTTCTTGTTTTTTTCCCCTGGATACCCGAGTTGGAAAACCATAAATCAACCTTTACGCCCCGCCGCCTTTGTGAGCGCTGGTCTGTTACTTTCAAAGTTCATTTTTGGTGGAATCTGAGCATCCTGACTGCCAGTTGTGATGAGTCAGAAATGTGAGGCAGACAACTTTGTGAAGATTTTTCTAAAGATGCCATTTTATAAAACTCAAAAACGGTTTGATAAAAGCCTCACTATCCCTACCCTCATGAGTATTTCCCTACCTAAAGTAAACTAAAGGAAACACTTTAACTGTAAGGCAGAAGTCTTCAAACTGTGAGGTGCACCTCCCATGGGGCACACAGCCGCATTCCCAGGGGGCGGGGTTGAGTGCCCAGCTTGAAAATTTACAAAAAACTAAAAAAAAAAATATTTTTTTAATGCAGGAAAGGAGGTAGAGGACCAGGGCAGGGGAGGCTTGTCCATAATGGGTGGGAGAGCGTCGACTCAGTGGCCCCCTTGCCCATTATGGAGTAGCTGAGAAACCAGCCATCCCAGTGAAACAACAAGCACTCCATCAGCTGCTATTTCCAGCTGAGGAAGAGCTCCTGGGATGGCTGAACTGTCAAAGGTAAACGTTTCATTCCCCAGCCTCACATGCTCAATGAGCAATGAAAGGCTGGGGGCATTTTGCTTAGCCAGCCATGCATAGCTCATTGGAAATTCTGGTTGGGAACTGCATTCCTGTATGTGCGAGGTGGAGCTCCTGCGCCTCTTCGCACACACAGACAGAGCAGGCTGGAGCGGAGCATTTCAGCACCGACGCACAAGCCCCTGCACACATGCGCAAGAACCAGGAAGCTCTTGCTTCCCGTTTCTGTTCATGATGCAGGAGCTGGAGTGCCGGGAAGGAAACCTCAGGACCGGGGAAAACGGTACCTTTATGTTCATTTATTTATTATTTAAATATGTGTATGGATGCGTGTATGCTTGTGTTATGAGTGAGTGTGTGGTGATGGGTGCTTGTCTGAATGATAGAGTGTGTGACTGAGTGCTTGCTGTGTGTGTGTTTGTGTTGGTGCGTTGAGCTGATTTTGGCGAGTGGGTGAGTAGGGGGAAAGGAGGGTTATATAACAAAAGCATTTAAGAAAATGGCTTTGTTGCACAATCCCCCTACCCACCTGCCAAAATCGGCTCTCCTTCTGAGGTGTTGTGGGGCCCAGGGGACAGAGATGGTATTCTTTAGTGGACATCTATCATCGATGTCCAGTCAAAAATACCATGCTTTCCCCCAGCGGCTTGCATACACACATAATCACATTGATTTATGAGTGTGTTCGGTGCTGTGGGGCCCAGGGGACAGGGATGGTATCTTTTTTACTGAATATCTATCATAGATGTCCAGTAAAAAATACCATGCCTGTCCCCTGAGCCCCTCAGCACCAATTGCAAACTGTTTGGATTGTTACCCATTTTTTTATATATAAAAGTATGCTCTAAAATGCAACATTTTGAACCATTATTTTAAATAAATTCCCAGGATGCAAACCCCCCCCAAATTCTGCTTGATTGGTTTGGACGCCCTCACTATGCTCGGTTGCTATAGCATATCTGGGGGAAATATTTATGCCCCTCCACTTAAATAATTCACCAGCTGCCACTGGCCCTAGTTCTGTGCTGGGAGCAGGGTGGGGAGAGCCCAGGGTCTGTGGTGGGGTGGGGAGATCCTAGGGACTGGGTAGGAATGGAAAGATCCCAGAGACTGTGATGGGAGTAGGTGGGGGAGCCCAGGGACTATACTGTGAGTAGGGTGCAGTGACGGCACGCAATAGTTCATCTATTTGGCTTTTTTGGGTCCACATTTTGCTCAGGGGGGGGCAGGGCTGACAAGTGTGAAGACCACTGCTCTAAGGTAACAGATGGCAATTCAAATGCACCTAAATCAATAGATATATTCAAGATTAAGTAACTGTTTCCCAATCTAACCTCTGTGAATCTCCCTTCCCAGGTTCAGTCAGGATTACAGAATAGTTCAAAAGAATAAGGAAATCCTGTCTTGCAACAATGTTCCAATAAGTCTCTCAAATGAATGTAACCAACAGTCAAAATGTTCAACAATTCTTTGGTCTCTCCACGTGAAGCAGAGAGTTGTACACAACATTTCTTCAAAGTATAAGGAAGTGTTCACAGTTCATCAACAACAAAAAAGGCTTCCGTCAGGATAATTCGGTAATAGTTCAAAATATACTTGCATCATCAATGTTGATTTGTCAGGATGTTTCCACAATGATTCACAATGTGCTTTTGTGGACTTGCCACTTCTTTTTTTAACACCTTAACCACACCACAGTACTTCAATGACTTTTGCCTGTTCCACTCACCTGCCAGGCCTATACTACAAGGTCCCTTGTACTGGTGTATTACCCTGCTGGGATTAGCAAAACTACTATTACTTCCAAAAGTACTCTTGTTTTTTGGTTTTATCTTCATACAACTCAAAACGTCTTATAGTTTGATCAACAACAATTTGTACTACTTCAGGGAAAACATGAGACACTTTGGTTGTGTTTTTTCCACACTTTTGATTTCCAAATGCAATGCAGGCTCTGCTCCTCTCCTCCTGAACATCTTTTGCCAGAAGGGCAGCCTTCCTCCCACTCTAATTGTCCCCCTCTTGCTTTAACCAGGTGACAATGTTTTTTTCTCTCACCTCTGCTACTCTTTTGCTTAGGCAATGCTTATTTAGGTCTGTTCCCTCTATTGCCTCTCTCTTCCTCTGACAACAGGGTTTACAAATTAGTTGTTTCTTAATTGTTTGCAATGGTTGTTTATGTGTGTTTATAACAATATTCCCCCCTTATATTGCTGGTAGTTGTTCTGCCCTTTAAACTCACCATGATAGTCTGTTGATCGGCTTGCCAAGCTCTTATACTGCCACTTTTTCCACTTTACATTCGCTTTGTATGCAAAAGAATTATCTTTCTGCTTTACATCAGTTCGACATGCTTCATACTTAGGTTTCTGTCACTTGGCTTCTTTTCTATTAGTTTGATATTAAAAGACCCATCTCGGGTCAGCGGGTGGTTACGGAGCACTCGGGTGCCACAACACACAAGTGAACTCATCAGGTTTGCGGTGCACTTCTGCTCGACTCGCTGCCTTCGGGTTCTTGGCTTCTGCTTTGGGTGATGTGGAAAACACCCTCACTTGGTTTTCCCTGGCCCGCGTTGAGCAAAACAAGAATGTTCTCTGCTCCAAAGACTCTCTGGTGCTTGCCTGCAACCAGAATATGCCTTGCTGGGGGGTACACTTCTTGGCTTCACGCTTCCCGCTGCACTACCTCTGAAACCACGATCTTCTGGGGAGAAGCTTGTAAAAATAACACTTCCGACTGTGCAACCTCTGCAACCATGATCTTCAGTGGGAAAGCTTATACAGTTAATGCTTCCCGATGCCCAATCACTTCACCTCAGGTCTTTGAAGGAAGAGACCCTCTCAGAACCGGCATTCATACTGCAAACCACAGCAGTTTCGGCATAGCTATGCATCTTCAGCTAAAACTTCTGTAATGTGGAGCTACTGCACCTCTCCACCTTCCACTGCTTCTGTTCCCCATGGCTTGCACTGGATGGGACCTTGTATGCCTACCAGCTTCCCTCAGGTGTGGGTCATTAACCCTATTAAGCTTCAACTGGCAATCTAGGGCCACCGCATCCCTCTTCTTCGTGCCACTACTTTTTTAATTCTGTTTAAGTTTTTCAATGTTGAAGTTGCTCCTTTTAAAGGGGATAATTATTCACACTTTTATCTTTATACTTAATTATCCTTTTACAAGGAGTTACACAAGATTCTACTGAATAGTTTGGTTCTATAGGGGAAGTAGCACTCTCAGAATCTAATGAGTTAACATTTAAAGATGCAACTTTAACATTCCCCTTCTGAAAATGGGAGCTTTCATTTCTCCATTTGTGCTTAATTTTGGGAGGAAGATTTTTACTTCCCATTCAGGATTGGAGAGAACAGATTTTACCATCATCCAGACAAATAGCATTGTGAAATAAAATGTCTCTCTGACAACAAGTCATTACATATTCAGGCATTACTGTCTCTTCCTCCTATGAGGAAGAAAAATACTTTGTCTCTCTAAACAAAGTCCTCCTGTTCCCTTGGCAACTGTTTCCTCCTGGGTTATCCTCCCAGCTAATACCAACCCCAGGATCAGGGCTCAGGTTGCGGGTGCCTTCCCATGGCCACCTTGAGGAGACTTTAGGTAGGGTTTTTGTGAATACTTTGCAGGATTCATCACACAGTCCTGTGCTCTATTACATGGGGGCAGCATAACCCCTACATAACCAGAAACTTGGGAAATGCTAAATAATACACAGGAAGGGTTGTTCGGTTGGACTACAATTAAACATGAATTGATTAAATACTTAGGTATCACAATCAACTTGAATGTGTGCCAATGCGATGCAAGCAATGTTCTGCTCTCTGGATTTTCACAACCACTTGTCTCTCTGGTGGATTGCCTGTGCCACTCTCTGGCACAAGAGTTTCTGGATGCAAAGTCCTGAAAATTAAGCGAGAAAACATTGGCCAGCTGTTGTACAGCAGATATGAGTTCAGACAACATATTTTAATTGTTTTTATCAGGGAAAACAGAAAAATCCCTGCCCACATCTATACTCCATTACAGAAATAGAATGATACAAAAATGCACTGGTCACACAAATGACCTATGTAGACATTTTGCAGAAAAATATACAATAGCTATGGGAAAAGTACTTTGTTGTTGTGATGTCCTCTTGGAAAAAAGGGGGACTAGGTACATATATGTTCTCTAGTCAATTGTTGACATGTGTTTCGGCCTTGTAAATGAGATGCCCTTTTTCCTAGCATTCTCAAACAGCTAATTCTAAGGCTTTCATCAGGATGGTAACTTTTTTCAAAAAGAGACTCAATCTTGGAGACTAAGTCTCTTTTTGTAAAACATTACCGTCCTGATGAATGGCTTAGAATATCAAAGACGATACCACGGTCGCAAGCGTGCCTCCCCAACTGGGTTATCAATGCAGGAGCCCGTGCACTTTTTGACATCTGTTCCACCACACGCCAGCTCTAAATCCTGCTCTTATGATCCTTTCCACTGAGGCTTTGTGGGTATGGATTGAGATGGGCAAGGGCAATTCCCTCCTGTAGTCTTCTCCCATCTGAGCGCCTTTCTTCTCCGTTTGAAATCCTGGTCTGGAATAGCTGCTCCTTCGTGTGTTCGGCTTTGCTCGTAGTTTGCTCTCATTCTCCACCTTTTATTCTTGTGGGGAAGGCAAAGGGCTGTCAGGTGTGTGTAATTATTGTCTATTGCCTGACTTTGCTGGACTCTTGTGTTGGGACATGTCAGGTAAACAGCCCTGGTGTTAGTCCATTGTCTTTCATGGTGTAAGTAAGTGTTTGTGTTGGAAAATGGGGGTAGAGCTTCTACATATCCTACGGGGTAGGATAGGGAAAAGTTGTTAATGGGAAGGGGGTAACGCATCTCAAATGTCGGTGTCCCACTTCCACTCCAGGTCATCCTCCTCCACTGGTCCACCCCCAGGAACTGTATCCAGTAGCAATGGCCGTGTCCTGGCCATCTGGACGACTGATCTCCGGGGACTAGCGGGGACACCTTCAGATTTCTCACACCTGGCACTGTAACATTTCTTCTGTCCATGGGTGTTTCAGTCTCTATTTCACTCCTGTCCTAGCTGATTGCAGGCTCCTACAAACTGGCCCTGCCAGACATCAACCTTCTTTCCCTCTTGCATCCCATACTAGACATTGATACTTCAGGCACCTTCCACCACTGGCTAATATTTCTCAACACATAGAATACCCATTACATCTTAAACATCTTAAACCACCCTCTTTTGTAGGCAATCACCCTCACTGGAATCACACCCATCATCCTAGTAAACCAAATGCCTCCAGACATTTAAAATGACTTTTCCTCCAACAAATCAATTTCATCCTTGGGAAAATGCTGCACAATGCTCCTAAATATCTGTACATCTTTCATGAGCCATCAGGTTACTAAGGTATACCCTACCTGACACCCTGCATAATTGTAGATCTAAGTGATTGGTCCCAGTGGGTTCCCATTTCCCTGTGCTTGTCCAGTATGCTCTTGAGCCCAGTTGCTGAATACATGCCCACGAAGAAGCTGGTGCCAATCTACATTATTTTAACTGTGTGCGCATGAAGAATAGAGTTAAGTGACTGGTCTGAATGGTTTTTGCACTCTTCGGAATGTGTGAGTACATTTATCGGTTTACCTGCTCTGCTGTCTCATTATTGCTGTTGTGAAAACACCAGTGTATGGATCTAGAAAGACATAATCTACGTAGCTGTCTCATTAAGGAATACAAGTTGGTCTCTAAAATGGCTAAATCTGGTCTCCTTCTGGATGACGAGGTGGTGGCACATATATCTCATGAGGCCAATTAAAGTGCTCAATCATTTCTGGATCCCATTGGGCCAGTGGCAACAGTACCAATAATTTCTAATTCCACTTCTAAAGACAAACATAAAATTACCTCATATATATATATGCTCTGACAAAACAAATGTCCCTCTTCATTGCCTCCAGAAGAACACCCGACTTTAAGCTTGTCTTCCCTCTTTCAATCTCCTAATTTGTCCTTAACCTCCAAAATTGATTCCACTTCTTGACATTTTTTGAAAGCCTGATTGAGTTTGCAACAGGAAGGACATTGTACAGGTATGGATATCATTTCTCGAGGTTCTTCTGCTAAACTAGCAACTGTATTTTCTAAGTACCTTCACACTTGTTCTATACCAGCTATTAACCTGACGTTTCAGGATAATTCTACTTTTCTTGCAAGCTCAACTTCCAAGTTCATCACACTAGCATCCCCTCATTGGGGAATTTCATATGGTTTTACTATCATGTTGAACTGTATGATGTTCTTTTCGAGGTTGTTCACGCTAATACCTTGATATTGGAGAACCTAACCACATTTGTATAGATCTCAACAAGGTTTCTTAAGTTAGTTCCTATTGTCCAGTTATTACATCTGTTAATAACCATAGTTTAGAGGAGGTTATTTCATCCATAGTAATTTCTGAAGACCAAACAGTGGCAATTGACAACCCTTTAAATAAATCATCAGTTAATTGAGGATAGTTACTGTGTGGTGGATTTGTACAGTTCAAACTTCCCGGACTGAATGATAGACCATGCTAATGAGACTACTGTGACACTGCAAATCCGGAAAAGAGCAAGGTGTCGAGTTAAAAAGAGTTGCCCTATTTGAACTCGACAATCCCAGTAAAGGAGTCAGGAAGTTATTGTTAGTGATTCAAATGTTTCCCTGATTGTGAATGAGAATTCCCATTTTCACATCAGTCATTACAAGTCACTAAAAATGTCACAAATTGTGACTAATACTTCTGATATTAGGCACTTCATGAAACCAGACTCTCCACACAAAAATAAATAGCAGGGACCTAAGCAACCTGTAATGAAATAGGTGTACTTTGAGAAGGTCAATTAAAACTTCTTTAGGCTGCTGAAAGCTCTTTAGAGGCCTTCCATGATTCTACAAGCAGTGTGAATTTCAATCTTGCATGTTAATTGGAAAAGTCCTCTGCTCTAGTGGCTAATCAAGTCATCAACTCTCTCTAAAGGCCTCTGACACCTGTCAGATCAATCGCTCACCAGCCCAATGGAATCACTTTTTGAATACTCTTTTTATTACACTGATAAACAAGTCTTGACATTCCAAATTCCTACATTTATATTGATGTGTTCTAAGGACATAAACAAAGTTGAATTCCCAGATCTCTCAAAATTGAATGGTGCAAATGTACACCTAAATTCACCTGCTTTTGTTGAGTTGTTAATTTCCGTGACCTTTTACGGATCATGAGTTTTGACATCGGCTTGTGTGCGTTTTATTCTATAAAGAGTTCAATGGAAAATACATGATAAATATTAATCCTGTAATTTACCCGGAGGCCTTCTTTAAAATCGGTAGTCATGGAAATGTTATAATTGAATGGAAGTATATTAACTTAAGCTATAGGCTTGTGCACTTAGAAAATCTGCAACCTTCCACGGTTCTTCCATGTAAGATTGGTCTTGGTTACCTTCTGCCTTACATGTTTCTACAATCCTGATGATTAGTAGAGCCTTTTAAGTACATTGCTGGAATTCCAGGGTACACAGTAAAGTATTGGGTTTTATTTTAGGAAATGATCTTATGTCATTCTTATTTCACAAATATATATATATATATATATATATATATATATATATATATATATATATATAGTACTTAAACCATTTTTTTATAATTGTACTTATAATTATATAATTATATTTATAAATGTTTACTTCATTTTTTTATTGGCTTGTTTTATACTTTTTGAACAGTGCTATGGCATAAGTGCTTTATACATAAATACAAATGAAATGAAAATGAAAATACTAGAAACTCCTCAGTTTGATGGCTATTTATGCAATTATAATAATGGTACTAAAGGGATAAACGACAGTCCTTCTGGGGAACTCCTAATCCTACTCAGAAGCACATTACCAATCAATGCAAGGTCATTCAAATATTGTCACCTTTTATATTTTCCTTTATATTGAATTGAAGACACAACCATCAGCATGTAGCGTCACTCCCATTTTACATGCACTACTACAGAGACACACATAACTATGCAG
Source organism: Ambystoma mexicanum (assembly GCF_040938575.1). Classification (NCBI taxonomy): domain Eukaryota; kingdom Metazoa; phylum Chordata; class Amphibia; order Caudata; family Ambystomatidae; genus Ambystoma; species Ambystoma mexicanum. The sequence continues at coordinate 412,211,719 of NC_090922.1, read as the reverse complement.
TCACATTCATAATACTCACAGGAGCTGTAAAATCACACTCCTATCACACATTCAAATGTAGATTCTAGTGTATTTGTAAAACACTACCTCTGCCCTTGAGGATTTGTTCAGGGTTCACCATGTTGCCACATTTATTGTGAGGCAGTATATGCAGTACAGTGCTGGAAGCATGTATGCAGGGAGTGTCATGGCAGGGTACAATTCGGGAAAATTACAAATCAAATCCCACTTTATCTCATCATGATACCATTGACATTCCCCTCACACAAAACTGTAGCTACAAGAATTACTTGGGCAGTTAGAATGTCTCAACAAACCAAAAAAGGTGAGACCGTTCCAATATAACTTCAGTGTCTTGCATACAGAACAAAGGGTGACTGATTATAAGAGAGTCACACTGAGACGCAGACAATTCTTACAATTGTAGAATAAAGACAATAAGAATAAGAGAGCCCACTGAAACCAGTCAACAGATACGGGGAGACAGCACAAAAGGTTCTGCTGCAGTCCCCGACACAATATAAGGGGTCCACCTAGATACTAGAGTGTACAGACCCCTCACATTAGTCTTCACAGAAAATCGTTTTAGCTCTTCACTTAAGTGTGTTTGATTTTTTTTAATAGGGATTTGCTGATCCTACTGTACTTGCCAATAAAGTAATCATTGCCACGATACTGTTTGAAAAACTATCCTATCTAACACTTTTAACTTTCTATATGAGTAAGGTACCAAACTGGTAATTCCTGTCTCGTTGACAATCTTGCATGAAACAAACTGGTACTGACTTTGAAAGCATAAAGAAAAGAAGATAATATATTTGCTTTTCTTTAAACTATCCACTTTTAGATAAGCATCACACCAGTGCCGACTACGGACAGCCTCACAGGTAGGCAGGGTTAGATAGAATTTCTTTATCACTTTTGCCTTCCGGTCTTTTATACAACTGCTAATATTAACATCTCTTAGTACCCATTGTCATACCCTAACATGAATGCGGTTTATGATAGTGAAGACAGGGTATAACCAGTTTTGTCTGCCTTACTCCTTTGGTTCCCACAGAGACAACTCAAACCGATTAGCGCATTATAGATGCAGAGCTTAATTACAAAATAATATGGTATGTAGCCCCTTCCCCTTTCCTGTTACATAATAGTGCTAGGGCACAACCCACACTGAACTACTCCTAAGCAACCTACCCCTCTATTTCCCGCACATTGCCCAGAGCAATGCCAGAAGTTAAGATTAATTTAAAACCTCCCAGCTATCACCTCTTTTGTTTTGCTGTAGTCCCCCCGAGTGGGACGGGTATGCCCATACGTGGGTCCCGTGCCTGTTGGGCCTAGAGACCTAAGCTGCTCCTCACTGATGAGGCCCAGCAAGGCCGAAGCATGTTTGGGGATGCTTGTGGTCTTGTGAAGAAGGGATGTGACTTAGTAGGTAAGGCAGGACTGCCCCTTTTAGGGTGGGATCAAGCCTGATTTGTCTATGGTCTTTCCCCTTTTGTAAGGGTTTGGCAGGTGAAGAATGATGGTCCGGAGGGCTGCCCAGAGCAATGCCAGAAGTTAAGATTAATTCACAAACTTCAAGCCATCACCTCTTTTGTTTTGCTGTAGTCAACCCGAGTGGGACGGTTATGCCCAGACTCGGTCCTGTGCCTATTGGGCCTAGATACCCAAGCTAATACTCACTGATGAGGCCCAACAAGGCCCAAACATGCTTGTGGTCTTGTGCAGAAGGGATACGACTTAGTAGGTAAGGCAGGACTGCCCCTTTTAGGGTGGGATCAAGCCTGATTTGCATATGTTCTTTCCCCTTTTGTAATGACTTGGCAGGTGAAGAACGATGGTCTGGAGGGTTGCCCAGAGCAATGCCAGAGGTTAAGATTAATTCAAAACCTTCCAACCATCATCTCTTTTGTTTTGCTATAATCATGTCACAAGCCATGCCCAATGCAATCAATTCACACGCATGTTTTCTCTGCTTGCATGTGTGCAGGGAACACAAAAATGCAGAAGAGACTGGCAGTTTATGAATGTACTGATTCAAAAAAGTGAACCTTAGTGCACACGTGATTGTGCACATACATGTTCAGTGGTATGAAGCAGTGCAATTGCAGAATGTGGCAAAGAGGAATGTTGGTGGATGGACTGCCCCAGTTGAAAATACTGCCTTATTCGCAGTTGGATGCCATAAAAATGCACTTGTTCACCTGCATCAGATCACAAGGCTTCCAGGGGTCTTCCGAGACCCCTGGCAGCATTCCTCATGTGCCCGGTCAGATTGTAGATGCCATTTCCTGCATTGCATTTATTTTCAGAAGTATACTTTCATTACTTTGGTGGGTGCATGCCAGACTGCATACTACACATTCAGGAGCTTTGGGTGCATGCTGAAATGTACATTACTTGTCCAGCAGCTAGACTGTAATGTTCAGAACCTGGAAATCAGTGCTGTTGCCTCTGCATGCATGGGTGCATGGTACTATTGATTAGTTTCAGGGGCATTCTGGAGTGTACCGTAAGTGTTCACTTAGCAGGAATTAATATTCACATTCAGAAGATTGCACCATACACCTGCAGAAGACTAAGATTATTTCTAGAGTGAATGGCGCATTTACATTTGCTAGGTTTCAGTGTTTGTATTTCAGTGAATCATATGCATGGTCAGATATTAGGATTCACTGGTAGGGGAGATGCATAGCTCATGTTTGGCGCATTGTCAGTAACTAGGCTTCAGTGGTCCATGTGGTTGGAGAGCTAAGTGCACACAGAAGTGCAGATTTCTTTTCCTTATATTACGGGGATGAGCCTGGTGTTCAGATCGTTTAAACCTCGAACAGATTCCCCCCAAAAAACAAACGTTAGCTCCTTGAAGGAAAGCGCACAGCAACATTTTATTCCCCGAAGGAAAATACACTGAAGAAGAACAACAGGAAGGTATATAGATGGAAACCTACAAGAGGCACAACATGCTCTATATAAAAAAAACTGAATAGCTGCAGGGTAAAGCTATTCTGAGGATAGAAAGAGCTCTAGGTAAACCACATAGAAAATGTGTCATCACAACAAAGTGCCATTTTTAAAATACTGAAATGATTCCAGAATGCAGCAGCTTGCAACCATGTACCAACCCCATCTCTGAACCTGCGCAATCCCAACAACTCGCATTTTACCTTCAAAATCCACTACATCTAGGACGAAAAAAACAGAAACATGGAGACAGGAAAGACAAATATTTTGTAAAAGTCGTCAACACTAAACTCATGTGCTTCCATCAGACCCGACTTAAAAATCTTATGACAACAAGCAACCATGCAGGCTTACTAGCGGACATTTACCAACAAGACATGTAAAAGAAATACTCAGGTAACAACAGATCCAAGTTAGCAAGTTCAAGGATCTCTTCAATGCATTCCTCCAAGTCATAGCTCCATAGGATTTCAGGAGCGCTATATCAAGCCCCCAAGAATAACATGAGTAGGAGCCCATGTAGCATAGCCTGACCTGCCAGCCTAATGGAGAGGGTAGTCTACTACCAGCTTCTCAAGTGCATAGAAACAAATCACATATTGGATCAAACTCTGGTAGGATGTAGACGACTCAGAGGAACAGAATTGTCACCGCTGTCAATCTGGGATGACATATGAGAAAGAGCTACTGCAGAGAATCCTTTTGCCCTCGCTATACTGGACAATCGCAACTTCTGCACGGACAGACTGGAGAATTTGGGTTTAACCACCCCAGATTATGACTGGATGATGCCCTTTCTCACTAACAGGACAGAGACATCCTACTTGGCACCAGGCTCAACCATCTGCTGTGTACATAAGGCTGCAGTCTCTCCCCATCTTGTTAAACAACTGCACGGTGCAACTCATTGATGACTTGATGTTGCAAAACTAGCTCAAACTCAAGCCAAAAAAAGTACTAATCTGATGCACCAAGACACTAATACATACATTTGCCCGATGAAATATGTAACTGGTCTCAGACAAGAGAAATAGGTAGGAGGGATATCTCCGCATCATGAACATGGTTCTTGGTGTGGATAACGAATTTGACTTTGTGACTTTGATTCTGGAAGAGAATACTAATTTAGACTACCTGTCCTACTCGTAGGGGTACTTACTCTTTGGTGGCCAAAAGAATTATCCTACAGAATTGGAATTCCACTGCCCACCCCACCAAATCTATGTGGCTTCAGAAAATGTAGTTATTCCCTTTCCAATATTGATTTGCCAGGCAAAGACAGAAGGTAAGGCAATTTGTTCAAAGATATAGAGAGTAGATTTCTTGATTTGGAGTGACTCATGCCAGGTGTATCTCCAGAGGAGGTTCAAAGTGTGTTTTTTTCTTATTTCCTCTAGGGTTGACATACAGTTTTCTGTATATGGTGTTTTTGAGTTAAGACCAAAAATGTTAAATAAAAAAAAAGAGAAACAGGAAACTGGCAATCCCGATAGGCCACCACTTTACACTGGAATCAAAAATCAAAAACCAATCCTGTACATGATTCTTCTACCTCAAATCCTTTTCCCATTCTACATCTTTCCTCACCTTCCCACAAAGGGCAATAGCTGTCATCCTTCTGGTTCACTCAAAGCTGCAGACATCATCCACTTTGAACCTGTTTAATATGCCTTGAGATGGCTTAAGAAACAAGGGACTGGATCAGAGAGTGCAGACAACAACGAGCAACAATCAAGCTACATATCAGATGCAGGATCCATGTCAGTGCATTATGTATAGTTCAAAGTGGCATCCAGGGTATCAACAGGGCTGCCTTACTCCAGGAACCACCATATGATAGAAAACATCAACAATCCTCTTTTGTTTTTGTGTTGATCAAACAATGCCATTCCCGGTCCATTAGAATCTGATCCTGCCATGATCACCTTGCCTTGTGAATAGCATTAGAACTGTATTATTGGTGAAAGACAGACAAAAACTTGAACCCCAAGTAAATGCAAAGAAGACATCACAGCCCTGCACTCTGAATTGGCAACTAATATAATCAAATGGACAACTGGGCCAAATGTAGATCACTATTTACAAGAAACATAATAGAGGAAAAGCAGGTGAGGAACAGATGTGCAAATCTGATAGTGTCCAGAGAGCTATACATGTGAAATCCTCACACCAAACACGCACACTTTCTTTCTTCACATAAAAACTGTGCTAAACATGTGCTTGTTTCTCGCTTGGCTTACTCTTGTGTACTGTGCTAACTCTCACTGAAAATATGGAGGAACTGCATTGCAATGCAGTACAATGGAAGATGTGAGCCAAGACCGGCCACTGCGTGCGACGCGCATTTGCAAAAGGCTGCGCCAAGACCTGCACGGATGGTTATGTTACGCATGGTCCCAGTGGACCTTATAATAACTTTCATGGTGACCTGTTTTACCAGCGTCCATTGCAATATGTCCTCAGACCTCTGCGTGTGGTGTTATTTTAAAATGCAACCTTCCACAATCCATCAGCGTGGGCTTATGCTGCAGAATGAGTCTACATCATACTACTCCTGGGAAACTGGGGCCGCTGTGATGTCACACACTTGCATCCCTAATCTGTGATAAATCTTGCAAATCAATACAAACATAGACCATATATCATAACGATAATGGGAACAAAAACATCATGAAGGCCAAAACCATTCTGATATCTGCGCCTGGTCAAAACGGCAATCATAACATTCCACTAATAAATCTATTTTCAGTTCCCTTCGGTGTTTTTAATTTTCTTGAAAGTTCAAATAGTATCCCAGAATGTGCCAGGACTTTCACAATGTATTTTATAGACTCATAAATAAATATGGCAATTCCTCTTATCTATATTTCCTTCATATTTGATGTCAATTTCGTAATGCACCCACTCCTTCACTGCAGAAAAAAACTCTAATGCACTTAAAATTGGATTTCAAACCTACCATTTTATGGGAAAATATTGTATTGATCATCCATTTAAAGGTATCATGGAGTGATTCATAACCTGCTGTAAAAGGTTTTTGACCAGGACTTTCAATGGGAGTTTTCTGAAGCAGTTAAGCTCCAGGCTCGAAGAGTGAAAATCAGAGGACTTTCTTATGGAGGCGACACATTTTATTATACATTTGTATAAATCATTCTGAGGGCAGGGAAATGCTTCCATGTGCTCTGCAGAACACTAACGGAGGCAGTAGCTTTCGGCACTTCTTCACAGTGACATTGCCAGCATTGTGAGCAAATTGTGATACATTGCAACTGATAATCTTTGTGAAAAGAAGGGGGCACCGAAGTGTTCGCCACAAAATAATATGAACAAAATTACATTGCTCAAATCTGCTTATTAGAATTGCATGAAGAAATTTGAAAACTATTTGCAAGTATGGCTGATTCTAATTATTTACTGTTCCCCATCAGGGGCTTGAGGCACACTGAATTGTGCTGAACATCCACAGTCATGGAATGTGAGGCTGGCACAATGGTTGCATCCCGTTTGATGATGTCAAGCGGTGCATAGAGTTTGCTGTGAGCGCCGGTAAATGGCACAACATTTCAACGTTCATGTTCACCGTAAATCCTGGCAATAACGGCCACTTACTAACAGTTCCTGCTATAACTGTGGGCGCCACGCTGCTGTAGTTTTCTAGCCAGTGCCATGGGTTGTATACAAATTGTTCGTTTTACAACTGTTCGAATTACAATTGACCTTTTCATAATTGACCGAATTGTGAAAGTCAATTGTAACATATATGTGGGGGGAAACCCCCCACCTAACGCCAAACCCCCCAAAACCCCTATATATATATATATATATATATATATATATATATATATATTACCAAACAGATATTTATATATATATATATACGGTCAATTGTGAAAAGGTCAATTGTGACCCTTTAAATTCGGTCACTTGTTCATTCGAACAATTGTAAACGAACAATTTGGGTAATACCAAATAGTTCACTTCACTGTATCAAAAACAGAGATTAATGCATATTGAAAGGCTGACACCCTCACCATCTGCACAGTACTTACTGAACTATGAAGAGTGTCATTATGGTAACTTTACACATGCACACATGTAAAAACTGCAATTGTATGCAAAATAGCCCCCATGTAATTTCAGATGTTCAAATAATGTTTGCACATGTGCAAACCAAGAATGCTCATGTGCTGTGGTAAGTAAGAATCAGGAGACGGACAAGGAGGAACGATTTTCATCTGTTTTATTCTCCCTTCATAGTAAAAAGGCTTTGGGCCTGATTCACAGAACATTTTGCTGTGGGATTGCACCATTATAAAACCCTTCTGTGAATCAGGCCACTAATCCTTCCCTAAACCTCTGATAGAAAGCCATTCTCTATACAACAGAGTGTCAAAAGGATGCTCGTCATGTTGGTTCAACATGATTAAAGCCTCTGCCCAAAATCCTATTCAGACCTAGTTTCTTTCCCTACTAATCGAAAGAAAAAAAGCACAAATCAACCGAGAAATACTTTTGGGGCATTGCCCAATAAAGGGGATGGCTGCCGGCTTGACCTCCACCCCTGTGTCTCTTTACCATAGACCATTGACTGTATTCACTGCTCCAAGCATATAGTTCATGTACTGTGGGAGTGCTGACTAGGGATTCCAGACAGGTGTCTCTGTTTCTCTTTTAAATTGTGTCTACCATAGTCTTTCTCCCTTTTGGGAATCTCTCCTCTGTTTTGTTCCCCCCAATGTGTGTTCTTTCAGGGTTTGCACCTTCTCACTCCCCACCCCGTGGTCTCTTTTCCAACTCTGGGGCTCTGCTATCACCTCATTCTGGGGCTTCTCGATGCTCTCCCCACTCTGGGGCTTGTCGCTCTTCAAAGGTCTTCCACAACACTGGGCCTTGTCTCTTTCCCATCTCCCCACCCTGAGGTTTCTTGGTTCCTCACTGTCTGGCAATGTCGCCCACGTCCCGTTATGTTGTAGCCACTGCTCACCTGTCTGACATGGGCTGTGCTCCTTGGGAGAGTTGTGTGGTCCGTCACTCCTTCCTTTGTGAATCTGCTTACGCAAGTCATCAACTGGACTTGTCTGACATTCTCCCTCTCCTGCCTGCCACCCTTCCTGAGTGTGCTGTCACATAGTTGAACTCTGCAGGCTGCGCTGATATATTCTTGTGATTGGTTCCTCAGATTACGTGCTTTCAGGAGGCTGTTCTTTTCACCTTTTTACTGTTTCCTTTATGGAATGAGTAAGGTTTGGGTCGGAAGTACAGCCAGCCATTTAAGGGGTCACAGATTAATCATAAACCTTAGATCCTACATACCGCATAAATGTGTTAGTGTCTGGATGGGAGGCATTGCGACTTGTACCCATCTCAGAGGTCTTCCTGTCCCCCTAAGGCTAAGGGGAGGGGGACGCCTCCAGAGGGATCCTGCTTTCCTTGTCCCTTAGGGGGTATTAAGTAGAACAGGCTCACCTCCTTAGTCCCAAATGGGGGTGTCTCCCTCTTTGGGGGAGAGGTGACGATATTCGTGTAGTCGTCACAGTGCACAGTTATTGTAATGCAGCCAGACGTTTGCAAAGGTGCTTAAAAGGAGTCAATGGGGGTCATTACGAGCCTGGCGCTAAGGGGTTAACGGCGCCGTTAAAGGCTGCGGCGCCGTTAACCCCTTAGCGCCTAATTACGAGGTCCCTTTGCGGGACCCGACCTTAATGGCTGGTCTCGACCAGCCGTTAAAGTAGGGACCCGCAAAGGGACTTCAGAGGTAATTATGGTACCGCAATTTGCGGTACCGTAATTACCGCCTTCCCCAGTCCCATTGAGCCCTATGGGGCAAAAATGGGAAGGGGGAAGGGCCAATGTTCAATGGGGAATTACCGCCCCCGCCAACCTTGGAATGGGGTGGTAATTCCCCATTGAACATTGGCAGACTCGTTACAATACTGGCAGCAACCATGGTGCTAATAGCGCCATTGGTTACCGCCGGTGTTGTAATGAGGGCCAATGTATTTAGCCATTGGTTTGCTTCTTCCTAAGTACAGAATGGAGCAAATTTGCTTTGTCCAAATTAGATACAGATTATTGCATATGGGGGAAAAATGAGAGCAGATGCATTTAGTCCTAACTTTTTTAGTATTGCAATAAAGGATAGAACAATATTTTTTCTGGTTGATTTTACATAAAATGTTCTCACTAGACCACAATTTGGGCAAGTTCGCTTCATCAATTTTCCCTTCTTTATTCAATGCCGGAAATCCGAAATATCGATCTCTGTAGATCATAACTCCACCCTTCTGCTCCGCATATCACTATGCTTAATCTCTGCTCTACACCATCACACAATTAGAGCGCAGCTACACCCCTTGATCAAATCGTCCTAGCGGCTCACATACGAACACTACCCCATTAACACCTCCTCATTCTACTAAAGCACAGCTATATCCAAGGACAAACTGGCCTAGCTGCTCACATAAGCGTCCTTCAGGCCCAACGTAGCCAGAACCCAGTCTGGATGTCCACCCGCCAGACTGCACACATTCAACTGATATCAATACCACCACACCTAATGCTAGGATGCAGCTACCATGAGGCAATTACATCAGCTGCACACATAACTAGTGCACCCATGCACCCTACAACACCTTACGCTCTCAACTGACATGGACTATGGTCCCCGAGGGTGTTCAACCTACCAGCGCTTTGAGGTCATACGAATGATATATATATATTTATATAGAGCGGTATATAAATGCCAAATAACAATAATAATTTAGCTTAAAGATGTTGCACCAATTTAAGATGGGGCCATAATACATACAGCTTTGAACCAGAGCAAGAAAATGGAATACACATAATTATTTACATTTTTTGCTGTTTCCATGATGAGAAGGTTAGCGAATATGCATTTCTGCACTTTTCAACTGTGAAAAATAGGACTCTGTAAGGTAACATCTATTTTCTGTCTTATGTGGAGCAGCACACTTGATACAAAATCAAATTGTTAGATTTTTTGCCATAGTGTAGGAATATGAGCGTAGATTGGAAAAAAATCTCTTCTCTATCATGCAAGCAACAGATGTGAGACCAGAATCGATGCACTCTGTTTTGTAGCATTGCAAAATGTATGTAACCTGGCTCCATATATTTTCACAACTTAAATATAGGTTATGCCCTATTATTAGGATTTGGACCGTGCACCATCACCAGTTGCATGGTCCCAACATGTGCTGGCTGGTCTGGAAGAGTGTGTGTGTGTACTTCTGGTCAGGGTTGGACTAGGACAAGAAATAGGCCCGGTCACCTGAAAAAAAAGTGGCCCATCCCTCGCCTCACAACCCTTGACCTCTGATGACATCACTGGAAGTGATGTCACAGTGATGTCATTTGACCCCACCCCAAAGTGACATCCCGGGAAGCAGTGAAACACAACCTTTCACCCCTTGACAAAACAGGAAGTGGCATCAAATAGCATTGCACCTAAGTACACTAAATTACTGTAAATCCAAGCAGACGTCCAAGGCCAAATGATAATATGTTATTGTATAGCACTTATGCTTAAGCTCTTCTTTATAGAACAAATATGCATACAATATCACCCAACCTGTGTTGATACTCATTTATCGACCTAAGAAGGACAAAGGGCTTTTTGAATTTTTTTTTTAAAAAAGTGAAAATCGTATATATTGTTTTTACTAACCCCCTCCTAAATCTTGTTTTGAGGACAGAGTCCATTATATACAATCCTTGTGGTTGTTCCTGCTAATTTATGCCTTTGTTGACTCCCACTGAGGCATATATTTTGAATTCAACCCTTCGGGGCAGATCGCTCACTTTCCGGTTTTTAGTAGCTGCTCCTTTTTGCACTTCTTTGGGTCTTTCTCTTGGTTCCTATTTGTTTTTAGGTCCTTTAGGTGCCACCTTTGCATTTGTTTATCAGGGGGAGCATGTTAATTCTACTGTGATGCTCTGCAGAGCCTGGCCTCCCTCCTTCATGCCCTTGCTGTGACCTGTGTACCTGCACTCTCACAGGGTTCGTCATCGGGGTAGGCAGTACTCCTTATGGCTTGATAATGTTTTTCTCAGTTCGCCAGTTTTCTCTGTCTTTGCTCGAGTACTGCATTTTGACCCCACTGGTCTGCCATTTTGGTCACTCTCTCCTTGAGACCTTAGGGATGAGAATCCCCAGCCTTCCTGGAACCGGCAGAGTTGGACGGGCTCTCTGCCCACCACGAATACACAGTGGGCTTGCATCTAGGCAAGCTCAACTCTGCGTAGCAGCAGAGGATTCTGCTCAGCAAGGTTGGTCTCTTGCTGGGTAAAATACTTGGTCCTTAACTGCTCCACTTGACAATGTGAAACAGTTTCATTGGTCATCGAATTTTGGTTCCATTGAGGGGTCAGCAACCAGATAGAGCATTTTAAAAGGGCCTGTTTCTTTAACAATATGATCTACATATGCAACAACTATGTTAGAAATTGGGTTTTAGGCAGAGGTGCCATTTGCTTTACCTGGGGACCTTTGTCCCATAAGAGGGCATCACCTCCAGAGAGATCCCAGGGGGGTTTGCACAGCAAATCATGTCCCTAGTCTCAAAGGGGGTGCCTTCCCTTTGGGGAGAAGGGATACATTTTCTGGATCTGTCACAGTATAAATATACATTGAGGTTCTAATAAAAAGGTTACACTTGTCATACTGAGAAAAGTACTTTAAGAAAACCTAGATTAGCCTTAGAAATAATTTTCTGATGGAAGGTTATCATTCCAAGATGGACAGTCTGCTACACACCTATGAGGGGTGCACCTAGACAAATTATTTGTTTGGGGGGGTGGGGCTTACACTTCAAATGTTGGGAGAGGGGCTAACTTCAGAGACTGTTGGGGAGCAGTAATATTACTTGTGCGGGGGTATCTAACTTCTTTACACATCCTATTGAGACTTTTCTGGTGAAGCAACAAAGTTAAAAGCAGTTCACTCTCTCCTTAATGTCTGAAACCACACAGTTAAGGACTACTGTAAGATTGATCTATACCCTCACCCTTCCTTCCCCTGACATGCAAGTGCTAACACCCCATCACGATTTCAATTGCCCAAAAATGTATGCATATATTAGTAACTGTAGAGCCTTTTTTTTAACAGTGCAGCCTCAGTCACCATTTGTTAGTCTGTGTCCTGTCCTTGTGATGCCATAGCTCTGTAGGCCAACCAGGTCAAGTCGACATAACCCTACTTTTTGGGAGTGGCTGAAGCCCAATCTGCCCACTGGCTGTTGTGCCACTGACTCCTATTCTACTTTTTCAAAGTATCTCTCTTTCAAAAGGGACGGGGACTAATCAAACCAATGGGGGCTCTTGGCTGCTTTACATAACATCAAAGAACATATTTGCAAGCATGATAATGGCCACAGATCTTCATGTTTGACAAATATATATTTTTAATAGAAGTGTTGTATGATTGAATGCCCATGCATTTAATGTACACTGTGCTGGGTTATTTTTTCATAGCACTCTTTCTGTCCTTAAAATGTTTGTAACCATGAACCATATAATCTCTTTCGGACAACCTAAGGATTTGGGTCTCTGTTTAAAGTTGCTGCTACATCTGTATCTCCATTGGTGTCCTGCAGCTGTTTTGCTTCTGGTTTCTGGTGAATTTTAGAAGAGGAGAGTCTGGATCTCAGTGTGAGCCTACTCAGTCACCAATGCGGAAACATGCTTAGACATTTATATATATTAAATGAGTGTTTTTCTTTTTAACATAGTTGATTATCATTTCCCACAAGACGCACGGCATCAATACATTGATAAAACATACATATCAGTTCAAAGCAGTGTTTACCTTAGCATTATGTTCTGTTTGATATGTTGCAGCTGCAATAATCCAGCTGCTAGGTACAGTGAACACATTTCAGCGAAATGGGTGAACAGAAAATGCAACCTGTCTATAAAAATGTGGAAAAACATTTCCATGAACACTTTGTAAAGGGTGTACATTATAGTTGTTTGATAAATGCACATATTTGTACACTAAAGAAGAATTCATGTCTTTTCAGAACAGAATTCACTAACTTTGAATGGAAGAAGAAACAACCCCATTTAATGTTGTATGCTCAATTAGAGGTCATGACAAATTTGTCATGCAAGAGAGATAAATGGAAAAAAAAACAGGTATCTCAGCCTAAAACCAGGGGATCGCAAATTTGAACAACAGAAAGAGGTTCTTATTTGTAAAAGAACCTTTTCTTTAAGATTATTTTTTCTTTTTTTTTAGAAAATAAATCATTAAAATTAATTTAAAGCACTAGCAGCATACTCTAAATTCAATGGATAATCCACTGAAAGCGAAAGAAGACTGACAAATCAGGAAACACAAATAATGTCAGGTTGAAATCATATAGTCAATCATACAATCAGCCACTCATACACAATCAATACTAAAATTGCACAACATACCTACATAATTCTCAATGTAATGATTTCATGGATACATTTCTTTTGGTCCAGAGAGTCAGGGTATCTGAGAAGTTTGTCTAGGACCCTGTAGTCAGCCAGTCCCAACCGGTTTCGACATATAGAGATTTCACAACGTGTTCATCATGGGAAAAACACACTATAAAATAAAAAATCCAAACAACCATTCATAAAGGAATCGTCCATTGTACATATATACTAAAAACATACTATTTACAAGGGCCATCCCCAACAATTGGTCATGTGAGTATTAGAAAGAGGCTGGTGCGGAGACAGGGAAACTTGCCTTCCCACAGCCGCCAGTGTACCATCACACGCAAGGAAAAAAGTGTCCCCCCAGAATGGAAATGAAGGAAGGAAGGGAAAAGAAAGGAAAAAAGAGGGGAAAGGAGGATTGTACCGCAAGCCATGTGGTTGTCACCACATCAAAGATTCTACTCGCCACCAGCTAGATTGCAATTCCCACCTTAGTGCATACATGAGGGAAGAAAAGTGAGGAAGTCAAAGAGTGCCCATAACATCAGAAACTTTACCGATTGTCAAATGGTTGTCCAAACTGGCGGGGTGGGTGAACATGCCAAACGGGAAAGAATGGACTAACATCCACATGCGAGTGAGGACCCAAAATTGTAGCATCCGTTTGTGCCAGAGTATCAAATGGGTGGGTCCCCCGGGCGTGGCTGGATGATGAGTTCCGGACTAGTTTGGATGCAAGGAAAAAGGGGAATGGCTGACATTACAATCTAATTGTCCAAGGGAACAAAGGCTCATGGCAAAAAATCAGAGCCAGAGCATGATATAATCAAAAACGCTTACCAATATATGCAAAGATGCTCAGTTGGTCGCGGGGAAAGAGACATATTGGAAAATTAAACTTAGCAAAACGATGGCAGGGACAGAGAATGTATGTCTGCTGTCCATGCTGCGGAGCAGATGAGACAGAGGAAGGGGTGTCTGTGAGATGTGAATAACAGAAGATAAAGATCCAACAACATACACATATGTTGATGGGGTGCTGAAAATACTTGCCTGAAGCTTGCAGGAAGGTGCAGCATGCTTAGCGGCTCCGCGCAGTGTTGCTGTGCTGCCTGCGTGGTTGTCATCCGCCGTCCTGTTTGGCGTTTGTATCCGCGTTGGCGGCTACGCGCTGGAAGGGCGAGCGGAGGTTCCGCTACGTGATTTCTCCTCCGCGCACCCTACGGTCTAGTGGTTTTCCAACATGGCACCGCTGGGAAGTATTTCTTTCCTTCTCTCCCAGCGATCGCTGCGTTGCAACCCCCTTCATTGCGCTAGCTTGCATCTTTGGGTCTAGTTTTCCAGTCTCGACCGCTCCGGTCAGTTCCTTGCTTCCTCGGTCTGCCTCCCTCGGACCACCTTTCCTTCTCTCTCTCTTTCTACCCCTGCCTTGTCTCTCCTTACCTCTTGGCTTGTTTTCTCCTGCGGTGCGCGGCCCCTCTGCGTCTGCCTTCTCTGCCTTACCTTCGGCTGCGTTCTCTCCCAGCCGCTTCGGTTCTCTGTTGCTCTGGAGAAGTTTTTCCCGCTGGTTCTTTTTCCGGTGGCTCTCCCTCTCTCCGATTCCTTCTCCACGTTGGATATCCGGCTTCGCCTGCTCCCATCAGCTACCTACCTCAAGGAGGCCACTTCAGCTGCTTGCTCCGGACCATATCAAGCTGCTTCTCTCATTGGAGGGTTTTTTCTGCCTGAACAGGCTTTTTCCCTTCGTTACTGTCTGATCGCGAGAAGGAGGCCCCACGTTTGCTACACTTTAGCGCTCACTGTGGCTTCCTCTCGAGACAGATACGTTCTACACAAAAAGAAGGAGGACTATCTTTCTCACAGGCTACTGCAACCGGAGGACTTGGAATCAGGTGAGGATAGTGGGGAGGAACGGGATCTGGCGGAAAGCATCAGATGGGACAGATTGCAACGCCAATCAGAAAAAATGTCGGCAGAAGAGCAGATACAAGAACTATGGAAGGCCATTCAGGGAATGTCCCAAGAGCTACAAACTGTTAAGGCAGAGAACGTGGTCTTGAAACAAATTATTACTGCCCACGAACCACTATCCCCAGAACTTCCTGTCATGACTCTTTCGGCAGGGAAGTTCAATGGAACCCCTAAAAGAGTTTTTGGAGGCCTGCATAGTATATTTTACTTTCAGGCCCCGGCTGTTTGCCACCGATCAGACAAAGATTGGGTTCATGATATCGAACATGACCGGCAATGCCCTGGCATGGGTTACTCCCCTGGTTACCGGAGCTAACCCCATCTTACACGATTTTGCTGGTTTTCAGAACTTGTTGAAGCAAACTTTTGAGAGGCCCGAGTTGACTTACACCGCCTGTGAGGACCTGTTGGATATCCAACAAGGGTCATCGGATGTCCTATCGTACATTTCAGAGTTCAAGAGGTTGGCTTCGGGTGCTGGGTGGTTGGAACAGGAGCAATTTGCCATATTCCGTCGAGGCCTCAAGGAGGAAATTAAGGACGAACTCGCCAGAGCACCCAGACCACCTTCTTTTACGGATTTGCTCTCTGCAGCCTTACAAATTGAATATAGACTGCAGGAACGACGATCAGAGCGACGGAAACAACGACCTACAGTTCATTTTGCCGATCCGGCCTCATCATCCACCGTCTCCTCCTCTCCACCCCATACTTCAGAAGAACCCATGCAGATTGGATCTACTAGAGGACCTCTATCCGCTGCTGAAAGAAGAAGAAGAAGGAAGGAGAAGGGTCTATGTGCCTATTGTGGGTCGGATCAACATCTCCTCAAAGAATGTACCAAACTTCCTCAGAAACGGCAGGGAAACGGTTTCCCTCGGCGCTAGTAGGGACCTGGTTCCGAGGGACTTCCGATTCATCCACGAGTCCCTATGTTTCTCTCTCAATTTCAGCTCCTTACATTCCCGAGGATGCCAGGCTTATGGTTCTACCTGTTCTTATTGATGTCAACGGCAGGGCAGTTGAGTGCCTTGCACTTCTGGACTGCGGGGCCGCCGGGAATTTTGTCGACATCATCTGTACCAAACAGATGGGTCTCCGCACACTGCCTCGCAGAGAAGATCAAAAGGTTGAAGGGGTCGACGGTTCTCCTCTCTCTTCAGGACCCATTACTCACACCACCGAGGACCTATCGGTTACAATTTTTCAACATTCCGAGACAATCCGGTTCGACATTATTCGAGCTGCTCATTTTCTGGTTATTCTTGGCATCACATGGCTCAGAAAGATAACCCTCATGTCAATTGGGCGGACAATCAGCTAAATGTTTGTTCCCCCTACTGCAAGCTTAACTGTTTTTTCTGACGACGGTCTTCCTCAGATCATTACAGGGTCTACCAAACAGCTGGCCGGGGTTCATGCTCTACCTCTATACTGTTCCCCTTACTTGGAGGTGTTCGTCGAAAGAAAGCCAGCGACCTTACCTCCCCATAGGCCAGAAGATTGTACCATAGACCTAGAACCTAATGCTCTGGTTCCTTTCTGCAGGATGTTTTCTTTAACTCGAGCAGAAAGAAAGGTTCTGAGAGATTATCTTGATGTCAATGTTCAGAATGGGCTCATTCAACCTTCCAAGTCTCCTGCCGGGGCTTCTTTGCTCTTTGTCAAGAAGAGGGACTCTACTGACTTGCGTCCTTGTATCGATTACCGAGGCCTCAACAAGGTTACCATCCGGGATCGGTATCCCATGCCATTAATACATGAGATCATCGAAGCTGTTCAAGGTGCACGTTGGTTCACCAAATTAGACCTCAGAAATGCTTATCTGTTACACATCGCCAAAGGAGATGAATGGAAGACCGCCTTTCGCACTCCATCCGGCTTATTTGAGTACCGAGTCATGCCCTTCGGTTTGGTGAATGCTCCTGCTGTTTTTCAACGGTTTATGGACCGGATGTTTTCAGACTTATTGTCTGTCTCCATGATCATATACCTGGATGACATCCTGATATATTCCGGCAATCTAGAGGACACAAGACCCATGTCCAACAAGTTCTGGAAAGGCATAGAGACAACCAACTCCTTGTCAAGCCAGAGAAGTGTGTTTTTGCTGCTACTTCAGTGCCCTATCTAGGGTATCACCTTTCTGAAAAGGGAATTTCCATGGATCCCAGTAAGGTGGCAGCTATTCTGGACTGGCCTTCTCCAACATCGATCAAAGAAGTGCAAAGGTTTCTCGGACTCTCTAATTTCTACCGCACATTCATCCCAAACTTCTCTGAGGCTGTTCTCCCTATAACTCGTCTACTCAAGAAAGTCAACAATCCCTTTCGCTGGACTTTTGAAGCAGAACAGAGTTTTCACGATCTCAAGAACCTCTTTTGCACTGCTCCCATTTTGCGCCATCCTGACCAGAGCAGACAGCTCATCGTCGAGACTGACGCCTCGGCCATGGCCATTGGGTCTGTTCTGCTACAAGTGTTCGAAGGATGGGAGCACCCCATTTGTTACCTCTCTAAGACGTTGACTCCCAGCCAACTCAACTATTCCGTACTGGAAAAAGAATTGTTGGCCATTAAACAAGCATGTGAGACTTGGTGACATCTACTGATGGGAGCTAGGTAGACCGTCATCATCAGAACGGACCATAAGAATCTCAAGGTTCTGCAGAATATGGAGTGTGTTAACTCCAGGCAAGCCCGTTGGGCATATTTCTTTGCCCAATATTATCTGCAAATTACTTACTTGCCTGGTACCAACAATACGCTTGCGGATGCTCTCTCTCGGAAGGGTCCCAAATGTGAAGAGAAAAGACATACCCCTGAGCCGATGTTCCACAGGAATAGGATCCTGAATGCTGTCAATACCTTTTTGCAAGAGGTTCGAGCTGGTGTGGCTTCGGAAGGTACTGTTCCACAACCCAGAGGAGAGACACCCTACACCAAAAAGGAGGATTTGCTATAGCTCAATCATCGGTTATACATACCTTCCGGTCCATTACGTCTCAAGATCATAAGTTGGTGTCATGATTCACTCACTGCAGGCCATCGTGGAAAGCTTAATACCACTGAATCTATCACTCGTTCTTTTTTTGGCCAGAACTCAAGAAGGATGTTGAGGAATACATACTTAGTTGTCCTGTTTGTGCCATGACTAAATACATTACTGGCAAACCCTTGGGCCTTCTTACCCAACCTGAGGTACCCTCTCGCCCTTGGGGATTGATTTCTACTGATTTCATCGTGGAACTTCCCGTTTCCAACTCCTGCACATGTATTATGGTTACAGTCGACACCATGACCAAACTGGCTCATTTTTCCCCTCTGTCTGGGCTACCTATCGCTACCGAGATGGCTGAGGTTTTCGCCCAGGATATTTTCCGTCTTCATGGTCTTCCTGACAAGATCATCTCTGATCGTGCCAGCCAATTCATCTCGAAGTTTTGGAAGGCTCTTTGTTCTCGCCTAGGTATGGAACGTGCCCAGTCTTCACCCACAGACTAACAGCCAAACTGAGCGCCTTAATGCCACCTTAGAACAGTACCTTAGATGCTACAGCAATTGTCTTCAGGACAATTGGGTTTCTTTGCTTCCTACGGCGGAGTTTACCTATAATCACTCATCTCATGCAGCCATTGGACTTTCTCATTTCTTTTGCACCTATGGGGTACACCCAAGATCTCTTCTTCCCTACATTCCGTCGCCCACCAATTCCCTGACGGCTGAAGAGGTTCTGCAGTCTATTTCTGATTCCCACGTCACTGCCAGAAGGTGCTTGGAGAAGAGTCGCCAATACAACAAATTCCAAGCGGACAAACATCGTAGGCCTTGCCTTGATTGGAAGGAAGGGGACAAGGTTTGGCTGTCCACCAGATTCTTGCCGCAATGGGTCCACCCTTCTAAACCTTCTCCTCGCTTTTTGGGTCCTTTTCCAATTCTTTCCAAAATAAATCCTGTAACCTTTCGGCTTAAACTACCTTCTTACCTTAGCCGCATTCATCCTGTCTTCCATGCTTCTCTACTCAAACCTTTCATTCCGGACATCCACCAGAGGGCTGTCCCCAACCAGCCTTCCCCTCAAGCGGATTCCTCTGTGGAATATGAGGTCTCCACTTTGCGTGACTCCCGCCACTACCGTGGTAGGTTGGAATATTTGGTGTCCTGGAAGGGTTACCCTAGGTCGGAGGACTCGTGGGAACCAGCTTCCAACATTCATGCCCCTCGATTGTTGGCTCGGTTTCATGCCCGCTTCCCCTTTAAGCCGGGGGTTCTGCACTCTAGGAGGGGGCATACTGTCATCCGCCGTCCTGTTTGGCGTTTGTATCCGCGTTGGCGGCTACACGCTGGAAGGGTGAGCGGAGGTTCCGCCACGTGATTTCTCCTCAGCGCACCCTACGGTCTAGTGGTTTTCCAACATGGCGCCACTGGGAAGTATTTCTTTTCTTCTCTCCCAGTGATCGCTGCGTTGCAACCCCCTTCACTGCGCTAGCTCGCATCTTTGGGTCTATACGCTGGTTTTACAGTCTCGACCACTCCGGTCACTTCCTTGCTTCCTCGGTGCCTCCCTCGGACCACCTTTCCTTCTCTCTCTCTTTCTACCCCTGCCTTGTCTCTTCTTCCCGCTCTCTCCTTACCTCTCGGCTTGTTTTCTCCTGCGGTGCGCGACCCCTCCACGTCCGCCTTCTCTGCCTTACCTTCGGCTGCGTTCTCTCCCAGCCGCTTCGGTTCCCTGTTGCTCCGGAGAAGTTTTTCTCGCTGGTTCTTTTTCCGGTGGCTCTCCCTCTCTCCGATTCCTTCTCCACGTTGGATATCCGGCTTCGCCTGCTCCCATCAGCTACCTACCTCAAGGACGCCACTTCAGCTGCTTGCTCCGGACCATCTCAAGCTGCTTCTCTCATCGGAGTGTTTTTTCTGCCTGAACAGGCTTTTTCCCTTCGTTACTGTCTAATCGCGGGAAGGAGGCCCCAGGTTTGCTACACTTTAGTGCTCACTGTGGCTTCCTCTCGAGACAGATACATTCTACACAAAAAGGAGAAGGACTATCTCTCTCACAGGCTACTGCAACCGGAGGACTTGGAATCAGGTGAGGAGAGTGGGGAGGAACGGGATCTGGTGGCAAGCATCAGACGGGACAGTGGTGGAATCTATGGGCTCCAGTGGCCGGGGCTCTGTCTTATGATATGATGAAGAAGAATTATGCACATCATGTGTTTATGTTTATTGAAATTATATAGCGCTTTAAGCCAAAGCATATTTACAAACATGAACAGATCATTAGAACAATAAGTAGAACTATTTACAAGGGGGGGAGAGGGTGTGGGGAGGGGAGAGGACGGGGTAGGTGAAGGGACCAGGTGACCAGTGAACCTGTGACCAGTTAATCTGCCAGATGGATGGACGGACAAGGCCCAGGCAGCCATGTTGGATTGGGAAGACCTACCCAAATGACTGGGCTATTGGTATTGGACATTACGGCGGTAACTGCCATAATATACATGAAATGTATATTATGGTACTATGTATTCTGTGCCAGAGTCCCATTGACACAAGCACCCATGTTGGAATGGGAAGACCTACCCAGTAGCTGTGCAAATAAATGCGTCCATCGGGACAGTATCTGCTGAAATAAACATGCATTTTATGATTCTAGTTATAAATTCAGTGCCAGATTCCCGTTAGCACTGAAAAATGACAGCTCCCAATGCAGCCACAGTCTAATGAATAGGGAAAAGGGGGGTAGCTCCACAGCAGAAGCATGCAGATAGATTATCCCTCCAGTATATTGAGACCAGATTCAATAGTTTTTACATTAAAAATCCACATTTGTTCATTGAAAGTAAGATTGTGGGCAGTTTCATCGCTATTGGTTCCTGTGGCCTTATCAACAAAGAACCAAGTGAGTTAATTACCAGTGTTGCCTCGTTCAGTGGGATCAGGGTTGAAAGCCTGCGATCCAAATGTTCGAGGGAGAAAAGACCAAAGATTATTTTTCCAAAATAATCTTTGGTCTTTTCTCCCCTGAACATTTTCAACTTGGCCCTGCCCACACACCCAAACCCCCACCACACCCCCACACCCCTTCTTACCATGTGTCCCTGAGACGCTTGTTCCCTTTAACTTCCGTGATCGGGAACCGGCACAGCAGGGTCCTTTTTTTTCGGGACAGCTGCGGGGGACTCCCCTGTAACCGCCACTCACAATGTAGTGAGGAAATGTGTGGGGGACACCCCCACAGCCCCAAGCACCGAATGCGTGATCTGGTCCAACTTTTCGGCTGCTGGAACGGCCGAAAATCAGCCAAATCACGCATTCCGACATTTTCTATCAGTCATTTTGGCCTAAACGAGTTCACTGTTATGTGCTGCCAATGGAGCTGATACATTTTTGGTCTGTATTTTGGAAAAATGATTCTTAAGTGCACCTGTCGGACAGTTTTTCCTATGTAAATTTTCTTGCAATGGCAAGTAATGGCATATATCACGTTGGAGCTTTTACATGTCATGTCAGACTGTGAGCATCAAATGATTTCCCTTTTTCTGATAGTTTGTATGCAGTACGACAGGTCTATTCATGGCATCCATAATGCGGTTATGCGATGGTATCATCCTAGTAGCTCGGACCAGTTTTTGTCTTAAGCATTTGGCCTTTTTGCAGGCAAAAGGAGGTTTTTCCATGCCTAATTCAGGAGTACATGCCAGTTTTTAAGAATTGACCACCGGATTGCCTGTGCTTGTTTGCAGAATCTAAAGACACATACTGGTCTAGATGTACTTTCCTTGTTGGGATTCTCAATTAGCAGTGTTTCCCGATTGGTGAATCATGCAACACAGCGCATGACATTTTAGCATTTTCAAAACATCTCCAATGGGGTATCACATTCACACAGCGGTTAGTATAGGAAAGAAAGAGAGTAAGAAGCTACCCCTGTACAAAGGCGTATTTGGGGTAGGTGCGAGTTGCAGCAAGCTAGGTTTAACAAATACTAGCCAGAAGGTCACAAAACAGGAGAAATTAAGTTCAAATAACTTTTACTTTAATTCATATAGTGACGAACATCTAAAAGGTGCAGGCCTATAATATAACATAACATAAGGCCTTAAAAAGACACATGAGCCCATAGGGCTGGAGCAAAAATATGTTTAGCTATACATTATAGTGAAGGTTAGTAGCATAGGTATTTGTGCGAAATGAATGTACTACCTATTAGTAGTAGTACACCATTGTTGTCAGATCACAGCGATTAGTAACAATCTTCTGTTCCTGCTCCCTGCAGGGACAGTCTGGGCAGGGTTCTATCCCTGAGCAAATCTCTATCGCAAGGATCAGGACTCAGGACTCAGCAAATTTGGGCAGGTATGACGTCCTCTCCCGCATGTTCCCCCTCCCTTCCTCCCCCTTCCCCTGCCCTGGATGTGGAATCTTCCCCTGCTCCCCTACTGTCGTGTCCCCGTTTCCCTTGCTAGCCTTCCCGCTAGCCCTCCCAGTTCCCAGTCTTACCTGCCCGCCTGCTCCTGAGGCGGAGCCCACCTGCCGTGTCCTTCGGCCACCGAAGGAAGCACCGAAGGAAGCAAGTGTTTTGAAACTGAACTTGAAGAGGAGGGGCAAAAAGTCTTCAGTTCCAAAGCGGGTGCCGAAGCGGACAATCTTGTCAGACCCGCCTGACTCCTCGCCGGCTTTCCCGGCGAAGACAGCGAGGATGAACCTGCCGAGATGCGACGAGACTCTTTTAGCCAGCCCGTCTGAGGCTTTACCCGGCTCGCAGTCATCTCTAGAGATTCAACAAAACCAGCCAGAGTCCGCGCTCTCGAAGTCGGCTTCTTTAGATCGGAGAGAGACAAACTTTGAACAAAACTCCTAGTTTGGAAAATAACACCCCTAGTAACCAAGCAATCAAAAATTATACTGCTACGAGCCTGACTGGGGACAGCAACTTGGTGTGCTTCATGCAGCAAACTACGACCCCAACGATCCCCGATAAAGGTGAAAAAGACAGATTGACAAATGCAATGCATATTTCAACCGAAACATTATGTACTGTTGTAGTCCACAACGTGCAGGTGTGCGAGGTCCTGGAGAGTCCAACTGAGGTCCCGACCACTCTTAAGGATGCCCAACTAACCAACATCACCAACGGACACACTGGAATTATCCCAGTGCTGAAAAACTCCAAGACTGATAATCCTTTGCACGCTTCTGTCTCCCGTAAACCACAGGATGGAGTTGACCTTTGCTGTGAACCAGGGACTTCGAGTGCACCTAATCTATACGCAATGGCCGACCAAACAATGTAAGAAAAGCACGAAGGAGTGGGAACCCAAGTAAAAAAAAAAGACAAACAAGGACCTCAAATGGAGGGTGTGCCTAAACAGCCTACCTCTGCGTTAATCAAAATCCATCGACATAACCATAACAGGATGAGAAGATCATCGACTTTAAGACCCAAAGCACCTTTAAGCAAAAAAATGGGCCCGAAGAACGGACCTGGCATGCCTTTTACTGTGACAGCAATGAATGATTTCTTTAAAAAGAAATTAGAGACTTGATTGAATTTGCAGCAGGAGTTGTCGGATTGTGAAATGTTGGAAAGTTTCTTGCAAATAGAAACAGAAACGACATATTTACAAAGCAGTATAGAAGAAGCTACTACACCTTTAAGGTTTTCTGACTCCGTCCCCGTAAAGACGCTGACAAATAGTCTGCCGGCACTGAGATGGCACTACACTAACAAAACTGTAACAACAGCAAGAAAAGATCAATGCTTGAATGGGGAGGCGAGTGACTGTACATCCCCTATAAAACCTGGAGCGGAAAGCACAAGTTCAGTCGAAATACAACCAATTTATCAACGATTGCAGAGCTCTGTCAATAATTCACCTAACCATCATCTGACACCACTTGAGCGAGGAAACGAGACAATCAGAAGTCCACAGGGGCCGGATCTTCTTGCGACACCACGCTCACCACCGAGGACAGGAAACCTAACGCCATCAGCCGAGCTCAAGCATGATGATCGTATGCAGACCAGTGCTACAAAGTCAGCAAAAATTCTGACGCTGTCGTACACTCCTATACGCATGCGCAGATTGAGTGAAATACAACAACCATCGTTGCAAGACCCTTCCCAACAAAAGGTTGACATAATGACCATCATGTCTACTGTAACAATAGCGTTGGCACCTTTCAGTAAGCTGTATGAGGGTCTAAATGATGCTCTCCGCGATCAGATGTCAATGCTGGCCTCCATGCAGTCGAAACTAAACTATCTGGAAGGGTACATTGTTGGGGCTGGGGGCACCTTGATACCTAGGGCAGACGGACCGACCATCTGGGCTGATCCTAGAGTACTGCAGCCCCCCCTAGAGCTACATACACCGGATGGAGAAATCGCCAATGGAGGGTCAGACCTTACTGAAAGAAATCCGACAATAATGTCGACTGTCAATCCTGAGACAGACTCCACAGCAGTTCAACAAAAAACAAGAAAAGGTGCATCAACATTGGTGCAACCGAAGGATCCTCTAGACGAGATAATAGCAATAATAGAGGAAGAGGAGGAAGTCTCCCAGGCTGATCGCTCAAGCGAGGCAACGGAAGGACCCACTAAACAAGTACCTAACCCCTTCTCCTATACAAAGTCAGGTGAAGGGGTGAGTAGGTCTGACAAAGGTTTCCGGGAAAACCCCAAGGTCTTTACCTACGGCATATTTTCTCAGCAAAAGTCCATTGTCCATCCTACTTCCAAGAAAGACAAGAACATATCAGCTGTGCCCTCTAGCCTACAAGCTCCGTGGAGACAGACAAAGACGGCTGCAAGAAGGGTAGTTCCTAAGCCTCAACCAGAGGAGGGGACTTCGGTATGCCAGATTCACGTCACTGAAGTACGCAATAGTCAGGAAAAGAAAACACACCCAGTTCTCACGGTGGATGACCAGTCAGACTGGAGCACGATAACCATCAATGAGATTGGGTACGAAAACAACACCAGGAAAATCCCGAAGAGAAAAGTGGCGGAAGTGGCAACAGATACTCCTAACAAGGAACCAAAAAGTTCAAATACATGACCACTTGGCATCATCGCCGAAGTCTTCAGGGAAAACCCAAAAAAGCCAAAAACTGCGATTTGCCGATACAGCGAAATCAAGGTTGAACTCAACGTGCACCAAGAGACTGGACCCAGTGCATAGAACAAGTCTGAATATCTGGAGAAACGGCAGACCCTCCCCTGAGCCAGCACATCACCGGAGAAATGAGTCGACGGCTGACAGAAAAACCACAAACTCAAAGGAGGAAACGGGTCACAAAAATGTAATTGTGCACGCGCAACAGTTTCCTTGGGTGGAACTAAACTCTAAAATTACTAGAAGATCGGAACTTGAAAGACCCCCAAAAATGGAATCTAAGAAAATAGTAAGTGACTGTATTCTAAGATTGAAAAACATAAATTCAAAGTTGGGTAGAGTGACCCTGAACAGAACTAACATCTTAAAAATTCTAATGCAAATCCCAAGCTTAAGACACATTCAAAATCAGGACCTGGATGGTGGAGCCAAGCACGTCAGGAAGACCTGATTATTCCTATATACATCTCAATTCCAAGATCATTGAATCTCAATTATTGAAGGAAACCGAAACTCTCCTGCGGTTGGGCTATGAACAAGTGGAAATCAAGTTTGAATAATCAAGCAGACTCTCTAAGAGAAGCAGACAGGGCAACACCTAACCCCAACACTTCTAAACCATCGAAAAGAGATACCCGTGTTCATTACATCAGCAGGATGGATCATGTCCGTCCGGTTCATAATGAGTAAAAAACGGACACATACAGAACACAAAAACCTAACCAGGGTAAAAGAAAAAGATTTGATAAAGCACATGAAGGTGAAGGACGGATGGAACAGCAACAAACACAAAATGAAAGGCATCCCTGTTTGCCACGAAATGAACAAGTACCAAACAAGCATGGTGCAATAGGGGCTAACCAAATGGTGCCTTGGTCCTGGCCTAACTCTAACAGGACCCCGCGTCGTAATCAGTAGCCACGATCAGTGGTTGACATGACCTATCATCCGTCAATCCACGAAGAATCCACTGATGGGAAAACACCTCCAAAGAAGCTTCTAAAATTAGGCTGTTGGAACACGAGGGGCTTTTGGCATCTAACTAAAGCAACTGACGTTAACCTAGGCCATTTCGATATTATGTGCCTTCAAGAAACATGGTTGACCACCAAACCGCAGCTGGATGGTTATGAAATCATCTTTACGGCTGCAAAGAAAGGTGCATTAGGACTCCCTTATGCAGGACTCTTAACCATGGTCGGAGCGGGCTCTGGAGTTGACGTTCTGGAAACTCTTCCATCACCACACTGGATCCAGGCATCAATCTTAAAACGTAAGACACTTTCCACTGCATCGAAAGAGGGTATAATCCTCCTGATAAACGTTTACTGGAACCCTGAGATGACAACAAGTGATGAATTCACCTTAGTCCTCCAGAACCTGCTGGGAGAGGCATATGGAAAAAACACGGATCACAGTACAATCATAAATGGCGATTTCAATGCTAAGTGTGAAGGGATCGGAAATTACCAAAAGCCTACAGACCAAAACTCCCTTGTGAGAAAAAGAGGAAAACTCCTTGATGAGCTAATGAAAGCCAGAGACATGTACAACCTCCATTGGTACCGTAAAGAGACTAACCTTGAGATCCCGACATGGCAAAGAGGGGAGCAACAAGGGACGATAGACCACACATTCGTCTCAAGAGATCTCCTCCCTGAAATTCACTCCTTTAAGATTGTACAAACAGAGTTCAGCGACCATAACCTTTTAGTCACAGAAGGTTTAGCGTCCATTGTTCAACCTTTAAAGTACTCCATTCCACTCGAGATGTCGGAGAGAGGAAAACGAGTAAAAATCTCTGAAAAAGGCCTTCGTGAAATTGAAGCACGATATACTCTAATTGATTACAAGAACAAGGTATCTGTCAAAAGGAACAGGGAGGGTCTAGATTACACTCCACTCCTAACCAAGTTTCAGATGTCTTCAGCCAAATCAACCAAACCACAGAAAGATCATCCACATTCATATAATAAAGATCTGGTAGAAAAAAGACGACTCCACAGGAGACTGAAAAAAATCTATCAAAAGTCACCTTCCAATGAAACTTTGGCGAACTGGACAAAGGCAGTCCAGAACTATAAGAGTTGGCTCATATATCAGAGCGATTCCGAACAGATGTTGTCCGCCATCTGTGGAAATAAGCCGAAGGACTTTTGGAGCTTAATTAAAGGTTCCGTAAACAAAACCAATGACAATATACAAAATAATGTAGGAGAGGACCGTTGGATAAACCACTTCTCGGTACTGTTTGCACCGATCCCACCATCGAACATAAATCAAGTGGACAACAGGCCGAGACATAAAGACAAAACCCCCTGGGAAATTCCAGACGACAAGGAATCAATCCTCATTAAACTAAGGAAACTGAATAACTCAAGAGCACCTGGGCCAGATGGTATAAGTAATCTAGAACTAAAAAAACCTCCGGAGTTGTGGGCCAGCATAATGAGTAAAATTTTCTCAAATTGTAACCTTATCAAAGAAGTTCCATCGTCCTGGAAGAAAGCCAACATCGTTCCAATATTCAACAGGGGCGCTACTGATGATCCTAACCAGTATAGACCAATTGCCCTCTTGGACGTGATGGGGAAGGTCTATGCATCCCTTGTATTAGACTCATTTCAAACCTGGATTCACTCCAACAATCTTGCGGACCCTTTTCAGAATGGCTTCAGAAGGAATTCAGGAACCACTACCAATATCTTGCTATTGAGCGCTCTGAAAGCCAAAGTCTTACAAGGTGGCCCTCCCATCTATGTTGTCTTTATTGACCTGGTTCAAGCTTTTGACCAGGTCAATAGACAACGTCTCTGGACAAAACTAGAAGCCAAAGATTGCCCGGATTCAATTCTCAAACCAATAAAAGCACTACATCAAGGAACCTCCATCCGAGTACGTCTCAGCGCTGAGGGGCGCCTATCAGAAGAAATCGAGACTTCAAGAGGCATAAAGCAGGGCTGCCCTCTGGCGCCGTCGCTGTACAATTCGTACATTGGAGACTACGGCGAATCAAGTGCAATGATCAGGCACTTTCCACCATCATTAGGAGGCTCTAAGATAGAGCAATTACTGTACGCCGACGATATCATTCTGATATACCTGACGCCTATTGGCTTATAGCGCCAACTAGATAATCTGGTAACATTCATGGCAAAGAACAATTTAAGGCTAAACAAAGACAAAATGAAAATACTCATTCTTGGACAGTCTGCAAAAAGAAAACACAAATTCACATGGCATTGTGAAGGTCAAAACCTGGAAACAGTACAAGCATTCAAGTATCTGGGAATTATGATAAGTAATGACAAAGAGGAAACAACTATGCAAGAAATACTTTGGTCAAAACTGAAGAGCCTCACCGCGCAAGCAAAGGCTGCGGATAGAAAGTATGGTCGCTTTTCGATCGTTCCAATCTTGAGATTCTTCAAGGCCAAGGTGGTTCCGGCCTAGATTTACGGCATGGACGCAATGCCATTGGCCCCGGACTTTATCTGGGAGAAATATGAAAGCTATTTTTGGCGGTCAGTCCTAGGTCTGGCGAACTCCTCGCCTTAATAAGAAGAGAACTGTGTCTACCATCTCTCTTAGTAACAAAAATGAGAGCAAGTGACATGCTGTATAGGAAAGTAATCAACGCGCCTGAAGCAAAAGTCTTGGACGTTATCAGAAAGGAAATCCAGAATGGTGGTAACTGGATGCTCTCCAGCTGGGAACAACTAAATCTGACCATTCTAAAGGAACTGGACCTCAATGTGGAGATACTGATCCAAAACCCCAACAAAGTATTAAAAAAAAATGTTCGAAGCGGACTGGATCAATAACCAAGAAGTAGCTAACACTTATTCTCTGACAGCAAATATTCCAATTGTTCCAATGAAGTTAGACGCGGTACGAGGCTATCTTCAGAAATTCCCAGATAAGAGGTTAAGCCAACTGTTCCTGCGGTTCAAACTAAACCAATTGAAAACAAATGAAATCCTGGCCATACGCAAGCAAGCTGAAACGAATATCTGTCGCTTCTGCAAAACCGAGACCAAAATAGAAACCACGAAACACCTGATTCTCGAATGCACAGGTCTAGTGACAGAAAGACATCGATTCCTTGCGGACCCACTGAAGAACTACTCTACCTTAGATCTGGAAGATCTATGGGTAATGTTGTCCAGCGGGAACAACAGGCGCTGTGTCATCGGAGTGACTCTGTTCCTTAAAGCTCTGAACTTGTAACAGAACGAGCAAGCCAAGGGAAGCCCAGTGCCCAAAGACATGCTAAATTTACATCACGTCAAAGGCTCTTCTCCATCTGAGAGTCGGGACTGAGGACAAGTCAAGTAAACAAACTAAATTAGGATATGAACTAAAGGTCATAATGACTTTCTCTCTTCTTTTTTGTAAAAATTGTTATACAATTAAATAAAAAAAAAAAAAGCATTTCCCCTTCACCGATAGCGAATATGGAGCGTGATCTATAGTATACAGGAACAGTAGGACACAATGGAAATTCAGGCTTCACTGAAATCACACCTTGGAATAATTGGGTGCTGCTGTTAAAATAATTTTCAAAGGTCTGAATACAAATACACATTTCTTTAGAAAGAAAATAACAAAAAAGCACAAAAGGTTGTATAAATAGAAAGTGCATGTAACCATGTTACAGAATGAATTGACATAATCTCAAAAATTGGAATTATAGATAATACACAATGGAATTGAAACACAACAAGTCAGTTCATACAACAACAGGAATCACACTAGAATAGAGCATTTCATAGGAACAGAACCTAACCAATTTTCAAGAAAGGGAATGTCTCATTTACATAACGAATACTACTACCTAAACATAATAGCAGAACGTACTGATCTATATAAAAAGGGATGGATGGTTGACAATTAAAACACTGTAAAGGTTTGGCACAGGAAAATAGAGTCATGGCCAGTTTCATTGGCACTTAAATAGCTCCTTGGTGCCAGCAGCCAAATCACAGGACCACGGTAATACCACCTTGGATGATATCAACGATTGAAAGTTAGTGGTACTGTGGTAGTGAAAGTACCATTAGGGTGGAGTGTGTAGCTTCTGTCCCAGTGCATATTATACTATTCCATAATCATCTCATTTTTCTAAGCATGGCCCCAACACATCAGAATTAAAGAATGTGTATTGTTGTGACAATTGAAACATTTTAAGGATTAACATTTTAAGGATTAGCAAACTACTTCCAGAAAGTTGAACATAACTGACTAGATCACATTCATAAGATTCTACAGGAATTATCCTTTACTTCTTTTGGATTGGTGACCTGAGTAGTAAGGAGTCCATATTTGTGCCCAGCATTTCCTGTGTGTAAGCAGACTAAACAATGTCAAGTGGCACTTTAACACATTCCGACAAAGAGTTAAGATCAGACAAGTAGGTCATTTCTGCTGGAAGCAAGGATGCATTAGTTGCTTCTTTTTAGAACACCTTTTTGGGATGTTATACATTTTACTTTTGGTATCTCATCTATTGGGATATTTCTGAATATGTGAAAAGCTCTCCTGCCTTGTTTTGGAGACTGCCAGTAGGGTGACTCACCAGGGAGTGTGCCTCTCTGAGCTAGTGGGTGATGTGCTCGGGTTAGATGTGTGGATGATCCTATAGGCACACCCTTTTAGTCCCTTTGAGCTAGCGGAGCCAGTCACATTTACCAACAGACTGCTATTTGCCCCTTACTAGAAAAGCATTCGCGCTTGAAAACTCAGAATGCTCGGAACATGAGTTATAATATATCCATGAGCAGCATCAACTGCAGGGCAAGGACAGATAACATTTATACTTCAATCTTGCAGTCTTTGTTATCCGAATGCTTATGGAACAGAACTCTGCTCTGGTTTTGGAGTCTGACCCCAGCGCATATGTGAGAACATGTGTTGTAGAGTTTGCAGAGACATTACTGAAATAAAGTCTGCATTCAGATATATTTTCATATGTTCCACACCATGGGAGATGCAAGCTCAAGAACTATGATATTTGTATTTCAGGGTATATATAGCTAAACAAAATGTGAATCAAGTGACAACCTAACTTCATACCATCACACAATGTGAGAAGAGAAATACACTGGTTGATATTTTATTATTTTAGATGAAATTCCTCATCAGAAATCAAAGTCTACGTAGTTTGTATCTTAAATGGGAGACTGCCTTTAAGTCTATGAAACAGTAACCAATGTCCTGCCAATTAACTGAAATACAGTATAAGTTACAGGCATCCATTAATCAGTCATTTTAATGGTTCATAGAAGAGTGGTTATATAGTCCATTAGTACCTAGCGCAGGACAATGAGAGTGTAACAAGCAATCTCATTGGCCCTTGTTGACTACTTACCAGCCCGACAAAGCCTTTTGATTCCCGTCACATTTTCGAATGGCTGCCATGGAAAGGTCCCGATTTCCTGCTACATGGCGGCTGTCTTCTTTGTTTACTTTTGTTTAACTCTTATGAATCAATGCCATGGAAAGGGAGAACAGACTACACATCCTGATACTAGGAAACCAACTTTTTTTCCTTTTCTTTTTTCGGTTGCTAAACACCAGAGTGTTTGAACACTGAAAAAAGAAACTACTAGTACGGTCTGATGGGACGGAGTACTAATAGCAATAAGCCTCTGGGGGGTGGGGCGAGCATTACCAATCACATATTGCCCCGGGGCCTGTACCTATGGGCCCTGGACATTGCCAGAAGCAGTAATCCCCCTGGTTTGGGGCTTATTGCTCAACTAGCTTTTAAAATTTAGCTATTAAGTTCAAAGACATTTTTCTGCACAAGGAGTGCAACAATATTCTTGAACCGATTAATACACAGATGAAACCATTATTCAATCATCTGTCAAATTAAATGAGCTTTCATGAACATATGGGTGGTAACTAAAATGCGATCTGGGCGTGCACATGAAGACAAGGTTTCATAATTTTAAATGTACAGAAACTCAATTTAAAATATGGAAGGAGATTTGAAGTTGAAATACATATTCCTCTGTACATTTCGAGTTATTCCTCTCTCTAAAAAACAAATACAGTTCTGAGTTCTCAATTAGCCAAATAAAATATGTGAATGAAATGATGTTCAATAATGTATCTTTTGAACATATTTCACATATCTATATATTTTTTTACTTTAATATAGAACACTTCACGAATTTGCGTGTCATCCTTGCGCAGGGGCCAATAGTTCACCTATATTAATAATGCCAATGTGCTTGCGATGACAGAAATGAAAGTTAAACCTTTAGATTCATCACTCTCTCATGAATCAAAGTACATTATTCTGTTCAAATTTGCATATTTACATCAATAGTTACATCAGAAATTAATGTCTCATCCCACCATCGGTCTACACTGCAACCAAGGAGGCTAGTTTGCAGTTGATTCATCCCTGTTTAGACGTACCAAGTTCAATGTGCCAATGGAACCAAAGAAGAGAGGGCCCTGTTTGTTTTGATGTAGGAAGGCCCCTATACAACCTCTCAATCAAATTTGCAGTATCATGTGATTCGAGTTGGTAGTGTTTAACCTAGTATAAAAAGTCAGCACTATACGGATGAAGGGAGAACTAGATTATTTTCTTTCTAGCGCCTGACCCAGACAATTTGGTTGAGGAAACCTTTGCATAAAGTGAAAAATGAATATTAGATAATAGGCAAAAAAGGATATTCAAAATTGAGCTTCAAGGAATTAAGAGTTGGGGGGAACACCTTCTTACTTGAATCTAAAAGACTGAGAAGAACCGGGTAACCTAGAAGTCAAGTACCTACAAGTCCAGATAACTGCACCAGTGAAACGGGTCCTGAGACATCCTAAGACCTAATCAATCTACTAAAATGTAAGTGGAACCATGCCCGCTCTGTGTATTGAACATATGTAATGCCTTAGCAATTGAATTCTGGTCATGAGAGGGAATCATTTCTCTCTTCAAATAAATTAAATAATAACTTCCCTTTGTGGGGTTTAATGGGTTTAATAGCCTCCTCAGGATGATCAAATTAACAGGTTAGGACCCATTGTCATGGTAAAGGCACATTGTGAGCTGGCAGACAAAAAGGCAGCCTGTCGTGTTCAGCTGTCACTTTAAAAATGCTGTGTGCAAATCAAGATAATAACACTTATTCAAAAGGGATTTGCATACCATTGTCAGAACTCATGAGGCCTAATTTTTAACACCAGCAACCTTGCTCACAAAAGAAAGACACCTTGAAAATATGGGCATTTTACAGTTTACAAACCATTCAAATTAAGATCATGAAGTGAAGTGGACAGTGATGTCATGATAAAAGACATTGAAAGGGTTCACATGAAAATTAAATGCAACATAAAAATACCTCATGTGCCCAAAAAAATATAACCTTCACAAATATGTGTCTCTTTCTTGCAAGATGATTATGTTTCTGTTTCCTGAAAAATTACCTCGAATTTCAGTTGCAAGAGACATGACATTACGTTTCCATTTCTGGAGAAGGGCTCTGTCTATTCAGAACACTCAAGCAGTGATCAAGGACCTTTATTGGGACCTGTTCTCTGAAATAAGCAATGCTGTTGATGGCCAGAATAATATCTGTGTAAATATGAGGCCATAGGATTGTATTAGGAATTACGTTTTGACGATTAACATTTGAACTGTGATACTTACAGCATTGGGACACATATCATTTTAAAATGATTTACGGGCCTTTGGTGCTATTTCATTTTATATCAGAATCTGGTGGGTGGGTTCATACTTCCCATCAATTCAACTTCATAACTCCAAGGGGCCTATCAATAGAGAGGAGGTGGGTCTTGGGGGGAAGAGAGGACCGTAAATGTCTAATGAAATGTCAGAACCAATACGCTACCTACTAATTTTTATATTTCTGAGTTGCGGCTTAGAGGATAAAAAGCCCTCACACAATGAGAGGGTACAGCTGCCTGAAATCATCAGAGGAAGACTGCCTGATACTACCTGGGTTGGAATTATTGAAGATTGAAGGCTGCTGCAAGATTAACTTTGCCTGGGAGACAGCATTGGGAAACTCTATAGGCTGACTGGGCCCTATGACCAAGGCAAGTCAAATAGAAGGATGAGTGCTGATGGATATCTGACCAGTTCCCTGTGCTTCCACAAGAGAGGGTCCTGAAATCCTGCTGACTTTCCTGAGCACCAAAAACAGAGATTTCCAATCTAAATAGTTTGTTCAACAGAGCCAAGTGTGTGAGGGATCTGCTTGAGTTAACCATTTCCCCTTAATAGTGGATGGGGGCGCAAACTGAGTAGACCCTTTGCATATTTTACTGAATAATAATTTAAATAACTCCCATATAGATTGACAGAGGGGGAGCTCGGGGGAGTTCGACACCTACGCCACCTTTCCTAGCGCTAATTCAAGTTCTAGTCGTTCAAAGTAATTGGGTTCACCTATTTTCCTTGTCAACCCCCGTATTCCCTAAAGGGGAGGGATTGTCCTTGTCTAAAAATAAAAGTCCTAACTGTCATAACTCCCCAGACATGGCCTTTAAGCAGAAAGGTACTGGAATGAACTGAAGTCTGGGTTTCTGGTGCCAGGTATAGAAGTGCTGTGTTAAATGAAATCAAGTGTAATTCCTAATTGAAAAACACATGATCTTCGGAGAGTGAGAAGGTGACCCTGATAGAAGAAAGAGTTTTTATTGCTTTGGTGTGAAGAAGGGTTCTATCAATCCCAAGTAGTATCAAAAGTATGTTGTGATTTCAAAACTGCTAGCATTTTCAAGTGTCCAGGTAAACTAAATATACAAAGTGCTGCATGTGTGAATTAGCTTCTGAACACAGACACATGTTGCAGTTGTTTTACATCTAAACCTTACCAATGAATGCTAATGCTCATGACCTGGTAATGGTCCAAGTCATTGTTTAAGTTTGAAATAAAGGGATTTAGGGGACATGAGGGTTGAGCTGTTTATTTGGCTTGTGTTCCATGTACATGAGACAAAAGTAAAATCAGGAAAAAGTGAGATTTTATTTCAAAGCTTTGTTTTGTGCCCAAGAGAAGGTGGCATGTGTAGTCATTTAGCGCAAATATTCAAATTATTTAATAAATATATATTCTTTCTGTAAGCAGGTCTGGTTCATGGCACATGGCACGTTGGTGGCAGAGGGGTAGGAATATACGTGGCTCTATATGAGTCATAGACAGGGCTAGCTGAATAAAAATAACAAATGTGTTTTGTGGCACCTTAATTGGGGGGAATCCACTCCCCACGTTAAATGTGATCTCCCAACATATTGCTATACCTGGCTAGTTTCAAAAGGCAAAGGGCATCATGGAATCTGTCATTTCTATTTGATTACATTGATTTGGCAACTTCATTAAAATGGCTCAATGCTCTCTTTCAGCACTCATGTATACCTATCTAAAAGAAGAATAGTTTCCCAAGCTGTCAAATATTTAAGATGGCCCTGTCAAGCCAATCTGGATAGAGTAGCATGTTATTTAAGGTTAATTCTCTCCTGAAAACCCATCCCATAGCAAAAGAAATACGAAACATTTTTAACACTTTCCTGCTCATTCATTTATTTTAATATTTTGAAAGTCAAAACTCATTTGAAAATGTTCTGTTCATATGCTGTGAATGGAATCCATACCTTAGCCCAAGGCAATTATTTTCTGCTACCCTTTTTGCTTGCAAAGTCTGATGGAATATTCCAATCACATTTCTCATCTCTTGCTTAAGAATTCCATGTCATTTTTAGTGGTTGAACAAAATGCTCAGGAAAATGGAATGTTTTGCTTGCAATTGTTTTTCTTTATAAAATTGACTTTGCACTGGAGGTTAATGTTTATGATGATGATTGAACTGTACAATGTATTACTTGAGCATGTTATACAGAATAGTCATTTATATCTGTTCATATATGTGTGCATAATTTGCGAATCAGTTAATTTTCAATGTTTTGGTAAAATTGAAGAGGGAGACAAAAATAGACAGGCTAATGTGGTAGCGTGTATGTCATTGTAGTATCAATTAATGTGCAATATTTTAAGGCAGTTTTCACTGAATTGTAAGTGTGGGTATCACCTATGTTTTGTCCCATTTATCATTTTTAATAAAAAAAACATATTCTGATTAAAACAGCCTTTTTTGTGTACCAGAACGCAATTTTGCTTTACTTGTCAACTGTTTGAGATTAATAATCAAAGAGGATTCTTTGTCATATGTGTATCCAATGTCAGTTAAATGTAATTCATAAGTCTAGTGAACTTTTGAGAGTTGTAATGGTTTATGTAATGCGCGTATACACAAGTTATGCACTTCAAAGCGGGAAGGGAACAAGGGAATACGATCATTCTTAGGCCTTGAAGTTTCTGAATATCTAACACAAACAACTAGCATACTACTAGTGCAAGTGCATGATAGGAGGACATGAGAGAAGGGGGGAGTAGCATACAATCAATAAACTACCGAACTATGCATGACGACTTGTCAGATAGTGCAAGTGCATGACAGAATGGGAGAGAAGGTAGGGGAGGAGAGGGAGAAGGACATACAGAACAATAAACTAACGTACTAGGACTGTTGACAGTTCAGATTAATTGGTGGTTGTTCATCACTAATGCGCCTATGCACAAGTGTTTCAGGCTCAAACAAGCTATGGAGGGAAGACGGAAAGGAGGACAGGACAAACAATCTTCGTTAGGCCTAGTACATTCAAGGTTGTGAAAGTGCGCAGACAGGAAGTGAAAGGAAGGGGGACAGTACTCCAAGACCAGCAGGGGCCAGGGTTAAGTGCAGATAGGTTGTCCCAATTCTGGGACATATTCCGAGTGCAATAGTGTCAAGCAGAGTACAGAGGCCCGGAGGCAAGTGCAGGACTGGCGGGGGAGCCTGGGAATTGTGAGGTGCTGGAGCTGCACCAGGCAACCAGTCAGCGAAACTGTGCAAGTTGGGGAGGAGGGAGCAGGAGGGAAGTAGGAGAGAAGAGAAAGGAGGTTAGCAGGGGAGAGGGAGAGAGAAAGACGAAGAGAAGAGGAAGGTCTTGAGGAGTTTCCGGAACTTAAGGCGGTCCGTTTCAAGATGTAGATAGGCAGGGAGGCTGTTCCAGATAGAGGCACCTGTAGAGGATGAAGCTCTAATGCCAAATCTCTGTTTGGAGATGCGGCTCACCCGCAGAGAGTTGGAGGAGGCCGAGATAGTACTACATATTTTTCCAAGATAGTACTACATATTTCCATGCCTAAGTATTCCTTAACTATTTCCAAATTTCACTATTTACTATGAGACAGACTTGGAATACGAAGGCTCTCTCAATTTATAATTAAAAATGTTTTTTCCGGCATATGTACAATTAGTTTAATGATCTCTGAAGTCCCAGCAGAGTATGATTGAATGACGCAACATCATTTGCATATGCAGACCATGCAAAATGTTGATTGCACAACTTCGAGAGAAAGGAATGAGCATTTTGCATGTCCGATTGCAGGTCTGATATTAAAAAGAAATGGAGCCAGATGCATCCTTGTTTCAGACCACTATAGGCGTAAATCTGCCTAAAAGAATTGTCTTTTTCGTCCAGTCTAACTCTCACTACTGTATCACTGTGTAAAATGTTCAGACATCTGCACCGTAAAGGATCCAGGCCGCCTTTATAAAACTTAGAAAGATGACATCTTCTGCAAACCATATCAAATGCTCTTGAGACATTGATAAAAAGCTACATACCGAGGTGGTCTGTTCTTTAGCCAGAAATGTTTAACTAAAGCCGCCATTAATATTCACATACTACAAATAGTGGAGCACCCGTCACTGAATCCAATTTGAGGCATCTGCAATAATTTGCTTCTGACCAATTCTTCATACTATTTAACATTAAACATTTTACTAACGCAATTGAAGAGAGACACAGTAATGTATCAGACTGGATCAGAGCTATTGCTTTTTTGAATACAGGAACAATTAGAGACTCCTTCCAGGATTTAGGGATATTCCCTGTTTTGAGCAAATTGATTAAAGCGAGGATAGGCAGAATGTGCCATCAGGGCCTTGAGCTCTTGATTGCTTCAAAGATTGTAATGTATTCAGAATCTCTATATTATTAGTGTACAAGATATAACAAGCCAGTGTGCCACTGCAGGGTCCTGGATGTGAGTTTAACAGGACATGAGACAAAGCAGGGCATTGTGCCCAGGTGGGATGCATATCTGAGAAGTCAGCATAGCAAGGATAATTAGATGTGAGGCTTTATGTAAAACAATTGCATTCTTTGGTTAGAGATACATAGGTGCAGGCAACATGGAACATTTGGTGGGGTAACATCCTTTCACAAGACCATCACAAACTGACACATGGTGGTATACAACCTGCAACAACTCCATTTCAGGATCGCCTAGATGAATACACATTTTTTTAAAAAGTAGTGAATTCATGTCGACCAAAATACACGGAAAATTGCTGACTTTTAAATCGTCTATGAAAACGCATAGAACCAAACATAATGTAATATACAAAGTAACACTATTCAACACAATTCAAATTGAAGTGCCCGCGCAGGGCCACCTAGACGTGAATCACAATAGGGCACAGTAAAACAGGAATGTAATGTGGTTTTTATGGATGACTTTATGTTAGCATAAGTGTACAATTTAGAACTTAACTGTGCAAGTCGTTTTGTAAGGGATGTGAACATCATACAGGTCAATATTGTTTAATGCACTTTGAAAAGAATAACTAGATATGAAAACACAGAACATTATATTAAATATTTCAATGCACTCTTTTAGGGATACATAGAGTTGAGGAACATCAGAGAAACAGAATAGAACTTTGCAATATGCTTGTACAACGTACCTAGATGTGAACCACAATTCCTGCACAATATACTGGCAATGCATTGTACTATACTAGTGAAACCTAGAATGAGAAAGTAATAAGAGCATAATATAGAACGCAGGTGCTTGGTCCCGCAGGAGCAAGGCCAGCAGGGGAGTTTCCCTGCAGCCGCCGCCATCACCACCAACAAGCCTTGCCCACCCTCCACACTGCTTCCATAAAGTATCCCTGTGCCACCAGCGAGGGGAATTTGTGCAGTCATTTGCCCCCGCAGGAGCAAAGACAGCAGATGAGTTTACCTGCGGGCGCCAACAACCCCACCACCCTCCAGACCACCTCATATAGTATCCCGGCACCCCCCACAAGGATGAAGCCTGCAGGGGCAAATGGCGCAGGTGTTTGCTCCCGCAGGAGCAAAGACAGCAGAGGAGTTTCCCCATGGCCGCTGCCACCTACAAGCCCCGGCCACCCTCCTTACTGCCTCCATAAAGTATCCCGGTGACCCATGTGAGGGTGAAGTGCATGGGGGAAAGGGTGTGGGTGTTTGCTACCACAGGAGCGAATACAGCAGAAGCGATTCCCTGCAGCTACCACCGCCAACCGCCTACCCTCCTCACCGCCTCCATAAAGTATCCCGGCTCCCCGCCTGAAGGTGAAGCCTATGGGTGTTTGCTCCCACAGAGTGTTTGCTGCCATGTAGGAGCCTTAGCTTGGATGTACAATTTGATGGCATTTTGCCTGATTTGAGTGCTGTGACCCGGACTTGCACTGTCCAATTTTAAAAGTAGGGTGAGTTTACCCAAGACCACCCGACATGCAAAGCGCCTATTCAGGTGAGAGGCCACGACTGAGGGCCAAGGGTTGAGCAGGGATGGCTGGGGGTTCCTTTGTATGTGACTGCACCATTGTCTGATTGTTTTCTCATGAGACAAGCCAAGCTATTTTTTTTACCAAGAATAACCACCCCTGCTTCACCTCCTGCTTCATCCCATTTCACCATGCAAGATTGTGCAAGACCGTCAAGCAGCAAATGGTGAAGGAACCTCCACTATATGGCGCTGGCACCAGCGCTGCTAAGGAAATTGTTCATAGCTCAATAAAATTCATGGGAGAAGCGTATTCCCTGATGAAGGAAATTCATCAGTTTCTTGGTAATAACCAGGATGCTTGGGGGATCCAGCCAACAGACCAAGGGATACACCACATATCTCCAGCAGTGGCAGGGTGTCTATTTATACCCCTGAGTATTTGGCTAGAGTCAATTCAGCAGACACGTTTGTTGTAGATTCTTCATCTGACATATTACTGACTGAGGAACTGCCCTTTGTTCTGATTGGGCAAACATAGCGTGAAAGGGGGGTAGAGTGTGAAAATGGAGAAAACATAATCACCCTGGCCACGGAGGCCTTGATATCCAATAAGTATCCATCAATGTGTCCTGCCACCACCCACTTTGACATCCCCCTTGCTATGGACAGTAAAGAACTAGAGTTTGCGTCGTTGTCAGTGCTGACAAGCATGGGCCAGGAACCCACCACCAAACTGGATATTAGGGGGTATTAACCAGGAGAAGCTGAACAAGAGACCATAAGGACAAGAAGACCCAAACTCTACAGGACCCAAACCAGATTCCAAGATGCTGGCATCCCCCCCAGCCTTGAATAGTCTTGCTGCACCCACGGCAAAATTGGAACTGGAGGATATGAGGGTAAGTGGTGCCCTGCTCTGGACAACACCTTTGACATTAATCCCCCCTCCCTTATAGGCATAGCCTTCAATATAAAATATCCAGATCTGTGCCCTGAGAGAATCCCTCTGCTGAGTTATAGCCCCCCAAGTGACCTCATACCATCTGGTGCCCAAACCAGGCACACTGCTGTCTCAGTCGCTGATGGGGCACCCATGGTCTGTGGATGTAAATGCAGTCTTAGCCTGTCTGAGTTAGTAGATCTAAAAATGCTGCTCCTTACCCTTATAGAAATCCAGGGGACAGGGGAGACCACTGGGACTGGTGGACGCCACAGGGGTTAACCAACCACATAGGGAGATAGCCCACAGTAACTCTGGTGCCCTCACAAATACAAAGAACACCTGTATGATGGGGCTGAGGCCCTTCTGTGCAAACGGAGGCAGCACTGGTCCTCACAAGGCCTTGGCTAACCAGGTGCCCCAGGTTCTTACCCATTCTGGCTGCCCTGTGCCCATCCCAAGATCATGGAACCAAGTTGCGCAATTGCTCCAGCAGCCTACACCCCAGTGGGCAGATTATGCAGATTATGCATCAAGTACCAACCCATAGAATGACAAACCAGCTTGTAAGTCTGGGTATGCAGCATAAAACCATGCACCATAATTATTCCCTATGGTATGTAGGCCATGACACAGGAAGATTATGATCAACAGTAAGGTTCCCAAAAAGGGGCATAGTACACCTTCACAATGTCCCCAAACCAATTGGAACCCAGGGATGCGCTCATAAACAAATGTACGCACTGGATGCACACTATATGTAGTTGTCCATTCATAACCCGGGCGGTTGTCCTAAACTCTACCAGACTGCACTACCCAGGGGAGAGCACTTGTGATTGTCTCCAAATCGACTTTATGGATCAGAGATTGGAAAATGGCAACTTGGGCATCAGTTGCCTCCCAATAGTATAATTGTAATTATACGTTACACCCATTACAACACGGCTCAACCATTTGAAACCAGGCCTCAGCATTATGTACTATCCAACGCTAATGCAATTCCTCGGGGGGAAAAAGGACCTTGGACAATTGTAATTAATGGGCCCGAAGGCAAGCTGCGGGACTCTGGGACTAATGCAAATGCTATATTATAGGACACTGATTATTGTAATTCTATTGTAATTTGTATGTGTTAGTATGTACTTGCATGGCCCTATGGCTGAAATAAGGTTAATGACTGACTGAGAACAAATGTAATGTGCTTTGTCGGGATACCTAAATGGAAGTCAACAATGTAGAGCACACAAAACACACAAGCTTTCTTAGGCAAACATAGATGTGAGTGAGACAATATAAGGCACCATATAGAAACAAGTTACACACTTGGGACAGATTTGGCTTGAGTAAAGGGTAGCACAAGCCAGAGGTAAAAGGTTGATTGTAGCAGAACTGAACTGCCAGGAGAACAGGAAAATGGGAGGAAAATTGGATTTGGGCAATACAGAACTTTCAAGGTGATTGCCATCAAAGGGGGGTTCTGCGAGACAGGGTGGCCTTGGCTTTGATTGCCTTTCAGGTTACCTATTTAGTACAGGGCTGGTTACTGCATGAGAGTAGCTGGCACATGCATGTCTCTTATGAAGCTAGCCAATCCACAGCCGTGCTACCACTGTTCTACAAAATGCATTTATGTTTTCCCTTACATCTGGGGCCTGATTATTTATACACGCCAGTATGATGTGTAATAGGGTATGGAGTAAACATGTTTTGACACAATCTGCATTATCAAAACATGTTTTCAAAAAGGGAAAAATTAAGCAGACTTTTTCTTTTACTATATTTGCTGAGTAACATTTAAAGACATTTACCAAACACTTTTTTCTTTATATCATGTAGTAAAATAGCACACACATCAGTCTGATAAATGTTTGCCTTAATTTGCTAATAAAGAATGGAATTAGTAATAGGGCAAACCTTTCCCTGGTGCACAAATGCATCAAAAATGTATCTTTTTGCACGAGGTACATTTTTCGTCCTGGTGCCTATGGCATGCCAAACTGCACTGGTCATGGTGCAATGGTTTTCTTATATGTCCCAGTGTTTTTAGAAATAGTGCACACCTTGCACTTACACTGGTGCAAGGATTCTGAAATCTGGCTCCGGGATGCTAATCTAACATTCTGCTAATCATGCCTTCCTTCTGTGACAGTGTAGGCTGTATCTTCTTCTAGCCTTAAAAAGCACACAGTGAAAATAGGCCATTAAAATGTAGTATTTCCTAAAACAGACAATCTCTATTTCTCTTCTTATAACTGTGCTTGATAGCATGCACGGCACACTATGGGCCAAAAATACAGAGGGCCAGCAAAGGGCTCACCCATTCCGGAAGTCACAAACTGCCTGGTAGCTTAACTCCACCCCCTTGCATATCTTCTTGTAGGAGGAGCTTGTGATATTTTGAACAACGCGCTGGACAGCAGCACCGGTGAGGGTGAAGGGTTGGGTTGAGCCCCCACCTGTGTGCGTGCTGGATGGACACTGAGGTGACAGACTTAAAAGACCTGTCACTTGTAATCCATATTTGATATTTCTACTCCTCTTTTAACAGCTGTCTGCAATACAATGCACAAACATTCAATCCGTGCGGAAGCTTCCTCATTTGTGGAACAGCAATGAAAGGTAGGCCCAAAAACGGTTCGATTAAAACAATTGAAGGGGTCAAGGAAGAGTGCACTATTTGTACTAAAAGCAAGTTTATTTCTTGTAAATACAGCCGGGAGGGTCAGCCAGCTGCGGAGAACAGGATAACTGAAAACACTCTTGACACGCCCATGTTAGTTACAGGTTTTATAGCAGAAAAACACTGAATCTACATATGCAACAATTATCAATTACAAGTCAAGCCCACATTTCCAGTTAGCTAGCCCTATTAAAAAATCTAAACATCGCCTGTATTGTACTACCCCATTGGTCAATAAACTATCTGTGACAACATGAATACAACCCCCTGCAAATGACCTAATAGTATAGTCAGCATAACATTGTTTGTTCTAATTGGCCAATTTAAACTCAGGTAAATTGTTACAATAATGGACTTTCCTATTGGTCGGAACAACTTCAGACAATTTGTGATCTACATGCCCCTCGAAGAGACCCAGTCATGACTGAGTGTGAACAGTGAAGTCAACAACCTGTGCCAATTAAGTGGACTTTCTCATGAGACAAGACAACTTGGAAACCACAAATGTCTCTTTTGACCTTGTTGCTGTGCTGTCCCTCTTGGCAACACCTCTTGCGACTCGAATCTTGAAACATTTTGCTTTCCTT
The DNA here is from genome assembly GCF_040938575.1 of Ambystoma mexicanum. Classification (NCBI taxonomy): domain Eukaryota; kingdom Metazoa; phylum Chordata; class Amphibia; order Caudata; family Ambystomatidae; genus Ambystoma; species Ambystoma mexicanum. The sequence goes on along the minus strand of NC_090922.1, from coordinate 412,167,390 downwards.
GCATGCATCCTTTGCTATCTCTCTTGTGAACCATGTGGTGTTATACAAAACACAGCTGGCACACTGCTCCTGGGATTAATGTATCTGATTTGTTTGCTCTAGTCGGTGTGTCTGCTGCAGTTCTAATGGTGTTTCCTCTTTGCAGTGGGGGCAGTATTACCCCAAATTTTCTCCCTGACTTGGCAATTCCTTGACCTTAGGCCTTGTTCTCAGTAAGATCCGTTCTACACAGCTGCTGCAGTGATTTCATTGTCAGGAACAAAACTGGTATTATTCACTCCATTCACAGATCCTGTGCACTGCTCTGCCTGGTACCATTAATTACTATCTGCACAGCGCTTTACCCTCCCTTCAGGGACCTTAGCTGCCTGAACACTGGCTGGGGGAAGAATACATAAACTGTAATTAAATTAGCAAAACAGAACCCCCAAGACGTGGCCTAATACTCTAACTGCGCTTAATTCAAGATAACAGAACTCTTGCTGACATGACCATGGGCGACATGTGTGTTACTAACAAATCAGCATTTATCCTACTTAAGGTTTGCCATGCGTGGCACCTTAGCCATCCTTTCACCAACCACCAAAATAACATATTCTGAATTCTCTGGGATACACACAAAGCACAACTTAATTCACTAATGCTAGCTATAAAGCCCTTAAAATATTCTGGGCCTAAACTGTAAATATAATGAGCAATATTATTACTGCTCCTTCTTTCCCCGTGTGCTGCTCTCTAAAAAGGGCTAAAGCTAACTCCAAATAACATGTTTGCAGAAACGCTAAACCAAATGGCAAAAATGCTGACGCTAAAAAACCAGCTCTTCAAACTAATAGAGTTTACGCAATCTAAACCTCTTTCCATGGTTGGGATGTTGCATTACTACATTCACCCCTTTAGTTCATTCATTAAATAATCTTGCTTCCTTCTCCCTGTCAAATTCATCCTGGGGCACCCACACTTTACCAACACGACACAGGCTCTCTCTCCTCTGAGCATATTCTTCAGGGGTGCATGTTAAAAAAGCACAATCCCCATCTGCAGCGCATTCGACCCAATGTTTGGTATAATTCTTGGGATCAGGTGGGGGATACCAAAGTTTACCTGGGGGACCAATTGGATTGAATAACCTGACCATTTGATGCTCAAGTTCTCTATTCTATTCCATTTATCTGTCTGTGTGTGCACGTGTTTCAAGAGGGCAGTGGCCTCAATCTGTTTTAAGTGTTAGGAACATAATAGTCATTCCTCCGGGAAGCGCTTCCATGCTGGACCTTAGGACCAGCTGACGGGAGCAAAAAATAACAAGTAACAGGACAACAAGGGGAACTAGCACTTTTACAGCTATGTCAATTAGCCAATTGTCCTCCACCACCTTCTTTTTACATCACTGCACGCCCATTTTGTAGGGCCCCAATGGTGTGTGTGTCAGGGACCCATTGTTCAAATCATGGGGTGGAATGTAGGTACAACATGAACTGCCTATTTTAATGCAGAGCCTGCCTTCCATGGCAGTGAGGAGGTTCAATAAGTAGCATTTCTGGACTGTCATTAATCTAATTGCCCTTGACTCCTCTTTGAACGCGTTGAAGCCATGCTCAGTGTCATTTGAGATATGTATTAGCTCCCACTGGGTGATCTGCAACCATTTGGATTTGGAATAGGCAGCTGTCTGTTTCCCTGGAATTAGCAGGGAAGTGAACAAAGTTTCAGTCTTGCTGAACAATCAATACTTTTTCAGGAATAACTTTAAGCTTTTCAGATAATCTTCAGAGAAATAGTTGAATGGTTATAGCGGCAGAGGCCCATTGATCAGCGGCCGACTGGTGGGTAAGGGGGGGCACATATGTTACTGGGGGGACACATTTATTAGGATGGGATAAACGTCTGGACCCATGAGAACAGGGGACTGTAAAGTTGTTAGGGCGCAAACCCCTTCCCAGAACGACTTGAGCTATGCAAAGTTCCCACAAATCCAGAAAATCTCGTTGAGCACTGAAATTCTTCCCTTGAGGTCTGGAATATGAAGTGTTCTGTTGTATCGTCCATTTGTACCGAAAGGCACGCTGCCATTGCCCCTGAAATACAAGGAGAAATGTATACGCATCTGTACTTTATTAGGATGTTCACGTTGCTTAATCCAGGTCAGTGTTTCTATACATTGTCCCCACACAGCATAACATGTCTCATTGATATGTGCCACTACTTCCTCAGAAACCCACACAAGTCCCCCTGCTCTGCACCTCATGAATCCTTTGACCCATGTATTGTTGTCAAAAACAACACCTTCCAGCTGTAATGGAGGTCTTATGCTATACCACAACTGTTCCCTCCCGTCATTCTCGGAGCATTTACTGTTGTCTGCTTCTAACACAGTTGCTTGAACCTTGTGTCATGCAACCAACCCATTCACCTTACATAGGGCCAGGTTCAGTAAGCATTTTGCTATTAGATGTGGCATCTCTTGGGATATGAACAGTCTGAGTGTGTCAGTTTAATGGTGTAGTAAAGAACAAATGTAACATGAATCATTTGACTTCTCTCTTCTTATCTACCACCTGTGATTATACCATAAATTATCTGTGATGGGGTGATGCTCATCTGAAATATTGTGAAAAAGAACCCTCTGATCCACATTCACCTTATCTTGTGTGTCACTTTTGCTTCTGATTACGATATGTTACTACTTACTAACCCAGATTCAATTTAAGTATCATTATGTCCCCCCTTTCCAAGCCTCATCCCCATCAACTTTGTCAGAAAAAGGAAAATAAATAGAGAAAAGCATGCAAACAATACACAGCACACGTTTTCTAATCCCATCTGCTGCTCCTGGAGGCTGTGAAGAATGGTTGTTTGCTAGTCCAAAAGGATGCCCTGATCCCAGAAATGTCAATAATATGTTAAAACACTCCCCAGTTCCAACAATTATCTGTCAAACTGTCTAACTGTGGCCAGGCCCGTTAAAACGGGGGTACATGTACGAAGATCTGATCCAAAATTTTTGTGGCTGCAATAGACCAAGATGTTCTCAAGCCTCCTATTAAGCGCTCCCACCAGAGCTCTTCCTCCCTCAGATAGGAGTTTTTTAAGTGATGGAGAATGTATGGTGATCTAAATTTGTCAGTACCTGGACATAGTAGTAAAAGGTGCCGTAAAGTTTCGCTTTGTTCAATGTTATTACAAAAGCGGCAAGTATTTGTTGTTGAAAGGCCCCTTGTGTACAGAATCTCATTTGTAGGTAGCAAATTTAGCCTCGCACGGAGTAGGGTGTTCCTAGTTTTTTTGTCTGGGTGCTTTGTCAGGAAGGGTTGGAGTACATTCAGTTTTCTGTTTGTTGGTGGAAGGTGGCTAGTTAACTTGTACTCAGATACCTTTTCCAATGTATTTATCCAGTCCAATTCTTCTAATCGGGTTTTAGTTTTAGTCGGGTTCCCCAGAAGTTCTTCAATCGAGCTGCCGCAGATATCAAGTTGCTGTAAACACATTTGCTCCCATTTGGACGATAACCTGGATTTGCTTGAGTTCATCTCTTCATGGACCATCTGGAAAATTGCAGAGGAAGAAGGATCTATTATTTTCCGATATAACATAACTGACGCTCTTTTCACAATTGACTCTAAGGAGGAGAGGGAAAGTTCACGTCTAATCAGAGCAATCGGAGTAGAAGATGGCATGTTCAGTACTGAGCGCCAGAACTGACTCTCCAGTCTGGCCCATATGAAGTGAGGTAAAGATGGCATGGCCTCGGCTCCATAGGTGATGGCCGGGATAACTTTGCCCCTGTGTATGTAATATGTTAATACAACTCATCTTTAGGGCTCTCCTACTTTGTTGTCCTGATCCTGGGGGGCTGGTGTTGAACCTGGTGTCCTTCGAACATCTGCAAGATGTATTCAGGTCTTATGTCCTTTAACATTTACACTGGTGGGAATCGCATAGAAGACCTCATAAGGCCCTTGAAAATGTCTTTCATTTCACTTACCCACAAATGTTCACACAAACCTGTTCACCTGGAAAAAGCTGTGGTTGCTGCAGAGATGCTGGGTCAGTGATTGCCCATGCAGCCGGCTGTTGTGGATGCAGTCCAACATGGTTATTGTCAGGAATAAGGGCTGGAATCGAAGGGGAGTGACGAGATTCGCCTATTGAGACTGGAAGCTGACTGGATGTAGGAAGAGCCTACAACTGCCAGCACTCCGTGGGAGGAAATGTAGTTTTAACGCGCACGCGTTGCCAGCTGCATTGGATTAAGTGCAGCATAAAGGAAAGCAACGGCGCATAAGCAGGTGTGGCTTATTTTCTTTGGATGCAGTTGGTGTTGGAAGCAGGATGATTTGCTGCCAGGTACATGGAAGGCTGAATCTTTGAATTTCGCACTGACTCTATGCACGGAGGAGGAGCGGGCAGGCTGGCGGCCTGATTACGGCGTTCTACATTTTCTCTGAGAAGTCCCGCGGGGCCTCTCGAAGCTCAGATAAGTACCAGCAACATTGCAGGGTGGGAGTGGAGTTCACTCAGAGCGGTCATATACACGAAGCAATCAAGTCTATAACGGCTTATGCTGCCATGGCACATGCTGTGCGCTACCATCAGAAGCATACCTCACTTATGTTTCACAAATGAACCATTTCATGCAGGAATCTATGAAATAATAAGGAGTGCTGCCAACTCGTTATAATGGTGTTATGTTGAACGGTACACATGAGGAGAAGGTTATGACAAGTAACAAGCGCTGTCTTCGAATGGGAACTGGGTTATAAGTTTGTGTTTTATGTGTTGCTCAAGCTTGCCCAATGGGCCATGTGTTTTGTACATCATGTATTGGAAAAGTATCATTGTTTTGTCTTCATACAGCTTGCTATCATAAGTGTTTGTCCATGCGTCATGTCCACCCGTATTAAGGTGTACTATCAGAATTCAGTAAGTAGGAGGTTTTTTGAAAGGTGTAGGATTTGCATCAGGTTTCTTATTAGTCACTAGTCAGGTTTTAGATAGGGAGGGTTTTTCCCTATGCTTCCCTTTTCCTATCCAACCTAGAAGTTCCCTAACCCTCTATCCAGTGTTCCTAACTTATCTTGTCCCATCCACAACCTCTCCCTAGCTCCTCTTCCCCCCATTGGCTGCCACGTGGTGTCCTGTGTAACTAATATCAGGCACCTGTGCCAACCACGGTGGGAGGGTCGAATTCATTTGGCTTCTGTGGTTCGGGGGGAGAGTGTCGATTTCTCTCCTCCATTATTGTGTGCATTGACAGTTCTATATAACTTTAACACATTTGTCTAGATCCCTAAGTCATCCCTAAAATGCATCCCATAATACATTTGCTTTTTTGTGAGCATCAGAGGCTGTACTTGCGGATGTGAGTGGTGTGGGCAGCCTCTTGCCCATCACTATCTCGTAAGGGGTTAAATGGTGGTCATTTCCTGGCTGATTCCTGAGGATAAACAATGCAATGGGAAGTCAGTGTAGCAAATTCTTCAGAAGTGAGTTGCATACTTTAGCTAAACTTTGCTTTAAAGGGCCATTCAGTTGTGGGTGGTAATCTGAGCACAATTTGTGCTTTATTCCTACTAGGGAGGTAATTGCTTTAAAAAGTTCATTAAAAAGTGTGTCCCATTGTCAGATTTCAGGACATCACATTTTCCCCTGCAAGGAAATACCCTTGTCACCAAAAATGTAGCTGTCAATTTGGCATCAGGGTGGACACATGGTGCAGTTTAAAGCCAACGAGAGAATGGACACACCACAACAATTATATTATGAAAGTGGCTGCACCTGTTAATCATGTTGACATAATCAATGTGGTGCTCCCGGAAGGGCCCTGAAGGGGGATAGGGAACAACCTATTTTGATCCATACATCCTTCTCTTGTTGTGGCGCTCACCCCTGCAGTTCAATTATCTGTGTCAGCGGTACTGCATTGTATGGGGCTGGCAACTGTGTTTGCTGCAATGTTATGTTCTAGCTGATCTGTCTGTTGCATCATTACCATAAGCTATTGGGTCTGCATTGTTTATATGGGATGCGCACTTCACCACAGCGACTACTGAGGACGTGCCAGTACATCAATGAATTTAAACTTTAACACTGCATACTGCACAGGTGAACCGACTGATATTTTTAACTCTCTCCTGCACCATCTTGATAACCTGGAGTGCTCAGTGGAAGTGGCATACGCTGAGTCTGAATAAATGGTGACATAACACCCTTTCGCTACAATGGCAAAAAATGTGTGTTCGACATATGTCACTGGACATCCCATCACGATGGCAGAATATTTCTGTATTGTGAATGCTGTTGAGAACCTGCTCACACAGAAAATGACGCTGGATTACTGGATCTAAAAGTCCACTGTAGTAAGCCAAAGGCTTGTGCCCCATTGATGCTTGGTACGTGAGGACAGCTGTCATCACCTGACCCATTCAATGTGAGAATAGAAATAATTATTTGTTAGAATTTGGTGTCGCTAACACTGGTGCATTACTAATTGCATTTCTGAGTTCCTGGAAACATTTGGTCATTTCTTCTGTCCAACTATTTGGTCCCTTTCCTTTCCGCTCTTCCTTTATCCCTTACAACAGGGGTTTGGTATAGCTGGAATAAACTAATATCCAAGACCTACAATAGTTATATAATCCTAAAAATTTTGCATTTGATTCACTGTGGTTGGCTTTGGTGTGTTCTGCACTGCTATTTCTGGTGTTGCTCTCTTTCCTGCTGATTATATTAACTGCCCTAGGTATACAACCTCTTTCTGCCAATAATTCAGTTTCTCTGTGTCTACTTTGTAGCCCTTCTCTGCTAGCAAAGTGAAAAGTTCAACTGAGTCTTCTCAGCATTGCTCTTCTGTTGTGCTGCCGACAAAAATGTTGTCTATATATTAAATCACTGTGCTCTGTACTTGTGCATTTCCTAAAGCCATGTGCACTACTCTATTAGAGATGCTAGGAGATTGACAGTACCCTTGATGTAATTTTGTGTGTTTCAATCTCTGCCCTCAATAGGCAAATGCAGTGAGGGTGTGATGAAACAGAAAAAAGTGAATTCTTGAGAATTATTACTGTGAAGTAGGTTGCTTCTGTGGGAAGGATGGTTGTGTGATTGGGTACTACTGATAGTAGTAAATCCTGAACCACCCTCCACATTAAACTCTTTGCTTTTTTCACAGGGTTTATAGATGTGTTGCTTTGGGATTCTGATGGTTGTATTATGCCAGGTTGCTATAATGCTATGATGGTGGCATAGATCCCTTCATCTTCTTCCCTTGATATGGGGTACTTTCTTACTCAGGGTAACACTGCACCTGGTTTCAGTTTTATCCAAATGGCCCCATGCTCTTCAATAATCCTACATCATGGGGGTTGCTAGTCCAAATGTTGGTGTGCACGTTCACCATATCCTTCTTCAAACGTGATGTGAGTTACTTCTCTGTGTTGTATCATTTTTTGGCAAGTATTCAAATTTCAAACACCATTTATCCTGTATCATCGGTATCCTCAAACAGCTGTTCATCAGACAGCCCTGTCAGTGGCTGCGTTGGCTCTATGCACAGAACCGTGTGCCATTCTTCCTCTTCCTCATTGGTACCAGACAGAACAACCTTATCTTTTTTTGGTAATCACAATCCCGGGCACCCATCCTAGCAAAACTGTTACCCCATAGAGAAACCCACCTAAATGTCGGGGCACTCCTCATGTGTCACTGTCACTGCAAAGTGCTTGTATTATGGCTGCTGCCTTAGCATGGTGTATGCCTGCTGTTGAACACACTATAGCTTCCTTGGTGAATGAAATAGTCATGTGATATTTTTGCTCTTTGGAAGCTGCTACCAAAAAGACTAATTTCTTTTTTGGCTGATTTTCGGCAGCCCACAAAAAGTGAAAATAGCACACTAATTTGACCTCCCCCCCCCGTGCCCTGGAATGTCTTTGAAGTTGGTGGTAGTTTTAAATCTTGGATGCTTTGCAATACATACCGCAGTCTGTTTCACACAGAGGGATATTCCTTCGGCACAGACTTTACCAGTTGAAGAGATGCGTAGAGTAGGAGTTTTAAAATCCTTTTTGCTTTAGAACATGTGTGCCGGAGCATTGGCTTGGTATTCTGGTGGGCATTTGGTGTAGAGTGCAACCTTTTCCGACATGGCTGCTATGAGAAACCAGCAATGCTGGGAGAACATAGGTCTTTAATTGGCAGACGCGTCATGGTTTGGACGCACTATATGACTCGAATGTAAGGAGCTGATACCGTAGCAGGGTTTGCTTGCAGTCTGCAGAAATTCTCTGCCGGTCTGCACACGAGTGGTCTCACATTTTAGTAAGTGTTAAGTGACTTTTAATCCTCCAAATGTGTAGAATTGAAAGCGTGTGCGCTATCATGAATTGACAGTGTTTTTGTGAACTTTGAGCACAGCGCTTTAGGTTTGCAATGGTGTACACAGAATTGGTCATGAATGTAGTTTTGTTGGTCTATTTATCTTGGCATTAGGTTTTCCATTATTTGGATGCCATAGAGATACAGGCAAGCTCAATGCTCCGTTGGCGATGAGCCATGTGCAGTCATTCTGAAGAACCCCTTCTTCTCCATTGTGTCGGGCTAATAACTCAGGAAGCACAGACTTTGTTGTGGATTATGCAGATGGTTAAAGGCCTATTGGGGATGTTTACTTGATATTTGAGCTACAATTATTAGCTTCACATTATAAAGTAGTGTGTTGTGGGTTTGTTATCTTCACACAGAACTGGTGAGGAGTTTAAACCCAGTCACCACAGCACTAGTGGCTGGAAAGGATTGAGCTTGGTCCTAAAGCCTGGATGTATTTAAAAAGCCCCTTACTCTAAATGGAACACCATTGAGGTCAGTTTGTGTATTTTGGAGTGGTGACTCTTGAATATAGTACTTATTTTAAGATGAGTTTCACAAATGTCTCTATGTTTTTATTAACAGGTATAGTTTGGGAATAACAAGTGGCATTTCCAAGATGTGCATGAATTGGCTTCAGTTTTGAATTATATTACATCCTGATGAAGGCCCCCTATATTCTTTCAAGAAACATTATAGGTGAATGTATTCTGACCACAATGGGCTGAAACACATAGGACCCGATTCACAGAAGCATTTCATGATAGGGCAATCCCATAGGAAAACCTACTGTGAATCAGGCCCATAGTGTTGACACCTAAAACATGACATCAACATTATGACATTATCTATCTTATCGGGTATTGTTCACCCCTAGAAGGTTTTATAGTGTTCTATCATGTATTATTTATAGATTTTAGATCTGAGTGTCCAAGTGTGATAAAAACATGTTTTAATCTTTCATGCAATCATTAAGTGACTGTGAGATTAAGTTGTGCTGAATGCACAGCTGCACAGAGACACTGATACACTAATCCCTCATACAGTGTATTTGAATACTGTTGCTCTGCATATCTTTTTGCACTTTCATGCATTATGCACTTCATGGTATACCATCTTTCTTGCATTTTTGCACTGCGAAAGATATTTTCCGTGCATTTTGCACTAAGATGCTTCATGTTTTGAAGTGTCTATGTATTTTTTTTTAATGTCTTGAATTGGTATTTAGAAGAATTACATATTTTGAATATATAATGATGTGTTTTATATATAGTTTCTGAGATATTTGTAGAACTCTCCTGATAAAGAGTAATGTGAAATTTGTGAGCACCTATGGAATTGAGTTCTGAGATTGGGTCATCACACTGACATGGGGTGTCCTTTTTGAGGTGTTACAAGGGCAGGGCTTCTCTCTGTTTTGCGATATATCCTTCTACAATAATGCACTATGTCCACCTGTATTTTGGCCCATCCATTCATCTCAATACCAACCACTTTATCTAGATCATTTTGTGTTTCCTTGGAGAGGCCCTTTTTCAAAATATGATGAAAAACTGCTATATTCTTGTCCCACGGTTCCCCTGTCTCTGATATCTACATCTCCTGAATCTGATGAATGTATAGTGCAGGGTCTTCATCTGCCTTCATTGTCTGGGCCTTTATTTAATTTATGTCCCGTGTGTCTGGATATGCCTCTCTCAACACTTTCCAGATGTGTGCTCAACAGTTGTTAAATGGTGTGCCATCATGAGTGTTACTGTTCACCTGCACCCCTGTATACCATGCCTTCTTCCATATTTCATTTATCTGGTCTCTTAATAGTGCGGCAAACACATTTTTCATGTCCCCTATTGCTAACGTGATCCCTGCGGTCTGTTTTTATAGGGCATAGATCCATTTGCCTGCTCCCACTATAATGAGGGCAATGCCTCCATTAGGTTGTTCCTAACCATGTGGAGCCAGGGAACATAGTTCTGCAACAGGGGGAACTGCATACTCTTCTTCATAACCTGCGTTAGATAGATATTTTTGAATCCTATGTAACATAGGGTTTGGATCCCAAGTTGATGTTAATTAATCTGTCAATTATTCAGATGCTCTGTTGGGAAATACTATTTACATATCAGAAAATATCTGGATATTAAATAAATATGAACATTTAATCCACATATCTGAACCTTGGAATGTGCATCGCACAAACTAATGTTTTAATTGTTTTTATTGTGCACTTAGTTTGTTACAAACTTCAAGCACATTATTTAAATAAAATACAATACAAACAAATCCATAAAAAATGTTAAGTAAAAAGTATTCACTCAATACACTTAATAAAAAAATATGAAATTTCACATTTGATCAGTCCCCTCACAACATTTCATATCGCCCCAAAGGAAAGAAGAACACGTTTTTTTTACCATGCACCTAAAAGGTCCATTGTGGGGAGTAAGTTCCAACGTAAATGCAAAGTAAAAAAATTAAATTCATTTGAACAAGACTTTGTCATATATGTCGCTGGTGTATTTTGATGGAATCCTAGTGTTGAAAAATCGATATATATCTGGATTTACACTGCAGTTTATCAACATTTCTAGCCATGTCCCAATATCAAGCTTTTCTTTTGATTTTTCCTGCATAATTAGGGTGAGATGTCAATACATCGGCGGCCAAACCCAGTTCCAAAATAAGTCCTTGCAGTGTTTGTGAGTTCCATAACAAAGCTATTTTCAGCCGCAAAGATTTTATCCCTGCCCATAAGTAAGAACAGGTCATTTGAGATTAGTTTATTTCCCAAAACCTTTGCATATATTAGGGCTCTTTGTACGTCCACATTGTTTTTAATGCAGTGAACCCGTACTCTAAACGCAAAGCTTCTACAGGTACACAATTAGAAACATTTTGTTACACTACTGCAAAAAAAGGCTTTCTTATGAAGAACTTCCCGACCATGGAATCCGCTTTGGCATCGTTACAAGTTGCCTTGGAAATTCTTCAGGTCACGTAAACGTGCTAGTCAGCTGATCGGACGGGCTTCGCTTACACAGAAGCCACGCCCCCTTGTTCCTTAAAGCACTCAGCTGCGGGAACTTCGTTGCTGCTAATTGTATGTTACTACATGCCTTTTCGTAGCCCACCTACGGCATTGTTTACCTTCTTCGGATTACCCTCCATGAAGCTTATTGACTTTGAACTCTCGTTACCAGACCTTGGCTTTGTACTCTGTTCTGCTTACCTGGATTATCCTACAGACTTGTTGCCACGGCCTTTTCTATTTACGCGCAGTTTTTCATTACTGCCATAAACCCGCAGGAGTCTCCCCGCACAGCCTTCAGTTCTACTGGCTCTGCGGCTCTCCGCTCCCGCTCAAAACTGGACTCCAGCTCTCATACAACTTACACTTGCACGCGCGCCTCTGCTTTCCATCTGAGTTCCGGCTCTACGATTAAGACCTGCTGAGATGTGCTTCAGCGTGACGCTTGGGAATTTCTCTAATAGCGTAAGTGGTATCCTTGTTGTTCCTTTTCTTCCTGTTCTATCTGAAACATTTATTCGGAAGTATAAGTCCAATTCTACCAGTTCTGCATATTAAGGATTTGCCTTTGCTCCAACTACCTGATTAACTGTGTTCGCATCCTGGGAGACTGTTTGTTTTTTCTACTGAAGTGCATTTACGAACGCTTTCCAGGACCTGCACCAACCCGGCCCTAGTGCGTCCCTCGTGCCGTTCGGGTTGTTCTCCCTATACTAACCTTCCCACTTTATTATTTTATCCTGTCGTTGTCATCCACCATTTGGATTTTGTCTTCCTTAATGAAACTGGTACAGGATTTCCTCTCAGATCTACTCACATACACTACCTCAGGTACCGGCAGTTCCATTGTGTTAAATAGAAATAATTAAAAACACAAGTTAAGCATAATACTCAAACCTTTCTGTATCTCTTGCAGCATTGATCTGGCGGTGCGCTCAATCCCGCTCTTTTGCATTATAGACTGCTCTGTCTCTTCTTACATAAATAGCAGACTGGTACATCGTGAAAAAGAGCCCCTCTCTAAGAGGAAGCCTGATTCTTTGAAATCAGGTGACCTGGGTTTCTGGAGACTTCTACGGCTCATCCTACATCTCGATCCAGGTTGGGGTCACGTAAACCTTCCGGCTCGGTAAGTAACAAATTTATGACTGATCTGAGGATTTTTCCTTCTAGCTGATCTAGCCAAGCAACCTGTCTAATATTGAGAACCGCAGTACCATAAAGTATTGTAGGCACTATAATAATGCGGTACACCTCCAGTAAGCCCTCGATGTTATACCCACCCTGATTTTACCCACCCTGATTTTGGATGAACTATTTAAGAGCTAACCACTTTCGCCATGCTTTTGGGGCAATTTTTCCATAGTAGTAGGAAACGCCAGGATTTGCAATGATCCAGAAGCCCAGATAGCGATAATCGGTCCGTATATCCAAATGAGTATCATCTATATGCCAGATAAAGTTGCCCTTATGTGTGCCGTTTTTGCTTATATGCATTATTTAGATGTATTAATCACCAAAACATATGCAGATCATTCTTTTATTTAGCACTGAAGACCAACTGGAGTATACCTCTAGTATTGCAATGTCATCTGCATATGAGAGCCAAGGTATCTTAGTACTGTTTATACTGAGGGGGAAGTCATTTATAGAAGTGAACACTGCGCATTGAACAAACTGTACAGGATTGGTCCCAGCACACAGCCTTGCTTAAGGCTATTGTTTTGCATTTAATTAGTGCAAGTACCCTCCGAATTCAAGAACACTATAATAAACGTGTTAGTATTCAGTTGTTGTATGTAGTACAACGGATCACCGTTAATTCCCCAGGCCTTATGTTTGTCCCATAGTAATACTCTAGTGTGACAAGGTCAAAAGCCTTGCTGAAATCTATGTAGCAACAGTATAAATACAGTCTATGTACCTTCTTTGTTTCTGCAGCTAGAAATTGTCGTACGCTAATATTAGTTATGGTGTTATAATTCTTTCTAAATCCAGTTTGAAATGGGCTCAATATGTCATTCTCAATACTCCATCTAGTGAGTTTACACAAGAGAACAGTATTTTTTTGGCTTGTATCCATCATGGTGAGTCATTTATAGTTTTGAGGGTTAAGCCTATCCTCCTTCTTGAAGATTGGCACCAACATTGATTTTTCACAGCTGGTATGCATGGTTCCAGTTTCATTTATATGCTTCTATAGTAGAACCAATGCCTGGGCCCACAAAGTGGATTGTGTAGTAAGTACAATGTTGGGGATGTCATCAGGTCCAGTTGCACGTGAACCTTTTACATTTTGAATGATGATAGACAGGAGTTCCTCTTCTATATTGCGGTTAATCGTGCTGTGCCGGGTATCCTCAATTTTGTTTGAATTTGGCATTATTTCTGAGTCGTAATACAGTTTAGCAATGTATTCTGTCTGCTCTTTTTCAGAAATAGGTTTAAGTTCGCAAGAGCTTGTGCCCTTCTTATGTTCATTAACAGTAGGCCCAGAAAGTTTTGCTGTCATGCGATTTAAGCCAGCTGAACAACAAGAGCCAATTGGCATTCTTTTTTTAATGCTTGTGATGTTTGTGCCAATTCCTATATTTTGTAGCCACATTTTTTTAGAAAGTTCAATTTCTGCCCCTTACTCAATAATGCATCTTTTTTAATCATCCCTCTGGCTTTACCATAGGGTTTTCTTGTTTCACTATTTTAGTGTCATATGGTAGGTGCAGTCTTTCCCCAGTGCCATTAGGTACTGCCTTAACATAAGTTTGAAACATGTTATTTAGGTCCCAATTTTCATTGCAAAGAACTCTTTCTATTCCATATTTGTCATGATTGAAAGCCTTGTTAAAAACTTTAATCCTATGAGCTGTCCAGGTTATGCAATTACCCCTTATGTTAGAAACAACCTTGGTAGCCATGCAGTTTTGTACAACCACTGGTGGTGTGCTAAAGATACATTTAAGGACAGCATGATCGCTCGGAACATTAAATAAAATCATGACCTCACTGAACATGATTCTAGACCCTGAATGCACAATGACATAGTCAAAGGGGGTCTTGGCCTTGCCATTTGACCATGTCTAGGTCTTCCCACTGTCTAAGGCCACTTGAAAAGCCAAGTACTCCTCTCTTGTCTACTCAAGAAGGTCTTCCAATCATTCGAGCTATAAGCCTTACATGTAGTGGTGCAATGTAGGTCCCTTATATGTAGGTCACCTGCTATGATCATTGGTCCATTACCTACAAGGCTAACCCATGTCAATATGATGTCCTCGATAACAGCAATAATGGTTTCAGTATGTAACCCTCCAGGAGGGTAGCACACGTTAATTATCAGCATTGGTCCAACAATTGAAGGTTTGCAAAGAATGTGTAAATTTTGTACCAATATCCAATCCGGCCCAGGGCCTTCCCCGCAAAGAGGCTGTTGCGAGGTTGTGTACCATCTGATAGTCATTTATATAAAAAAAAAGACGTGCACCAAGTTTCCTGTAAAATAAAAACGTTGGTGGTGGCTTATAGAGCCACTTCCTCAGGATGGGAGAGGAAGGACCTGTAACCCTGAGTGTTACATGACAACCAAAACCCCTGTTTGGCTTGAGTTCACTTTGTTCATAGTCCTCGTAGGAAGCTAGCATTCTTTCTCACAATAGTTTTCCATCTCTGAGTCATTTCTAATTTGGAATTCTCATAGTGTATCTCTTTCCGTATGGTGATCGACCATCTCAGATGGTGAGTATGTTTCAGTTAAAAGAAAAGGGGCAGGAGGAACCACTTCCCTCCTTTTCCTACAGAGAATGAGAGAAAGGTCAAATTGAATCAGGACCTCTGAATGGGACTTGAGAAGTGCAATCACAAGCACAGAGGAAAATTTGATGAGTGCCCAGTTGGAAGGGCTACCAAACCTGGGCAGCTCAATGCATTTGATATCGGGGGATACGATGAGACAAAATTGAAGTATTTTGTGTAGTATGGCAAAAAGTTGAGTTCGATTAAAAAAAAAAGGGCTACCAGCAGTTGGGTTTATTTCATCTATAATAGCCCAAGTCCCCAAATCTCTGCAATGTTTTTCTTCTAAAATAGGTGTAGGATACAAGCAAGTTTTGTCACCTCTTACAAGCCGCCTCTAGTAGATCGTTTCTGCCTGGTTGTTTTTAGAAGCATCACCGGCATGTAATGTACACATTTGCACTTGAACAAGTGCAACATTTCTGTAATCTGGTCCCTGATGGGCAACACTGTTTTTGCCCCCACTACTTCAGACTCTTCCCTTAACTTCACATATTTTGCTAAAAGTGATCTCTTAGATAATACTATCTTTCTTTCAGAAGGTAGAAACGTATCCTCCTTCCTAACGATAAAGAAACACAGAAATAGGTGGAGTTGAATAGGGAGTGCATTCCACAAACTGAGCCCTGGATAGAGAAACATGCATTACATTTCTTATATTTAGCCATTGATGCCACCACGAGATGCAGTGTAAAGTTCTATGGGGCACATGCGGGCAGTGTGTATTTAAAATATTAGAGTAACCTGCACATGTCTGTTAAGCCACTTGAAAAAAAAGCATCAGATACAATCCGCCTCTCAAATGCAAAACAGATTTTTTAAATGTTTTTTTATTTGTGTCATAGTTTAAAAATTCACCTTAAACCTTTCACAAGTATTCATAAAATACATACAGTCACAAAACATCATATTACAGGATGTAAAAAAGGCTTCAAAATACTTTTTCTCATTATATATCCTAACTACATAACTGGTACTATCATTAAACAAATACAGTTAATATTCATATTTACATTTACCCAACTACCACTCCACACAACCCATATATTTCAACAGTCTTAAAATACTAATAATCACATTCGTCTCTCTGCCTACACAGCAACGTTGCCATAGTGGGTCTTCTTCTATTCGCACATCACCAAAGACCTCCCCGAATATCAAGCCCATAATCTCTGAAAATCTCACACATTCTATTAACAAATGTCTTAGCGTCTCTTTTTCACAATCTATTTACAGTAACAAATGCGGTAAGTACTAGCTTCTCTAAAATTACATATTTCTCCTGTAGAATGAGATTTAAGCAAAATCTCAAAAACTATGCTCTTAGTTGGGCTTTCAGGAATTTACTCTGGTACTTAGGTAGGTAGCCCAATTTCTTCTGCTCTCTAGCAAGATCCTGATACAGTTTGATTCTGCCCAGGTTAGTACAGATGTTAATCCAATCATCATCTCAGAGTCATTTTTTAACCACCTTATCAATCAAATGCTGCTGGGTACATCCCACCTCTTCTAACCAGGATCAAGTTGTATACCAAAATACCAAAGGACCAGAGTTTTACATTACTTTTGTACTAGGCAATCCCTAATATTCAGAAAAGTGCTTATGGGGGAGGGCAGACCACCTTTCTGTGTAATAGTAATATGTTCCATTTCACCCTGACCTACAAGGAAAAAAGACCCAGTTCATAGTAAAGGGGCCATGAGTGGTATGCAATAAGGAAAGTTGAGAATATACCTCCATAAATTTGCCTATAGACCATCAGTGACCTTAGCATTAAAGCATACCATTGTTTACAATTCAAGATTAGTTATGGAACAACCAACCGTCATTTTGTAATAATATACTACAGGTAGAGGCAAGTGCCTCCCTTTTTTTAATAACTTTCTTCATTTTTTAGATAAAACTGTCAGCTTTTACTCTTAACAGTTTTAAAATGTCGCCCCTCCTCCATCTACAATAGGTCAGGGTCCCAAGGTATATAAATTATCAACATAGTCATCTTTTTCATCTTGGCCTTGTTTATTATCAGCCTGCAGAGTCTCGTGAGTCTCTGACCCACTGCTTACCTGGAGTTCCTGCTGGAGAAGTGCTGTCCTTCTTCTATTGCTACTATCAACCAGAGGGGTGTGGACTTAAAAACCTCCTCTTTCCGCGGAGCGGCGCGGAGTCGGTGCAGAGTCTCGTGAGTCTCTGGAGGCTCACGAGGCTTAGGAGGCACCTTCTGCCATCTAGTGTGTGGTAAACATGGACCGCGAAAAGCAGCTACCACGAATCATCCACCACCCTCTAACGCGTCTACAGCTGCGCAGAACTGAGCGAGGAGTACCTTCGAAGACAACCGAAACTACAAGCCCAAATAAGGAGGATTCTGCGACTGCTCAAGTAAGAAAAATATGCGGCCTTTCTTCCCCGGCCCCTCGTATTATCTCTCTCCCAGACCCCTTAACACTTAAGCCTCGCGAAAATCATTCAAACACGAGAGCTAATAACATTGTAACTGAGGCAACATATATGGAATACTCACTTGATGACCCACCCCAGGCTCACCTCATGTTTAAAAATCATGAGACCTTACCTCACAGTCGGCTGGCTCCATTGGGGGCGGGTGTGGTGGGGGCTGCCGGGGTGTATGCAGCTGCCGCGGTCGGCTGCTGGTGCACCGAGAAGGAGGCGGCGGCGAAGGAAGGGTCAATCAGCCGCGCTCCAAGAGATCAAGGCGTGCAGTGTGCCCGGGGGAGGGAGAGGGGTGACCCTGATCCCCTGGGGGCCACGGGAGGAGGGAATCTCATATCTGAGCCGCCGCGGTTGCGAGTGTTGGCCTTGCAAGCCGTGCAAGTGGCTGGACTGGATGCAGACCCCGTGCCTGTAGTCATAATGCCAAGAGACAGGCGCCTAACTTCAGACTGCACAAGTGACTGGTTAGAATGCGCGCCGATCTGTCCAGGAGTCCCCGTGAGTGCTCAAAAGGTTCATATACCAATTACTCACCCTGCCCTCATACCCGAGCTAGGTGAAAACGATACAGTTTGCACCACTGAGACTCGAGAAAAATATACAGATTGTAATAAGGAGTGCATGGAAGTTTCCCACTTGTTGGAAGAAACAGATGTAAATTGTAAAATCAAGAACCCATCTTCTGAAAAACTGGAAAGATGCAATGACGCCTCTTGCCAAGACGAGGCGAGGATTGCCTCGCCACAAGAAAATATAAATCCTGTTTGTTCAAAGAGCAACATTATGAAAAAAAGCTTGCAATCCCCTGCAAAAAAACAAAATTCACTGGCCATTGTAAACAAACTGCTGTTAGATTTGACTGAAATGAATGGCTCTCTAACCTCAAAACCAGCCATAGCCATTGAATCAAAAAGCAATCTAGAAGAAATACACAGTGAACCATGTTGAACACAGCAAACACCACCGATACCAGTTAAAGAATCTACCCCGCGGAATCACTGGCTAGGTGGTGCAAGAAAAAGAAGACGGGTAGCTGAAAGTCTGTCACCTCCGTTCGAATGCTCACAGAATAGACCCAGGCAAATCGATATTACTCCTTCGACAAATTTAAACAGCAATCATCAAGAGAGATGCTCCTCACCTAAGATTATTCTCAGCCTAAGTACAGAAAAACGGCCAGCCTCATCTAGCAATGATGAATCTCTCTCATACTCTCCAGAAGAACAAAGGCATAATTCAAAACCAAAACGTTTGAGTAATAGAGTTCCATCAAATCGAAGTAGGAACGATGCAAACGTTCAGAAATTAATCAAGGAGGCTTTAAATGAATTAAGACCTTTTGTCATGTCTTCGCTGACAATAGCGATAGCCCCTATGCTTAAGATGTATGAGCAAATTAACGAGAATATAAAAGATCTCTCAACCCTGTCTGCTTTAATGAATTCGAAACTGACTCTCGCAGATACCCAGGGAGCTATGACAACTGCCAAACTTTGGGGAAACATCCAAAGAATAGACCAGTCCATTAAGCACCTTGCAGACCAAAAGAGAAATAATACTGAAGACAAGAGGGTTTTAGCTGAGGTGACCAGAGAGGCACTGGGGCTATTAAAACAAAGTCAAAAACTGAGAAGGGATGAAGTGGATCCAAACACGATGACATCTCAGCAATCTTCATCGAGGTCTGTTGTTACCCAAATTAAAGGATTTGAGGGGCTGAATCAACAACCGGTGAGCCGGACCGGTACGGCAATACCATATCTGTCTGGACACCCAGACAAAGAAACAACACAAGTTCGTCCTGGAGAAATGGAAGGTATGGAACCGTCTATCGTGGGAACTATATGTCCCACGTTGATGCAAACTATACAGGTTTCCTGCCCATCGTCAAATGTGGCGAATGTTACTCATAATCTTCACCCTGTAACGTGCCAACCAAACATTCGAAACCAATTGGAAAAAGAGAAGACTGCAGCCGTCCAGGATTCTACCCCCCAAACAGAAGTGTGTCCAACAACTTCTGCCAATGCCGATGGCATCAGAGAGTCCGGTGACCTCAATTCGCAAGTTCCACATGTTAATCAAAATCCTCAGTCTACAGGTGAAAAGAAAAAGATCGTAAGCATCCTCAACACACCAAATGAAACGGACCTTCCATCCCCATGTCCGACAAATGAAGTGGAGGTCTCTAGTTCAAGTGGAGGAAATATTTCTGGTCAAAATTTAAGTAAGACTAAAACTTACGATATATTTCAGAATCCGAACCTGGCCACTTCAAGTCAAGAACTGGAAAAGAAAACAAAAAATCAAAAATGCAAGAGAAAACGAAATAATCTCGGCTCAAGAAAATTTCTCAGGAATCTGAAGGCAGTGAATGTCTTCGTAAACACAGAACAGCCGAGTGTAAGCCTCAAAAAAGCTCTGCCAAATCCTAAAACAAACGAAAAAACCATTGTTGATGAAACAATTATCGTAGATGAAAGCGTAGAAATTGCACAGAGTGAACTACTTGATCGCTCTACCTACGAGGATGGTTCATGCTATGAGGAAACTGAAGAGCAAACTGCTGAGGACTCTGCCAATCAAAGTGTTCCACAAATTGAGAACAAGCAGCTGGTAAAACACACACAAGATATGGCAAACTGTGGAAGAATCTGCCAACTAATATTGCCCATTGAAGACTTAAAAGCCCCAGATCCAGTACAACAAGAGACCAAATTCGAGACAATGGATGAGAAAAGAAAACGGCTAAGAGCTGCTAACGGTTTGATTGAAATATCACACAACAGAAATGATACAGGGACTTTAACAAATAGTCTAAAGGTGAAGGATGCTGCTGGAACAACGAGATGCCACACTCCACCAGGTAAATCCTTACTTAAAACATGCTCAAAGGATCTTACAATAGGATCAACCGCCAAAAAGAATGACGGAACCTGGAGTCAAGCCATCCAAAAAAATAGCCTACAAAACGGGAAACACAAAAAGCCTGGGAGGCACGTATTGATCCTGGAAGGAATTTTAGATACAAAAGATGGCCTAACGTTAAATAGAAACAACGTATTACGCCTATTACATCATGTGCCCGGCCTTCGCTCCATAGAGTCAAATGATATTCAAACAGTCGAATTTGTAAGTGATTATCGAAATGACAAAGTCCGGCTTCACATTGACTCCAGATTAATAAGTGACCTGCTCATGAACGCAATCCAGTTTCTGCTGTCCATGGGATTCGACATTCATGAAGAAAGAAATACGTCCCGGGAAGATGTATTTTCCATCGATACCCAAAGTGGAAGTCCAGAAGACTCTTAAAGTCAGGATAGACATGCCGAGAAATCTGGTGTGGCCCAAATAGGATCTACAAGCGAGCAGGCAGCAGAGCGACCAGTAACACTCCAGATTGAAAAGGAGTTTAGTGATAAAAATCATGCACGCTTTACACCCGGCGAACAAATAAAAATTACAATAAATGGAAACATAAGCATAGCAACAGATGAAAACGATGCAACACAAGACATAGAAAAGCCAAATAAGAGATCAAACTGGAACTGGTTAGCGGGTGCCCTAGGCAGTAAATCGAGCTAATGCCAACAAGGGCCAGTCGGCCCGACCATTAACATTCTTTCTTGGAATACAAGAGGCTTCATTCACCTATTTAATGACCCAAAAAACTGGAGCAACTATCAAACCGTTATCTGCTTGCAAGAAACATGGATGGCAAATTGTCCTGTGTCCGACGTATACGAGATAGCTATAAACCCGGCTATTACAAGAGCCAAGGGACGCCCATCTGCCGGTCTCTAAACAATGATAAAGAAGAACTCTGGTTGGAACTTAGAGAAAACAATAAACGTATCACCCTTCATACAGTATTCTGTGATTGCTGCGAAAAATGAGATGAACAACAACAGAACCCAAATTCACATCATCAATATCTATTGGCATCACAAGAATGCAGGAAAACATAAATTCATAACAATGGTGTGTGATCTAATTGATGGAATAAACAGTGCTCACCATAATCCAAACATTATCTGTTGTGGTGATCTTAATCTGGACTGCGTGAATGAGGCAAAGACGCCTGGGCCTAAAACCCTGCTACAAAAGCTGGCAAAAAAATGGTGTGACGATCTAGAGGAAAGAAATGTCACCATCTTAAATGGGAACATCACGGGGGATATTCCGCCAAAAAAAACGTGGAGCTTTCTGAAGCAGTCCTCCACCATAGATTATTTCTTCATATCTGATAATCTGCAACAATGCGTCATTGCTCTCAACATCACAGCAAACTCAAACAGTGACCACAGCCAACTAGAATTGACAATTAAAATGTCAAACATTAAGAAGCCCCAACAATGGCACAGTCAGATCTCTGTCGAACCTAACAGATCTCGGCTGAGAATAAAACCTCAAGAAGTCAAGATATTAACAAAATCCTATGACAAGCATGTACTGAGTGCAACAGAATCGAGAGCTGAATATAGTTGCCTTCTACAACAATTTATGACGGTAGACTTGGGGCTGAGAAAACCCTCCATCCTACCAATACATCGTTTTGATAAACAAGTTCGGGAAAGAAAACAACAACTGCGAAAGGAATTGAGGCAACATAGAAACCTGAATGTTGAACAACGAAAGAAGGCAGTTAAAATCAGCAAACAGAAATACAAAAACTGGCAAATCTCGCATAAAGCAGTCATGTACCAAAACGACAGCGAAACAATGCTTGCAAGCCTTAACAACAAAAATTCCTCAGAGTTTTGGAAACTAATAAACAACCTTAACTGCACGCAAGACGCAATTCAATCAAATATGGTGAATGAAAAAGATTGGATCAACTACTATAACTTGGTATACGAGAAAAAAAGTACCACCATCGACCCGATACTCCCTGAGCTCTCAAAATGGGACTTGTACTTCGATAAAGAGGACATCCTACAGAGTATCCAAAGATGCTCCAACTCCAGGGAACCGGGACCAGATGGCCTGACGAGTGGGCAAACTTCTTATCAAAACCCTGAAGAGTGGGCAAACTTCTTATCAAAACTGTTTGCCACAATTGCTAATGAAGCAAAAGTCCCAACCAGTTGGAAAACCGCAATTGTCATTCCAATCTTTAAAAAAGGCAATAGAGCTGAACCTATAAACTATAGACCCATTGCCTTGCTGGACGTTGTGGGAAAAATATTTGCGACTCAAATACAGAAACAACTCCAAGAGTGGATCCAAGAGTCAAGTCATCTGGACATCCGTCAAGCGGGTTTTGTCAAAGGTGTAGGCTGTGGCCTAAACCTTTTTTTGCTAAACCTACTTAAGATGGATGCAATACAAAGAAACAAAAAAATCTATTTGGCATTTGTGGACTTATCACAAGCCTTTGACAGCATAGACAGAGAGTTACTTTGGAAAAAAATGTTTGATTGGCAATGTCCAATTAGTCTACTTTCAGCAGTAAAAGCATTACACACCGACACGGAGATAAAAATAAAGCTAGACAAAAGTGGCACCCTATCGGCTCCAATAAAAACATATCGAGGAGTAAAACAAGGGTGCCCTCTGGCTTCTGTCATCTTCAATCTGTTTATCTCAGACTTGGGCGATGCATACAAAGGTGCAAACACTTTTCCTCCAAAAGTTAATGGAAAAGATCTTCATTGGCTTTTGTACGCGGATTACCTTGTTCTCTTGGACTTGACGCCAATAGGTCTGCAACGAAAACTTGGGATTTTAGCCCAATATATCCAGCTAAACGGCCTAAATGTGAACACACAAAAATCAGAAATTTTAATCCTGCAAGATCTGCAAAAGAATAAAGATCCTATTGGGAAAAAAAAGTTCACGTGGAAACTGTATGATGGCAAAATTGAGCTAAAAAAACAATCACTGTACTTGGGTATGTTGCTCAGCTCAAGTATAAACGATGCCCCATGGGTAGGAAAAGTCAAGTCAAAATGTAAACAACTGACAGCGCAGGCTTGCATTGTAAACGCAAAATTCGGGAAACACTCTTTAACACCTGTTTTAACATTCTATAAGGCAAAAGTCATACCGGCCTTGATACATGGAGCTGAATGTGCCTTTGGCTGCCCAGCAGAGTTATGGGCCTCTTTGGAACACTCGTTTTGGTCGAAAGTCTTGTGTCTACCCCCTGGCGTACCAACCGCCTGTATAGATATGAGCTGAGCCTCCCATCTATTAATGGAAGGATAACGTGGAACACCCTAAATGAATTCCGCAAAGTATCTGCTGAAAAGCCGATCATCCAATATAACATCCTAAAAACTTCAGTTATAGAGCATGATAATTCTGTGCTCTCAATGTGGCTCCAACGTTGTGAAAAAATCCTCAGCGACATAGGAGCAGACAAAAATCTACTGCAAGAAAATCCGAATAAGGTCAAATCCTTGTTGTGGATCCAAGACTGGATTGACACGGGTGATGCGTGCAAAAACCACAGAATAATGAAGCTGATGCCAAACGGAGAGAGAAAATTGAACATAACCCAGCCATACTTACACAAATTTCCAGACAAAAAACGTAGAGCACTGTTCATGAAATATCGTCTCAACCAATTTCGAACCAAGGAAAATCTAAACATACGGAACGGCATGGATCAAACATCCACAACGTGCCGACTCTGTGGGAAAGATACTGAAACGTTGAAACATCTGACGCTGGAATGCAGTCACCTGACACAGGAACGCACAAAGCATTTTGGGAGGTTTATAATGGCAAAGCCTTCATTGTCCGCTGAAGAATGGTGGACACGACTCTCTCAAGATTCAGATCGCAGCCTAACAATAGAACTAACCTTCTTCTTAGAATTAATGATGGAGAAGCTACTAAAGGCAGAACCTAATTTGGAAATACAATCATCGAAGTAATCAGAGGCGGATGTTTAATCAGCATCAGTGAAAGAACTGTCCCTTTCCTGTAAACACCTAGCTTTGAAGTTTTGACGAATGTAAAATCAACCCAAAACATTGTCCCAACAAATCTATGTCGCATGAGGGACTCACTGACTGATTCTGTCCTTTTGTGGGTGCTCTAGTTTGGTGGTTTTTTCTAGTCTTCTCCTATGTATTTCTTTTCTTATTTTTTAAAGGTTTGTAACAAAAAAATTATCAGCCTGTTAGCTGTTGCATAGGAATGTATGCCCTCTAGCATTTTCTACAGGCCCTTCAGGGTACGGTCCAAAAGCAAGATATTGTCAGCATATGCCAACCCCACAGCCTCCTCTCCTCTCTCGCACATTCCAGACTGTCTATGCGCCATTCAGGATTGGTGTACCTCCAACAATCTTTACCTTAATGCCAGTAAGACAGAGATCCTTCTCATCAGGATGCCTGCTCCTGCTTTCCCTCTCTCACTCTGGCTGCCCTCCATGGGCCTTCTTCCTCACTTTCCTGTCAGGCAAAAAACCTTGGGGTTATCTTTGACTCCACTCTCTCCTCACATCACGGACCTTTCCAAGAAGGCCCACTATCAGCTGCACCTCCTCAGAGGCACTCTTCCTTTTCTCACCTTCCGCTAGAAGTTCTGTGTTTCCAGAACCCTGGTTCTCTCTAGGTTGGACTACTGTAACAGCCTCTTTATCAATCTGCTTTCCTCTACTCGTATCCACCCTCTGCAACTTATCCAGAATTTATCTGTCTTCCCTCCGTTTCCCCTCCCTTGCCTCATCGCGCCTTGAAACACTTGTGTATAGGCGCGTTATAAATGCCATATCATATCATAACAGGACTGTGATACTTATCCGTGGTCTCAAGCCCAGGGACCATATCCCTCCATTGACTCCCGGTGGCTACAAGGATCAAGGTCAAGACCCTCTGCATCATCCACAAGGCTTTCTGGGGCCAGGGCCCACACTACATTCAACAATCTCTTCCTGAATTACTTCCTCCTCAAGCCATTCGCTCTGCTACCTCCAACTCTCTGAGGTTCAGAAACTTCTCCAGGCAGAGAGTAGGGGGCAGATCACTGCCCTCTGGAATGGTCTCCCTGCCCCTCTGAAACTTGAGCCGGACCACCTGAAGTTACGGAAGCATCTCAAAACCTTCCCTTTCCACTCTGCTTTATTTCCCTCCCTCTCCTGCTAACCTACCTGTGTGCTGCGCTGACTGGTTGCTTGGTTATCCTCAGAGTCGCAATGGGTAGGCTTTTCTTGACTGGTCTCCCTCACACTTCCTCCAGGCCTGTCACGCACTAGGGGCTGTAACTGTACCCTCTACAGTCCCTCGCCTCCTTGCACTTACCCAGACCCGCCCTGCCCTGATTGCACTTTCCTCTTCGCCCCCTTCCGTTTCCCCATTCCCCTTCTCCTGAACTTTGCATTCCACACTTGCACAATCTGAATGGCACAAGACGAAGTAAGATTTTTTGTTTTGTTCTCCCTCCGTACCATCCCTTGTCATGTCACACCTAGAAACACATGTGTACAGGTGCATTATAAATGACATATATCATATCATATAACATATCTTAACCTCTACTGTCCAGAGCTGGAGAGCCAAGAGCTGGCCAGGATCAAAGACATAAATGTTAGAGGCAGGGAGCTAGAACACAACCCTACCTCAATCCATTATCATGTGGGGATCCATTTTGTTATATTTCCAATTAGGTCTAGCCTCACTAGTAGGAAGACAGGTAGATCAGTAGATGCTTAGAAAACCTGAGGGAAGACCCCATTTTGACACTTTAGCCCATAGCCTATTCTGGCTTACAAGATAAAAGGCATTAGAAAAGTCAATAAAACTCAGGTATAGAGTTTAGAGTGGTTCCAATCAGTTTGCGAAGCCTGTTTGATTTCTCACCAGGTGCCCCACTTTAACTGTCCAAGTCTCCAATTCCTTTAGGATTAACCAGGAAAAGATTTTACTTTCCACATATAACAGTGTGATATGGTGCTAGTTAAGTGGATCCAAATGGTCTCCCTTTTTTAGATGGGAACCACATACAACAGCTTCCATGCAGCAGCAATCCCGCCACGGTCATTGATGTTGCAGAATAGCACATCAAAAATGCTGATCCAAATCTCCGTATTTCTTTTAAGTATAAAGTTAGACAAGCCGTTTTGGCTGACAGCTTGTGAGTCACTCGCAGGTCTAATCAGAGTGAAAATATCTTCCCGGTCTATTTTTAAATCCCACATTCCATTTTGTTGTTTAACTTCCCAAGTATTACTTCTCACTTCTTCCTTATACAATCTACCAAAATGGAAAAACAACATCTCTTGGGAAATCGGGTCAATCTGTAACTCCAATTTATTATGGACCGAAAGTTCCTGTCTTTCTTAAGGGTAATCACTGATAGCATTGCTTCTGCATCCCTCTGCAACATCTGATGCCGGTTTTTGATCAACCAATTCTTCTATCGCTGTTTACGTTGTTTCACTAATTGTGATTTTCCAGCCAATGACAGTATGCTTTGTACCGCTCTCCTCATTTCCCTTCGGTACTCTACCACCTGTATGTCATAGGTATGGAGATGAGTTCTAACATTACGCTTCTTCTTGGAATTAATATTTTTGATCTGTTTCTTCAGAAAAATGTTCAGCAACCCCGGCGTACTTACCTCCTCAAATTCACCCTGAGATAACTTCATCATATCAATATTAAGAGCCTATTACATTTTTCAGCCTTATACCAATTCCAGGTTATCTGATGATTAACAGAACTTCCCATTAGATTCCTATTAAAAGGGACCTCACTAGGGAAAACATTGCCACAAGTAGGTCATGGTCACTAAGCTCTGTTAGATTTATCTGGAAAAGATCACATCTGTTAAACAATTTAGGGAACACAACGATGTAATCAATCCAAGTAGAGTGTTGTCCTCTACGTCAAATCGATGCATTCACCAGGTCTCCTCTAACATTACCTTTTAGCTTCCTGAGGTCTCAATTACTTAAACACAGGTATTGTCGACAAAAAAGAAACGTCCCTTCGTTGCACAGCCTGGCACCACACAGTGCTGCTATCTGCAAAGTCCATTTCCCATGTTGATGACATCACAGTCCTCAACATGGACTTCACTTCCAGCAGCACTGCACAGCGCGGAGCCGCATTACAAAGGCATGTTTATTCTTTCATTTTTTTAAAAGCATTAGCACCTGTGAAGGGAACTACACGGGTGCAAAATGGCAATATTCCCCATCGGCAGTGGGCCGATCCTGTCAGTAATGGTACAGCCGCCTTCGTTTCACTCGGGCCATTAACTTGACCCACGGGCTATTTCCTACAGGGTCCACCCATCGACCCAGGACATATCACCTCAGCATCATGTTCAGATTCTCATTATATGTAGAAAGCTGGCTTTACATGGGATTCCAATACATGTTTATAATAAGAATGCTATTGAGTTGAGTTTCCTCCAGCATTCTGTATTTTACTGCAAGTATATCTATCAACCCACCCCATATATGGCCTTCTTTAAACTACCGCTGAATGGGTGACCAAACACACCTTGTGTTTCCAAAAATAGAGATGTTTTGGAAGCCCTCTATATGAATGTATTTCATTAACTAAGTTTTGTGCTGCAAGAGAATCTGAAAATCCCTTAATATTAATATTTCATTCAAGTCGATGTTATCATATGCCTATGGCCTCTTAAGTTCCACATCAGTACTGAATTGCCTACGCAGGACCGTATGAGCAGCGGGAAGATTTGGTGACGGTCTTCGCTAAGGTGGAACTACCGCTGACAGCCTGCGCTCTGACACCCCCTGAGTGTTGAGGTGAAAATTTGAGCCACAAACCTTTTGAGAGTTTTGTAATGAAATGTGCCTTACCGTTAATCTAGAAAAACAAAAGTAATGATTTTTTCCCACGTTGGGGATCAAATTTGGAAACTTTCTTTGTCAATCGAGATCTCCTTGCCCAAGAGGGTGGGGCATCTATTCCTTGTGTACACATTTTAAAGAGATGGCTTCTTATATTGGGCATGATGAGCTGTTCAGCTGTGGACTAATCCAAGCTCTACAGTTAGAGCCACAAATGAAATGGCGAAAGCCAACTTATCGACAACAGCAGAAGATCATGTTATTAGTGACAAAGTGAATTCTACATGATTCACGTGCTATTGGGAGACATAACTCCACTTTTGTTATGGATATGACCTTGATAACACAGTATTTGCATGATTCCTATACATCAAATTTAGTGTTTGCCCTTTTTCCTTTGGCTAGATATCATAATGCTTGGGATGCATCTAAATCTGACTTATGTCCTTGTCAAAATGTTTGAGAATCGGTATCCCATGTTCGGTTATTGTGCCCACTTCACAATAGGTAAAGCTATATCTAAGGTCCCTGTTTCACAAGCATAGTAGGCCTCCGGGAGTGCAATTATGTTTGTAAAGTCAGGATGCATCAACTGTGTGTGGCGTTGCTAAATATATACACAGATTATGTTATCCAGGAAGAAACCTAGGGCATAGCATTTTGAATGTATTGTGGTTAAACCATGTATAATGTATACCTTTAGCCCTGTTGTGTTAATGCTAGTTAATCACTGCATTGACTAGTGTATTGTGATTGTATGTGGCCCATTTTAAGCAATGTGTTGGTATAATTTGTTCTCTTGGAAAGTTACAATTGTATTCATTATGAAGTTATATTTTGTTTGTATACCTAATGATTCTATGTCCAATAATGGTGGTGTTGATGATGAGGAGAATTAATTGGGTCAATTTAAATCTACATTTTTTCTGGCATTTTTCAGAGTGCTGCAAGGGTTCCAGTTATCTCCGTTTCTTTTTTAACATGTGCCTGCTTATGGTTCTCACATCACTAGATTCTCTGGGACTACAATACGATTCATATACAGATAACATCTTTATTCTGGTATTGACTGGAATCCCTTCAGAAGATTTTGCAGAATGGCCTCAAACCTAACTCATCAAAAGCTGGTGTGGTCTTTGATGGCTCTCACCACCTGCTGAAAAATCTGGTTTCTTTGCCCCTACCCCCATTTTGCTGGGTTATCAGGTGACTTATTCTAGAAAGATTTGAAATTTGGAAGTTTGATGGAAAGCAATATGATTGTTAATGCTCAAATATGTGATGTGGTGAGATCCTCATTTTTCTTTCTTCTCCAACTGAAGAAGACTCCCTTTACCTCAAAGGAAAAACACTATATTGTAGTAGGGGCCTTTGTCAATTCCAGGCTGATTTACTCAAATGCTACCAATGCTGACCTTACTGCAGTTTAATTCTCCCACTTCCAATCTGTTCAAAATGTACCAATCTTGCCCATGTTCACTCTTAACCAACATGATTCAGTCTCCGCCCTCTGTTGGAAAATATAGTGGCTTCTAGTGAGAAATGTGTTGTAAAGTGTAGTTGGCAGTGTCAGTGTAGCCCTAAGCCTCGCCTGATTCAATGTAATTGTTGGAGTTTCTTCTTGCTACTACTGGTGACTTTGTCATTTTTGGCTCTGTGTCCCTGCCGCGCATTTAAACCGCAGCATTGCGTGAAGTGCGTGCTCAGTGCAACGTGCATTGTAAAGTGCTGTCAGCAGTCAGCGGTAGGCAAGAAGTAAAGCACCCATCAACTCACACGGCCCCTTTAGTGGCTGCGTTAGTCCGGGGGCAGAATTATTGCTGGGTGTGAACGGCTTCTATGATTGGAGTAAGACCTTTTTACCACAAATTGAAAAATCAGTGATGTGTGACCTGCTTAGTAGGCAGCAGGATACCATCGCTGAGGCTAACAGAGAGGCTCAATTATCTGACTCTGAGAGAATTACTGCAAGGCCTCTATTAGAGAATCAGTCTGATTGCGCAGCCTCAGTGAAATAGGTCCTTGTGCTGCCGAAAGAACATTATGACCTTTTTTAAGGCTAAAATCCAGCAACAGGATCTAAGGGAAATAGATGCTTTGTCTCAGAGATTGAAGTTGGGAGCCAGCGACTGTTGAATACTGAGACAGTTGAAGGCAAAACTCTTTTTCCGGCGGAAACATGCCCTGTGGCAGTGATTGATTTGGAAGAGCAAGAGCCATCGAGTCAAACTTCATTCTCTCCTTAAAATACACTAGCGCTTCTGAGGCTCAATGTTGGATCAATATACAATGCCTTCTCCTCAAGTCCAGCATCAGAATTCTGCAGATGTTGACTTCACAGAGGATTATTTTGGGCCATACATCTCTTTCTGTCCTAAAGGTAGTCCATAATTCTATAGTGAACTTATATGACAATATCCAGGTGGAAGTTAAAAATAATTTGGCTAGCCTTAAAGCTTAAAGCAGGCTAACCTGGATTCTAGGACATTTTGTCAAGTACTATGGGATGTTGGCAACAAGGAAAACATCATGGAACCTAAATAGTCAGACTCCTCGGCATTAATAGTATCCTTAACTTCAGAGACTGAAGAGGCTACTAGCAAGAATGAGAACACAGAATTCAGTAGTAGGGATGATGGAACAAATGAGGACTTTTGCGATCTCTTGGAGGCCACTTCCCACAGTGTACAATTAAGGAAACAAGGGTCAAAAGGGTCTCATGATAAGAAATAAGAAAATCAGAGAAGAAACTTAAAAAAAAAAATCTTGCTTGAAATCTTTGAGAGCCCTTACCCTCCCAGCCAGAAGTATGGGATAATATGGTACCCAGACTTGGTAGTAAAGGCAAAAAGCAGAATAAAGAGAGAAACAAAGGGAAAAACTTGAATATACCTCAGACAGGTGAAATATCTGCCGATCCCTTATTAAATGCAGTTGCTATGCAAACTATTTTTACAATGGTAGCGGGCGCCCCTCTCTCGCAAGAACAGACATGATAACCTGTTCAGTGGTTATTAACCACTTGAGAGTTCGCAGCCACTGCTTTTACTCAAACTATGCCTGAGGTATCCACTCAGAGTGATCTACAAGCGGGTATGTGATGCTTAACACCCGGGTAGAAACCCAGGAAGCTAGTAGTGTTTGTATTTCTGCAGCACGTAATATCTATAATGAAGTGGGAAGTGAGGTGTGCCCTCTGGTGACCCAAAGAGAGAAGTGCAAAGGCAAAAAACTGAAATGAGTGTCATATGGCAAAGTTGCTACAAGAAGGAATTTTGGGCCTCATTACAAGGTTGATGGTATCTCTGCACTAAATCCACGGAGATACCACCAAACGGAATTACTGTTACCGCCACTTGGTCTGGCAATATTACTGCCAGATTACAAGTGGTGGTAGGCGGTGTTAGTCACCATTAATTGGAGTCCATGGGAGATTTCAGTGGTATTTCTGCTGGCAGTAATTCTGCTGAAATTGCAATTTTCTGGCAGAAAGATGCCAGATTTACCTCAAGCTCTTAGCTGGATGTGAATACTCCACCTCTCCACACAACTCGTAGTTGGGCAGTGCTGTAATGCAGTGGTAACAATATCATTGCCGCATATTTACTGCACCCCCCAACTTAAAATAAGGCCCTTTGTCCCTTAATGGTCACCTGAATAAGCAAATGATTAGTAGTTCTCCACCAAAAAGTGAACCTTGGGGCAGGGAGGGGGGGAGGGGTAACCTTAAGTTTCAAGGAGGCCGAAGGGTTTGAAAGTAATATACTGCATATTATGGTGGGGTCTGTGCTAAAGGCTATACATTGGCCCTTACTGAACCATTCCAAAATTCTGGGCCTACTCTACGATGTACCTAGACAAAGATTGATTACTTCTAGAGACATTACTCTTGTGGAGTTCCTAGATGATAAACACCCTGAACTGGTTGTCATAGAAATTCCTTCTACAGTCATTAGAGACATGGTATTATCTGAAGTTGAAAGCTTCAGGACATTGGGCTATGACAGTGACACCCCTTCAGTCTCTCAAAAGCCTCTGGGTGAATGGTGTTATAATTGGAGCCCAGGGCTTGGTTCCCTTCATAAGAGCTGCAGAAAATCAGTAACAACCTGCACTAATACATGTGGCAATTGTAATTACTGGCTTTGGCTTTCAGAAACCATTAAGGGCTCAAATGGGTCCAATCTGCAGGGGGTGTGAGGGTGTCTTTAGCGTATATTATATACTTAAGAGGCCATAGGCATATGATAACATCGACTTGAATTAAATGTTAATATTAATGGATTTTCAGATTCTCTTGCAGCACGAAACTTAGTTAATAAAATCCATTCATATAGAGGGCTTCCAAAACATCTCTAATTTGGCAACACAAGGTGTCTTTGGTCACCCATTCAGCAGTAGTTTAAAGAAGGCCATATATGGGATGGGTTGACAGATATACTTGCAGTAAAATACGGAATTCTGGAGGAAACTCAACTCAATAGCATTCTAATTATAAACATGTATTGGAATCCCATGTAAAGCCAGCATTCTACATATAATGAGAATCTGAAAATGATGCTGAAGCGATACGTCCTGAGTCGGTGGGTGGACCCTGTAGGAAATGGCCCCTGGATCAAGTTAATGGCCCGAGTAAAACGAGGGCGGTTGTACCATTACTGACAGGATCGGCCTGCTGCGATGTGGAATATTGCCATTTTGCACCCGTTTAGTTCCCCTAACAGGTCCTAATGCTTTTTAAAAAAAGAAAGAATAAACATGCCTTTATAATGCGGCTCGGCGCTGTGCAGTGCTGCTGGAAGTGAAGTCAATGTTGAGGATTATGATTTCATCAACATGGGAAATGGACTTCACAAATAGCAGCACTGTGTGGTGCCAGGCTGTGCAACGAAGGGACGTTTCTTTTTTTTAATGGAATCTTTGCTGAAAAAATTACATTAAAAAACTCATATATAGGGGCGGGGTGATGGGTTAAAAGGGGTGCGGAGGGGGATAGGGAGGGGGAATACCATAGGGAAATCAGGGATTTGGGGGGAACCCCCCCAAAATAAAAAATAGAAATTCAATTAGTTTTTTTGATGGAATTATTTCTGCAAAAATGTAATCTAAAATCTAGTAATCTAGTACCCGATTAAGAAACACTAATAATGCATTGTCTGAGAATAAAATTAATAATCTGCTTATAGCCAATCAGAAAGGAGTAAGACCAGTCCAGAACCAGAACATTAACTCCAGCCCCTCATTCTGTCCAAACCAGAAGAAAGCGCACGAAAGTCCTCTGAAGGGCACTCAGTCAGTACCAGAATCTGTGTGTCATTTGATTATGATTGGTCTTGCAGTCCCCTAGAGTTTAGTTGTTTGAGATGCAGTAGCAGGTTAGTGATTAAAAGAAGAAGAAAAAATGTGAAAATGTGCCGTACTGCGCATAAAACTAGTAAATATTAGGAAGGAAATTGACCCTGTTGAACTCTCTGCTCATGTCTAACCAGTAATGAGTCAAAGCAGCTCAGTGTCAGAACATTAACTCCAGCCCACTTGGATACTAGTATAGACAATATATCATCATTTATTATATTGTGGACAAATATCAAAAATAAGGAGAGACAGGTCAAACCTGTCTGCCTGAAGTAGGATATCATTCAGACTGACAAGAGAGCAGTCTCCATCCCAAAAAAGGGGCGGAATCATGATTGAGAAGCTTGGACATGTTTCAGAGGTTTTCTGACAACCATGGTTTCTGGGATTTTAGCCATCCAGTCGAGCACTGCAATAACCGTTATTTTTTTATTGTATCTTTTTAATTCTAAGGCACACAGAGTAAAAGCAACCTTACCAAATTTCTGCCAATGCCAGAGTGGCTGCCGACATGTAATTAACTTCTTCATTGAAGTTTCCAAAAGAATTGCAGAGACATGAGCCATTGAAAAGGGAGGGGCCTGATCAAATTCTTTAGCAATACCTGCTTGTATGCAACTGATTTCTTTCTTGTGCTCTAGAGATCACTGTTTTGTGTGTTTCTACCTTTGTGACCTGGCTGTTTCACACAGGGTTTCCCAGTAAATCACCTTTGAAAAGAACTTCGATTCTGCTCCTATTGCAGTTTTCTAGTGTGCTGTCGACCTGCCCATATATTTATTTTCAAACGTATTTTACACATGATCTTCCTCCTCCACCCACCCCTGCCTCATTTTCATCTGTCACCTCCAATCTCTGCCTTCTAAGCTCCAAGGTCTCCCACCTTTACTCTCATCTCCTCCCTTTCCTCTACACATCTCCATTGTTCAGTCGTGAATGACGATCAGGATGCTTAATGTTAGAAAAACATGTTTTTTGTTTATTTTTCTGATTGGCATACTGGTAGTGGCATAGTGGTACTTAGGTTACATTATATTCATTATTGTCTATGCAAAAGTGCAAAGGTTCAGGAGATTAAGCTGCATATTATTTGACCACTGAATATTGTGATCACTGGAAGTGCAAAGAGAGGATGATGACTTTTCTACCTGGAGAAGGTGGTGGCAGTTCTTGCCTGCTGATTATAGTATGGGAGGGGTGGGAAGGGCTGTATGTTCAAACACAAACCTCTGGATTTGACATTTCTTTGAAAACTTGTTTTTTACTAGGGTTGAGCCAAGAGGTTCTACTGTGTTTAACCTCACTTCTCTGTAAAATCAGGGGAGTAGAAACTCGGTACGGTCGATGGTTGGCTTTTGAAGAGGAATGATGGCATTTAAAAACAAAAAAGGATAGAAATGTCTATCCATGACGTGAAACACCTATTAAAATAAGGACTCTGAAGAGAAAGAGTAGGACTAAGAGCAATGAAGATTTCCAGTAAGTAATCAACACGTTAGAAGTTAAAGGTGTGTGAGGCAGAGCCACCGAGAAGCAAGACCATCCTCCTGGGCAGCAAACCATGAACAATCAAACATTTTATCACCTGCAATGGCTTCGGAAAGAAGATCTTGCTGGACACATTTGGTAGTTTCCACTGTGGTGCCACCCCAGTGTGTACTGATAAGAGACTTGCATATTTGACGAATATTGGTGGTGGTATTTAAGTAATCTGTGTTTTTCATGTATTTTGGGGTTTCCTTTTCAAGCTTCGTGGCAGGGACAGAAACACAATAATCCAATCTGACAATTCAACCTTTTCTGCAATGCTAATAACCACTGTGCTAGAAATCTGGTAGCACTGCTGACACTAGAGAGCCTATCAGCAGTGCTACAGGAAAATGGTATCCAGTGATTATAACAAATACAAAATAAAGAATTCATGTTAAATAAAACTATATGTGGGGGTGGGGTAAAGGGTTAAATCTGGTGGGGAGTGGGCTTTAAACATGGGGAAACCTGGGCTTTGGGGTGGGGGGGGATGAGGCCCCCCCTCTCTCAACCAAAAAGCAATTCTATATTTAATTTGTTGGTGTGGGTTCAGTAAAAAATAATTATTTATTTATTCATTCATTAAAATCACATGTAACCTAGGAAAATATAAGTATGTAAATGACTTATAAAGCACAAACCTAGCTGGGAGGCAACACATCACTGTAGAGAAGGGACATTTCCAGGTGGTTACAAGTAGGATGCAGGG
The DNA here is from genome assembly GCF_040938575.1 of Ambystoma mexicanum. Classification (NCBI taxonomy): domain Eukaryota; kingdom Metazoa; phylum Chordata; class Amphibia; order Caudata; family Ambystomatidae; genus Ambystoma; species Ambystoma mexicanum. Next base: position 412,131,380 of record NC_090922.1, on the reverse strand, counting down.
GCAAAGGCGATCAGGGAGCTCCAAAGGCAGTGGGGGGGGGGGGGGGGTTGAGTGGAGTGATTGATGAGATGTTCTTTTAAGGAATAGTCAGTAGCTGGAGTTAAGTTACAGTACAACATCTTTGAGGCCAGCAAAGCATTTCTTTGGTAGTTTTAGCAAAGTGTGGACATGGTCATGGACAGGGTAATATGGGCTAGGACATGGGCCACCAGTATGGTGCAAGTTTGTATGTGTTTGGAATGTGGCCACTTTATTAAACATGTCCTGGGCGTAGGCAAGTTGCTACCATTGTGGATCCTACCAAACCAGTGCTATCTCTTCAAGCAGCCACTAGTTGCCACTGGAACGCAAATCCTCTGAACGGCAAACATTTTCCCGAGATGGCAAAATGAAGATGTTCTCTTGTGAAGACTGGCATCAATTTGTGATGTATCCTTCAATCACCATAATACTGTTAAAGGGTGGAAGCCGAGATGGGGGAGGGCTTCCCTGCTTAACAATGTTCTGATGAGACAGGCATTAATGAATTGGACCCTTTCAGCACATTCATATTACATGCACAGTATCTGTTGCTTGCAGGTGCACATACTAGATCTATAAGATCCCAATTCTATATTTACCCGTGCAGTTTGACTTTGAAAAGCATCAGACCCGATCTATTTATTACTAAGCGGACTGGCAGGTATCAAAGCTTAAAGCGTTCCAACGCATCTTATTTTCGGCCTCGGCTGCAATGTGTACTGAAGGCAAGTTTACGTTTAAATTATCAATAAAACATGCACCATTTCTGCCTGCTAAATTAGTAATCATGGATAAGCTATAACGTTTTTTTTCTTAAATTATTACAAAGCTACTTTTTTAAAATCTCGCCTCGGGTGAACCGCCAGTCTCTGCGGACTGCCGACACTTGGGTTTCTCGGAGGTACCTTGAGGCCTTTCTGCTGGCCCACACTTTGTCGAGGGAATCCAACGCTAAAATCTAATAAGGCAGAGGCTGAATGGCTCCGAGTACTGCGCGTTCATTCCGAGGTGTCCATCACTGCAGCAGGGCCTAGCGATTGCATCACCAAGCTGGCAAGCAACAACACCGAAAGTGCTGCTTTATTTAATTTGTATGTGTGTGTAATGATTGATAATTGATTTCTGAATGCTATTGCCTTTTTGACCATCTGAAAAAAAAATTCCACGTCCTTAAATCCTGTGTTCCTGATTGCAAATATGTTATAACAACAGTGAAATATGCCTATTGACAAGCATTCATTCGAATGTTATTAATTCACTGTGAAAAAGGGATAACTGATGAAAACGTGGTAAACAAATGAGTCTGTTGCTGTTTCTGTGCAAGCTCAATAGTGTTCACCGAAGCTGCACATGTACAAATGCGCATGTTACTGTCTATCTCTGTGCAGTTTGCACGTGGGCCCATTGCAAAACTACAAAACAATAGTGATCAGTTAATCGATCACATGATTCACTGACAAGCAACTAAATATTGGACTTAGCATACGCATTTTACCACAGCAGCAAAATAACATGCATCTTGAACGGGCACAGGTGGCAAGTAATGACCACAGAATAACAAATCGGTGCAGCACTCACAAAATGTGACACATGAACATCCCGAAGAATACAACCCATTAATAATATAATATGAAAACATATGCAACTGGCATGAACCCAATATAAGACACAACACATAACAATAAAACATAGTTAACATCATTCTGGTAAACAGTGGTGCACACCTTTCCTCATGTGCAGAAAACATAACTGGACACATGTTCACAGAGCAGTTTCCTACTTACGTGCCTGCAAGTTGCCAGTGCAACCCCCGCCTTCTCCATTGTATCATAAGGTATGCTATGACACTTTCAAAAACACACAACTCACACATGGATAGGTTGAACTCAGTATATCAAAATGTAAGGTCCAATAAGTGAAGTGATCCATTATAGTGATCAAAGAAGTCACACATGGTTTAAATTGAATCTTTCAGGTACTTGAACCGTGAAATAGATCGTACTCTGTTCATAGGATATAACAATTAATTCACAGTTTACAGTTTTATTTTTTTAATGAACACAACATAATTGTAGTATTTGGATGGACTATTCAAATATTCAGGTAACAGTTAATTGAGAGGCCAGCCTCAACACAGGTAGTTGCTTCCCTCCCCACTCAAGGTGTCACACAAAAAACTGTTTAACTGATTCTTTTATTGAGCAGTATCTCCAATTCATCGAATACCCCTGAGCTACGAATGAGCCAAGAACCAGCCGCTGTACAGGAAATATGTTTAGGTTTATTTGGATTAAAGGTTACAAAACTCAAACCGAAATGTTAAACACCACTTTATCAGTGATACAACACAATAAACTTCTCTCAACATAAATACATCACAAATGTGAGATGGAAAGAACACAAATCACAATGCTTTACTTTTATTTTTACAAATTTGTGCAAATGCATATGGCAATTATGATTTCACCCACACTTTTGGTTTAAAAGAACAGTTTGTTTTTCGACCCCCCCCCTCTACTTTTATCTGGGTTGGGAAAGTCTGACAAACATTAGAATGATTGGGAACTTTGGATTGTAGACCCCCCTCCACTAAAAGGTCTGTGCTGGGGAAGAAGATGGTAAAAATTGAAATGATTTGAGAATTTAGGATTTTTAGCCCTCCCCCCAGTTAAAGGCCTGTGTTAGAGGAAAGTTGGACAAAAAGATTGGACTGATTTAAGAACAAAGACACCCCTCGTCCTTAAAGAAGTCTGGGTCAACAGGACAAAAAGGATTACCCAATTAAATTATAGGCTATATTTTTTCAGTGCACACTGGGGAGTGAGCTTTGTTAATTTTGATTCTTAACAACAGTCACCCGCAGTGTTCCACCAAATGGGAAATTCATTAAATTAATATTTTTAGTTACATAGGCTAAAGAGTTGTGCCCCCCGCACACTATAAAGGGAAATGTTTTAAGGCAAGCAGACGCCCCCACCTTTTGGTTTCCCGGGGCTCAGTTCTACTTACATAGAAGGTCTCTGCTTATAGTTCAGGAAAGCAAGCTTCATTTCACGACACTCTGGAAAGATATGGCAGGGGTCTGGTCACTCCACTCTCAAAAATGGCCTGCCGTTCTCTCCCAGTCAGCTTTTAGGACTTCCTAGAAATAGACAGCTCTACCCAGATGCACTCCGAGCTATCTCCTCTGGTGTTTCCTTACAGCTCTCAGATGGTAAGTTTCAGCAGCCCTCCTGATGGTTAATTTCCACAGCACTGTCTCTTCCTCCTAGTGCAGTCCCCCTTATGAAGCAGCAGTGACACCCCCAAGTTTACAATCTTGGGGAGTACCCTGCAAGACCTCTTGCAAATAGGATTGGACAGTTACCCTTCTCTTTACTCCCAAATCCAGCCTCCCTCTCAGTATTGGTTTAGGGGTCTGGTGCAACACATGACAATTCCCATTTGCAATCCCCATTTGTTCTTATGTCAAATGTTTGCAAAAATCTAGTTATGTTCAAAACCTCATAATGTTACTCGTAATTGCCATCATATATGTATAGGTTCTGATTCAGCTAATCATGGGGAATGAAATAAAATGACAGCCAAGTCTGCACCATTTTGCACAGTCATGTGGCACTTTTCTGCCATTTTCACAAAATGCACAATCGTTACAAAAATGCAATTCATTCCACATATTCCTAATTTTACCCTCCACCCATTCACCAACTCCCAAATTCGGAACATTTTCAGATCAGCCAGAAACCCATTTTAGATGGCCATTACAGTTCCCTGAGTCGCAGCTGGAGAAATATTTGATCAACAAAATCGTCCTGGAAGTTATATAACAAATGCCACATAAATAAAGAAAATCAGACTTATGGTGGCTGGGGAAAAAGGCCTAGATGAAATAGTCCTTTTAAATTAGTAGTAAATCTTCATGTGGGACAATTGGCAAGTCTCCTGCTTTCAGGCCATTTGTTCTCAATGGGCCCGCCTGTAACTTTTTATCAGTCTCTTTGTGTTGGAAACTTGCTCTTTGAAGTTGGAGATTCAGCCTCTCCTCATTGTAGCCCCCATATTCACACCTTATGTCTACATTCTAGTCATGCTCCAGCCAAGGCCAGTTGCCTCTGTACAGAACCCAGCCTTCAAGGACAGCACCTTTCAGGAAGGCCGCATTTTATGTCAGTAGTAAACACTAGGATGCCAGCCTTACAGTGGGGGAGTTATTTGTGCCATGTGTCCCACAGCCAGCAAAAGGGTATGCAACTCTGCCTACAGAAACATTTAATTGGAAAACAAAGTGACCTTTTCTTATCGAATGTCTGCTGATATTTTGTATGTGAAACATAGTATACATTATTTAGTTTCCAACACTCACCATGTCTTTTTCCCAGTCACTTTTCTGTTAGCAGTGGTACATTTTTTACATTTAAACTGCAAACACACATGCAAAGCCGCTTTTCTGTCAGTGTAAAAAAAAAATCCTGTTTTTCATGTAAAAGGGACCTTTGATTGCTTCTTTTTTTGTGGATTAAAATGTTACTTTTCCTTTGGTAGTAATAGGTAGGCCTTTCCCATGATGCCCTTCAGTTTTAACTTGAACAATATGCATGCAGAGCCATTTTTGTGTCAATGTTGAAACATCCTGCTTTCCATGTGAAAGGGACCTTCAGTTTGGGGCCTTTGAATGCACTCCACCCCAAAGTCTCTAATCTTACATGTATGCCAATTGTGCTTATTTTTATGAAGCATGTATATATGTAAACAATACAAAGGGTATCATATAACAGTAAATGCAAGTAAATCAAAAACTGACAATACCTAGATTTTAATTGTATTCTTTGAGTCAAATGATTACCTGGTTTGAGATGTGCCCTTTTACTCCAAACACTTGGTCATATTAAGGCAGGTTACCTACAGAGGTTTACCACTTTTTTTAATGTCATTAGTTAGGAGATGGGTGAGGTGTTAACTGCTCCAACTATTATATGGAGAGGCATGAATAGTCCGACTTAAATATGATTGCTCAATAGAGGAGTTCAGGTTATTTCTATTCAAGCAAGATACACTGGTGGCTTTTAAGATTGCTTCCAAGAGACATCTCCAAGAGAGGAATCGGGAGGATAGCTCTGGGGCAACGTGCTCACCTTGGAAGCAAGACGACACAGAGCAACACAGGTTCGATCCCCGGGCCCGCGCTTAGATACCTCTTGGCATTTATTTTGTTATAAATAACAAAACATATCATATCTATCTAATAGAAAGAAGATACAAAGGTGACATGTGTTGGCATTAAGAATGCAGAGCAGCAGCCTGAAGAAGAGCGGTGTGCTACATCAAAGATACAGAGGTGTTTGGCTGGGTGCAGAAATGTGCTGGAGTTGGCAGCAGAGCCCAGAAAGCAGCCAGACTAAAGGGGTAAGACTATTCAAGTTTTTTAAAAACTCTTTGTTTATGTTGTAGATTTATAATCTAGTCCTTATCACTGAGTAATTCTAAGTTTGGGAGAACAGTAACAGGCAAATACAATTGAAAAAATGACAGTCATCATCTTTGCCCCTTTATAAGTCAAGTGTACAGCTGTTTCCCAAAATCTGAAGTCCTGCCATCATCACCTATGACATAATTGGATGCCCCAATCATATGTGGCAGCCCTGCATTGTTAATTCATACTTCTCCTGTACAACCACCCAGAATGATACAGTTATGTAAACACCCAATAAATGCACAGTCTGAAACATTGAGGATCGCAGTGTTGTACAAATTATCCCACTTATTTAAGTAATTAAGAGCCACAAATACAAAAAGGTAATTCTCTTAGGAGGTTTGTGCATTGTGAAATGGAAGTGTGCACAGCCATCCTTACTCTGATAGTCTGTAACAGAATAAAGAGACTGATGTCACAGCCCTTCTGTCCCCTCATCCAAATCTTCAGGCTGCATGAATAACACTGTCTCCTTCTGTGTTCTCTCTGTTTCTTTCTCAGTCTATTACTATGTGTCTGTCTCTTTATATATTGTTGAGAGCTTAGTACCCAGAGGTTTCTAAGCGCGGACCCAGTGATCGAACCTGCGTTGCTCTGTCTCGTCTTCCTTCCACAGCAAGCACGTTGCCCGTGAGCTATCCTCCTCTGTATGCTAAAGACTCCCCAGCCATTGCTGAGAGTTGTGCAACAAGAGGGGGAAAACACAAATCTAGAGATCTTGTTGGAGGTGGGGCTGAATATTTTTAGAAATGTAGCTATTAAAATAGCATATTATTTAGTTGTACTGACATTGTAAATGGCTTTTTTAAGTGCAATGTGTTTATTTATAAGAAAAGTCTTTTTACTCCCGGCTATCTTGTTCGGAATATCCAAAATAATTATTTGTAACACTCTCGTTAGTACGAAATAATCCGTTTTTTATTGGTGTTTTCTTGAGTGGTTCATTCAATAGATACATTTGTGGGTGTTTTAGAAACACTGTTTAGGACTTACTGTGCAAGTTCGGTCAGCCGAATTTATTATTTATAATTCTAACATCTAGTATATATTGTACCCATAAGGTTGCATGTGTCTTCCTGAGCAAAGCACATTATTAAAAACTAGAATAATCCTAAACATTATTTTTTGACACATGGTTATCATTACAAGAAAGACAGCCTCCTCTGTGTAACTCTACCAAGAAGGCCTTTAGAGAATTAAAGGGTCCACTGGACCAAACAGCCTTGTGTATGATGCCTGACTTTGAAAAATCTTTCATTTTACAGATGGATGAATCCCAAATAGGAATGGAGTAGAGCAACCAATCTTATTCAATTGTCAGAAATTGCATCCAAGTGAGAACAGTTATGCCATGTGAGTGGTTAGCCATTCAATGGGTCAATGCCTTAAATATTACTTGACTGGCGGGTTACAAAGTTGCCAGTTTCACATGATGAACACACACACACCATTATACCCATACAAATTAACTCAATGTTTTCTGACTGCCGATCCACATGCTGGATATACAGAGTGACTCCAGTAAAAGCAGTCAACTCCAGCCAAGCTCCCATGGGAAGAGATCCCAACTCAGAGCCATTCTAAAATCCTAAAGGTGGCTGTGCATGCTATAACCTTAGGACCTTCCCCCCCATAAAGGCCACATAAACTTAGACACGATGGCCAATAATATATCATACTGATTCACACCACACAGATGCAAACTATGATCGTAAGTCGTAACCCAGGAGAGTTAATAGCCTACAAAAGGCAGTTTTGTCAGTCTAGTGGTGTGATGTGCTTGATTAGGAGCTTCAGACTTATGTTCATTGTGTGCAGCCAATACCTCAATCGAGAGAAACGTGGCATTGTTCCTCACTTTTGGGTCCTCTGTCAACATAGCATCCCTTGGCAGGTTATTATCCTACATTGTTTGCTGCAACACATAAGGTAGCTGGGTCACAGCACCAACAAGGTTCATTCCATTTGGTGTCACCTGCAAGCAGATCTAGGATTGCAAGACGTAATTGTGGCATACTCTGAGGTATAGGGGGCATGTGTCATCATTTAAGTTGAACACATGCAGTATATTCCACAGAATCTGGCTCTACTGGACCTAAGAGACATACCCTAAATAGTTTTACCATAATGCTGATGTGTTGGATAGTGAAAATGTAATGATGTGTTAAGGCAAACCTAGCTGCTGCACTTCAGACAGTTTAGGTGTACTGGTATTGTGTTGCCCTCCACCTGTTGCCTTTTGCCATTGTGTCCATCATGTCATATGTAATAGGCTGCCGTGTGTCATTGGGACTACAACTTAATATGTGTATACAAGTCACATTTACAAATACTAAGCATGCATTGTGTGTATGTTAACACACTCAACATTTCTATCTGTCTCCAGGCTTCCACCTCCATCAAAGACCACCAAGACCAATGATGGCTACAGCCAATTCCTCCCACATATAAAGCTCCATGCATTAATGAGAGCCCCTACCTTTGGCAAGGACTCTTTCACTGTTCCATGCACTTGACATGGAACTGTCTTTTCAGGTCACTAATCCAGGTCATCCAACTTACTCAGACTGACAGGCATTGCATTGATGTTATTGTGAGTGGCATTCTGCATGCAGCCTGCTCCTGGCTTGATATCCGGTTCTCATCATTTGACTCCAGAAGAGACTACCACCTGCTTCACAGTTCCATTCAACAGTACTCTGAGCTCCATGTGATAGATATTGATCTCAAGGTATTTGCCCAAGCACAGATAAGGGATAAGGGTGTAGAATCCAGATAATAATGTAGGCTTCATTATACAGAAACACCTCTTCAGGATTCTTCCTAAGCCACAAGCACACATACGACAGAAGAAACTCACCAGCCAACTCTCTGAACTTAGCTTAACCCATAACAAACGTACACATAGCACATTCATGCAAACCCATTCACACAACATTCTCTGCTGGACAATGGGGAGCTGCCAGGGGAGGCCATGATTTAAAGGGGACGCAGACAATGTTCCCCCTTTCAGTGCTGTATTTGCAATACTTTTTTTAATTGTGTTTTTTTTATACAAATTGTACATTTACACAAACAAGTCAGCTTTTTTCATTCACATTAAAAGTTTCTAAATTATGATACTACATAAGAGGAGAAGAATTAACTCAAAACAACCAAAATCACTAAAACAAAATGTCATGTTTCAAACGCTCAAATAAAATTATTAGATCTATATTCATTTTTATCTTTTAACTTTCTACTCAGGGTTTATGTCACTTTAGCCAAGTCCAAAATACCTTGCTCAGTGACTTTGTCAATTAGTGCAAAGATTTCAAATAGCATCTTTACTAGGACTATCAATAGTGACAGTTGGGAAGATGTCATTAATCCGTTCCATGAGTCGTTAGTCAACACTATGGATGGTGAATGAATGATCCATTCCAGATACGTATCCTATGACTCAAAAATGTTGGACACTCCATTACCAATTGGAATAATGACTTGATCGAGGTAGAATCACCCATTCTACACATAAACAATTCACAAATTACTCCCAGCCTTGGGCCTACAACCTCTAACCTGAATTTCAAATACCATTCACAATAGTGGGAACTAGGGAATTGCCATGACCACAGGCCCCATAATACAAAAACCACACCATCTAGTGATGGGGGCAATGGGTCACTTGACTCACTTATGTCCCTTTGGGACCCATCAACACAGGGGCCCTGGCTGGACTCAGTCCTGCCGCCTTTGGTGCCAGGCTCATATAGAGATGTGAGCAGGAACACTTTATTTCAGTGCAGGAGTGCTTTTATTTTACAAGAACTTTCCAGGAGCTGAAAGCCTTTATTCCAGAGAACATCCTCATCTGCTGACTCATTGGGTGTGGCTCCCTAGGCCTGGTCTTCATGTGCTGACTCATCGGGTGTGGCAGGGTGACTGAACATGGTGGGCGTGGCTTCAGAATCAGCTATATATGCTGCTCCATCCTTAAGGCCAGTGCTTCGCGTTACTGTGCACTCGTGTGCAACGTGACGCTCACTGCCACTTGGACCAGTTTACTTACCTTTGAACCCAGGCATTCTCCTGCATACTCACCTCCAGAAAACCGGTGCTTCATCGCTTCATCTGCAGACTCATCTCCTGGCATCCAGTGATCTTGATCCCAATGCCGCAGCACCGCACTCCACATTCATGTACTCGGACCCCATGAAGAAGAAGAAAGACAAGGTTAGAACATCCGTCCTAGGGACGGGCAGCATTTGAACCCTGCGCGCCCCCTAGTTAACAACTTGCCAGCTACTGTCCTGCTGCAGCTTCGTTCTTCAATCCCTCCGGCTGCCGCCTCGAGCTCTGCAGCTTCTGCCGGGCCAGCAACAACATCTGCAAGGGAAGAAAGCAAAAGAGCAAACATCAAAATTGGAATGGACAGCAATACAAGGCAACAAACTTTACAATACAATAAAAACAGACGAGGAAAGACAGAGGCAAACAGGACCACTTACCTGAAGTATAGTGGCTTAGTCACAGTAGGAATGGACTACCACGTGCAAGGGACCAGTGAAGGAACTCAGTCCATATCATATAAGCGCCCCTGCCAGAAGCAGCAGGATGGAGAGCTCGACAAAATGAATGAACAGGAGCAGTCCCGAACAGCATCACCTATTACCACCAGTCACCACATAAGCACAGAGGGTGAAGACGGACCCGAACGACCTCACCCCTGGGAGGGCTACAACTGTGCCCCAACGCCTCCGCAGTGACCAGGTGAGCGTAACAGTAATTTAGCTAGATAATGTCTTTAGTGGTATAGAGGTAGATATATTAATTCATTGCCATTGTACGGTTTAAAGTGACTCGGGTCCGAAAGATCCATCGACTTGTCCCACCGTTTTATTTTGTTTTTGAAAACTATTTCTGACTCTGAGCCATCCAAATAAATCATTGTGACAAAATGATTGCATCTTTTTTTCAATTTCTTTAAATATGGGTTAGTGTTTTGCTTTATTAGGATATTTAGATAAAACCCCAAGGAATTATGATCTGACTTTTCTAAGCTATTGAGCACAGACAGTTTTATGGTGATGTACTTGGCCCACCAAGATGCTAGACCCAGTTCTAGTATTATTGTGTTTATAGGAACTGAGACAGGAAGCCTCAGTACTTGTTTTAAGATCTTTCCTTCTAACATGTCGAAGAATTTTCTATTTGAGATGTTCATAAGCTTGCACCCATACAGCAAAATGGGGACATTTTCGCTTTGTAAAACTCAATTAAAGGGGCCACATAGTTTACGTTTTCCCATTTTAAGCAAGGACATGCAAGAGGCAATTTTACCAGCGATTCGAGCCCTGTCAATTTCACTTTGTTTTTTTACTGAAATCCAAGATACTTAATTGAATTGGCTCTTTTCCTGGGAGAAATATTCAATTCCCACATATATTTCCTATGTTTATTTTTGGTAGAGTTACCATTACATCGGATTTTGCAGTATTTATTTGTAAAACATTTTCTTTCAGATATTTATCAACCCCATTCAGTTGGCACTGAAGACCCGCCGGGGTATAATCCATTAAGAGGATATCACCGGCAAAGGCAATGCACCTAAGTTTCAGACCTGACCACATAGGTACATATCCTCCCCACTCTTTGCTGTCCTCCCACAGGTCGGCCAGATAGAAATTAAAAACAGTAGGTGCCTTGCTGTATGCCTTTGTTCAATATGATTTCAGTGGATAATTCCCATGCAGTATTCAATCTTAACCTTGTAGAGTTGTTCAAATACAAAGGTTGTGGCAATGCCAACAGGGAAGGATCTATCTCCCATTTCATCAATTTGGACCACAACTTGGAGATGTCGACATTGTCAAATGCAGAAGTTAATTCCACTGCTTCCACATCTGACAAACATGCTTTCAATGTTAGCACCCTGATAATTGTGCCTACACCCTTTCTGTATCCCATCTGAAGCAGGCTAAGTAAATTGATACTTTTCTCCCACACCCTTAAATCTCACTATCGTAAATTTGATAAGATTTTTGAAGAATTGTTAAGGAGTCAGATTAGTCGATAACAAGATGGTTCTGCACATTTTCCCTTTTTAAAGATGGGGACCAAAATTGAGTCTGTCCAATACATAGGACACTTCTTTGCAGATGGTATATGTTTGAATACATGGAATAAAATGTCTGCTCAGAGGACAGGATTATCCTTAAATATGCCGTTGTTTACACCATCAGGACCTCTAGCTCTGGTGTTATTTAGCTTGACAATAATAATTTCTATATCTAGGTTGTGAAAGTTAAAGGATAATTGTTTGCGGCTTTGATCGTACGCACCTACAGCTACAGTTACAGTTCAGTTCTAGTTATTTCTCTAAGCGCTTTTTGCAAAATGGTTTAGTGCTATCATAAAACTGTGTTTTTTGATTAAACTGATGGTGTGTTTCTTTTTGAATAGTCGTTCGCTTTGTTTTTTTTTAATCTTTCCAATATTTTGGGAAAGTTCCGGGGGAAGTTTGTTCACATTTCTCACTGTCAGTCAGGGTGTTCCACCACTCCAGTAGGTGTTGATTAACATTTGCTGGTTTTGGGAGATATTGATGCACCCTGTTTCTAGAATTGATTACCACAACCATTTCTTCCGACTTTAACCCTCTGATGTTAGTGAATCCTTCAACCGTTAATGCAATTCAGAGAATTGAATGATCACTAGTTTTTTTTGATGATTTCAGGGGGACCAATGTGGTGCAGGTCAACGTTTCTGACAAGGATATAATCAATGGGTGATGATGCAAATGAGCTCCGCAACTCCTCAACGTGAGCGAAATTGTGACCAAACCCTACCATCATTTGGTTTTTCTACCTTATACACAATAGGCAAATCTCTCCTCCCAAAATAGTCACAATACAGAGACAACAACACTAAACCAGAATCCCTGCTGTGAAGAGGTTGTAGTGGAGGAAACATCCTCCAAATATGGGTATCAAAAACAGATACACACCTTTGACCTCAGGTAACACTAACAAACCTTCCACATACACGTTCTCACTCACTTAAACACATGAACAATGGCACATAGTGTAAAGGGGTACCATCTGCCCTCTATCAACCTTGACATCTGCAGACAAAGGCACTAGAACAAGACCAAAGGAATGGACACCCGGCACAGGTTCAAAGCCATCTTTAATACAGATTCAAAAGACACCAGAAGCAGCACTGAGCTCCTACAATCATCTTGCCTTTTATACACTTTTGAGAATGATGCAACATTTCATATAATTTCACAATACATGTCTGATTGGTCCCTTCAGCCAAACATAAACCCCTTCTAGTCTTTGATTGGTTGGCTTAAATGCCACTTACCAAGCCACATTAGTTCATCTTGGCAAGCAATATCTGTCTGACACAAAAACTGATAAACTTGTGTGAGATCCAGGCAGGCCTCATTATAAATCCTTAAATGCATGCCAAGAATCATTCCTTATCTGATTCTCGAGGCCTGCAAATTCACTTGGCAGCTTATACTGCGAGAAATTGCATGAGCTAATCTTATTTGTTGCTACGTAAGCAGCTGCCCTGTCTAATTGGTAGCTCTCCGAGGCCTTTTTCTGATCTACTATCAATCACTGTCTGCTTTTCTTGCAGCAATTTCTAAATATACCAATCTCAGCCATGCTTATCTACAGTGAACTGCTGCCAAAGAATATTCATTATTCCGCATGAATAGGGGCTTTTGACACCTGCACCCAAAACACCATTTTGTCTCTGGCCTCCATCTTAGAATCTATCCCAGCCTGTTCAGCCTAGATCCTCGGTTATGCTACCAAACAGTGAACCAATCTACTTTTGTACATAACTTATTTTCTATCCAGTTTTCAGACTATATTTTTACATATTCATGATGACTGTGTAATCCCGAGAGACACTTTACTTCCTGGGTCATTGTCGCCACCAAAAATATATGTCGCCTTATATGCACTCTCTGTCTTCAAAAATCACAATAATTCTGATTTTTGCAATACTGGAACCACAGATCAACCCACCATGCCATCCACACCCAGCTTGGGGTGGGGGGTCTAGCACCCCTCTACACTCCCACCTCTGTTGTTTATTTAGAGACCTATTCAATACATGACCATTACACCCAATTTCCACCCTCCCCATATTCCGTGGACCTATGCATCCCTGTGACAGTCACCCCCGCTCAGTTTGGTGATCTGTCTCAACATGGGAGGTATCATGAAAAACATTTCTACAGAATCAACAATAACTTCAATAATATTGCATTCTCCTATTCTAAACATGTGTATATCTCCCTTTCTGAATCTTATGCATGTATCCTAAATACCTTTGTTTGCTTATATCTGGATCCCACCTCTATTATCTAATTAAATATAAACTAATCATACACAACAGGCAGTTACGGCCACCACGAGAATCGAGAGAAATCATTCCTTGAGGGAACTCACCAGCCCATTTCTTAATTTGTCCACGTGCAATTGTTACTGCACACTTTTTCCTTCCTCCCATCCCATGACGTTTCCGTTTTTCCCGCCCTCTCTTCACACACATTTCAATGTTTGTTTTCCTTTCATTTTTCTTCCATTGACACATCTTCCACCCGATTAATCTTCTTTAGTTTATTCTTCATCCTTGGGCCGTCTTCATGGTAAGTCAATTTTTTAAATTCTTTTTTAATTTTTCTATTTGATGTGGAGAATACAATCATCCTTTCAAATATACAAACGAGTAGTACAAATGTTTAGTAATATATACAAATAGCTTAACAGTTTAAAACAAGCAAATTGTGTTCACATGATTGTTAGATAAAACAAAGGAACAACAGTATCTCATCAATGACATAATTGGAGTGAATAATATGTTCTTGGTTCTAATGTTAATTGACTGATACTAAAATCTTCATTTGCAAAAACAGAAGCAAATGCATAAGAGCTGCAGATACAATTATGTAGACCCTTCATCAGATACCATTTTGGGAAAGATTGCATCAAGAAAGTGGACTATGGCTACCCGCATTCCCAAATCAGGATTATTATTTATGTTGGACCAAATGTTGTCCCGTGACATATGATTGTATTTCATCAGATGGAATTTTTTGAAGTGTATGATTCTTTGATTAGCTAACATAGGACAATACAAAATACAATGTTCTAAAGTTTCTTTTTGAGTCCTGTTAGAGCAAAAACAACAAAAGTTCTGATCTGGTTGTAACAGGTTTCGTCTCACCTAGTACCTCAGATGTGGGGCAAAGATTTAAGCGAAACCTGAGAAATTGGTGCCTGATGTACAGACGCAGGCATCTTAGTAGATAAGGCGCTGTTATGTGCAAAGCTTTGTTACCAAAGACTCGAGTATCAAAATGTCTGTATTGAAGACATTATTTTCGAGTTTCTATCCAATCAAAAAGAAAGAGTTTTTGCTTTGTTCGAACGAGATTAGATAGAATCAAGTCCAACGAAATGGATGCATCTGATAAGGTATCCATGGCTAGACTACACCATGATTTTGTAAAAGTGTGGTCTTGGGCCAGGAGATGGTTGGCTAAGATACTCAACAATCCACCCGAAGCAACACCCAAGATTGATATCCGAAATAAAGCACACATCTTCCATTTGATTTGGGATTCTAAAGAAGGAATACCCAATTCATATCGTATTAGTGGTAGAGGCTTTTGGGAAGATATAGCAATTGCTTCCAAATTCTGGCTTCTAAGACAGACCACCAATTGGATTTTCTTGGGAGCATTGTTTCAAAGCCATAGCTTATGATAGGAATCCCTTCCTGTTGATAAAATGATAAGATATGTTTTAGGGTACATTTTCCATATTTCTTTTTAAGAAAATGAGAAATTGGCTTGAGAAATTAGTGAGCAAAGTTTAGAATATATGTCATCATCCAGTGCCTGATTCGAGGTAGAAGCCTGGATGGTGATGCCCAAATATTTATAGTGCTGGGCTTCAGATAGCATTGCATCCTGCAGAAACCAACTCTGAATCTTGACTTTCGTTTTGGTATAAGGTTTGCATATCATGATTTGAGTTTTTTGGGTATTAACTAAAAGATTGTTAACAGATACATATCAAGCCAAATTGTTCAGTAAACTTTGCAAGCCAGAAGGTGTCTGAGAAATGAGGATTAAGTCATCCGCATAGAGGAGATGACTTGTAGTGTGAATTCCAAGTTTTGGCGAATCACTATTGGCGGCCCGCAAAATGATTCCCAAGTCAAACTGAAAAAAATTGAATATGGAGGAAGCCAGAATGCAGCCTTGTTTGAGGCCTCGAGCAGTCTTGATGATGGATGATAATTTACCTGCAATGGAAAGTCTAACGTGTATAGTGGTGTGAAAATACAATAACCTAATTAAATTCAAAAGTGATGGTGGACAGTTGTTTTTAATTAATTTTGATTGGAGTATGGACTGGTCGATAGAATCGAATGCAGCTTTGAAATCAATGTAAGCCAGGTATAAGACTTGATTCTTTGCCGCATATTTGAATTTCAATGCATTTAGGGTCATGATGTTAGGACACGTCCCGAGCCGAACAACAAAACTAGTCTGAAATGGATCTCTTAGGCTATTTTTGATGGTCCATTGATTGAAGTCCCGTAAGATGATCCTGGCAAAATTTTTGCCTGGGGCATCCAATAGAGCTATTGGTCTGTAGCTGGCTGGTGAGGAGCGATCACCTTTTTTGTAGATCGGGACTATGATGGAGTGAGTCCAAGTAGCAGGCAAACACTAAGTGAGATTATTGGTTGTAAATAACTTGTGTAATATGGTCGCCCAAAGGTCATGATGTTTTTTAAGCATTCGATTGGAGAGGCCATCTGGGCCACAAGCACCAGATTTGCTAATTTTAGTGATATAATACCTGATGTCCTCCATATCAAAAGAAAGGTGAAAGGAATTGTGTGTTTGAAATATCATGCTTTGTGAGTGTTTGGGCAAGTCATAAAGGTCTTGAAAGTGAGCGATCCACTTTAGCTCAGTTACACAGTTTTCTTGCGAAATGCATTGATTGAGGATAGCAGTTGGCTCTATTTAATAGGGACCACAAATATGCAGCGTTTGTAGATTGGAAAGACCGCAACATGGCTTCTCCATTGAGCTGGAACATTTTGACTCGAATGGCCTTAAGTGCATTTTTGTGTTTAGTTTTAATGGATTTCAAAGTAGATGCTCCTGTAGCTACAGGCAGTTTCATGGCTTGTCTTTTTAGGGCTCGAGTGTGAGCTTTCAGATTTTGAATTTCTAAATTGAATATATGGAGTTTTGGGTCAGTCGCACCAGTGACTACATTGGGTCTTGATGCTTTAGAAGACTGGAAATGCTGCATCAGGTAAGGGTAGTGCATAATTTGATCCCAATGTTGGTTTTCCAAGACTCCTTTCAGCTCACATAGAGTTTTAGGTGACCATCAGAGTCGATTACCCCTATTGTTCAAAATCAAATTTTCATGAAAAGCATTGGCAAGAGTGGGTATACCTTGAGAGTAGCTCGTCCAAACAACAATTAATTGATTATGATCGCTGTTGTGATTGTCAATTATTTGAAAATCCTGAAAACAAATGCGCATTTACGAAAACATAATCAATGGTGGACGAGCTAGGTCCTCTCTTCCAAGTTGGCTTGGGTGGCACATCTGATGGAAACGCTCCATTGAGCATCACTAAATTATGATTGAAGACAAGTGGCAGCCATTTGGATGACTTTGACTTGGTGGCGGTTTGAGCACTAAGGCAATTGCAATTTAGATCACCTGCAATGATGATGTTCGAGATTGATTTATCAAGAGCAATCAAATTGAATGCATCTGTTAGTGCTTTAAGAAAACTACCATAAAATATACTGACCGAGTTCCAGTACACATTTATTAAGGCGTAGCCAACATCAAGGATATGTAATTTGATCATTTGTACATAGTTGTTTGGACAACGGCATTCTTGAGCAACCATTCCAACTCCCATCTTGACCGCTATCAATAATCCAGAGGTGGGTATGCCAGAAATACCACATTGTGCTGGATTAAGGAAAACATCATAGTTGTCGGGACTGAGGTCATCCAAGTTTCCTGGAGCATGAGTATGTTATGAGTTGCAAGGATGTTATGGTCGTTGTTGATCAAGTGTGTGAAACCGCTGGTATTCCAGCTAATCAAGGAGATGGGTAGAGCATTTGGTGAACATGCTTACTAGTTGGATTGTGTGGTTGTGTGACAGTGTCCACCTGTTGGTAAAGGGACCTGGGGATGCTGATAGCCTCTCGGTGCATCTCCACTGGAGGATTGCAGGAGCTCTTTTTTGATTAAGTGCCGCTATATTTAGGGAGTCTACTGCAAGATCAAAACCCAAAGAGGAAAGTTCCATTCTGGCCATCCATATGAGATTTTTTACAACTCTTGAGTCCATCCAGATCCTTATGGAAGAGACATTATGATTTTTCGGAAATTCGATAAGGGTGATGTCTGCTGAGCCAATATCTTCGAGAGAGCGAATTTCCGAGAATATGGCCAGGAGGGAACTTCTGTTCAGATTATTTTGGCTGAATGGTTTGGGTTTACATGTTAATAATAGCGAGAAGTTGGCTGTGGGTTTGACATTGGCCTTCCTGGCTATGATGTCTGTCTGCACAGGAGGTTCAATGGAGGGTCTCAAGGGTGGAATCATTGTTTGAGTTTTGGTATTAACAACTAACTGAAGCAGTTTCACCATTTCTGGGGTAATTTGGGCAAGTAGAGCAAGGGGATCATTGGAAAGAGCCAGCTGGGTGTTATCTGTAAAACTTCCCGCTGTGTCATTTCTCGTTCTTGAGGAGGGTAAATCATTTAGCCTTGGTTGCGACACTTCCTGAGACCTTGTGTTAGACACATTGGAAGCAGGGGCAAGCTTCTGATCACTCCGATGGCAATTTTTTTGCGAAACGCTGCTCATATAGGCGTCAACCACCTTCCTGATCTCATGGCGGTGCAGGTCATCAACTCTACGTGCTAAGATGTGAGCAGTTTGGGAGTTGTCGACCTCCACCAGAAGGGCCGCGCAACGCGGAACCTTGCTGGCCTCGTGACGGGATTTTCCTATCGCCGCCTCCACCAGTTGATCCAAAGGTGATTATGGCGCTGGAGGATTACTAGCAGGAGGTGGCTTGTTAGTTACTTTGCTCTGTTTTATTTGGAGATATTTCTTTGATACTGTCCGAGCAGCCTCAATTGATCTTGCTTTAGTCGAATTTAGATTCTTGATGAATAGTTTTGATTTGGCAGTGGTAATTTTGTTATTGCCAGTAACATTTTTAGATAATTTGGATGGATCCGAGGGGCCAGTGTCCTTTTTGCTTTTGAAAAAATGGTGTAAATCTCTTTATTAGTTGAACTCATTGGAGTTTGAAAAGGGGAGTCACTTGCGAGACACTGGGAAGGATTCGGGACAGGATTAACCATGATTGCATGTGAGGAAGCCGTCAACTTCTTTCGGCGTTTCACAGGCAGCTTATCAGAGGCTTTGTCAAGAGGTGACTGAGCTGCTGACGGACCAGCAGGGCCTCTCGGGGCACCACAGGAGTCGATAATGAGACCTTTATCAGGACACACAAATTCAAGCAGGTCTTCCACGGGGCGCATGGATTTGTCAAACCGTGGTAAATACTGGCTCCTATCCTCTCGGGCAGAAGTTTGTGTAGCTGTCGCAAGATCGACGGGAGCAATGTACCCTGTTGAGGGTATCATATCATTTAGGTCAAGGGTCAATTTGGATCTGGGGTCATGATGTGACTGTTTAATTGGGTGATCCATTTTCCAAATTAAGATTTTTTCCAAGAGAGCTGTTTGCGAGATTAATCTCACGTCCAAGGTGTCATATCATTTAATTAAAGTTTTTAGGGACATTTGTAGAGCATTGAGGGCAATTTGGGTTAGCGCCGAGTTGATCGCATTTGGTGATGCCTGACTAGTCACAGGGTTGAGTACCTGTTTTTGGGTTGGACTCTCAGGATCTGGAGCTTGGGCATGGCTACTGACAGTGGATGTGATTGGGATTGCACCCCTCTTTGCTTGGGGAACCACACATTTGCATGGAGTGGGAGCACAAAAAGAGGTGTTGAAATAGAAAAGCAACTGTTCAAAAACATAATAGGGGATTTGGATAAATTATCCGACATCAGTTGGGGAGAAAAGCAAGAATTGGAAAGGTTAAGATCAATTATGGCGACATCGGTAGCCAGGTTCACTGAGAGAGCATGGTTGACTACGAGCTCTGCAGTGGGCGGTACATTCTCGAGAATGCTGGCATCAGTAATGGCATTGAGCTTAACCATAACTCTTGCAAGAGAAGCACTATCAGGGGTGAGCTTATCTGCACAAGCAGGTACAAATTGTTGGTCAAGAGGAGTCAGGGGTGAGTTCACAACTTGATTAGGCATTTGGCGCGGGTGAATATTCATTTTTTTTAATTAACACAGGAACTGCTGCAGAGTCTCGTGGCAAAGCAGGACTTGTGGGGACTTGCTTGGGTGCGCGGTAAGTCCATTTTTATTCGTCCATTGGGCTGCTTTGCAGCAAGTCTCATAGGCCCTTTAAGCGCATAGGCCAGTAGTTTATTGTTCTTTATATCACAGAATACTCAGACTCTTAGCTTTTTGATTTGAATAAGAAAGTCAGGGCGGGGGGCATTCAGTTTTTTCTGGGGAACACAAGGATGGTTGAGTCTCATGAGGACATATTTCCAAAGTGGTTGCAACGGGACATCTGGCAGGATCGGTTGCCGTCAATCACCTGGTGTGTAGGTCTCGCTCGTCCACCTGTAATATAAAACGGAATGAGTTTCTTTTGAAAAATAAGTGTGTCTTTATCATCATTTTTGTTTCTTAAAACCCATCCCTTAAAATACTATTTTCAAACAATACTGCCTCCTAAAAAATCTCTACTGCATTTTCTCTTCTTCTAATATAACAGAATGGCTGCTTCTTTTTGTCTTTTCGCACATCTTGATTTTACTTTATACTAAATACATACTGGCTGATACCGGGACTTGGCTATGATCTGAGGTAATACAATATATACATCTGCCATTGTCTGGCAGTGCCCTACTTTCTCATGGACTTCTTTGTTTGAAAAAAACTGCATAATATATGAAAGGAAATGTTTCCTCTATGGTCAACATTCTCAAACCAAAGAGTCATTCGGTCTCCTTCTTTATAATAAAAATAATAAATGACAAACAGACAACATAACAAATAAAAGAAAAATCAAATAGGATGTATTCTTCTTTAATCGCTGCTTTTCTGTCTTCTTGGTGCGTCAGTAGCTGAAGAAGACGATGCTGGTATAGCTACTTGCTCTCTGTAGAAAACTGAAATAGAGGCAAAGTCATATTGGGACAGGCAAAGTGGTCAGGTTTTTCCCTAGCGTAGACCCTTGCTCCTTCCTGTCAATCAAAAAATGTTTACTGCGTACATTTCTTGACACTCTCAGACCACCAAAATGTATACTCAACCTGTCATCATGTACCAATCAGGCCTGTCTTTCTTTAATCTCTTTCTACCATGCTGAAAATGTTCTCTGTACGTTTGAGGTCCCCAACCTGCTAGCGTTGGACCGAGGTCTTCTTCTGTCTTTGCTGTTCTTTATTCTGTTGAGATATAATTAACATATATTGCCACTCGCGGCTCTACCTACACTAATCTTGCCTACCCCTGTTATTTGGAACCCAGCACTGTTCCTAAATGTATGCGAGTGTGACATATGAGAAATATATTGTTTTGCCTATCCTAAACATTTCTTTACATTTGCCAAATATACCCTTTTGGCATTTCTTTTTTTTCCAAAATTACAAAAAAGGTTTCTCCACATTCTATCAAGTCTTTTTCATTCTTTCACATGCTTTTTCATTCTTGTCTAGATATGGCCATACTCATTCATATATATATATATATATATATATATTAGTCCTGTGCTCACACCTGTTTGCACCTTTCTTGGGAAAATGCTATATATTAGAAAGACTGTGGGCCTCATTACGACCCTGGCGGTACGGAGTGAACGGCGTGGGCGCCATCCACTCCGTACCGCTGCATTACGAGTTCCCTTCGCGGGACACGCCTGGGAAAACCAGGCACGCTTACCGGGTCCCGTGAGGAGAAGAGGGAGCAAACAACGGGCCATCTCGTAATGCCCTATGGGGGCTGAAATGGGAATGGGGAAGGAACGTGTCCGGGTCGTCGGAGGGAGGAATTACCGGGCCTTCCAAACTCGGAATGGCCCGGTAAGTCCTCATTCCAAGTACCCGGACCCCGATGTGATTTTGGCGGCAGCCATGCCGCCAATACCGGCATGGTTACCACCGAACTCGGAATGAGGGCCTGTATCTCTTACTGCCTTTCTTCTTTACTCACCTGGGTCCGCTTACTCGTAATAATTATCAATAATTTGTTCCACACACTTGCAGTTTGAACTGATACTTGCATCTTTTAACCCTACTTTGTCCACTAGCACACAATGTAATGATTCTTCTCATTATTTTGCTATACTCTGCTAAGGACATGTAGAAATTCCTCCCGTGCTAAAAAATGATGATAATTTTCATCTGTAAAATATAAATCAACACCATCATATACATACAAATAATGTTTTTGTCACTTACTCTCATATGTTCTTTGGTGTAGCTCTTCTAAAGCTTCTCTTATCTTGTAAGATCAATCTCGGCCATCCATACCCCTTTGGCCCTTCATTAATCACATGGTCTCTTTTATTAAAATACATTACACTATTCAGTTATAGCCAGCACCATTCATTGTGCTTTTTTGTTTACATATCTGAATACCTCATACACTTGTGTTTGTTGCTGTTTTTAATGTCCATTCATTCATTTTTTATTTCCTTATTTATTCATTTGTCATCCCCTGAATTGTCATCAATCTCTTAATTTCAAACATCTTACTTGTGTTCTTTTATCCTTATCTATTTATGATTATCTTACATTAATTAGTCTAATTGCAACACAAACCTTCATATGTTTCATATTATAATCCCTTTCATATGTGTACTTTTTATTTTTTTATTTTGTTCACCTATTTGTATCAATAGACCCATATTATAATGGCCTGTGGTCAACAGGCTATTTGGCACTCTCTCCAAGTCTTGCTGAAAATATGCTGAGAGCTACCGTTTTTCATCATTTGCTGTGGGATTTCCCCTTCTCTCTACTTTTATCCAATATGTGGCGCTCCTAAAGAAACACCACTTAATTTGTTTAGTCTTCTCTAAATATTCTGTCATCAATAATGTCAATCAACCGAGACCCTTCTTCAAGAGCTATCACTGTCCTCCATGGTCTACTCTCATTGTCCATTCCTTCAAGCATTTTTCATTTCCCCTCATGTGATGTCTTTTAATTTTATAGGGATAATCTGTCCCCCCTCTTTGCCTATAGATACCTGTGTTCTAATCAAAATTCATCAAATAATCTCAACATTCTCTCCACTGGGCAAACAGCCAGGTAAATAGAATGCTGTACACATGATAAGAAAAACCTTCTGGCTCCACTGAAATAACTTGCAGAGCCACTTGTCCTGTCTAATGTCAATATAAATTCATCCACTTTCGAATAGTGTATTCCAGGAGGGGAACATGCTATCCCTTGGTCAATAAATAAAATCATGTTAAAGTGTGTCATTCAATCCCTTCCCAAAATATTTAACTAGCGTCTGTCGTAAACATAACAAGGGTCAGTAATGTCACACTCTCCTATTAAAGACAGGTAATTTATCAACAAAAAGGGAACTCAATTTATAGCTCCACAGAACCCTTCATTATTTATGGCAATTCTAATTATAGAATATTATTCCTTCCATGTACATAAATGTACAGTCCTATTGTCCACTAACAAACCAAAGGTTTTGCCTCCTCCTGTCTCATTAACCCTTGGCTTCTCTTGGGGGTCTAAATTCACTGAAAATCTTGAACACATCAAGTCGTCCTGTGAGCTGTCCTGTTGTAGGTGCATGCATACCCCTGTTCCTGTGAAAAGGAATTCCTCCTACCACAGTGGCACCTCCTATCCTAGGTGTCAATACCTGTCCTGTGTTTGCATATTGCTGAATCTGCATTGGGGCTCACTGTAATTGCCCCTGGAGTGAATTCATTTCGCACTTTCTCTAGCTGCTGTACCTGTTGCACTCTCAGTGCTTGTGTCTGATACAATGTCTGATCATAGGCAAAACCCTTCCCTAGCTTGTGAGCTATATACTGGGGGATAAACTGTCCCCCCTCTTGAGAATTGTCCATCTTGTACATATCCCTGACCACCGACATGTGTGCAAAATGTGCTCGATCATCCCACATATCCAGTACACAGGATGATCCCCTCTAACTAGTTGCCCTTGGTTAAATGGTCCGTGCACATTCTGATTATCATTCTGCATATTCTGAACCTTGTTTATTCTGCAAAACCACCTCTTCCTCTGTAGGCCATTCCTCTATCTCATGGCATAAACCGATTCCCTCCTTGATCCATTTGGCTCTGATTATTCGCCTGTGATGTACTCAGCGCTTGCTGTATTTCCAGTCCTTCTCCACTTGTCAATATTGCCCCTTCTATGCATACTCTGACAATTTCTTTTGAACTAACTTGGCTTCCTCAAGTTGTCTAACATCGTCTTTCTTACTGTTTATCTCCTGCAACAGCTGACAGTGACGAACCATAGTCAACTCAACCTCAGGTTACGGTTTCGCTTTCATTCCCACTTGCTTCCCAAATGCCTCATTACCTGCTCAAGCAATCCCTGACATAAAATGTGGTAGAATACTGCCAATGTTTTCACCCCCGCTTGCGTGCTTCAATAATTCAGTGCTCCAGAATAAAAGCAATCACATACGCATCTTCTTTTATTTGTAGTCTTCAAAAAAGCTAATTATGTCTTTCATATCATGTGTTAGCAACACATAATATCTCTAACTGGATGTTCTTAATGTAAAACAAAAGCATCCTGTGTGTGTGTATGTGTTTTCATTGCAATACTGACTTCCTTCTTCCGATTACCTATGTGTGTTTTTGTGTGCATTGCCTGTAATCTATTGATTGCCTGTACTTCCCTAAGATCATGTGTGTATGTGTGTATGCATGTGTGTGTTTTCGTCTTGTGCGCATGAATGTGTGTGCATGCATGTGTGTGTGCGCATGTGTATGCATGTGTGTTCATGTATGCATGTGTGCATGTGTGTGCATGCATGTGTGTGCATGCATGCATATGTGTATGTGTCACTCCCCTCTCCTCATAAATATATCTTGACAGAGATTCTAGCCTTAATCATCTCTATTTCGTGTCCCAATAAATGAATTCATCACTGAATAATAATAATCCAAGCTGTGTTTCAATAATTGTGTCAAGCCTCCCTCATTCTTGCTTTTTAGTGCCTCAGCCTGCTTGTACTTTTTTCCTAAATACATTTTACTTGAACAAACCCCTGCAAAAACCCCTAAATAGTGGATTCCTTACTCTTAGAAGTCAGACTATCAGGCTGTGTGCTTCTATATAAAAACACTTTTTTAACCTAATGTTTTCTCAATACAACTGTTTATATATATCATGCCTCGCTGTCCATATTGTGTGTGACCTTAGCCCCTGCGTACTTTGCGAGCACTTCCTCTCCTTGCCCACTGCTTCCTCATTCTAAATACAGATTTTTGATCAATTCATCACTTTGAATATTTTCACCCAAAAAGGTAGTTTATGTTTCATTTATTCTTGTCATTCCCAAAAAATATTCCCTGTGCTTAGTTTAATATCCTCCACTAATCCATTAACCTAATTTCAACTGTAATTTGCACTCATAATTACATTTTTACTTTTGGTGCCATGCTTCACAATTTGTGTGATCCTGGACACATTCATCATTTTTTTCTTCAAATGTCTCTCTATTTGCATGGTTGTACTGTTATAGTGAGGGAAACACTGCCCACTCTACTCTGGCCCTGGTGCACATTCCTAAACATGCATGTATAACATCTGTATGATTCCCCATTGTATTGTAGTGCATATCCCATGCCTTGTCTCTTTCTCCAACTACCAATATTTGCAGCATTACGGTTATCTACAGCATTCTTCTGTGCTTTCATTTTGCAGTCTGTCTTTTTTCTTCATAGTACACTGAATACCTTTTCATTAAACCATTTTCCTCTCTCCTTCTTATCTACACAAATTGGCCATAAATGCCCCAGGATCTGTGTCCTTTCCAAATGTACCATTCCTCTTCAACAATGGACGCCTATTTGCCCAACATAAATGCAACAAATCAGGGGAGCTATTAGTGTGTTCCCAACAAGGAAGCATCCATCACCACCCCACTAAATGACCAACCAACCCCCTAAAAATGGGAATTAATTTGTATAATCCTAAATAATGACTCAATGGAGCCTCCCGAGCTCACAGATTTACAGCAACTGGGAGCCGTCTTCTAAGTACAAAATAATATATTCAGAATTAAATTCAACCAAATATGGTTCTCCTAGCAACATGAACAATTCTTCAAATATACACCTTCGCTTGACCACTCAATCAGGGGTCTAATTACCCCACAACATATCAATTCAATCTAGCGATTCTCCCAGCATTTGGTTTCTATAACCACACACTAATGCCATGAAAAAATCTTATTTTTCAAATCCTACTTATTTGTCAATTTACTCAGTGGGTATCAGTCATTTGGACCCCTAATCAAGCATTGTCATGGCCACTGGACAAGCACCCATGTTTCTACCACCTACAGGGTCCAAATGGACACCAGGCTCATGGAAAAATTTAGCTTGGCACCCTTTATTCCTAAGGCACATGCATCCAGGCTGGGCGTGGCCATAGGAGAACATTGGGGAGCATGTGCAAGAATCTCTGGGAGTGGCAAAGTGGAGCCACAAGGTGGGGCCAAAGGGAGGGGCCAGAGCCAGCCTATTTAAGGCCAACCCGCCCACATCCTCACACTTTGCATTAGTCTGCTTTCTGCATAACGCGTACCGCCGCCTGCAGAGTCCTTACCTGTTTTCCAGCTCATCACCTTGAAGCGTGTCTTACCCGGCTCCAGCTACACCATCGCTGAAAGCGCATCTTACCTGGCTCTGGCTACACCATCGCTGAAAGCACATCTTACCTGGGTCTGACTACACCATCGCTGAAATCGCATTACTGGTCCAGCTATGCCATCGTTGAAAGCGCATATTACCTGGGTCCAGCTGGACCATCGCTGAAAGCGCATTACCTGGCTGCAGCTACACCATCGCCTGCAGCGCATTGCATCTTACCTGGTTCCATAGTCATCGGAGTTGGATCGCATCCTTACCTGTTCTGGACATCCAGCTACGCAGGAGCTTCTTCCATCCATCCTCTTCACAAAGTCTTCCATCCTGCAACCGCGGACAGGCCTTTGGACAGCCGCTTCCTGTTTGACGTTGCCAGGTTAGAAACTGCATAAATAGCTTACGCTTTATGCTGAAAGCCATTTTACCACGTACTTGGGAGCTTCGCCATTCTCTTGGGCTTCATCGGGGCTCGCTCTACAGACCGTGACTCTGTGCCATCATCTTCACACCTATAGGGGAAAGAAAAGACATTGCATAATTACGAACTATAATCATGGCAAAAATGACATTGCATTAGAACACGGACAATAATCATTGTCCAAGTGGTCGGTTGCAGCCGGTCTGGGCTGCCACATCTATGGACTAGTGAAGCAACTAGGTCCATCCAAGGTGGCCCTGCTAATGAGAAGCAGGATGGAGAGCTCATCCTTAAAAGAAATCAGGTGTGCTCAGGTGAGCGTACCTGGGCCTCTCGTATTCCCTCAGAGGCAGTACCAGGAACCGGAGCAGTCAACATTGCAGCAGCTGGGGGAGAGAACCGATCCAGGGGAGCCAAGTCCAGGAAGGGCTCCAACTGTACCCCAACGTCCCCGCAGAGACCAGGTGTGCGTAGCAGAATGCAAAGCCCCTTCCGAATCTCTGCCTGGGCATTTTGGAGACCTTGGAAACTGACCAGTTGGCACAACTACTGGGGGAGCTGTGGGCTGAAGTGCATGCCTATAGACAAGAGACCAATGCCTTGAGGAGGGGCCTCATTGTAGCCTGTGAACGGACAGATGATTTGGCATGACAAATGCTTCAGGCACACGCAGGACAGGTTCCATTACCTGGGATTGCAGCAACTCCTTTGCAGCAGCCATCACCACCAGTGCAAGTGGTGCTTCCAGAGTGTTTCACCGGCAACCCCAACAAATAGGCCATATTCATGAACCAGTGCCACTTTCATTTTTTGTGTCGACCTGGGGCCTTCCCTAACGATAGTGCCAAAGTTGCCTTTGTACTTTCATATTTGAGAGCAGCACAGCTGACTGGTCCATACCATTAATAAATCAGGATGATTCAATACTTTGAGATTTTGGGGAATTCCAGCGGGAATGGAAAAAACTGTTTGCCAGACACACCCAAGGACAAGCCTTAGATAGCGAACTGTTGTCTCTCAGACAAGGAAGCCACGATTTGTTGACTTATATTGCCACCTTCAATCATCTCGTAGCACAGACTAATTGGCCTGAGGAGAAAAGGACCACACTGTTTTACCAGGGGCTACATGGTGAGCTAAAAGATGCGTTAGCTGAAGTAGTCAATCCTCCCGAGTGTTGTGCAGAGTATATCAATCTGATGGTGCAAGTGGACCATAGGTTACAGGACCAAAAAGTGGACTGCACGACAACCGAAGTGAGGTCGGTTTACATGCAACCCCGAGATCACCAAACCAAGGCTCATGAACCCACTGAGCCCATGCAGATTGGGGGATTACGAGCCCCTATTTCCAAGGCTGAAAAGGAGGAGGCAGCAACAGCTCTGTTTATATTGCAGAAAAGCTGGACATTTTGTCTGTGATTGCCCCATAAAACCCCCTAAGAAAATAGTAGGTGCCACAGACAACGACAACAAAGAGAAGGAACTGAATCCGGAAAACTTTGATGTCGGCAAGTGTAGGGGTCCACTTATCGAGCGGAATAAAGTAACTTGTACAGACCTCACACCTGGTCACCCCGGTACTATTGATCCACCACCAACAACCATCAAAGGTGCATGCTCTAGAAACCTACTTTGATAGTGGAGCTGTGGGAAACTACATCGATCAAAATCTGGCCACCTGGATAGGCCTTCCTCTCCAGCAAAAACTACAATCGGAAAACGTCACTGCAGTGGACGGCTCTCAGTTGTCCTCCGGCCCAGTGACGCAACATACAGACAAAGTGATGCTAATGTGTCAGGATGGTCATCGGGAAAACATCTTGTTCGATCTTATTGGGGCACCCCAGTTCCAAATGACCCTAGGAAGGCCGTGGCTAAAAAACCATAACCCTAGGATTGACTGGTGCACAAGGGAGCGGACCTTTCCTCAAGAATGTGCAAAGAGTTGCATCCACAGAGATGTGAGGAATCTACAACTCAAGGCGACACCAATCCGAGGAATCTCTGGTTCGTTACCCCCCGAATATGAGGACTATCTGGATGTGTTCCAAAAGGAACAAGTAAACACCCTGCCTCCACACAGAATTTACGACTGTCAAATCCACCTTGTTCCTGGAGCACAAATCCCTTGCAGTTGAATTTACGCTCTGACTGAGCAAGAAAATCAGCAACTGAGGACGTACCTAGACCATTACCTAGCCAAAGGATTCATCCACCCATCCAAGTCTCCCGCCTCCCCAGCTCTCTTCTTCGTACCAAAGAAGGAAGGGGACCTCAGAACTTGTATAGATTATACGGCATTGAACCAGATCACCGTCAAGAATAGATACGCTCTGCCACTCATCCCAGAGCTACTATATCAGGTGAAGAATGCTCAAATCTATGCAAAATTGGACTACGAGAAGCTTACCATTTGGTAAGGGTAAAAAAGGGCGACAAATGGAAAACCGAATTCCGAACCAAATACGGGCTCTTCGAATATCAGGTTATGCCCTTTGGGTTATGCAACGCACCAGCAGCATTCCAGTTCTTCATGAACGATGTACTTCACAAATTGTTGGATGTTTGCATTCTACTGTACATCGACGACATTCTTATCTACTCAGCGTCCAAGGAAGATCATGTAAGGGCAGTTCTGGAAAAGCTTTGTAAGCATCGGCTGTTTGCCAAACTAGAAAAGTGCTTCTTCCATGTCACGGAAGTCAAATTTTTGGGCTTCATGCTTACCCCACGAGGGGTTCATATGTACACTCGCAAAGTGGATGCTATTCTTCAGTGGCCATCTCCAACATCGACCAAGGGAGTGCAGAGCGTATTCGGATTTGCCAACTTTTACAAGTGGTTTATTCTGGGGTTTTCTCAGATCGCTCATCCAATCACTTCTCTATTAAAGAAGAATAAGAAGTTTTCCTGGTCCCCCAAATCTGAAAAGGCCTTCCAGGAATTAAAACTGGCCTTCACCTCAGCACTTGTTCTCCGGCACCCCCGACCTGACCTGCCCTATTTAGTTGAGACAGACGCCTCCAGCATGGCCATGGGGGCAGTGTTATCACAAAAGGACCCAGACACGGGGCAATTACATCCTATAGCCTTTTGGTCCCGTAAGTTTACTGCACCATAAATGAACTATCTCATCACCGACAAAGAGCTACTGACAATTAAAGGAGCTCTTAAAACCTGGAGCCACTACATGCTAGGAGCAAGACATACAGTCACAGTTATCACAGACCATCGTAATCTGCAGTATTTGAAAACTGCTAATCGGTAATCTTCGCGTCAGCTTCGCTGGGCTCTTTTCTTCGCAGAATACAACTTTATCACATTACAGACGGAGTGCATAACGGAAAAGCTGGCGCTTTGTCACGCATCGGAGAGGACAAAGACGCATTTATACCATCTGAGCCAGTAACCATCATTCCCGAAGAGCTGATTCAAAACCAGATCGCAGTAACTGCCTGCTGGGAAGACTTGAACGTTGATCACCAATCTCACATGGACCAAACAGCACAACGAGAATGGTTAGCTAAAGGGGACCATTACTCCATTAAGGACAATTTACCTTATTTTCAGGGAAGACTGTATATTCAAGAAAAGGAAATACAAAACAAAATTATAGAAAACTACCACGAGTCATTAGTGGAGGGACATCCTGGAATTACCAAGACTCGGGCCAAAATTCGGAAAAACTATTAGTGGCCAACCTGGAGAAAGGACGTGGCCCAGTTTATTGCAACATGTGTGTGGTGTTTGTGCACAACAAAAATCTCAAAAGTGAAGTCCCGCAGGGTTATTGCATCCGTTGGCTGTACCACAAGCATCATGGCATACGTTTCCATGGACTTCATTACCGATCTGCCACTCTGTGACGGCTTCAACACAATTCTAGTCATAGTAGACTTACTCTCCAAAAGGACCAATCAGGCGCTAGAACAATACCTGAGATGTATGTTGCAGCAGTCAGCAGGGTCTTGGAAAAGCATTCTCTGGTTGACTGAATTTGCTTACAATAACTCCATTCATACCAGTACTGGACAAACCCCATTCTATACCATAAATGGTCGGCACCCTCGGACATCCTCCTTTGAGCCACTTGATGAACTAGAAATGCCAGCGATCACCTCCTTACATAAGACCATTACTCAAACTCTTAAGGAAGCAACCAAGAACCTGGTCAAGGCCAAGGAACAAAAACAAAGGTTTGCAGACAGGCATAGGAGAGAAGCCCAGCATTACCAAGTTGGTGATAAAGTATGGTTGGCGTCCAAGAATATTCCATTGAAGGGACTGCGGGTCTTCCGTCCGAGATACCTCGGACCTTACCCCATCAAGGCCATCATTAATCCTGCTGCCATAAAATTAGATCTACCTGCCAATATGTGGATCCATCTAGTATTTCACGTTTCCCTCCTAAAACCCATGAAACTAGAAACTAGGATTAAAAAACCACCTGAGCCTGAGATCATAGAGAGAGAACCTGAGTATGAGGTTAAAGACATCCTGGACTCTAAGATAGTACGATCAAAACTGTACTACTTGATCGACTGGGAGGGTTACGGACCTCAGGATTGCACATGGGAACCTGTTAAATTTGTCCATGCGCCGCGACTAATCAGACAGTTTCACCGTGATAACCCTGCCAAACCAGGACCGGAGAGAACAACGCCCGTGAGAGGGACCTTGGTGGGGAGTGCTGTCATGGCCACTGGACAAGGGCCCATGTTTCTACCACGTATAGGGTCCAAATGGACCCAGTCCTGGCGCCTCTGGCACCAGGCTCATGCAAAAGTGTGCTTGGCACATTTTCTTCCTAAGGCACGTGCATTCAGGCCGGGCGTAGCCATAGGAGGACATTGGGGTGCATGTGCAAGAACCTCTGGGAGTGGCAAGATGGAGCCACAAGGTGGGGCCAAATGAAGGGGCCGGGGCCAGCCTATTTAAGGCCAACCCGCCCGCATCCTGGTGCTTCGCTTTAGTTTGCTTTCTACAGCGTAACACTTACCGCCGCCTGCAGAGTCCTTACCTGTTTTCCAGCTCATCACCTCGAAGCCTATCTTACCCGGCTCCTGCTACACCCCGCTGAAAGTGCATCTTACCTGGGTCCGGCTACACCATCGCTGCAAGCGCATCTTACCTGGGTCTGGCTACACCATTGCAGAAAGCGCATTACCTGGCTTCAGCTACACCATTGCTGAAAGCGCATCTTACCTGCGTCTGGCTGCACCATCGCTGAAAGCCCATTACCTGGCTCCAGCTACAGCATTGCCTGCAGCACATCGCATCTTACCTGGTTCCATAGTCATCGGAGTTGGAGTGCATCCTTACCTGTTCCGGACATCCAGCTACGCGGGAGCTTCTTCCATCCATCCTCTTCACAGAGTCTTCTGTCATTCAACCGCGGACAGGCCTTTGGACAGCCGCTTCCCGCTTGACATCGCCAGGCCATCCCTGCAAGAGAAAAGAACACACCAGGTTAGAAACTTCATAAATAACTTACGCTTGGCCGCCAACACCTGAGCCTTGGTTCTACGCTGAAAGCCAATTTACCACCTACTTGGGAGCTTCACCATTCTCATGGGCTTCATCAGGGCTCACTCTAAACACTGTGACTCCGTGCCGTCATCTTCACACCTATAGGGGAGAGAAAAGACATTGCAAGATTTACAAACTATAATCACGTCAAAAAGACATTGCAATAATTACGAACTATAATCATGGCAAAAATGACATTGCATTAGAACACGGACAATAATCATTGATAAAAGACTCTTACCTCCCAAGTGGTTGGTTGCAGCTGGTCTGGGCCGCCACATCCACGGACCAGTGAAGCAACTAGGTCCATCCAAGGTGCCCCTGCTAATGAGAAGCAGGACGTAGAGCTCATCCTTACAAGAAATCAGGTGAGCGTACATGGGCAAACGCTTGCTCATCTCGTTTTGGAACAAAGGGTTCGGGGGGAATCGTGATACCACCACACCATTCTCATTGCCTCTCGTATTCCCTCAGAGGCAGTACCAGCAACCGCAGCAGTCAACATTGTAGCAGCTGGGGGAGAGAACCGATCGAGGAGAGCAAAGTCCAGGGAGGGCTCCAACAGTGCCCCAACGTCCCTGCAGAGACCAGGTGAGCTTAACAAGCATCCCTACTACAGAAAACATATATTACATATGTGTATCATAAAAAAATCCCAAAAATGAGCACAGGCCCAGTTTAATTAGAGAAACAATTTTTCTCAAAACAACACTAATAAATCTCTAAACATGTTACTTGCACACTTCATTACTTGTTTAAATCATATATCCATGATTCTTTACATATTCTCTTGTTTTAAATTTAAATATTGTTGTACAGCCTAGCACACCTATACACTCCTGCTCTTGCAGCCTAGCACAGCTCACACAAGAAAAGTGTAAGTGAGCTGTGCCTTATGATAGGGTGCATGATGAATTGAGGGAATTTGTCCCTCTAACCCAGTGGGAGCCTCCCCCTTTGAGGCTATGGAGGTGAGCCGGCTTCACAATACCCTCCCTTAGGGTCTGGGCAAGTGGAACCTTACTGGGAGAGAGACTCTTCTTTTGGGGACACAGACTCTCGTTCCTGTGAGGAACTCCCTAAGTCTTTCCCCATGGTGGCACATATGGGACTATCAGAGGTAAAGAACAGTATAAAATCCAGAGACGTGGCTGAAGACAAAACTAAAACACATTGTTACAACCTAGAGAGAGGATCTGTCTCTTTAAACGGAAACCTCAGTTTAACTGAGATGAGGAGAGTGAAAGAGGAGCACATATTGAGGCGAGGCAAAGCAGAGAGACACGGACACAAGCAGGGGGGCCCCTTGGTAGTGTAACACTTGAGAGAGGCGGAGCCAAAGAGATATGCAGAGCCCACAACTTTCAGAACTGTTCTAAGAGTGAGAGCAACATACAGTGAAAAACTGTAGACCACAACAACTACGTGGTGGACACCCATCCAACAATGCCAAAACCACTTCACGCTGAATTCTGTGATCCCTCTAGATACCTGCAGTGTTAACTGGTCACACAGAGGGGGAGCACTAAGAGCCGGACACCGGAGAAGATGAGAGGGTTGAGAAGGAGAACAACCAAAAAGAACATGAGTTAGCACAGGCCCCTGGGACGTTCCCCCGCAGAATCCAAGGTAACGGGGAGAAATGGAGAACCAGTAGGAATCATTATGAAATACAAGGAACCCGTCTCAGTGGAAGTGACAAGACAGTGAAATTAAAGTCCATGAAATGGAACTGTAATAATGAGAGAGAGCGAATCATGATAAATGTTGAAAAAGAGATTATTAAGGATGGGAAACAAATACACTGTGGAGAGGGGAAAGTACCACATATACTAAGAAGCAGAGACTGCAAACCAGAAGGAGAATTCTATGATGGGAAGGAAAGTAAAGCCCATGAAAGGAAAGATACACAAACCAAATAACACCAGGAGGGGGGGACATTACGTACCAAGAAAGCATATCACAGCTAAGAAAATAGATGTTACATAAAGTATAACAGGCACATCACTGTGGGGCAAAAAATGAGAGAGAGAGAGAGAGAGGAAGAGAGAGAGAGTGAGAGAGAGAGAGAGAGAGAGAGAGAGAGAGAGAGAGAGAGAGAGAGAGAGAGAAGAAAGAAAAGAGTTTCCTGGAAAACAATCCATAAGGGGGAGGGAAAACCCAAAGAACCTTTGGAGGAGCTACAAGAACTTGTACAGTAGGTGACAAAAGACCATTTGAACATAACCTACTAATAAGAAGTTTGAATCAAAGGAGAAACCTTTCCAGAAAAGACAACCAGGAGAAGGGAGATATTCTCCTTTTGATATTTTGTTAGAATAGTGGTAGGGTCAGTTAGGATTGGTTTTTGGACAGCAGACGTCTCTTTAATTTTATGACTCCCTGACGACAGACATGCACCTTAGTTATGTACATAGGCAGGACACACCCACACGGCAATAGTGAATGTTAAGCCTTTTTCTTATCATTTAATAAACATGCAATTGGAAATGGCAATAAACTGTGTCCTTCTTCTAACACTCCACAGGTCACATACCCTACTGACTCTCCTCATGAGATTCTGCTATTCTGATCGGCCTGCTGAAGGGAAACCAGTGCCACTAAAGCTGTATGCCATTCTTCCTGTGGTATAGGGTGACACAGGGTTCACCCAGACTTGCTCATGCCCCATAGGTATACACTAATCTCTATGGGGAAACACTTTGATTCTATACTATATTCAGTCTGTCATCTGATTATAACTGCTCAGACTTGTCTTGTCCGGCCACCTCACCATTATTTTTACTATTCCCTTACATAATCGATCACAGAAAGGCCAACCTAAGCAGTCCAAGATGGATGTATATGATATTTTTCTAAAATATTTTAGCTAAAGGAGAAGTGACCAAATTTATTTTACCTAAAAACGAAAATCATTTTTTACTTTTATAACCTTTTTATCTAATAATGCATTAGTAGACCCCCTGCGACTCTCTTAGCCCTCCCTACCCTCACTTACCCCCTTACCCTTCTCCTTAGGGAAATTGTATTCGGGGAAATCTACGGCAACGTTCCATGATTACCTTACTTACTTGCTGAGAGATTTGCACTCATCTACTACAGCTAGTCACCTAAGACAAGCCAGGCACATAAGATACATACAATTTAAATGCTGTAATTGAATAAACGAAAGCTTCTAAACCAATGAAAATGTGATACTTTTCTCCTGTCCTTGCCAAAAAACGTACACTGTTGTTATTGCCTCTTTTGCACTGTTTGATTGGATGAATCTCTAAACATTTTTAATCTGCTGAATTTTGTATGAATATTTTTTAACTATTCAAAATTACATTCATTGTTTTTTCCATAGCACATAAGCCAATGAGACACCTATTCAACAAACTCTAAACTCGTATAGGGACTTATGGCTTACACCTCTTACGGTCTTACCTGGGAGGGCCAATCTCCCTCAGGTAATGGATTACATTTCACTGTAACATTGTTAAAACCTCCTTTCTTAGGTGGCACATACAGCTTGAGTCCACAAATCAATTCATTTTTAACTCAAATTATTTTAGTAATATGTTGCATCTGCATTTCTGCTTGGTTCCTGATCCTTTTCTTTTCTAGTTTTAGTAATACTATACAAACATGAAATTATTTAATCTATTTAATTTCTCGTTTTGTTATACTACTTGATTATTTAACCTGTATAACTATTTAAATGTTTGACTTTTTATTACTAAATGTTTATTAACTTAAGTGTAACATAATTTTAAATTAAGAGTTTCTTATATATGTATATTACAGGGCCTGCGGTAATAGCCCTGTAGTTATGATAAAGGTGCTCAACCCATAGGAAGAGCACATTTTGGGTGGCTTATAACTTCATCCCCCCTGGACGAATCCTCACAGAACTTTGCAAGAGAAGTATGTGGCCCCGTCCGAATGACCCTGCAAAGTTTGGTGATGTTTCATTGAGGGGGCCAAAGTTATGCGAGGGGTCCCAAAGGTTGTGGTAATTCTCATAGATGCAATTGGGCAAAAAATTGCACATGCCTACAGCCCAAACCACTGGATGGATTTTCTCCAAATTTATGACAGGAGCAGCGGCTTGGTCCCGAAAGTGTGCTTTTGTACATTTTTTGTAAATTTGGTGTACATCCGTCCAGTATTTTCTTTTTTAAACGACCAAAAATTAGGCAAAAAAATTACTGATATCTGGGTCTGGACTGCAATCCCACTTCTCTGCTTGGTCTCCAGACGGACCACTGATTGACCTAGAGGGAGGCATGACATCCGCATACATCGGACGCGCTCATCTATTCGAAGGTGAAGTGCGTAAGGTGTTTCCGATTTTTGGATCCACGGACAGCGTGGTGAGGAAAAAGTCTGGAAAACATATTATGGGTTATTTGGTGGTGGAAAGAGGGTTCGGAAGGGTGCGGCAGTGGAAAAAAAGATGATATGGGGCTGTTTTTGCTAGTTGAAAAAGGCCAAGCATGTGCCATAGTTGTCCGCGGATTCCGCGGTAGTTTGTGGGCGGCGCAGTGGACGGACAGCTTGGCAAAGACATTTATGTTTATTTGAGGTTTGGAAGAGGGTGTAGAAATGGTAGGGAAGTGGAATGAAGGCAATGTAGAGCTGTTTTATAGGTGAAAAAAGGATTTGGAAATGCTGCCGGGCCCGCAGTCAATTTCAGTGTCCGCGGATATAATTTTGATTGCAGGGGGCTGGGGGTGAGTTTTATTGGTTGACCTTGTGTGATGTGTTTTTGTTATAGTTTAGTTAATTATGTTGTGGTCAGTGGCCAGATTCTGAGGGCATGGCCAAATAATATGTGCACTGGGTAAAATCACCACAGTACTAATATGTGTATTGCAAGTATAGGTAATGTAATGGGAGTATGGCCAGAATAACAATAGTAGGAATATGTTCTACATAATGTAGTGGGAGTACAAAGTGTTTGTAATATGGAGGAATTATGTAATTGAATTGTATATGGTACTTATGATTATAGTACAATTGAGGATAGTGCTCACAGTTTATTAAGATTGCTGTGTGCATTTAGTGTTGTAGTGTCATTCAGCTGCCTTCTCTGGTTTGTTTTCTGTGGGAAACAAAGTACAATTGGTTAAGCATGACAGTTGAAAAGCTGCACTGGTAAACAGTTTTTCGAAACTGACTGATCGCCTTTATATTAACTTGTGATCAAGACTGTGCAGAAAGCATGTTAAAATTAATATGCGCAAATAAGAGCAGAGAAACATGGGCAATCTTGAATAATGGTGAACTGACCCAGAAAATAAAAATGAGTAGCAGAGTCAGTGCCAAAATGTGGGAAAGCCCCTTCTCAAATCTATTTAAAAAAAACAACGACCATAAACAACAAGTTATATGGAATATGTGCTAGTCAGAAGAGGAAATAACTGAAGCAATTGCAAAATTAAAGAATTCGGGTGCTGCTGGCCCAGATGGCCTGACAAATATAGTGTTAAAAAGAAACAAAGAGCATTGGGCCAAATGTATTGCAGTACTCTTCAAGCACATCTCCAAGGTAAGGAAATTGCCTGTAACTTGGCAATCGGCGGTAATAGTGCCGATCTTCAAAAAGGGAGATTGTGCAGATCCAGCTTACTACCGTTCGATTGCCTTGTTGTATGTCATCATCAAAAACTTTGCCACATTTTTTCAAAAGAGTTTGGCTAAATGGGCAGCTGCTGAAGAGATTATAGATCCGAGACAAACTGGATTCCCTAAAGGTGTGGGTGTTGAATTGAATCTGACACTGCTTAAACGTTTGAAACTTGAAGCAATAAAAGACGGAAAACATCTGTTTTTGCCATTCGTTGATTTAGGCCAGGCATTTGATAGCGTGAATAGAGACACCCTTTGGAAAAAAACGAATGAAATGGGAATGTCCGTCAGACCGATAACAGGCAATTAAGCAACTGCATTCAAGGACTTCAATACAAGTAAGACTCAGTACTGAAGGAGAATTGACAGATAGAATTATAATGGAACGCAGTGTCAAGCAGGGTTGTCCGTAGGTGGCACTGCTCTTTAAAGTGTATATTACGGATTTACCAAAGGCTCTTATAGAGAGTATATCCTTTCCAACAAAGCTCAACGCCCATTACATAAGCTGGGTAACTTACACAGACGATTTGGTCCTTATTGATTCCACTCAAATAGGGTTGCAACGTTTGTTAAATACCCTGGACCGGTATCTGAAAAAGAACGACTTGGAACTAAACATCAGAAAAACAAAGATTATCTGCTTTGGTTCAAATGCTGGGAAAAGAAGTAAAAACTTCAAATGGTTCAGAGCAGGTAAACAACTAAAACGTACAGATTGTATTAGATATCTTGGTGTATTGTTCAACAAGTCTATAAGAGAACAACAACGGACACAAGATCTGATATTGAAAATGAAGAACCGAAAGCTGCAAGCTGCGAAATTGCATCTAAATTATGGGAAATGTACATTAATCCTGGTAATTTTGTTCTACCGACAAACGGTAGTAGCAACTATAACTTTTCATAATGAGCCTGACTTTAATATTGATAATGAGATCTGGGATGCTATAGAAGGAAGCTTCTGGCGTAAGGTTATTCGCCTACCAAACAATACATCAGTTTCTGCAATATTGTTCAAACTCGGGCTACAGTCCTTATTTGTAACCGTATTATGGAAATCATGATCTCAAATGAGAAAGATATCTATGAAATCTTCAGCTACATCCTACTAAATATGCCGGCTGACAAATACTATGAAGGTCTGCTAGGAGAATGGCTGAAATAAATGTTAGCTTATCTGGATGAAATTGGTACAAATATCTAGACTCTTCAAGTAAATCCATGTTTAGTTAAAAAGAAACGTCTAAACTATGATTGGATTGGACTAAAACATTGAATACAAGAGCAAAACTTGTAACCCGCCTCGACCTGAGTGGGCTAGAGGGTGGAGGTAACCAAACCCTAAAATATTTGACATTTCCATCTTGTTACCATCGTGATACATTTTTGAGGTTTCAGTTAAACCTGCTTCTCACCGAGGAAATGCTATTCATAAAACATGATACATCAACCATAAACAATAAGTGCTGGTATTGTAACATTTCGGCCGAGTCTTTAAAACCCTTGGTCATGGAATGTCTGGATATAAAGAGCAAACAAAGACTGTTCCTGAGAACATTTGCTCCTAAAATGGAAACATAGAGGAGTGGTGGTTATCCTTGTTAGCTGGCTCAAATTTCAAGCTGACCTGTGCCATAATCAATCACTTGGATAATCTTTTGCAAGAGAAGACCCTTTAAAGTAGTATCTGTAAACCTTTGGTCGCCAAGATGGGACAGGTGAACTCTGTTATAGAATAGCAGATTAATTTAGTGGTAAAGAAGCAGGGTCTTTGAGTTGACTGATTTGACTAATTATTTCTCTGGTTGACATCATATGAGATTTTATGAATTCTCTTTGTTGAATTTTTAAGTCTTAGGTTAAACGAATAGAAGTTGATGGAAGAAGAGTCTTGATTAAAAAATGGATTAAGGAAATGATATAATATGTAAAAGAAAGCTTGTAATAAACAAAAGAAAAATTCACAATAAACCAAAAAATGTATATCTACAGTTTATTTTTTAGACCCTCATTAACAGTACAATTTAAGTACTATGCTTGCAACAACATTAATTTATGACACACTGCTGTTTTTTTACTTTATAT
The DNA here is from genome assembly GCF_040938575.1 of Ambystoma mexicanum. Classification (NCBI taxonomy): domain Eukaryota; kingdom Metazoa; phylum Chordata; class Amphibia; order Caudata; family Ambystomatidae; genus Ambystoma; species Ambystoma mexicanum. The sequence goes on along the minus strand of NC_090922.1, from coordinate 412,091,164 downwards.
AATCATTGGGTCATTGGGGAAAAAACCCATACTGGATAAAAAAACGATTACAGTTACGTGAGGGTAAGTGTGATACTATGTTTGTTTGAAGTATGTTATAATGGAGGTAATACATTCAATAGTTAGATACCTGTTGGCATATTCTAACTACATTAGAGGTTAGAAGATGGTTTGTTAAATAGCAATGCAGACTGTGTATTTGAAGGGCTTTACAATGAAGGGCATTTTTGAAGTAGATACCTGTTGGTGTATTTTAACTAGATTGTGTTTGAAAAGTGTTTTTGCAGTATTATGGATGTAGCTGTGTACCTGCTGGTGTATTCTAACTGTTAATTGTTTTATAGTATTTATTTATTTATTTATTTATTTATTAGGTTGTTTTCTGTTCATTAAACTTTACAACTTTTACATTCATACTTACTTTCTTAAGTTATTTCATTGCTAAAATAATCAAAAAGAGATAAATACTCAAGAATTCATATAACATTACAATGAACCTTGCAATACTAAAAAGACTGCTGTGCATTTCCTTAAAACATTATTACAAATCCATAACATATATATGTTAGAAGCTTTCATTTTTGGGCAGAACAGTTTTCCATACTCTATATAAAGCGATATATACAGCCTCTGATTTCACATTCAAGCACCAAGTCCAGAATTCCTTTGATTGCACATATTCCATTTTATGAACGAAGCAACCATAATTCATCATATAATGTGTTTGTCTTTCAGGACAGGAGGTTAAAACATGCCTCACAGTTTCTAATTTGGCAACATTTTGGCACATATGGCAATATCTATCTTTTTCCATGATCTTCCATTGGTGACCAAAAGTAGATTTCACTGGGAGTTGCTTAGTTTGTATTAATTGCCTGAAATTCTGAACCGACGGATCTGGGCATTGAATTAAATATCTTTGAGGTTTATAATACATATGTACAGTCCATTCAATATATTTAAAAATGTTCAATTCATGCATACGACTAAAATTCATCTCCCAATCAATTCTCTTTGCTTTAGTTTTAAACGCTTTTTTGATTGTAGGTAAAAAGCCACATTGATTCACTTTTACCACCCACTGCAGCTCTTGAAAATATTCACTACAACTAGTCATATATTTACACCTCTGTTTAGAGGTATCAATTTTAGCAACATTTGTATCGATAATTTGTAACAGTTCACTGTCTGGGTGACGCACAGCTTTCAGATTAAGTAAACCACGTTGTTGGATCCTAAAGACTGCAGGTTCAACCCTAATATATTGAATAGGGCACGAATGGTTCGCCAAAAAAGACCTTCGATCTTGTCTAAAAATGAAAGGTCGGTAATAGTAATGGCCTCTAAACCATGCACCAATACCGGAGTAAACCATTGGCGATATAATGTTAATATGCCTTTCAGTGATTACCCTGCATATTCTTTGACAAACTTGTACACCATCATGATAATTTGTTTGGCCCTTCTGATTTTGTTCTCAATTAAATATCTATATCCAATTTTACAGTTAAAGAGGGCACCGAGATATTTAAACACGTCAGTGTATTCAATGTTACCCCAAGACGCTTCCATTTTTACTCTATTAACTTTCTTACAGATAAACAACACAGCCTGAGTTTTTTGCAAATTGATTGTCAGGCTGTGTTCTTTCGCAAAACAGCCAAGATCTTCTAACATTGCCTTCATCCCACTGATAGAGTGATCAATCATCACCAAATCATCTGTGTATAACATGGCAGATATCATAGTATTTTCAAATTTTGCAGGACAATTGGCTTTGGCGACAAGCCGTCTAATAAGATCTGCTAAATAAAGATTAAATAGAAGTGCAGCCAGTAAACAGCCTTGCTTAACTCCTCTATTCACAGTTATAGGCTGTGTCAAGCTGCCCTCATTGTCAAGGCGAATTTGAACACTGTTGGTTTCGTGTAGATTGAATAGAATATCAACGAGCCAACTGGGCCATGCTAGTTTCTTCAAAATGTCCCACAATTTGGCTCGATCAACACTATCAAATGCTGATCTAAAGTCAATGAAGCAGACATACACAGAGGAGCCTTTACTGGTTTTCGCTTTAGTAGTTATGGCATCCGGAACACGGATGTTATAGGTTGTGCTAATACCATGTCGAAAACCACTTTGAAAAGGATGCAACAGATGGTTAGTTTGGACCCAGTCATTAATATGCTCCAATACAATTGCAGTAAACACTTTACTCGTGGAGTCTAGGATCAACAATAATTGGTAGTTCTCAGGCAGGGCTCTATTTCCCGCTTTATACAACGGTATTAAAATGGCTTTCTTCCATGATTCCGGGATGCATCGCTCCCGACATACATTAGTGAACAACCTAAACAGCACTATGCTCCATAGGGATGGATCATATTTCATTACTATAGTGGCAAGTCCATTAGGACCAGGTGCTCGGGACTTATTGAATTTAGTAATGACTGATTCTATGTTTTTAACAGAAAATGTTAACGGCCACTCACTGCGAATGAAACTGGGGCGGATCTCATCTGTTTTCTTATACATAGTTCTATTAATATAAGCATTCCACATTTTCTCTCCTATCGGGTTCAAGATGCATGCCTTATGCTCATTTCTTACATTATTCAAAATCTTCCACACTGAACTGGTTTCATTTCGTTGGAGAGTATTAAACATAGTCTGCCATTTCGTATTCAGTTTAGACCATTTTCTGCATTTACACCAATAGTATAGTATAGTATAACCATTTTTCAGCTTCTTTTTTTCTTTGCTGAACCCAAGGGACCCCATATTTAATTTTGTCAATTCACGCAGTGAGCAGCAATATTTACATTTTACAGCCAGCAGTTCCCCATCATAGGAGCGGTTAACCCTATTTCCATTTATGGTCTTGGGGGTACACTTAACAGAAGCAACATCCTCCGTAGTAGCTTTTATCAAACTCTCGATCTCATTTCTACTAAGGAAGTCAGCGTACTTATATATTGACTCATAAAGTGCATATAATTTAAATTACATTAACTTACATTTTTTTGTATTCCATTTTATGTTCGTACCTTTTTGATTGATGGAAATATTCCCTGTGCAACTCGTTAACTTTGCATCTAAAGCTAATTCAAATTTAACACATAACATGGCATGATCGCTGTTTCTGTTTTTTAGTATTTCAAAATCACACACAATATTGAGCAACTCAGTGTTGCCCCTTACGTAATCAATCATGGAACGTTTCTTTCCACATGACCACGTATATTTCCCAGAGATATCACTAACTGTTATTCCATTTAAGAAGCTGAAACCCCATTCATTCATATATCTTTTCCATACTTGCCCCTGTGCGCTGGCCTTTGTGCACATTAATGTATTAGTAGTTGCTAAATTGTTAAACTTGGCTTTCATATTCATAATACCACATTGTTGATTCATATCACCACCTATGACAATCGGGGAATTATTAGTATCAAGCAACCAACTTGTGATAAGTTCATCAATGGTATCAAAAATGGCCATAGTTTTTATACCTCCAGGCGGGTCATAAACGTTAATGACCAATATGTTGACACCATGTTTTTTTTGTTTTGAACTTATTGCAACTGCTAATACGTTATCATTTATTTCAGTAGGCACGAGGCTTTCTGAGTCAAAATCATGGCTGACTCCTATAAAGAGGCCACCAAATATAATTGTGTTATAGTTTAGTGACTACATTTTGGTTGAAGGAATATTAAGTAGGCATTTGTTAAATTTGCTGGTATCCTATGTTTTGGACGGAATGTAACGGAGGTATCATTACATTCAAACCAACAACTTTTTTTTCCACATATGCAGTGTAGTGCCCTGTAGTAGTTGTGGCACCAGCGTGGTATATTATACCTACTGTTGTGAAGGTTTTCTTTCCAAGAGATACTTGGCCGTGTGTGAAGCCTGTAAGCTCACAGTTATTTTTGGTACCATCTGCATTGTATCTTAGAAGCATTAGAATGGCTTATTGGCTATGTTTGTTTATTTGCATGGTCGAACGATTGTCTGAATTGGAAACAGTCCACAATATGCTATGATTTGCATTCTGAAGAAGCTGATGGAATGGATTCACAATTTGTTTTGTGTACATATAGAAATAATTAATTAGGGACATAGTCTTGTGAAACATGGTCGCATAGAGTGCATGTATGTTTCTGTGTGTATGAAATATGGAAGATTTCATTTATAGGGATGATTTTGGTTTCCAGTACTTGTAGTAAGTGCATTAGGAATTCTTGTGGATCTTCTTGTGTGCTTATGGTAAATGTTACCATTCCTGTATAGAAGTCTAATGTTTGCCTCATACCTGAGAAACTGTAAGTGTTGTCAGGATTATTTGTGGCGTTTCTGTGAAGGATGAGCATTTGAAAACACAACTGGTCCGAGCCTTTTAAGCAAATGTTCTGATCAATTGGTGCCAATTGAAAGAGAAGATTCAATTTAATTTTAGCATAACAGTTTACAGATGTGTTTGGGAATGTAAATGGACCAGAGAGTTCTGTTTGTGGTTCGCTAGATGGGCTTGTACATCTTTGTGATGAAGGGACATTTGTGTCTTTATTTTCTGATGTATGTGACCTTGGGCATCCTTATGAATCAGCCGGTATGGAAACAACGGTGGTGGTAAATCCGAAGAGAGCTTGAAGCAAAGTATCGAAGAAAAATTCCAAAACACTAGTTGGCTGGCGCTCCAATAAGAATTTTATTATTTTAATGCAAATGTTATCCTCTACACGTGTTTCACCACTTTTCAATGCAGTGGCTCATCAGGAGGTAAACTGCACATTTTTGCTCAAACTTAAGCGAACAAGAAGAGATAGTGAAAAGAAAAAGAAACAGAAAAAGATTTTTAGCCATATGCTTATAGTAAGACTGTATTAAAAATTTTATACATCAATAATTTCACATATCAAAAAACACTAGTAAAACTTAGCTAAGGCTTCGAGATGTGTAGGCCTTATTTCTCATCATTATTAATTTCCCGGCTCTTTGTATGTGCAATTTATATGCTGTTACCATCTCCTATATACAACATTTATTTATCACATAACACCGCCTTCATTATTTTGCCTGGCTTTTTGATTCCCAGCAGTCATTAATCATTTGAAAACAATAAAGGTTTTATTATTGCAAATTCAAAAAAGGAGCTTAGTTATTAAGAATCTTGCCTTTAAAGTTTGTAGTTTTGTGGGGTGGGTTTCCTGTGGGCTTTTATGAGATCTTTCTTCACAAGTTGAAGTCTTTACTGCTGGGTATGTATTGGGGCAGTCCCTAAAAACATAGAAAAAGTTTGCTCTGTTGGATGGCAACAAGTGATCATCTTACTTTGAATATTTAAAGAAATGAACTAACGAAGTTCAAAACGAAAACCTAGTTTCAAAAGCTGCAGAGTTATTATCTTACCTAAATGTCTGTAGCTCCTCGATTGCAGTAGATTCTTGTCAGTATTCCGGACTGCTGCAATTGGTTATCTAAGATGGCTGCTATTTCAACGTGTATTTTGGCGTGCTGACGTCACGCTTTCCATCATGTGATGGTCGCGTTGCGTCAGGACGCCATCTTGGTTTGTTAGAGATTTGGCTTTGTGATATATATTAGCTTGATCGGTAAATGTATAAATACTTATTCTTGTTTAAGATAAGCACTTACGTGCTGTGAATCCATCACCACTTTATTAAATATATTATCAAGTTTGGTGAACATGAAAAACTATTGCACTCCGTTATTACACTTAATCATTGAGTGCAATGTCACGACTTAAGGAGGACAGCGCTTGCGTGATAAAATGCAATCTTAAGTATTTGAATTACCATTATGCTATGTTTTATCTGTTTCGATACATAATCAATGTTTTTGGTTATGATGCTGCTAATTATAATGTGATGCCTATGGAACCTTACGTATCTTGTCATTGATTACATTTAATTATTAATTTATTAATGCGCTGTGGGGGCAACATATAATAATTCTAGCAGTGTCGAGACCACATATAAATCCACTACATTCAAGATATTGGTATTTGTACCTTAATGAGATGTGTCATTATTTTAAGAAACCCCCTATGACATATAGAAAAAAGCCTTCCACTTTGCATAGATAATGGTTGCAAAATGACCAAATGCATTCCTGCTAGAAACTTTTTCTATGATAGTTGGTAATTAGCTATCATGTCTATCTTAGTTATCAATGTGCTGTTGCCTGAAAGGAAAAACGTTATTAATGCTACCTTGCTGTAGCGACATGTCATGTCTCATATAGACACTAAATCACATTATGCTCTATTCACATTTTTTGCATATATTAACATATTATTAAAGAAAATGACACAGTTCATGCACCGCATTAAGACCTGCATTGGTGCTGTCCATAGAGAAGATCCAAAATGCTTCCCTTTTGCGCAATTGTTTTTCTCTATTGCCTCCTCTTTCAGGAAGGCATATTTGTTCTTTTCCAAAGAATCTGATCATCATGATGTCTGCTGGATTGTGATTTTCCCAAAAATGTTTGCTGAATGGGTAACGTATGTCCCGCAGTTTAATTGTCCGCATATGTTCATATATTCGTGTCTTCAAGGGTTTAATGGTGCTACCGATTTTAACATTTAGGCGCAAGCGCATTTGTTAGCGTACACTGTAAATTTGTTGTTGCAGTTCAAAAAATCCTTAATTTGATACAGTGTTCCATTGGCTTTTGAGCATTCCTTTAAACCATTTATGGCAAAGTTGCACATTTTACATGTTCGACATTTGTAGAAACCTTTTAAATTGTCTCGAGTCCTTAATTGATGCAGAACCTTCTGTGCCTTGTGTTCAACAAAATGTGATGGGCAAAGCATGTTCTTTAAATTAGGTGCTCTTCTAAAAGTGAGACACAGTGCTTTCGGTAGATATGGTCTTAAATCTTCATCTGTGGTGAGAATGTTCCAATGTTTATTGAGAATCTTTCTCAAATAGATGGCCTCAGTGTTGTAAGTTGTTATGAATCTTATGGATTTGTTTTTCTTTGCTTCCATCTTTTTCTTTGTTTTTTCACTTAATAAATCCATCCTGTTCCGTGCTTGACTTTTGTTGCAGGCTTTTATAAGAAGATCCTTTTTATAGCCTCTTGCAAAAACATTTGATTTATGCTACATTTGAGTGTTTTTCAATTTCCTTTTCATCATTACAGTTTCGTTTAATTCTCAGGAATTCTCCATATGGGATGTTATTCTTTATGTGAGGTGGATGAGAACTTGCAACATGAAGGATGCTATTTCCTGCTGTCGGTTTTGTAAAAAAGGTAGTGCTGATTTGATTGTTGCAAATATAAAGTTCAAGATCCAGAAAATGGATTTGATTAACATGTTCTTCCATTGTTAACTTCAAGTTGAACGAGTTGTTGTTCAGGAAACAATGATATTCATTAAGTGATTGTTTATTGCCTTTCCATATTACTAGAATATCATCAATAAATCGACTCCAATAGACAATCTGATTGAGTTCACTGAAGCCCCTATGTTTCCATGCGTGATGTAATTCGAAAGCTCCCATGTATAGGTTGGCATATGCCGGTGCGAATTTCGCCCCTATTGCTGTTCCTCTTTTTGCCTGAAGATTTCTCCATTAAATAGAAAAATATTGTTTGTAAGTATGAAATTTAACATTTCTAGTAACATTTCATTTTGTTTCCTGAATGAGATGGATCTTGTATCAAGGAATTCTTTTGTGGTTTCCTTGCCTTTTTGATGTAGAATACTTGTATAGAGACTAGTCACATCAAATGTGACTAGTCTGTAATCTTCTTCCCATTCAATCGAATCCAGTTGTTTGATGACATCAGTTGTGTCTTTTATGAATGAGGCAAGATTAGCTGCCAGAGGCTGTAAATGCTTGTCAATATAGGCTGAAATTGGCTCTGTTAAAGAGCCAATGCTATTAATTATTGGTCTGCTCGATAGAATTAGGTCATATTTTTTGTGGATTTTAGGTAAGAAATAAATGCTTGCTAGTGTTGGATGATGGTTATTCATATATTTGTGTTCATCTTCCGTGATTAGCGATTCTTCCAAATAGTGCTTGCTTAGATGATACCATTCTGAAACCAAGTTTGGAAGTGGATTGTTGGCAAGTTTCTCGTATGTATCTTTGTCATCTAGATGTTTGGCAGCCATTTTGATGTAGTCTGATTTATTTAGTAACAAAATCTTTCCTCCTTTGTCTGCTGATTCCGTGATAATGGGTTCATCCTCTTGCAATTCCACTAGCGCTTTTCTTTCCTCAATAGTAAGATTGAAATGAATGTTTTTGGATTTCGTAGGTTTCAGATAAAGTGCTTTCAAATCCTCTGATACTGCTTTTTCGAATAGATCTATAACATTTTCGCTATACAGGTGTGGATAAAAAGTTGATTTAGGTTTCAGATTAGCTGGTTCACTTAGATCCATTGTAATTCCCAGATCTTCTGTGAATGTTTCCAAGGTATGTACATCCTCTTCTTCTGATAGATTTAAGAGATTAACTGGTTGTTTTGAATGGTAATAGATAAATCTGAAGGGGCAGTAATGTCTTCTGTTCTCTGTTTAGATGGTTTGAAGCTGGTAGCAAAGTATTTTGTTTGGATATGATCCATTTTATGTGTTGGGCAAAATGAGAGACCTTTCTTTAGTGCAGAGTAAAGTTGTGTAGAGCATGTTCTATTAGATAGATTGAGAATCAGGTTTTCCTTTTCCTCTGTTCTTTTGACCTTGTTTTGACTCTGTCGGATGACTCTTCTTCTTCTAATGCTACCTCTGCCGCGCCTCCATTTGTGGAAGCATTTGGTTTGCTTACAGGGTATTTTGATTTCCATTGCTTGTGTTGACGATATTCCTCTAAAAAAGAGTATGGTCTGGCTGCTGCTGAATCTGATTCACTAGATATGTCTGGTGGGTTTTGTTCTCCTTCACTGCTAGGTTCACTTTCAGAGGATTGTGAAGATTCTGTATTTTTGGTTTTCTGTGAATATGTTTTTTTTGCTGCTTAAGGGGAAAATCCTTTATATTTCCTATTAGGTTCCTTAAGGAACGTGTATACTCTTTATTAAACTTGTAATCCATTTCGTCTTGATGGAAAGTTTGCTGTTTGCGTCTTGCTCGACTTTATCTAAATATTCATCCAAGATCTGATACTTTTTAAAGGTGGCCTCTGGTTGATTGAGGTCTTTGATTTTGGTTTTTATCTCATCAATTTCTTGTGTTAATTTGTCATGAGATTGTTTTCAAATGATTAATGACTGCTGGGAATCAAAAAGCCAGGCACAATAATGAAGGCGGTGTTATGTGATAGATAAATGTTGTCTATAAGAGATGGTAACACCATATAAATTGCATATACAAAGAGCCGGGAAATTAATAATGATGAGAAATAAGGCCTACACATCTTGAAGCCTTAGCTAAGTTTTACCAGTGTTTTTGGATACATGAAATAATTGATGTATAAAATTGTTAATACAGTCTTACTATAAGCATATGGCTAAAAATCTTTTTCTGTTTCTTTTTCTTTTCACTATCGCTTCTTGTTCGCTGAAGTTTGAGCAGAAATGTGCAGTTTACCTCCTGATGAGCCACTGCACTGAAAAGTGGTCAAACACGTGTAGAGGATAACATTTGTATTAAAATAATAAAATTCTTATTGGAGCGCCAGCCAACTAGTGTTTTGGAATTTTTCTTTGATATTTTTCTAAGATGTTTAGGCGTGCTGTTGCTTGATGACCCATAAGAAGTGTCAAGCCGTGTAATTCTAGTTTGTCGGTGGAGCTGATATGCAGTACATTTGTTTTTTCAACATTGTTTCGTGGAATTGACTGCAACTTGCAAGCGTTCACATTAAGGACATACATTTTAGATTTTGTTGTGTTAATTGTTGCATGACATCAGGGGCAGATGTGTTTCACCCATGCAGCTCATAGATTAGTCTACTATTTAAGATGGATTTTTCATCTTTAGGAAGCAACCTGGTTCTAATGCTTTTTAAAATGTTAGCATATGTGAGGTCTGCAGACTGTTGCATGTTTTGAGTTAGTTCTTTGTAGTGAAAGTGTTGCCAGTGATTTACATTTCCAATGCTGTCGAGAGTATTGCAAACTTCTTTGTGTCCTAATGTTTTGAAAATAGGTTGCCCTTTCACTGGCGTCAACTCTAGGAGGTCTCCGAAAATAATAAAATGTTTTCCTCCAAATATTTCCTCGTAGTTGGTTTTTAGTACTTTGTGCCTTCTGAGATGAATTAAGGCCAATACGAGGTTGAAAACCATGCTTTCTTCATCTATCAAGAGTACTTTTATTTGTTTTAGAAGTCTGTGTACCACAGTTGCAGCCTCTGCTGACAATTTGTGATATTCTAATTTGTTTTTGTGTTCTACGGGGGGAGTACTAGTCGGTGTAAAGTGACACCACCTATGTTTAAGCAGCTTCACCTCTTACATACAGGAGCAGAGGTTTATAATTTGTACAGGTACAGATTTTACTTTCATGTTTAAACCCATGTTCAATTTTTTGAGAGACTTCTAGATAAATGGTGAGTTGTTCATCATTTAGCTGAGATTGTAGAACTGACAAGTTCTCCTCAGATAGTTTATATTGATACATGGTATTATCTACCTCAGCCATGGCTATTTCTGTTTCATTTAGAATGAGTGCTTCTCGGCTTCCTCTAAGGGAAGGTTGACTGCCCTCATGAGTTTATTTGTGTGGTTCAGCTTCAATTTCTTCCTCTTGTTGGCGTTCATTGTTCAACATTTCTTTGTATTGTTTGAAATTGTAATTTGTTATACTGCTTTCATTTGCTTTAAATGCAGCCTCAAAAGAGCCATTGGTGCCTAATAATTATTTTTCTTTTCTCCAAGGTTTAAAAAGTTGGAGTAGGGCCATGTAATACAGTTCTCTATGTTGTGGAGTTTAATTTAATATGATTAATTAGACTGGGCTTAATTAGCTTCACTAGGCTTCCTTCACAAGTTGAAACTGAATATTTGACAGTTGTCTCATTTGGTATCACATTGTTTTTGTAGGTGTAATTTTGGGCAAGGTCATAGAGACACGTGGTTTCCAAAATAGTACTTCTGTTTGGGTAGCATGTGTTAGGTACTTTGTTTTTTAAAATGTCCTGGCTGTTGGGATGGATTGTGGCTATGGGTTCTATCTCTTGGTAGGATTTTAGTACTCTTTTTTTGGGATGAGGCTGGTCCAATGTTTAGCCACATAATGTGCTCAGATTTGTCATATAAGGCTCTACCAGTTAAATGGTATGCAGCTTGGTAGGACCCACATTCTCTATGAGAGAACATTTTTATACCGAAGCTGTATAATTTCTGTGATAGTTTTGTCAGATGATATGTCATCACCTAGGTCTTTCAGCTCTGTTTTCTCAGCTTTGGTGAGATAGGCTGTGACATATCTTGAAACTGCAGTGGAATTGTCTTCAATGTGCATACTGTATGTCTATGCATTCCACAAGAGGGCAATTATCGCATTGTAATCATTGATGTACTTGGATGCTTAGTCTCTTCTAATGTTGTAGGTAATTCTTTGGGAATTTGTCTTTTACGCTCTGTCTAACACAAGACATTAAGCTATTTACTTGTCCTTTTTTCAGACTGATCTAGGGTAGCCAAAGTGACTTTTGGTATAGAATGTCCCTTTGTTTTTACATCTATGTCAGCAGTACTTGCCACATTTATGTTTTTGGAAGCGTAACACTTGTGTATATAGGTCACTTTGTGTGGTATCTGAAGGGATGTCGCAGGTAATGTATTTTTCAATAAAGTGTCATCAGAATCATTGCCAAATTTTGGATCATCTTTCATCCACAAAAGAATGTGGTTGTGTCGTGCTCTTCTGGATTGATATTCCTTTCTCCAAAAGAAGTGTTGCCCTTCTCCAAGCAGTGGGTACTTTTATTGTAGATGGCAAAAATATCTTAATACATTTACAGGCTCAAGAGAACAGATTTCTCCTGGTGTTTTGATGTCTATTCCATCATTATTTTGGTTTGCCATGTGTAAGAAGTTGTGTAAGTCATCCCATGCATACTCTTCACAACTTAAAGTAACAAACCATTTCAGTGGGCATAGGTTCCAAAGCATACAAGGAACATCAGTTTGATGTCAGAAACAGTATTATTTTGTACCACGCATGTTTGCAAAGAGATTTGTTGTACTTGACTGCAAAGCTTCATCTTTGTCTTTTATTTTTTTTTGGAGCATTTGGGTAGCAGATCTGTTTTAAAAGTTAGAGCCTGTTTTTAATGTGTGTACAACTCCATAACATAGAGTTGTTAGTTCAGTTTCGAAGAGGAGGTGGAAAATATATTCGACATTTAGCCTGAATATGGGTCTTCAGAATACATTTGTAAAGAGCGGTATTCTAATCCACTAATTTGTATGGACCTTACATTATACTGAGTAGAGGAAAGGCTTGCTTTTGGAGCATTTGGGTAGCAGATCTGTTTTAAAAGTTAGAGCCTGTTTTTAATGTGTGTACAACTCCATAACATAGAGTTGTTAGTTCAGTTTCGAAGAGGAGGTGGAAAATATATTCAACATTTAGCCTGAATATGGGTCTTCAGAATACATTTGTAAAGAGCGGTATTCTAATCCACTAATTTGTATGGACCTTACATTATACTGAGTAGAGGAAAGGCTTGTGCTTCTACACTTTTTTCCCATATGCTAATTGGGGATCCTTTGGCTTGATGCATTTGATATGTTTCTAATGCATCATCAATTGTGTCCTTTGAGTACAGTGGGTGAATAGTGTACTGCTCTACAATGTTGGCTGCTGTAACAGGATATACAGAGGATCTACGCGTTGAAATTGGCCACTTTCTGGTGAGTCTTGAATAACGTGGGTGGTTTCCCTTATGTTTTCCCCTATGTTTATATATTTGTAGTAGTTATTGTTTTCTGAAACATATTGCAAGGCTTGTCTAACTTGGTTAAGTCTACTAGTTGTTGCCAAATGTTATTGTCTTTTGTTGGCACACTACTATCTAGTAGAATTGGCCATTTTAGTCCTAGAGTTTGAACATTTTCTTTTAGATCCAATGGTAAATATACTACCTTGCCATAGATGCCCCTTAGTAGCTTGGATGGAGGTAATTTGCCTGATTTTGGTATAAGACGTATTATAGACTGAAATGGGGGCAATGTTTGTATTATAATGCTCTTGTACAAGTTAAGCTGTTGGAGAGGTTTTGGAAGTGGGAATAAGTTATTAGTGATAGCACGTGATGGCATTTGGTTATTGTCAAGCTTTGTGCTGCAGTACGTGCACACTCTTGAGGGGTGCATTATTGTGTATTTATCATCTGCTGTTTGATATAAAGCTAATTGGAACTGTTGGGATTGTTCGTTGTCTTCTGTTTTGTAGGCTACATCTACTATTTTTGTGCTCTTTTTATAAAAAGTTATTCGGCAACGGGCACATATTTGGTCTGGTTTTTCAGCAGATATGTTTTGACACATAGCTATTTCTTTTTTGCATGTCTTTATTATGAGGTTTGTGTTTACGAGGTTTTCGGTTATATTTTCTGAAGGTACAGAAGTATTTATGTTTAATGTGCTTTATTTCTTCAAGCAGTTCTTTGGCTGTTCCATGTAGGAGAATGTTATTTAAATGTTGGAGTTCTAGTGCGGGACTTTTTGCATAGTATAGTCGATGCACAAAATTCTGTATAATAGAATGGTGTGCCCCAAAGAATTTGTGGTGGAAAGTGCTTTTGCAAGCAGTTCCTGAAATGTAGGCTTATGAATGTCCTCACAGACAAGTGTGGCTGTGCACTGGACAGGAGTCTATGGTTTGAAAGTTTTGATTTTACTTTTGTCTTTTAGCTTAACATAGTCATGGAGGAATTGTCGTAAAGATGTAAAAGATTGCTGGCGTACATTGCACATTGAGCTGCATGTCCATTTGTAAACTGGATGGTTTATTTGGGGGAAGGAGCATTTGGTTCAACGTTTGTTGGGTATTTCTTTTCGATAAGGGTTTCTTTTATCATAATGGTTTGATCCACCATTTGATATCCTCGACCGCTATTGTACTAGAGGTAGTTGTAGCAATTTATTGATTTATTTAGTTAGTGGTTTCATTCTGTTTAAAATTAATATAAATCATGTTTGCTTTTGTAGAAAAGTGCTGTCAATTAGTGCTTGCAGGATTAGTCTTCTGCAGTCGTTTTAAGGGAAGATTGTTACTTTTCAGATGTTTAGATAAGATTAAGAACTCTACGGTGGAACATTTTTTATAACATCATTTTCTTTGGATTTCTTTACCCTGACTATGTTAACACTGGTAGATCTAGGATTGGGTTAGTTAGTAGGTGCACTTTTCTTTGCACATCCTGTTTTAGTTTTTGTTTTTGGAGAGGGAACTTCCCTTATTTAGTCATGGTTGCTTTAGTTTTGCTGAGTGATGCTACTAGCTCTTTTGTTTTAAGGTTTTCTATCAAATGTTTTAGAGGGGGATGACTATGTGGTATACTTTTAGTCTTATATGCTCTAGTTTTTCTTTCTTTGCTGTTTGGTAGGCATGCTGTTGTGTCTGTTGGAAAAAGAGAAAGGTTGGATTGGGACGTTTTGCAATGTGTATGCATGTCTGGTGTGTGGGTGTGATTTTAGAGATGAATTGAGTACTGTTTGATTGTGAGGTGGTATATTAGGTGTGGTTGGAAAGGTTGGGGGAATAAGAGTGTACAGAGGTGTAATGGTGTTGAGTTGTTGAGGAAGGCAATTTTACTGTGATGGAATCTGTATGGTGATTGTGCAGTTTCGAGGAACAGAGTGGGCTTTGCAAAGGTGGTGTTTAGATGGAAATATCAGCAGTGTGTCTTGTAGAATATAATGGGCTAGAGTGAAAGAAATGTTGGTTTGAGAAAAGTAGTCTGGAATAATATATATATCGTGGCACTTTGTTACTATAATAACATACATACAACTGGTAAATTAATGTATTTACTTTGTCAGATGTGAAGGGTATTCATTTGTTGGTTCTTGATTGCATTGATGTTTCTTTTCTGTAATTGTAAAACAAAGTTATTAGGCATATTTGGTAATGGTGAAGTACTGTTAGAAAGGAAGGGCTATATTCGTAATTGAAGGAGGAGGGGTGGGGAAAAAGAGAATACAATTGGTGGACGGTTAAAAATGGTTGCTTTTAGGAGCATTTTCTGTATATTTAAGAAACTCTTGTGTGCTTTTGCAAAAGCAAAGAAAAATTGATGGAAAATATTTGTAGTACAGTTTAAATGGCAGTTGTGTATATGTTTAATTTGTTAGGCGTATAAGAGTACTTGCCTACATGATACTTAATAATCTGTAGGTGTTTATGTAGTCACAGATTTTGTGTTTGCATTATGGGACTTGTAGTTTCACTTTTACCATTATAAATGTTGGAGTACAAGTCACAAAATGTAGAGAAAATGTAGGGCTGCATAAGCATCTGAAGACTGGAATGGGTTCTGTTAGGAATTATGCATGTACTATTAATATATTAAATTGGCACACACTAAGCACCAATTTCAAATGGTGTACAAATGATTGTTCCTGCTTTTGCTTTGTTTTATGAAAAACTTGCACACTGCTGCTGGAAATTGAGATATGCATTGTTTTACTTTGTTAAATCGGCTTCCCAAGAAATATTTAGAAAACCACAGCATTACATATGTTTCTTTGAAATACATGTCACCGTTTGAAATTGGGAAGTTTAGTGATATTTTTTGCTTTGCATTCCGGGACTTGTAGTTGCATCTTTACAATGGGGGAAGTGAATTGGAATTGACAGAATGCAAAAGAAAAAAAGAAAGACTAAAGCAGCACCTATACATTGGAATGAGCGATGTTGGGATGTATGCGTGTGCTGGAAAAACATTAAACTGTGAGACACTAATTGGCATTTGAAAATGGTTAACAGGTGTATTTTATTTTGTGTTCTCTTATTTTATGGAAAAGTGATACAGTGCTGCTGTATATGCACATATGCATTTTTAACTTTGATGAAAATGCTTGTAAAAAGAAGCATTTTAATCGGTTTCTGCTTCATGTGACCATGTGATGAATTCTGCACTGCATGGAATTTGCTAGAGTGGTTGGAAAAAGACAAATGCTTATTGTGAACCTTATTACAGGGTAAATAGCAAGAACCCTGTATGTATATATATATATATATATTTGTAAAAGAGTTCAGGATTTTTTTTTTAAATGCAGATGTTGGTGAATCAGGAAATAGAAATGTTGGCCTGTTGCACAGTACTTTTTGATCCAGATGTGTTTTTTGAAGAGGAGATAAGTACTGTGAGAGTGTTGAAGCGTACATATGAAGTATTGAAGAGAGATGACAGGGTTATGTGTAGAGGTTTTGGATGTGATTGGTGGATGGATGTGTGACTGTTTGAAAGCAGCCAATGAGGGAGTGTTAAGAACATGGAAATGGAAAGGGTAGAAGGGCTGCCTCCTGCAAGCGGGTCCGCAGACACATCGGACGGCAGCAGGGGTGTTGGTAGTTCTGGAAAAGATACAGGAATATGCTAATGTTGGGACTGTCGAGACTCGGGGCTAGCTGGCCTTTTGGTTGTAGCCTCTGAGCCCAGGCTATAACCAGAAGATCAGGGGCTATAGTCCCCTAAGCCCCCCCTAGCAACGTCTCTGGATGGCACCATCCACATCCGTGCCTTTTGTGGATGGCTGCCATTGAAAACAGACTGTGGGGAGCAGCCAATCAGGTTTTCTGGGTGTGGTGTACAGGTACAGAAAGGGTAGTAGGAGTTATGTTTGCAGGAGTTGTGAGAGCAGTGATAAAGGCTACGGTGATGTATTTGAGAAGGCAGACACTGTGGATTCTGGGGGATTTTTCAATTCAGCCATTGAAGATTTATGCTGATAATGAGGGTATCCATGTAAATATTGGAATGGCACAAGTGGAAGTTTCCCGGCATGCAGTTTGTGGCTCAAACTGGGCAAGTTTGCTTTCATTTTGTGAGAATATAGCTCACTTTAAATATCCAGATATTGTGATTGTCCATTGTGGAGGGGACAGTTTGGGGTTTGTGACTCCAGTGTGTTTGGAAGTTGCGTTGAAGGATTTTTTTAAAAGCCTAATGCAACTATTTCCTGCTGCACATTTTATTTTTTCAGAAATAAATCGGAGACACACATGGAGATGCCCAACAAAGTTTTTCAGTTCTCAAATTGAACAATCGAGACAGATTATAAATAATCAATGTCAATGACATTTGTGATGTCATCTTTGATGTCCTGGGTGTTAGTCTTAGCAGTGCACAGTGGTGGCACAAGTTATGGTTGCTTAGCTTACCATAAATGGCGAATTTCTGAGGTTACTAGGTTTTACTTGTAAGCATAACATCCCTTTAACAAAGTTTTTTTCATTGAATTTCACAGGTTGTTATTACTGCAACTTAACCATAACGTCGCTTTAACAAAGTTATTTCTCTGAATTTCATGTTTTTTTGTTAGTGCAACTTAACCATAACTGGTGTGGTGGAACTTGAGGAAAAGGGATGCCATAGCTGATGCCATTTTTAAGATAAATAACAGTTTCGATAATATTGTTCCAAGTCTGTGCTCTATACTAGACTGTTAATGGAAAATGAGTAAGAAAAGGTGTAGGAGCTGTGCAAAGGTACGTTTTGAGCTTGAAATTTCCTGGATCAGTAGAAAGTGCAGTTCCAAACTGTGCACGAAGCACAGTCCCGATCGCAATGTGCAGAGGAGTGCATGGTCATGTACACTGTCTGAAAAGTCAGCGATGACGTCAGAAGTTCACAGACATCACAGACAAACTCAAAAACTGAAAACAGTTTTTGTTTTGTTTAAGATTTTTTAAAAGATATTTTTACAGCTATAGTGACGTTGGGGGTGAAACATCACTGGCCAAAGTCCATGGACAGTGACGCAATGCCGTCCAGGTCTCCCATTCATCCAGTAACCAGGACAGACCGAATTTAGTTTCAAAGTGAGGAAGAGGCCAGCCTCCTCATGCCAAAGTTACAAGACCATTTAAAGAAACGGGCTGGCCTTTTCCTTGCTTTGAAGCTAAGCAGAATCAGTCCCACGTTGAAGCTAAGCAGGCTCAGCCCCAGTTACTGCATGGATGGGTGACCAAATGGCCATCCAAATTATTATTATTTTTTAAACCATGCTACTTTCAGTCCTTGAAAGTTTTACACTCAGAGACCATTATTTTGTCTTTTACTGAACTGCATTCAGGTATTTGCTGTCTCAAAGTCAAGATTGGGGGAATAATGCCACAATTGTACACTTTTTCCCTAACATAATTCTATAAGGATTTATATATTCGAGTGGCACTATGGTATGTGTACTTTTCAAGTTAGCTTTATAAAGCAAAGTATTGTTGAACGCCAGACATGGGAGTGAGGAGGGGAAATGATGAGTGCAAGTAAGTCATGAGTATTTGCCCTGCAATGAGGCAAGAGAGTTTGCAATACTGGATCCTGATGCAGTTATTTTCCCCTAATTGTGGCTGCTTTTCAGGGCACCAGTAAAGGACAAATGTGGGTGGACAGCGTAACTTTGTTTCATAGGACGGATGCAACTCTTTGTTTTTTTTGTGGTTGGCAAGCTTGCTCTAATATTTCGCTACCAGGATTTTACTTAAGGTGTCATATTCCCTGTGCAGATGCTTACTCACAAGACCACAAGCATTTGTATCGTATTGGGATTTCATTTTTCAGGGAATATTTCATGACAGACTGCTCGGGGAGCACCTTTTATATTTTACCAGCATATTTATGGGAACATTCCTCTTTCAGGTTATTACTTTTTTAGAAGTCCAATGCTATTTTGTCTTGCATACTTTTGTCTAAGGAGTAGGCCTATTGAAGTACATTTGTATATTTCACTTTAAGATATATATATTCACTTACAGTGCATACATTCATGGGTGCAAGCATTTTATTTTCGCTATGGGGCATAAGTACCTGGACATTTATTATTTTTGCAGCTGGTCAGTTTGTTTTTCCTTTTACGTGCAGCTTAAATGCGGTTAGCTGCGGTTGTGTGATGCCTTCGTTCCTCTGCAAATATTGTAACCGGACAGAGCATTCACTAAAACATTGGGAGTTTTCAAAGCCTTTAATCCTTTATGCATAATAAAATAGATATGTTTATAGCTACAGTGACATCACGGGTGAATAATAACTGGTGACCCATTTCTCCCATACATGCAGTAACCAGTTGCAACCCTGCTTAGCTTCAAAGCGAGGAAAATGCCAGCCTTCTCATGCCATGGTGCCTAATAAGTGAGGCAAAGATACAAGACCACTTAGAGCAACTTGGCCTGAGGGGGCCGGCCCCTTCCACACTTTGAAGCTAAGCAGGGTTGGTCTCAGTTAGTGCATGGAAGGGAGACAGTCTACAATCTGGTGCCATGTGTTTTCTTCATTTTAAATATCTCATAAAATGCTAGGAAAACACATGGCATCTGCTTTTTTTTAACTGTGCTACTGTCAGTCCTTGAAAGTTTTGCATTCGGAGACAATTGTTTTGCCTTTTGCTGGATTGCATTCTGGTATGTGTAGTCTGCCAGTCAAGAGGGGGCGGGGCGGGGGGGGGTTAATGGCACACTTGTACACTTTTTCCCTAAAATAGTTCAATAAGGATTTATGAGTGACACCATGGAATGTGTACTTTTCAAGTTATCTTTATAAAGCAGAGTTTTGTTGAATGCCAGACATGAGGGTGCGGAGGGGAAATGATGAGAGGGCAAGTACGTCATGAGTATTTGCCCATGATGTGGAAAGAAAGTTTGTAATCCTGGACACTGCTACAGTTATTCTCACCTGATTGTGGCTGCTTTTCAGGGCACAAGTAAAGGACACGTGAGTTAAGAGCCTTAATGCTTTTTACAGAGCGCATATACAATACATGTTTTTTTTTCATGTTGGCAAGCTTGCTCAAGTATTTGGCTACCAGGATTTTACTCTGGTTGTCATGTTCCCAGTGCAGATGCTTACCCACAAGACTACAAGCACTTGTTTCATATTGGGATTTTGTTTACCAGAGAATATTTCTTGACAGATTGCTGGGTTTAAAAGGTGACCACCTTTCATACTTTGCCAGCATATTTATTTGAACATTTCCTCTCTCAGGTTATATTTTTGGTATTCATTACTTTTTTTAAAAGTACAATGCTATTTGAAGGCCATCGCTTATTGCACTTCATTTCTTGCTAGTGGCCCAACGGGACAACCAAGATGACAAGATCACAGCAGTTTTGACCTTCAGTGCCATGACTAACAAAATCATGGATTCGCACAAAGAGAGTAAAGAACCTAAATGACTCACTGATCCACACCTATAAGGAACCAAGCAGTCCCAATCCCAGTACCTTGTGGAACCATACTAAACCAACCGGACATGCCCCATGTGGCACGTGCAGTGCCTGTGCTGGCACAACAAGAACTAAAGCAATCAACATCGGATGGCATTACCCCTGGATCCAAAAAGATTTCACAAATTGTAACAGCAAGAACGTTATTTATCTCATGGCTTGCCCATGCGGGCTTCAATATGTGGGGATGACCACCCGCCCAATCAAAATCAGACTTGCTGAACATCGATCATGCACCAATATTAAAAAACTTTCTGCACCTATTGTGGAACATTTTGTGGACAAACAACACGGCCCATCTGAGTTCCACTGGACCATCATTGAGAAGTGAATCATCCCCACAAGGGGAGGCAACCTTCTTAATTTACTTTATAGACGAGAACAATTATGGATCTTCAGGCTTAAATCCGACACCACAGGCTTGAACTAACCAACATGTTAGACAAAAAACCTATGGAATCTCGCTCCTAAAAACTATTCGGAAACTGTGTAGAAATCCCAAAATCCTTGGGAGCCACTTTGACAATATTGGAGCTGTGCTCTTCAACTGCAATTTTGCTTGCTTGAGCTTTTCTGGACAACATGTGTGCATGTCGTTAGATTTTCACTGATCCTGTTTGTGCATCTAGTTATGAATGTTACAAACTTATCATGCAAAAGCATTAATTGTCCTGGGACATTTTCATTATACATTCTGTATAATTCTGTGTGGTTGAAGAAGTAAGAGGAATACTACATGGGCTGTAACTTTTGTGACACAAGTAGTTTGTTACTAAACCTATAGATTGGTCCTGATACGCTTGTGTTGTGAAAGCTACATACTTGCGCTGTTTTATTTACTGTGGTATTTCATGATTTTTTCATCTGCATGGTTTTATAAGGATCAAGTAACACTAGATATGAAAGGAATTAGGACTGGGAACATGTGACCTAATGATAAACATCTTGGCATATCGTGCCACAGGCACTCCCAACATTGCACTTTGCCGTGCCCATAATCTCTCTTTAGTCCTGTGACTAGTAGTCGGGTTCATTGATGGTACTAACACATGTGGCACTGCGGTTTAATAAACAAAGCTGTAAAATCGGCTCGCGATGCATAAGGGCACAAATAGCAAATGCTGAAATGTATGGATTTGTCCTGAAAACGTTTGCGTTTTGAATGGTGCATACTTGCGATGGGTTATTATGTAATATCTTTGGAAGTTACCCAAACATCTTGGTACTTTTGCCATTCCAACATTGCTGCCCTCTGCCCTGCCCAAAGTCCTTTCTCAGTCTCCATGACACGTATTCCCAGGCTACGCAGCTTCTGCCTGAATAATCAAACCGAATGCCGTCTCCGACAAACAAGCTTTGCAGTTCAGCGCTACACTGTCAGGAGGCACAACAGGGACATTCAAGGTGGTACACACATAAGCCACTCATGTTGTACTGAGTGACAGCACTCTTTGCCACATTTGTGCTCCCTTGTACAGTTTCAAGGCTTTCTGCCCTTTATTTTTTCTAAAGTGTCAAAATGTTAGTACACACAATTTGGGCAATGAGCCTGTCCCTGAGTAAGGACAAATGTGCAATCTGATTTGCTTATTAAGGCATGTAGCACGGCCGAAGCCTTTGCTTTGAATGGGAAAAAAATATTCTGCTTGCAGCTACAGCCTGAAGTACAGCACTCTATTATAAAAAACATGCGCGAGTAGCATGAGCAACGAACGGAAAGCATGTTTTTGCAAATCTGTCTTGGGTTTTATTTTTCCACGGTGTCCAAATGTAAGTACAAAAACTAGTGATATAACTTTGGTGCATGGACAGTGGGACTGGCCCTCGGCAAGCATGAATGCCTACTCTGATTTACTTATTGGGGCATGCTGCATGGCCGAAGCCTTAAGTTTAAATGGGGAAAAGTAATTCTGCTTGCGGCTGCAACCATGAAGTGCTGAACAGAATTGCAGCAAACTTGTACGAGGAGCATCAGCAAGGACCTGAAGGCATGCCTTTGCAAATCTGTCCTGTGTTTTCATTTTTTTGAAAGTGTCAAAAAGTAAGTACAATAAATAGTGATATAACTTTGCTGCCTGGGCATTGGGCCTGGCCTTAGGCAAGGACAAATGTCTAATCTGATTTGCCTTTTGGGGAATGTGGCATGGCCGAAGCCCATGCCCCATGGATTATGGAATCTGGCAACGGCTGTAAGCCTTGATCACTGGCCATTGCTCACAATTTAAGGCTAAAGTGGACACTGAACTAGGATGCAGGGTAGGTGCAGTTGATGACGGGGGTGTTTTGGTGGGGCTGGGGTCATGGTTGTTAGGCAGAATTATATGCAGTACCCTTTGGGAACACCAAACACAATTAGGACTACAAGTGACAGTACAAGTTCTCCTTTGGTACAAGCCTGTACTGCACAGTAAAGTGGTAGCGATGGCTGAGGAGCCAGACTTATCTCAAGAGTAAGTGAGCAGTATCAATAGTTACACAAAGGACAGAAATTACTATGATTCAAACAAACACTGACTCAAGGTTTCTGAGTAAAAGAATATACATTTATTTACACATCAGTTGTAAAGCATTTCACTAAAGTAAAGCAGTTGAAAAATCACACTCTTAATACACTACACCACACCCGATAGATTCTGGACAAGTTAGGCTCAAAATGAAGTGTGAGCAAAATGGCACTCCAGCAATTTGAAATGGAGGGAAAGACAACGTTAGTCAAGAATTGAGCAGTAACAACAAGTAAGTAAGCAGAGCAATCTAGAAAAAGGAACTACAACGAGGAGATCAGATTCAAGGGGCCTGGCCCAAAGTCAATGGACCAAAGTCTTTGCTCAAGATCACACAGTTCACGGTTAAGTCTTTGCCAAGAGTTCAGGACGAAGTCGGTCGGCAGAAAAGTTAGCTTAAAGAATGGAGAAGGACAAGCCCTCGGATTGGCCAAAGGTTTCACACATTTTCACCATGTCTGGACGAAACGAACAACCGGATTTGAACACTACCTTAAATGGAGAAGAAGGCTGTAGCTGAGGTGGACGTTCCTGGCAGGACCTGAAGGCTTACGGTTCCTGAAGCGATTGTCGGACTGACATGAAGTAGGAAGACTGGAGGGTCCTGCACTGCCCAGGGAAGAAACCAGCAACAGAGCAACAACAAATAAAAGGTGTGCTCCTTAAAATGCAAGCAGGGTCCATTCCTCCTGGCTATCCGGTTCACTGTAGCTCTGTACAGCAAATTCAACCAGAGAAGGGAGGGTTGGCGAGCAGTTTGGTAAACTGGTTGTTCCCAACAGCTCAAGGGGAGAAGATTCCTTGCAGATCTTTCCTGCCATTGGAGTATAAAGTTCGGACCTGCAGCAGGGCTTCACCGGGCGGTTCAGTTGTGGTAGGGGTCCGCTTCTGGCAGCTCCTCTTCGGTTCTCTCATTCCAGTGGGGACTCTGCCTTTCTAGCCCCAGAGACCGGCTTCTCATACAGTTTTCCCCCATTCACACAGCCTGGCTGTCAATCACAAGGCAGGGTGGCTGTCCCGCCAGGACAGTCACCACAACAAATCAGATCAAAGTGAGACATGGGTCTCCAGGAGACCCTCTACAGGGAGTCCTAAACCCCTCCCTCACATCCTGTCCCCCCCAGACATACAGGTGCCTAAGAAGGGCTTCTGTGCAGAAGCCCACAAAAGGACGGCAAATAAAGGAACCAAACCTGGTTTGGCACGCAGAGTAAAACACGAGAAAGACTTTTACAAAAAGAAATGTGACTAAACCCAGCCAGAACCGTATATAAACGTATATGGTCTAGCGGGTTTAAGTTCGAGGCTACCAAGATAGCCTAAAACAATACCGGGCTATTTAAGATAACTGCGGTAGGAAAAATAAGGTAGTTACCACTGCCACCTGCCAAGTCTTAATGAAAAGGAAGAGAAACAATGCTCCAAGAGAAACAGACAAAAAGGGATATGTCGGGGTGATTTCCCGGGGGCCGGCAGAGCCGTCTGCGGACCTCCAGGGCTGGGGAGGCCCCAACTGCTCCCGCATCCCAAAAGGAGTATGAGGCACACACAAGAGCAAGGTTGTTACTGCTGTTTATTATAGCAACGGCAGGGATTATTCTCAGCCCGTATGCATCTGGAGAGACTCTCAGCGTGGGGCTCGCAGGCCTTTTTTACTGTAGTATGACGCGCTACTTGCGTCACCTGGGAAAACTGCCCCAAAACCTAACACCACTTTGGGTTGGCTCCCCGAGTGGTAGGGTCAGTATAGTTAACTATAGAAGAAAGGATTATTAGATAAAGACAGATCAGGTGGTACACTTGGGTTGTCCCTAACAATTGCTACACCAAATTGGTTACAAAGGGACACTTGGTGATTGGCTAACTAAAATGGCATCAGTGATGAGCCCCTAGTATTCGGATTGGTTCACCCGTGAAGCCCCAAGCCTGGGACCATCGCTGTTCCCAGCTCGCGGTATACCTGGAGCTGGCAACTGTGATAGTGGTGGATAATGGACAGGTCTGGCTAGTGGCAGATGTGCATGTCTTTTCCATCACTGTATGTGTCCAACTTGTCACTTCGTGTTTGCAGATCGTGTCTCAGACGTGGGACCCCGGCGACTTTCTATCTCGCGAGCTTGGCATCTTGTCAGCTCGGCTTGGTCACGTGTGGTGAGACCGTGGCTGGAGCAGAATTATGAGCATTTGATTTGTATTTCGGCTCTGAGGAGCATTCAGCATTGGCAGGTGTAACCTTGGCGCGGGGAGCGCGGCATGTGGATGGCAACATTGCGGCCTTGGCTGTGAGCTCTCGTTGGGGCTCGTTCTGCGTGATCAGCACTTTGCATTTTTCGTCTGAGAGGATTTTAGTCTGAGCAGCACCTGCCTGGAGACTCTTGCGTTGTGGCCTACCTTGGCCTAGTTTCTGAGTGGTGGTACGTAATCCATAATACGGGGGTTGTGAGGGGCGACAGAGCGTCACAAGCAGCAGCAAATATGTAGGGTGACGTCTTCACAGGGATAGGTAGGGAGAAAGCATCTGCAAGCATATATACACAAGCTCCTAAGGCGTCTTGCGTTTCTGCGGTGCTGTAGGAGGCCTATGTGAAAAATAACAATGATGCGAGTCTGTAGGTGCATCGGTCCTCTGTGTCATAGCACTGAGTATGTTCTTCGTGTGGGTTGGTATGTGATTGACCAGTGTGCATGGTGGCATGTGTGTTCTTGTCTGTTGGCTATGTTGTCATGCCATCTCTAACGATGGTGGCGTTTGTGGCTGTTGTCTAATCGAGTTGGTCCATGGGACTGATGTCGACGGTTCCCGGACGTGCTAGTGGGCAGTCACCCTGGGCGCGTGGACCGTGGACACAGGTGACCTGTCTGTCTGGTGATGAAGTGCAGGGGTCGAACTCCTCTCGCGGGGGGTGCTTGGGTTTTGATGTCCTGGGTCATGGTTTGGATGAGAATGGGGGAGGTGTTTTCCCATTTTCCCACTTCAGTCCCCCCTCTGGTTGACTTGACGACCACAAAATTATCCATTCTCTTATCTCTCCATACTTTTGTTATTCCCACCACATGTCCGTACTGGTTCACGTGATCTTCAAATGATCAGTACATGTATACGCATCCACTGCCAGGCTTGCAGTAGATCCACTTTCCAACATAATTCTTCAGGTTCCTTGGGTTCTCTACCTTCACTGATGGTGGATATAAGTCTGCTTCCATTATCTGCTGGCGTAACCGTTTTTGTTCCTTTATGATGATGTCTGTGTGTTTGTCATCTTCAGCTGCCATTAGGGCGTGCATGCCGATCATTTCCATCATTTCATCAGTAGTGCGCGCTGACCTTGCTTTCCATAACCTCATAACCAACAGGGTGGCCATTCCCAATATTATGCATCCTGCTATAATTTTAAGACCATCTGGCAGCCACAATGGCATCCATGACCACAAGTAGGAAAGCCAGCCGCCATCTTTCTTCACTCCCTTTGCTTCTTCTTCCATCTTGGCATGCATCTTGGCAAGTTGTGATACTGCCTCAGAAAGCGTGCCATTGTCTGCGTCGTTGGCTGGACTGAATGTGCAACACAAGCTCCCAATTTTCGCACAAACTCCTCCTTCCATTGCAGTTACGAGATCCAGCACATGTCTGTTCTGGAGTGCCACCATTCGTATGGCCCTCAGTTCTTCCTTTATTGCGTTGAATCTGTTGATGGTGGAGTTGATTGTCATCATTAGTTCCCATCTGGTAATCTGGAGCCACTTTGCACTTGCATATGCCTGCATCCCTGGATGTATTATGGAGGAGAAGAACATTGCTGCTCTGCTGAATAGTCTGTGTTCTGGTGGGCTTTCACTAAGAGCCGTTTCTGATCTTCCCCACAGGTAGTTCCCCGTCAGTGGTTCTCCTTGCCACTTTACTCTTGACAGGCTTGCTGTGTTGTTCCTTTCCCTTCCTCCTCCTATCTTCACTGACGTTTTCTTCCTTTTGTTCCCCTCGTCCATTTTAGGGAAGTTCCCCAGTTTGACATGTTTCTGCAGTACTACCAGGGATGGTATGTTGAAGTGAACCATAGTGTATATTCCATTCCATGATGGTGGCAAGCTGTGGTATGCTTTTTCTCCGCCGGGCCCAATAGTGGTCCATCAAAACTGCTGTACCGGCACCCCCCTCAACTATCATTATTGTTCTTTTGCAGTTGCGTTTCTTCCAACATAGACATTCCCATCATGTTGATCACATAGTTTAGGTGCCGTTAGTGAAGTTTTGTTATTGGTTCCTCGTCCTTCTCTAGCCATGTTACTAGTGCTGCGCTCCTTGTCCATCGGTTGTAACATTTATTGTTCTCTTCATTTACTGTTACTACTGTTGCCTTTGTCAATGTTAACCATATTGCTTCCCACAACCCCATCTACCCATCCTTCTTTCGTGTATACCTTTCCATATATTAATATCAATGGTCTTTCCCAGCACCCTGGTATCCCAGGAACTTCTCTTGCACGCCATTCACATGGTAGGTAGTTCAATGTTACTTCCTTTGTTTCTTCTTTATAAGGTCCATCCGTCACATATTCGAGCCCTTGTGTATGCTGCCAGTAGTTGTCGTACATGGGTAGTGTTTTGATGAAGTTATTTTCATACGGGTACGTGTCCCTCGATTTCCATTTCAGCGTTGCTAGTCTCTCTTGGATTCGCCCTCTTGTTTGGAACAGGGCCAGGTATAGCAGGCACTCCACTGATGTTGCAAGCACCTCAGTCGCCACAAATGTTCTGGATGCGCTCCTGGCATATGGGATCAATGAGCACACATAGCAGTTGTCCTTAGTTGTCCCCTTACCAATTTTGGTACCACATGTTATTTGAGACATGTGCGGACTCTGTAAAGTATGTGTCTACCCCTTTGTTATGAATAGAAGCACTACGTTTATCCCTCTTCCTGTTCCCTCTTGGGGTACTTGTACCACCTCACACCGTACCTGTTGCAGCCATGGTGGGGGGTCTGTTAGTAGAGGGTGATGCCATAACATAGGAAGCATAGTGTGGCTGCCAGACAGTGGCAGCACGTAGACCAGTGATGAAAAATATTGCTGTCATCTTTATTACAATTGCTAATATCACTGGCATAGTTCTCTTACCTTTGCTGCGGTCCTGCAGCTTCTTTACTTTTGATGATATAGATGCCCGCCTGGAAATTTCTCAAAATATGCGTTATTTTGTTTGTGTTTTTTCAAGCTCTCCCTATCATATAATCGTTCAAAGCCCAGGCGAAAAGCTGTTCTTTCCTTAGAGTCCTATCCCTTAAGGGTGGTAAGTGCTCGTGGAGATGTGGGAAGGATTGCTCTATTATCAAAATGAATTTGTTGTAATACACACATATTCTTCTTTTCTTTAAGTATGTTGGTCTTTTTATAACGTACACAAATTGGTGTGACAATGCCTCTGGGGTGTTGTCATCCGTGGGCAGCATTTACCTCTGGGCACTGACGTATGCGTTAGTAACTTAAATTCGCTTCTTTCTATATATAACAGTACTGTGCGGTACCTGCATGTGCGAGACAAAAAAGGAGAAGAGAACATGCACGCGTCTACACAGTGTGGTGTAAATTTGTGTATTACTGAACAATTCCTTTATGAGGGATTGGCTGGGGTGGCGTTTGCCTTAGTCTGCGATCTCGTGACCATGGAGTGGGCTATGGGTGATTGTTCACTTATGTCTTTAGGGGGGTTTGGTGTCTGGGCTGTGTCGCTGTTGTCGTTGGTTGTCGTTGCTGGTGCGTTGGCCATTGCATTGACTCAAGGGGGGTCTGTGCTTTGTAGGGCTTGATGTCATGCAGGTGGGACCAGACATTCTTGTCCCTCAGCTTTACAGCTCTAGGAGCTGTTTTTTCTACTTGGTGGGGCCCAGTGAACCGGGGGCTGTTCCACCGGCGGTTAACGTTCCTCAAAATAATGTTGTCCCCCTCTTTTACTGTCCACTGTGTGGCTTGTTCCTGTTCTTCGTTTGCTTTTGCTTCTTGTTGGGTGTTCTTCGACCCTCCCCGGGTTCGTTCAATCTGTTGAGCGATAAAGGCGACTCTAGTAACCAAGGAAGAGATGTATTCATACATTTCTTTCTATTTTTGTGAGGCATAGCAATATGTTATAGCTCTTGATGGTGGTGTGAGTGGAAGGTGCATTTGGTGACCGGGCACCACCTCGTGGGGTGTGAGATGGCGGTCCGACCCTGGCCTATTCCTTAATTCAAACAGAGCCAAGGGGAGGCAGTAAAGCCAACTCTTTTAGGTTGCTTGCTTAACCTTTGCTATCTCTTCTTTTAGGAGGGCGTTGAGGCGTTCACAGACGCTGTGTGCTTGTGGGTGGTACGCGCATGCAAACTTATGATTTATACCAAGGAGGACAGTTATATGTTGGAACATTTCATTGGCAAAGTGTGGGCCGTTGTCAGACCGCAACACTTCGCATACCCCCCACCTCGGGAACACCTCCCTTACCAGGAACTTCGCTGCTCTGAAGGCGTCTGCATGGGAGCATGGACCGGCCTCGATCCACCTTGAAAATGGGCATACTACTACAATCGTGTATCTGTATCCTTGACATACATTGATCATATCAATGTAGTCAATATGTAGGTGCAGAAAGGGCCCTTCTGGCCGGGGTATAGTACCTTTGATCACTTGCAGCGTGTGACCGGCCGTAAATTGTTCTGTAATAGTTCTTTTTCTGCCATAGGTGCTGCTGCCTGTAGTTCTATTATTTGAGTTTCCGGGATGTGTGTGTACCCATCGTTCATCAACATCTGTCTTGACCCCGCCACCCCTTATCTTTTTTTTTCTGGGAGGGTCCAAATCTCGCCAAAATACACAGCATATTTAGCATGTGCACCTGCTGTTTCGTTGCCCTTTGAAATTGGATCATCCCCGTTTGTATGGGCCTGACACTTTACCAGGGCTATTTCTCTAGGGTCTTCAATTACTTCAATTACTGAGGTGCCGTCTTCTCTTCTGAGCCCTCTCCGTTGCCACTTAATTAACCCTGAGTGCACTGGTGATGTGATGTATGCACTGTCGGAATATATTGTTACCCTTTTTTCATAGCTTTCCTTTAGTGCCAAAATCAGGGCCACTAGCTCTGCTGTTTGTGCTGAATAGTTTTGTGGTAACTGTACATGCTTTATTGGGACGTGCGTCCAATCGTCCCTCAGTTGTACCACTGCTGCACCTGTTCTTCTTACCCCATCACTCTGATCAATTGTTGAGGACCCATCAATGTACATTACCTCTCCCCCCTCTAGGGTATTTCCCTCAACTTTCCTTGTGCTTCAGTAAATTTCAATGGCCTGTATGCAATCATGGGCGTAGGTGCCATCTTCTACTACCTCTGCTATAAATCTTGCTGGATTTACATTATTGCACCTCACAATTTTCAATTCTGGTCTGGATAAAATAATGTCATAGCCTGTTGCCCCCTCTGAGTGGTCAATGTGGATTTGGGTTTATTTAATATTGCAAAGAGAGCGTGTTCCACGTACAGTGTGGTGGCGCACCCCATTGTTATTGATGATGATTTTTCTACCGCAAATGCTGCTGCTGCTAGGCTATGTTTGCATGGGAAATGACCCATCATTAAAGGATCTAGATGGCCACTGTAAAATGCTACTGGTTTGTGTCCCATGGTAGTTTTTTGTGTCAGTACCGCTTTCATTACTGCTGAGTCACAATGTGAAAATAAGTAGAATGGCTCTTCATAGTTTGGGGTTGCTAGTACTGGTGCAGTGGAGATGGCATGTTTTAGTTCACTGAAAGCCGCTGTCATTTTCTTTGTCCATTTCAACTTCTTTTCCCCCCTCTGGGCTTCTCTGAGGGCCTCAAACAGTGGTCCTATGTATGTGCTGTGGTCGAAAACCCATGCCCTGCTGTAGTTGCATAGACCCAAAAACTGCTGCAATTCTCTCACTCTCTGTGGCTGCGGTGTGTTTGTTATGGCCTGCGTTCTTTGTGGTGCAATGTTCCTCCCTTTTTGTGAAATCAGTTGGCCTATCTATAGTACCTGTTCTTAGCAGTATTGCAATTTCTCCTTGTCTACTTTGTACCCTTTCGCAGGCTAGTACTGTGAGCATCTTTACAGAGTCTTTTCTGCACTTTTCATCTGTGGTGCTGCAGATGATTATTTCATCTACATATTGCAGCACCGTGCTTTCCATTTCAATGTTACTCAAATCCATTTGTATCACTCTGTTAAAGATGGATGGTGATTCGCAGTAACCCTGTGGTAGCCTTGTGTGTTTCCATTTTGTGTTGCGATATGTGAAGCTGGTCAGGTCTTGTGAGTCAGGGTGTAGGGGTATCAAGAAAAATGCTTTTTTGAGATCAATCACAGTGAACCGTGATGCCTCTGCTGGTATCCCATATAGTATAGTGGCTGGGTTAGCTGCTATGTGGTATTCTGCTTCTGCAATGTGGTTGAGGGGTCTTAGATCTTGGATGAAACGCCTGGGCCCGCCCTTTGCTTTGCGCACAGGGTACACAGCAATGTTGCATGAGGACTCTGATGGTACTAGTATACCTCTATCTATTAGTGCTGTTATTGTTTCATATATCCCCTCATCTGCTTCCTTTGATAGTGGGTATTGCTTTACTCTTGGCAGCATTGCTCCTTTTTTCAATTTTATTTTTCCTCCTCCAATGCTTTTTATGCATCCTACGTCGTATGGACTTGTGGTCCATAGAGATGCTGGTACTGCTGCTAGGTCATCCTCGTAAAATGGCAGTGCTGTAGTGGCAGGTGCCTCTAGTGCCATTGCCATCTTTTGTGCTACTTCTTTGTATGTCACTCTCAACCAAATGTTAACACTCATCTCAAACACCATCTCCCCCTCTCCATTATCGTCAGAGAACAGCTGCTCATCTGTTACTTGTGTTAGTCAGCATCCCTCAGCTAGTGCTATTGCTGCTCTCCATGTTTTCCCTTCCCTGTCCTGGACATGCACTGCAATATAGTCTGCTGTTGTCACAATGCTCTCAATGCTCACTGGCATCATGGCCCCTTCCTTTTCATTGGCTGGTGTTTCGGGTCTGAAAAGGTAAGCTGTTGGTCTCCTCCAAATTTTTCCTTCAATTCCTGGTAGCCATGCTATTCCCATGTCTGTTCCATATTGGAAGATGTCTCCATCTACTGGTTCTGCCCTGGCCACTGTTTTGCCACAATAAGCCTGCAGTATTTGTCGTGCTGTGAGCATGTTAATGCCAGGTGTGGAGCAAATTATCCCCTTCTCAGTAAAGGAGATGGTCGTATTCAGTCTGCTCATAATGTCTCTCCCCAGTATGTTTACTGGTGATTGATTTGAATACAGCAGCGGGAGAGACATATCGTGATCTCCTATAGATAAGGAGATGTTATCAGTGAAGGGAACCAACCCTCTAGCCCCAGAGAATCCTTGAGTGTTCATAGCCTTGCATGACAAGTTAAACTTTCCAGCCCTTATGCAAGACCTAGTTGCCCCTGTGTCAACTAGGAAGGAACATTTGTTGTCACCTATTGCCACCTGTATGCGTGGTTCCTCCGCAGGGTTAGGTGTTACTGATAGGATGGGACATATCAAGGACATCTGTGGGCTGTCCTATTGTGGGTAGAGTGACTGTCCACTCCCTGTGTAAGGGTTGTGACCCAATATTGTCACCCTCCCCAGCTGTGTGTGTTTTACAGGTGTGTCAATCGATGATATTGCATTGTCCTGTATTTGTGTGAGCTGCTGCGCTGTTTGGAACTGTTGTTGTTGTGTTGCAATCGCCTGCTGTTGTGGTTGGTGTTGTGTCTGTTGCTGTGGTGTGTATATGTTTGTATTTGTAGCTGTGGTTGCTGTTGTGTTTGCTGTGGTTGTTGTATCTGTGGTTGTTGTATGTACCCCTGAAGTTGCGGCTGTTGCAGTGGTCCTTGTGGTTGTAGCAGTCGTTGCTGTGGTTCTTGCTGTTGTTGGTAAAATTGCTGTTCCCCATTAGGCCCTTGCTGTCCTTGCTCTCCCCAACCTGCTTGACCCGGCCTCATTCTGCATGTGCGTGACATGTGTCCCACCACTCCACATATCCAGCATATTGGTGGTTCCCGGGCTTGCCATGGGTATCCCCCTGTGTTATCTGAGTACCCGTGCTGTCCAGATTGGTTGTAACCCCGGAACCCTCCCCCTTGTTGTTGTGCATTTGTGCCAAATCCTCTCCCTCTCATTTGTACGCCCCTCCCTCTGTAGTTGTTTGAGTATCCATTCCCCATTTGCATATAACCCCCTCCCGCGTGTGCTGTGTATGGTGGGGGTGGAGGCATCTGTTGTATCATAATTTGTGCTTACTGTAACAGTGCTATCTGTTGTTGTGTTACAGTGGCTTGTGCGGGCGTGGGTGCTGTTATCAGTGCCCCTTCCATGGCATATTTAAATCGTTTCTTTTGGACCAATTTCGCTTCCTCTGTCTTTCTATCTTTCTCCTTTTGTTTCATCTTTTCTTGCCACCTCTTGCAGTAGTGCACTATTGTCAGTTGTATTTCTGGCCATGCCTTTGCTTCCATTCCCACTAATTTCTTCAACTGCTTTTGTACTTCTTCCGGGAGCCCTTCTATTAGTATGTGGTAGAATATTGCTAGTGTCTTGTCCCACGGTTCCTGTGTTTATAGGAACCACTTCTCCTGGATCTCCTGGATGTAATCAACAGGGTCCTCATTCTTGTGCATCTTGCAAGATGTTATTGCTCCTATGTTTGAGGTGTCTGGGTACTGGACCCTCAAGGCCTGCCATAGAGCGTGCCTGCAGTTAGCAAATGGCGCTCCATCATGTGATGTGTCGTTTATTGTTACCCCTGGGAATCCCGCCCTCCTCCATATGTCGTCTGCAGCATCCCCCAGTATTGAAATTAGTAACCCCTTTACATCACCCACCGCTAACTTATGACCCGCAGTGTGTTTTTCCATTTCATATATCCATTTCCCAGCTCCTCCACTCAGAGATGGAAGTCTGCATTTGATATTTTCTTTATCTGCATGTTTCCATGGGACATATTGTGGCCTTGATCCCCCCCTCTCCAGTAGTAGCATTAAATTGTACTCCCTTACTTCCCCTGGCGTTCACCTGTGTGGGGACATGATGGTGTATTCATCATCTTCTATGCTAGGTAACTCCTCTATGCTGTCAATATTACAGTATTGCGTGATATCACTTCCCATGCTCTTCCTTCCTCTCCCGTTACCCTCCTGTCCCATCCTGGGCGTGTCTTCCCGCTCTTCCTGCCTGCGTCCTGGGAGGTCCCTAAGTCTGTTGACATATGGGGTATGTACAGGTGTTGGTGTTAATGGTCGTGGTGTTTTTCTGTTCACTTCTCTCCTTCTCATTTCCTCTGTGTGTTGTTCCCTCCGTGTCTCACTTGCCCATGGTGACTCGCAGTTAGTGCGCGTTATGTATAGTTTATCTAAATTGTCTCTATTTCCATCTCTCCTATCTTTGCACAACCCTTTTTTCTTCCTCGCCGCAAAATCCATCTTGAAATGTCAATTCCCACTCAGTGCTTTTCCCCCCACTGTTACTGTCTTTAAATCTATTAGGTCTATGTCTGTGTACTCACCTCCTTTGGCCGCAGCCCTCTGTGTTGACGTTGTCGAAACCTCCTTATCCTGGTTGGTGTACTTTTCTGCTCCATGCTCCACTCTCCTCTCTCCCCGTTCCTCATTTTTCTTCTGTACCACCTCGCCACCTATTTCCGCCCATTTTCTGCAAAGTTCTTCCATTACTTCTTCGCTCACCTTTGCCAGTATCCTCTCCTCTTCTTCCTTTCTCCCCGATATGCCCCCTTCCCCTTTTAATATGCTCTCTATTACTTTTCCCTCTTCATATTTCCGCCTACTTTCTGATATAATCTTCTTTTTCCACAGTCCCATCTCCCTGTCATTTTCTTCCCGCTCCTCCTCCTTCCTTCTCATCTCCCGTTGCTCCATGCGTGCCACTTTTTCAGCTATTGCCCGTATGCACGCTTTTTCCTTCTCCCTTTCTTCTGCCTGTTCCTTCATCCTCGCCTTCTCTTCCTTATTTGCTTTCCTCTCTTCCTTTCTTTCCCGTGTTTCCTGCTCGAACTGCCTAATCCGTGCGCTTCGTACCTCCCTCAATTTTGCCAACTTTTCCTCCAGCATCTCTTCCTCTTCTTGTGAAAGTCACCCTTCTCTCTCTTTACCTACCTCGTGCCCTGTCTGTACATGGTCTATCTCTTCCCTTCTTACCTTCCTCACTGCGTCCTCCTCTTCCCCTGTTAGTGTCCCCCGGACTTTCAGAAGCACCTGTGCTGCTATCCATTCATCTGGCCCTATGTTTGCAAATTCTCTTGGGACCCTCTTCCCGCCCCCATGCCTGCCTGCGTTTTGCTTATATCTGCCATGCCCATTGTTACCACCCCCTTTTGGCAGCTATCTGTTGTTGCGTATGGTGGAGGGCTTTGTGCAGGGTTTGAGTACCCCTCAGCGGCCGTTAGTTGTTGTTGGGCAGCTTCTCTTAGTTCTGTTATTGGATACAATCCCCCTCTTCCTTCTTTACTACCTTAGCCTTTTGCACGTCCCCTGCCCCTTCCTTTTTCACCCTTGCGTCTGCTACCGCAAATGATCCTTCTGCCTCTTCCTCACTTTCTTCAGTACTGGGTGGGATTTTGTGTGTCGTACCTCCACCCCCTCCTTTCACCTTCTCCTCTTTTACCTCCTTTTCTTCCCTTGTCCTCTTCTCCTCTTTTACCCCCTGTATTACGAACATTCCCGGCGCTCCCGTTGTACCTCCCTGGAATATCTTCCAAAGATCAAAAATCTCTAAATGGTTTGCTAACTTTTCTCTTTGTAGGTATTATGTAGGTATGTCAGTAGGTAGTGTTGGGTAAACGTGTCGAAGCTGCCGTTGGGCGGCCACGGTACCCTTATTTTGTTGTCTGTTCCTTGTGTCCATTCAATGCTGTACTTTATAATTTTCTCTTTATGGGGTGACAATGTCATGCAGATGTGTTGGAGTGGTGTAGTTAAAGCACTTGCGCTGAGCCCCAACCCTGCTCCTGCCCCTGACCCGTTGTATGTTGCCATGTTACAATTTCACCTTTCTAAACGTCAACCTTTTACCTGGCCCCGTACGCTGGGGCCTTCCGACAGTCCGCTGAAAAGAAAGGCAATTTCAATGTTAAAGTGCTTGTTCTTGCTCTCCTTCCTTCCTGATATTACAACTATGGCTCCCTTCGGCCGTGGTGCATAAAGCCCCCTGCGACTGGGTGTCCTGTGTGGCATGCCTCTGAGCTGCCCCACCTTCCTGTGATGCCTGTACTTGGCACACCTTCAACTTAGCTCCTCCTCCTCCCTGTCCTCACTGCCTGCTCAGTCCCCTCCCTCTTCTTGGCAACCCCCTTGTCGAGCGCGGCCGGCGTTCTCCATGCGCGGCCACCTCCCCGTCCCCTCTTCCCCGCCGAGCGTGGCCGGCGTTCTCTGTGCATGGCCGCCTCTCCCCCTTTGCCTCTACCCTTTCGTACTTCCTGCTCTCGACCATCCTTGGATGAACACAAGATGGTCGTTGTTTCCTATGCAAGCCCTATGGGTGACGTCACCAACCTCTACAAGATATTACAAGTACGTACAATTTCAGAACCAATGAACGCGCGCTATCCTTAACACTTTCATTCCCCGTTAACCCCACAGCTGTCTTCTCACTACCTCTGGAGTGGAGTAATCAACAATCAATTACTTATTATAATCGGACAGCGCACGCTGTGTCACCTCGCGTGTGATACGCCCCCTCTCCAGTGGAGCTTAACCAGCCAATTATCTTCTGCACTCGGGAACAATCTAGCTACCTCCTGCGGGAAAACATCATCTACCCACCAAGCTAAAATGCTCAACTAGTAGGGATCCTCATCTACTCAGTGATCTACAAAGTCAATTCATAGGAAAGCCACACCCCCTCATACAGCTGGCTGCGATCTAGACCAATCCGCGTGATTTGCCCGTCACACGTGGGCGCTCGAAGCCCCACCCAATCCACTTCGTGACGCTGTAGCAGATGGCCCTCGTGCCTGTCCCACTACACCTTACACATTTACCGCTGCTTATTAACTGAAATCAATTTCCACACACTGTATCAACCATCCGCCACCCTCGTTACAATTCCTCCCCCCTCCTGCACAACATTACATTGCTGGTTGGGTGTGCCATAGTCACATCAAGTCCTCATGATCCTGGGCCGCTCGACCGCGGGCACCCCTCCAAAAGCTCGCCACCTCCCCTCATCTGGACCACGTCTGGACACTCGCCAACCACGGCCGGGATACCTCTCAAGTCGGCTCCCGATGGCCAATGTCCGGATTGCACTGTCCAGTCATTTCGCAGTTCCGTGATGGTCCTGTAGTCCTCAAAAGCGGGCAACAGCAGAGGGGGCCACGCTGCCGGGTTACCACGTTGCAAGAGGCCTTGTAGTGGCTGCCCTTAGGTTAGGTAGACCTTAAACAGATCTCAACAGTTCCTCGAACTTGTTGGGGTGATTTCCCGGGAGCCGGCAGAGCCGTCTGCGGACCTCCAGGGCTGGGGAGGCCCCAACTCCTTCCGCATCCCTAAAGGAGTATGAGGCACACACAAAAGCAACATAGTTACTGCTGTTTATCATAGTAATGGCAGGGATTATTCTCAGCACGTATGCATCCGGAGAGACTCTCAGCATTCATGGGGCTCACAGGCCCTTTTTACTGTAGTATGACGCGCTACTTGCGTCTCCTGGGAGAACTGTCCCAAAACCTAGCGCCACTTTGGGTTGGCTCCCCGAGTGGTAGGGTCAGTATAGTTACCTATAGAAGAAAGGATTATTGGATAAGGACAGGTCAGGTGGTACACTTGGGTTGTCCCTAACAGTTGCTACACCTAATTGATTACAAAGGGGACACTTGGTGATTGGCTAACTAAAATGGCGTCAGTGATGAGCCCCTCGTATTCTGATTGGTTCACCCGCGAGCCCCCAAGCATGGGATAATCGCTGTTCCCAACTCACGGTGTACCCGGTGCTGGCAACAATGTGCAACTATGTGTTAGTGGTGGACAATGGACAGGTCTGGCTAGTGGCTGATGTGCATGTCTTTCCCATCGCTGTATGTGTCCAACTTGTCACTTCGTTGTTGCAGATCGTGTCTCAGACGTGGGACCCCAGCGACTTTCCTTCTTGCGAGCTTGGCATCTTGTCAGCTCAGCTTGGTCACGTGTGGAGAGACCGTGGCTGGAGCAGAATTATGAGCATTTGATTTGTATTTCAGCTCTGAGTAGCATTCGGCATTGGCAAGTGTAACCTTGGCGCGGGGAGCGCGGCATGTGAATGGCAACATTGCGGCCTTGGCTGTGAGCTCTCGTTGGGGTTCGTTCTGCGTGATCAGCACTTTGCATTTTCGTCTGAGCGGCTCCTGCCTGCAGACTCTTGCTTTGTGGCCTACCTTGGCCTGGTTTCTGTGTGGTGGTACATAATTCATAATATGGGGGTCGTGAGGGGCGACAGAGTGTCACAAGCAGCAGTAAATATATAGGGTGACGTCTTCATAGGGATAGGTAGCGAGAAAGCATCTGCAAGCATATATACACAAGCTCTTCAGGCGTCTTGCATTTCTGCGGTGCTGTAGGAGGCCTATGTGAAAAATACCAACGATGCCTGTCTGTGGGTTTATCGGTCCTCTGTGTCATAGCACTGAGTATGTTCTTCGTGTGGGTTGGTATGTGAGTGACCAGTGTGCATGGTGGCACGTGTGTTCTTGTCTATTGGCTATGTCGTCATGGCATCTCTAACGATGATGGCGTTTGTGGCTGTTGTCTAATCGATTTGGTCCATGGGACTGACGTCAGCGGTTCCGGGACGTGGTAGTGTCACGCTCCCCGGGCATGTGGGCCGCGGACACAGGGGAGCTGTCCGTCTGGTGATGAAGTGAAGGGGTCAAACTCCTCTTGCGGGGGGTGCTTGGGTTTTGATGTCCTGGGCCATGGTTTGGATGAGAATGGGGGAGGGTGTTTCCCATTTTCCCACTTCAGATTAGTATTAACCCTTTCCAGAACCTTATTTAAGATAGTTTGTACTGCGTCTTTGAGCTTTAAAAGAGACTAATAAAGTCAATGGCAACTTTACATGTTCTGGGAGACAGTAGTCAGTCCCAGAAAATGGAGTTGGAGTTGGGAAGTCAAAAAGACAACCCTGTGTCACTGCACTGAAGGTGCTGTGTAACACACAGTAAAAAGATGATGCCTATAGTGTAGGTGAGACTCCACAGTCTATGAACACAAGAACATGTTAAACACACATAGCAAAACACATGGAAGAGTAGGGAAAAAAAAGGCTCACACTCTTACCAGGTGAAAAAAAAATCCCAGAAATCCAGCAAAGCTGCTGAGGGACTCAGTCGGTAAGGGAAATTAGCCACTCTGGAGAATTCTCCCTAACACTTGCCCCTCCCCCACCAGACTAAGGGACAGGAGGATTTAATCCACTTCTGGATGAATCTCTACCTCTAGTCGGTTAAAAACATCCTAGAGAGACCATCTGCATTTTGGTGGTGACATCCTGTTCTGTGCTCAATGGTGAAATCAAACCCTTGCAGGCAGATTGACCATCTCAGAAGTTTTGGGTTCTCCCCTTTCATTTTCATTAACCATCTCAAGGGTTGGTGGTCTGTCTGAATCACAAAAGCCGATCCATACAAGTATGGCCTAAACTTCTTCAGAGACCACACAAAGGCAAAACATTCACGCTCTATGGTTGCCCAGGTGGCTTTGTTTCTGGTTCCTTCAGTTTCCTACTGATGAAGCAAATGGGGTGTCCGCTAATTTCTTATCCAGTTGACTAAGGACTGTACCTATACCTGTATTCGATGCATCTGTCTGCACAATGAAGGGTTTGTGATAATCAGAAGCTCTTAGGAGCTTGACAAAGGGCTCTCTTCAGGTTTCCAAAGGCTTCAGTGCACTCCTCATTCCATTCCACTCAACCTATTTAGGGAGTTTTGGAGAGGAGATCACATTCAAGGAAGAAGCTATGGTCCCATAGTTCTCTATGAAATTCCTGTAGTACCCAGTGAGACCT
This sequence comes from Ambystoma mexicanum, assembly GCF_040938575.1. Lineage (NCBI taxonomy): Eukaryota > Metazoa > Chordata > Amphibia > Caudata > Ambystomatidae > Ambystoma > Ambystoma mexicanum. The sequence continues at coordinate 412,051,200 of NC_090922.1, read as the reverse complement.
AGGAAAGCTCTCACTTGGGTTGAGTAGTAGGGGTTTCCCAGTTTTGTACAGCTTGTACTTTGCTAGGCAATGGCCTTATTTCACCTCCTCCAACCTCATGACCAAGGTAGACCACTTTGCTCTGACCAAGTTGACATTTGCTTGCCTTTATGGTCAGACGGGCCTGCTCAAGAGCCTGCAAAACATACCCTAAGTGATTAATATGTTCTTTCGATGTAGGGCTGAACACTGCAATGCCATCGAAGTATGCCATGCAGAAGTCCTCCATCCCATTTCAAACTTGATTGACCATCCTTTGGAATGTAGCAGGTGCATTCTTTAGTCCAAAAGGCATAACCTTAAACTGGTAGAGGCCTGCTGGGGTTGAGAATGCAGTTTTTGCCTTGGCATGGTCTGTCAGGGCTATTTGCCAATAGCCTGATGTCAGATCAAAGGTACTGAGGTACGTGGCTGAACCAAGTCTATCCACCAGTTCATCTGTCCTTGGCAAAGGATGGGCATCAGTCTTAGTGACTGCATTTAGAGCTCTATAGTCCACACAGAATCTCAACTCCTTGGATCCTGCCTTTGGTACTAGAACAACTGGACTAGACCATGGACTTGTAGAGGGTTCTATAACCCCAAGATCAAGCATCTTGTTTGACCTCTCTTTTGATGTCGGATCTCACATGTTCTGACATTCTGTAATCTCTGATTTTCATAGGTAGACATTCACCAGTGAGAATATCATGCTGGCCCCAAGGGGTCAGGCCGGCCTGGTGAAAGTGAAAACAGGGAGGCAAACTGATTTAACAGAACTTTGAACTCCTCCTGTTGTTCAGATGTCAGTTGAGAAAAGAGATTGACTCCTATTTTCTCATCCAAAGGTTGGCCTCTGAGGAGGTGAGGTAGAGGTTCGCTCTCCTCCTCCTCTTGAGCTGAAGCTAGAAGCAAAGCTCCCACTTCTGGTCTCGAGACATATGCCTTTAAACGGTTGGTGTGGAAGACTCTGGGAGCCTCCTTAGGTCTGCCTACATGCACCAAATAGTTCACCTCTCCATGTTTGCCCACAACCTTGAAGGGTCCTATCCATTTGTCCTGCAAGGCCCTCTGCCTTGTTGGCACCATAACTAATACAAGCTGGTCTTGAGTAAACTCAACCATGCTGGCCTTCTGGTCATGCCAATGTTTGACCAGAGCCTGACCTGCTTTTAAGTTATCACTAGCTTCTGCCATCATGTGTGACATTCTCCTCTGGAGACCTATCACATAGTCAGTCACTCTGACTGGCTTGGGAGAAGGAACACTCTCCAACCCCACCTTAATCGGGGCCAATAGGCCTCTGACTGGATGACCACAAAGAAGTTCAAAGGGACTGTAACCAACTCCCTCCTGAGGGACTTCTCTATAAGCAAAGAGAAGGCATGGCAGTGGAAGGCCCACTTTCTTTTAAAGGGTTCCTCTAAAGCACCTATCATGCTCTTCATAGTTCGATTAAACTTCTCTACCAGTCTATTTGTCCATGGATGGTATGCTGTAGAGAACTTGTAAGTGACACCACCGTTTTTCCACATGGCTTGCATGCAGTGGGACATAAATTTGGATTCCCCTGTCGGATATCACTTTCTTAGGAAACCCTACTCTGGTAAAAAATACCAAGTAGAGCCTTAGCCACAGCTAGCCACAGCCTGAGCCATAACAGTCCTCATAGGTATTACGTTTGGGTATCTTATAGCATGGTCTACTAGAACCAGGATAAACCTGTTCCCTAAAGATGTGGGAGGGTCATGGGGACCAACAATGTTGATGCCCACCCTCTCACAAAGGACTCCCACCACTGGTAGAGGCACCAGGTGTGCCACATTCTAGGCTACACTCTTGCCAGAGGTTTGGCAAGTGTGACAGCTCCTACAGAATGTGTCAACCTCTGAACCCATTTTAGGCCAGCAGAAGTATAAGGAAAGCCTTTCCTTGGTCTTCTTCAAACTCAAATGACCAGCCAAAGGTATCTCATGGGCCAACTGTAGGAACTGGAGTCTGTTGGCAAGGGGCACTTCAATTCTTTTACAGTCCCCGGGGATAGACTCAGTGGGTTCACTGTAGAAGAGGCCATCTTCCCAGCTTAACCTATGCTTTCCAACTTCTTGCCTATCAAGTTGAGAAGCAGCCTGTTGTCGAAGACCTTCGAGAATAGAACACTCCATGTAGCCTCTGCTGAAGTCTCCCCTCTTGGGTCTACCTTCTGCCAGTAAAGACTGCAGCTCAGGATGGTCAACAGGGTAAAGATCTCCAACCAAAACAGTGTCTTCCTACAGATCTGAAACTGGATCAACCACACATGGTGGGACCTCACACTCTGCCTCAACATGTGGAGGAGTCACAGGTGTGACCTTGGACAACCTTGGTGATGTCCTTGTTGGTAGCACAGGGGTGCTGTCTGTCTTTTTCCTTGAGGTCTTGGGTTTCCCCTTTGCCTCTTCCTTTCCAGAATTAGCAATGAGCAACTCCTGTGGAGTGGGAGTGATAGTTTTCCCTATCAACTCCTGTGGAGAGCCTCGTAAGGTCCTCTCCCTTGCAGGCCTAGTGAGCTCCTGTTTCCTTTTACTGGGAGGCCTGGGGGTACTAGACACAACTCCAAGAGTTTTCAGGTCATTACCCAACAGGAGTCTCCCAGGCATTTTACTCTGCACACTAACAGGTATCTTGACAGTGATATCATTACACTGGATGAGAGCTGGTAACTGGGGAAGCATTTGCACAGGGCCTCCAGCTAACTTGGTGAGGCGTTTGGGTGCCTTAGCAACATCCCCCTCCTTGAAAAATGATTAATCCACCATAGGTATGCTGGCTCTAGTGTCTCTGATGGCAGGAGTCTCCTGGCCATTCACAAGAACACTATCTTTATAATACTCTTTAGTATTATCTGTGATGGAATTATAGACATCTAAATGATGTTGTTCCCACAAGCCCAGGGACACTAAAGAAACACTAGCTGAGACTCTCATGGGTTCATCAGCCAGTAGGTGAACGTTTCTACTTCCCATAGTTACTTCCTCCTCTGGGGAGAAGGCTAAGGAGACAGTGTGGACCCCTGAAGGTTTACCCTTACATCTGGGATCCCCTTTCTCACGGTCAGTTGACATAACATTTCCCACATGTTTTGATGAATGGGGGGTTGTTCTGACCTCTATCTGGTTTGGGTCCAGATGGTGCACTAGCCTGATTTGGTTTTCCTTCTGGTTTACCCTTATGTTGCTTTTTGTGGCCCTCTTTTGGATTGGAGGTATTAGAATTCTCCTTGTTATCTTTCTTTGGCTGCTTTCCCTCCTCCTTCTTCTGAGTTGCCCCCACAATCCTTGTGAGTAGCCATGTTGGCAACCCACATGTCAGCAGCCTTGGCTAACCTCTTGGGATATATCTCCTTTGAATCAGCCAAGTGCTGTCTGAGCTCAGGAGAGCAGGCATCATAAATTGACTCCAACATAACAAGATTTCTCATACCTTCATAAGTGTTTACTCTGTAACCCTTAACTCAACCATCTAAGTTTTTAAAACATTCACATACCCAGGTAGCCCACAGGGTACCATCATGCTTTTTGAGGGTCCCAAACCTCTTAAGGTACTGGTAAGGGGTCTTCCCAAATCTAGCAATTAAAGCTAGCTTCACACACTCATAATCCATCCTATCCACCTCCCCCAACTCCATCACAACATCAGATGCAACAGTGGGTAGCCTAGAGAAGAGCCAGGGAAGCAACGGATTCCCTGTAACATCTTGAATCCCATGGTCATATTCAAACATTGCCAACCAATCCAAAATATCAAGCCTAGCCTCATACATACCCACAATTTCTTTAGGAATATCGGGTCTCTTAGGACTGGAACAACTAGAAGAGACTGGGAGAGAAGCATTTTCAAAAGACAACTTTTTCATTTCTAAGGCATGGTTCATCTCCATTTCTCTGAGCTTAAGTTCTTGATGCTTTTGTTCAGTTTGAGCATTTAAATGTTTAAAATCCAATTCAAGCCTCATCTTTTCTAGAGCAATGCATTCAGCACTGAGTGTAGAACCTGTAGGGGTCCCAGTGGACAAACGTTGATGTTTCTGAGCAGGTAAGGGAGCAGTGAGGCCTATATTATGAGACACCTCTGCCTCTTCTAACTCATCAATAATAGACAAATTATCATCCTCAGTATTCTCCACATTTGCTGAGGGGTCAGGTATTTCAGACCCACCCTCCAGACTTTGTTTCTCTAACAACCTTTCAATCAATTCATACTTTTTGCCTTTGACAGAGAGATTCCTTTCTCTACACAGATGTTTCAGATAATCCACAGAGTAACTAAGGACGGTCTCCTAACTGTATCTTTCCATATCAGACATGATTAATATTGCTTTTAAGTGATGTTTAGCCTTGCGGTTAGTTGATCTAAGGTAATAGCAGCACTCTAAGTGTAATCACTATATTTGATCCTCACCGCTGTACACCAGTGTTAGGCAGGATTATATGCAGTACCCTTTGGGAATACCACACACAATTAGAACTACAAGTGACAGTACAAATTCACCTTTGGTACAAGCCTGTACTACACAGTAAAGTGGTAGCGATGGCTGAGCAGCTAGACTTATCTCAAGAATAAGTGAGCAGTATCAATAGTTACACAAAGGACAGCAATTACTATGATTCAAACAAACACTGACTTAAGGTTTCTGAGTAAAAGAATATATATTTATTTACACATCAGTTGTCAAACATTTCACAAAAGTAAAGCAGTTGAAAAATCACACTCTTAATACACTACACCACACCTGATAGATTCTGGACAAGTTAGGCTCAAAATGAAGTGTGAGCAAAATGGCACTCCAGCAGTTTAAAATGGAAGGAAAGACAAAGTTAGACAAGAATTGAGCAGCACCAACAAGTAAGGAAGCAGGGCAATCTAGAAAAAGGAACTACAATGAGGAAATCAGATTCAAGGGGCCTGGCCCAAAGTCAATGGACCAAAGTCTTTGCTCAGGATCACACAGTTCAGTGTAGTTCGTGGTTAAGTCTTTGCCAAGAGTTCAGGATGAAGTTGGTCTTCAGAAAAGTTAGCTTATAGAATGGAGAAGGACAAGCCCTCGGATTGGCAAAAGGTTTCCCACACTTTCACTGCGGCTGGACGAAACGAACAACCAGATTTGAACAGCACCAGAAATGAAGAAGAAGGCTGTAGATGAGGCGGGACGTTCCTGGCAGGTCCTGCAGGCTCATGGTTCCTGAGGCGTCTGTCGGACTGACACGAAGTTGGAAGACTGGAGGGTCCTGCACTGCCCAGGGTAGAAAACAGCAGCAGAGCAAAGCAACGAATAAAAGGTGCACTCCCTAAAATGCAAGCAGGGTCCGTTCCTCCCGGCTATCCGGTTCACTGTAGCTCGGTACAGCAAATTCGACCAGAGAAGGGAGGCCTGGCGAGCAGTTTGGTAAACTGGTTGTTCCCACCACCTCAAGGGGAGAAGATTCCTTGCAGATCTTCCCTGTCGTTGGAGTATGAAGATTCAGACCTGCAACAGGGTTTACCGGGCAGTTCAGTCGTGGTAGGGGTCCTCTTCTGTCATCTTCTCTTCGGTTCTCTCGTTCCAGTGGCAACTCTGCCTTTACAGCCCCAGAGACCTGTTTTTTTATGCAGTTTTCCCCAATTCACACAGCCTGGCTGTCAATCAAACAGCAGGGTGGCTGTACCGCCAGGAAAGTCTCCACAACCAATCAGATCAGAGTGTGACATGGGTCTCCAAGGAGACCCTGTGCAGGGAGTCCTAAACCCCTCCCTCACATTCCGCCCCTCCCCCCCAGACATACAGGCGCCTAAGGAAGGCTTCTGTGCAGAATCCCATGAAAGGACGGCGAACAAAGGAACCAAACCTGGTTTGACGCGCAGAGTAAAACACGAGAAAGAATTTTACAAAAAGAAATGGTGACTAAACCCAGCCGGAACTGTATAAAAACGTATATGGTCTAGTGGGTTTAAGTTTGAGGCTACCAAGATTGCCTAAAACAATACCAGGGCTATTTAAGATAACCGCAGTAGGAAAAATAGGGTAGTTACCATTGCGACCAGCCAAGTCTTATTGAAAAGGGAGCGAAACAATGCTCCAAGAGAAACAGACAAAAAGGGATAAGTATTAACCCTTTCCAGAACTCTATTTAAGATAGTTTGTACTGGGTCTTTGAGCTTTAAAAGAGACTAATAAAGTCAATGGTAACTTTACATGTTCTGGGAGAAAGTAGTCAGTCTCAGAAAATGGAGTCAGAGTTGGGAAGTCAAAAAGACAACCCTGTGTCACTGCACTGAAGGTGCTGTGTAACACACAGTGCAAAGTTGATGCCTATGGAGTAGGTGAGACTCCACAGTCTATGAACACAAGAAAATGTTAAACACACACAGAAAAACACATGTAAGAGTGGGAAAAAAAGGCTCACACTCTTACCAGGTGAAAAAATAAATCCCAGAAATCCAGCAAAGCTGCTAAGGGACTCAGTAGGTAAGGGAAATTAGCCATTCTGGAGAATTCTCCCTAACAATGGTCCAGCCTCATGCCCTAGGCAATTCAACCATGACTTACATGCCCAGCATGTGCTGCTGATAACGACACACATCAGTATGCATTGCAAAAAATTTGTGGACGAGAATGGTACAGTTTTTACTTGAAACTGATTGGCTGAAAATGCTGATACATTGAGTTGTAGCACATTAGGTTGCACTGGTAAAAACCTATGAAATTCACTGAAAAAACGTTGGTAAAGGGACGTTATGATTAAGTTGCACTAATAGAAGGGATGTTATAGTTGCAAATAAAACTGAAAAATACCAGATATTCGCCAGTTATGGTAAGCTACGCAACCATACCTTGTGCCACTACTGTGCACTGTTGAGACTAACAGCCAGGACATCAAAGATGACATCACAAATGGCATCATTGATGACATCACATAGCTGGGCCAGTTGTTTTGGTTTACTGACATATCTGAACCAGTTACTTTTGTTCACTGACAGTGAGAGTTTTAAAATTCATAGGTGTTATATATCTAGACTTCAACCTTGTCATATGTTGTTAAGGTACTTTCCTTAGGGTTTGGCCTCAGCTCATGGTGCACATACATGGGGCAATAAGCAGGCCTCAAACACACAATTCATTTGTATACATGATGATGAACTCTAATGTTATTGTCATTTTATGATGGTGTTTCTCTCCTCCTTTCTGAAGTTTCCTTGTATGTGCATCAGATTTCTGTTCATTGAAGCTCTTCATATGGATTGTTTGTACTAACACATGTGTGTAATAAGTCTTGTATTGTTAGCTGTTAATTCCAAGTTTAACATTAGTCAAGATTCTCATAGGCTTGCATTTATTATTTTACTGGCCATTGTAATCAGATTAACCCCTTAACTGCTGATCTTTGATCAAGTCTATGGGAAAAGGACAAGCATAGTCGTCCTTCGCACTTAAAATACTGTACTTCTATGCTGCATGCTGCAGCCATTGCCTATGTGTATACATTATTAGGTTGCTGTATTAAGAACAACTCTTCAATATAATGTTTTTTTTAAAAATAAGTCCATGTTATAATACATTACGCTGTTCATGAGAGGTCTCCCGATCACACCTGATATGCTGCTACCAACATTGTGAACACAGCCCCTTGTAAGGACTTTTGATCAGAATTAATTTGATATGTGATGTCATCAGTGATGCCATTTGTGATGTCATCATTGATGTCCTGGGTGTTAGTCTTAGCAGTGCATGGTGGTGGCACGAGTTATCGTTGCTTAGCTTACCATAACTAGTGAATTTCTGGGGGGTTTCAAATTTACTTGTAACCATAACATCCCTTTAACCAAGTTTTTTCACTGAATTTCATATGTTTTTACCAGTGCACCCTAATTTCCTACAAGTTCCTTATGCCTATTTTACACCTAAAATCACACTCACATGTAGCAGCTCTAACGTGCGTGGACAGTATAAAAGTATGTGGACAGCAGGTAGGATCATCAAAACACATAAGCACAGGGGACAACAGAACATTTTGTAACCTTCAACCAACAAAAACATATACATAAAACATGAGTTATATTAACTGCACCCAAATATACCTTTTTGTTAAATTCAACATTTCGAAATGTTAACATTTTTTTTTTCATTTAGCATACAATATTATGGAAAGTACCAAGCACAAACCATAACTGTACACCTCATATTATCAGTTTAGTACAACTCTGCATACACACAGAGATACACCCGGAGCACGTTGCAAAAGAACCTCTCACCAAATAGTAAGTACACTGTATTTATTTCTGTATTATAAACATTCATAATGGTAAACAGTACATCTTTCAAAACAAACAAATAATGTAACTTATACAGAGCTCATTGAAATAATAAATTATTCTTTTCCTATAGTAAACATTTTTCAATGACGAACTACAGCACAGATTAATTATGGAGAAACCCAACAATCAGAAGACAATCTCAATCCCCAACTGTACAGAATCAGATCATGACTCTTTCTTCAAAATTGGATGAACTTAGCAATGACAGATATCACAATTTGTTTTACCTAATTTTTGGACATTTAAAAAATGTAAAACAACTATAGGACAGATTTATTCCAAAATTGCAAATGGACATTTTCGGAACCAATCATCCACTCCTCGAGAGAGTTTGGTGAAAATCCGTCCAGTGGTTTGGGCTGTCGGCACAAGCACATTTTTATTTCCATTATGTCTATGAGGATTTCAAAGGTTTTGGGACCCCTCCCTCTAACTGTGCCCCCTCCCCTGAACAAAACCGCAGCAAACTTCAGAAAATCATTCCGAGGTGGCCATGTAATTTTTTTGCAAAATAGTCATATTTGCTGAGCACCAAAGTGGAGATTAGAGTTTTTAATGAGTATTAGTCGGAAAAGGAGAGATTTTCTGAATGTTGAAACGCTTAATACGAGCAACAGAGGCAGTGGTAGTGATGAATTCTTGCAGTCGTGGATCTCTATCATTGAGCCTTAGTTGAGGGTGCAAGAAAGTCAGGCGTGAAGGAGTTAGAAGAAGGGAGGGGAAGGATGTCAGGAGAAAGATGAGTGCATTTTTTAAGAGTTCAGCATGAGGCAATGGAGAGCTATCTAGTAATAAATTGCAGTAAGACAGTTGAGAATCCGTTCCAAGATGGCTGGGGTGAAGGAGGCAAAAAAGATGCATATGTGAGTGTCATCAGCAAAAAGGTGATAGTGAAAACCAAATTATGAGATTGGTCTTCTTAAGGCAGAGGTATAGAGGGTGAAGGATAGAGGTCCAAGGACTGACCCTTGGAGGACTCCAACTGGGAGAGGGGTGGGATCAGAGGTTTGCGAGATCCATGAGATTTTAAAGGATCGACCTTCCAGGTAGGAGGTGGTCCAATTCAGAGGAGATTTACAAAACCAAAAGTACTGGAGAGTAAGGAGCGAGGCATGATTGACAGTGTTGAAAGTGGAGAATGGACCAAAAGGATGTGTTTAGAAGAGAATTTGGAGTGGTGAGCATTAGAGAAAGTGGAAGAAATGCACGAGTACAGTCTCAGTAGAGTGTTAACATTAAAAGCATTGTTTCCTGTTTCTTGTGATATGTCTTCTGTCTGTCCTTTACGTGTGCCTTGAGGCCTCCGGCCAAATTGGCACGTTATTAAAATTAAAAAAAAAAATAATAAATATATATAAAAGCCAGATTGAAGTGGATCTCCAAGGCTGTTATGCTCAAGTTACTCAGTGATCCGGTCGAAGACTACCCATTCAAGGACTTTTCAATAATGGGGAAGGATAGAAACTGAGTGGTAGTTTGCTGCTGGGATGTTTGGGTCAGCAGAGAGTCCAGCAGGGAGAGAGTCACACTAACTTCCCTTTATGTCTCTGAGCTAATTAACCTCTAAGTGTTTGACTATTCAGGGAGCAAAAGGGTTCAAAGAAGCGCAAGATGATTTGGGACTGCAAAGGTTGGGAGAATTAGCTGAGAGTAGAAGAGGTATGGGGAAAGGTGTTGGAAAGAAGGAGGGTTGGGGAGGGAGAGAGGATGGATGTGAGAATGTGGCGAATGTTAGAGAATGTAGAGGAAAAGTAGTGAACAGAGTCATTAGCATAAAGGGAGGAGGCAATGGATATTGGCTTAGGAGGTGTGAGCAAAGATTGAAGGGTAGATTAAGGTTTACAAGAGTGATTGTGAAGGGAGATTATTAGGTTTGCAAAGTAGGTGGATTTGCCAGTTCAGTGCAGGTTAGTGCAGTGAGGGAATTTTTAAAGGCTAGGATTAAGGTAGGTGTCCATAATTTAAGACAGCTGTGTAGATGACGGTGCTTGTTTGATTTGAGGGTCTGAATTTCAGAGGTGATCCAAGGTTGAGGACTAGGACGGGAAGGTGTGAATGTGTGAGCAGGATAGTGTTGGTCAAATAGAGTCATAAGTGCATTGTGAAAGTCAGAGAATGCACCGTCAATGGAAGAGAAACAAATAGGTGAAAGTCACAGGAGAGAGGTCCTCACATCGTAAAGGTAATGGACATGAAAGACCTGCCTGACTCTCTCTTAATCATTGAAGAGCAGAGATCATGGGTAAAAGGTGTAGGGACCTATATCTTAAAGTGAACAATGGAGTTACCATGGAGAGGTCAGAAGAGGAGAGTGAATTAGAGAGAAAGACAAGGTCAAGAGAGTTCCCACCAGAGTAGGTAAACTGGCCATGAAGGGAGTACACAGACTGGTCAGATAGGAGGGATTTAAGTTCAAGGCAGGTGGCTGCAGATGGCTTGGGGAGGTTAAAATCTCCCTGCATGAAAAATTCAGATCAGGTAAGAAGGAGTTAATAGGACCATGTGTCGATAAAGATCCAGAACAGTGAGAGGAGTAAGAGGGAGGTGAATAGTGGTTTATTCAAAAGTGGAAGAGTTTATGTCAGATGAGGGTTGTGGGTTAGTGCTGATGGACGTATTGATAAAGAACCCACACCACTGCCCATCCTAACAGGTCTGGAAGAGTGGGAAAATGTAGCTGATCCATGTGGAGAGCTGCTTATGTAACAGTCATGGGGGAGATACAGGTTTCTCATTTACAGCAAGAAGTGAAAATTGCTGATAAGAGTCAAAGTGGTGAGTGATGCAGAAAGGCTTGTTGCAGAGGGATTGTGCAGTCCAGAGGTCAAGTGAAAGAGTTATAAGAGTTGGGGGAGAGGATAAGGTGTTGTGCGATAGGCAAGGAGGATAGAGACCCTAGGAGCATGGGAATGCCTTATTTGAGGAATTGGGTGGAGGCAAGAAAGTGATGCAGAAGTTATACCAAGTTGAGTCAAAATGGATGATGAAGGGTAGAAGTGAAGACAATCAAGAAAGGATGCTCCCAAGGGAGAGAGTGGGTATGTGGGTGAGTGTAAAGGGAAGGGGTGGATGTGTTGCTGAGCAGAAACAGGTGTACATTCTGAGTTGGGCTAGAATGGGGCTATTGGTAACCAAAAGACAGTTAACAGCCCAAAACAGCGATGTTCCTTGGTCCTGTGAAGTAACAGAAGCTCCAAGGTGAAAGGATAGTCAATAGGTGAAACAATCCCTATGCATGGAAGCAGATGTCAGGTAAACTGTGAGCTCAGCAAAGTCCGAGTTTCCGCAGGTGAAGTAAATTCTATGCAGCCATACACACATTGGAGTACATAGATGAACTTTGCCCGATCTAAATTTGATGAAGTAGATTCAAATTGAAATATCATAAATTCAACAGTGACCTCTATGCACAATGCAATGCAGTAATTTCTTGACATATATTTCAATTGAAGTTTATCCTCCATCTAACATGTATCACCCAATTAAAGGCATGCCTTATTTTCATTGCACTTCTTTTGTAAAGTTCATCTCATTTCTTAAATCGCAAGGTATTTATGGGGTCAGAAATGTGTATGTTTTGTCAGACAGATGCATTTTGAAAATATGATTTATTGTTCCCAAATTGTTTACTGAGAAGTTTATATCTCTCAAACTGACCAGTGACAAGTTGTATTTGGATGGGATGGGGACCGGGCCCAGAATTGCACCCTTAATTTATGATTTCCTTTATATCGACATCAGAATATGAAAGGTTAAACCAATATGGAGTTTTACATTGCTTAAAGGGCACTTGCATCAAAGCAGCCTTGAATGCAATTCACTTGTTTAATGAATTTTTTATGCTTATTTAATGAATTTCACAAAGGCTTGGTGTTTTTCATAAAATGGATAAGGACTTCCAGTTTTATGAAATAATAAAAATGGAACTGAAGTTATGAAATGAGCAATCTCATTAGCTAGGCATGATATATTCATACGAAAATGTACATGTCTCCGAATTATTGCGACAGCACTATTTCTAGAACTGTAACTTGTTATATTGATACACTAAATTTGCTTTCAGTTAAGTTATCAAGAAGGCCCTTAAAATGTGAGAGTTTTTGATTTCATAGCATTATCACATTAGTTGCTCTTTTAAACAGTTATCCCACACTAGTATCCTAAAATGTGCATATGTTGTCCCTTATGAAGTGAGGTGATCATGTGTCAGTCTGTTATTCTCGAAAAAAGGGGCCATTGCAAAACTACCCTTGCTCTGATGCCTGTGCAGAGCTTTACCAGGGATCAAAGAGTCCTGACCCTCATTCGAAACTAATTTCTGTCTCACATGACACAATGAAGGTCTCTTCACTCCATAGTCTCACTGGATGTCCCAAGATGGGGGGGTGAGGTCTGAACATTGGCCTCACCCCCTGCCTGATTCGGAAGAAGGAATTGGAAGGTTTAAAATGGATGCACCTGACTCTACACCCCAGCATAAGGATGCCACTTGTTTCCAAAAGAAGAATCCAAGCCAGACTCGAGGGAGAGAGAGAACACCACATCTGTAAGGAAAGAGAAGGGCAAACAAATGTGTGTCTTGTGCATTAATGTGGCGCCATTTTTAGTGTGTCTGTGTGTCTCGGTTCTGGTGCCTGATGGGGCTCTGACACTTCTCCATGCCTGCAATCTACCACTTGCAAGTACAATGAGTCAAGGTTCCGTGAGAGCACCTGCAACATAAAACTGTTTTTGTAGTGGTACGCTGGCATTTATTAGGCACAGCTAGCGTGAATTATCTAACAAAAATTGGGCATTAACATAGTTTACAATGATACACTGTCATATTTTTGGAAGAGAGGAAAGGAAACTGTTTTTGCACTGGCTTTTTGGCATATATTGGTGATCATAATAACATGAGGGTATGTATTTGGGACAGGCAGAATGATATATGGTTCCACATTATCATGCTATCATGTATTGGACATCAGAAGCATGAACATATACATTTACTGTGACCTGCTCGGAACAGGATTGATAACATGTTTACAGTGGAATACTGCCATAAAGTAGGCCCAAGCAGCATGCCAATCTATTCTTGAAGTGATATGCTGCCTTATATTGGGCACAGGCAGCTTAAAATATATGTTTGTATAGTGGCTTGCTTGCATCCCATTGGGCACAGCCAGTATGAACATGTCGCCCTATATTCTTTGCCACTGGTATATATCTGCTGTGTTCTGTGAAACAAAATGCCATGATGTTGGCCACTGGCAGCATGAACCTGTTTTTTAATAGGGCAATACTGACATATATTGTTGAGTGTGACGAATCCCAGAGTATTGTCACTGCTCCCATGAGGGAAGCCCCTTCCCATGGTGCTAGGGATGTAAGGCCACTACCCGATAGTCTCCCTGGGGGTGGTACTCAGCAGGTGGAGCTCATAGGGAGGAAAGACCTCCATGGGACCAGTGATGACATGTTTGGGAGAAAGTGGTATTGACCCCCTCCAATTATGTCCCCTCTAGCCTCTCATCCACCTTTACTCAATGTATATAATCATGGACCCTGAGGCTTAAGGCTTAAGGGTGCTTGACAAAACAAAATGACACATTAAAACATAAATTCAGAGGGGTGTACCAGCTAGTCAGGAGTAACTTCAGTCCTCTATATCAGGCATTAGGAGAACCGAAATGTCTTCAGTTTCTTTTTGAAGACCTCTATAGCTTCTGTGCTTCTTATCTCCAAAGGTAGGTAATTCCATGTCCTCGGCGCACAGGCGCACAGGCATAGAACGCTTCATTAATGTCTTTCTCTTTTCTACACTTAGGGTTCATCAACTGATCCTGCTTACTTGACCTTAATGGTCTACTGTGGGTTTTATTCACAAGCAAGGCTTGGAGGTAACTGGCATCTTCCCCTGTCTACACTTTTGTGTGATGACCAGGAGGCGGAAGCAAATTCTTGATAAAATCGGCAGCCAATGAAGAGCCCTTCTAGCGGAAGAGACATTATCTCTTCTAGAAAGGCCCATAACAGCCCTAACAGTGCCATTTTGCGAAACCTGCAATCTTTTGCAGAGCGATTTATTGATACCCATTGGTAGGCTGGAGCAATAATCTAACTAGGGTCTCCGCATTGGCTTGTGAAGCTAGGAGACACAATCCTAGTGACATGCCATTCCATAGTAAGATGTTGATCAAAGATGACCCCCAGCGTTTTGACTTTTTTTTGACGGGATAATTTTTACCGATCTCAAAGCTGACATACATGGGGCCTAATTTCTGAATCGAATGAGGAGAGCCAGCCCCCACCAGCTCTGTTTTACCCTTATTCAGTGCAAGTTTGTTAGTCACCATCCAGGTTTCAGTCCTACCATAGATCCTATTAATCAAAATGTCATCCTGTATATGATTGCCAGACAAGGGGATCAGACACTAAGTATCATCAGCATAATTTGTAAAGTCTCCTGTGGTACCACACACGTCTATGTATCTCTGTAGAGTAAGGGACTTCATTCATACAGATCATACTGGGATGGGGAAGAGTGAGGCTTACCCAGAGAGACTATATACAGCCACTGACATAAAGAAGATCAGGCAAAGATACAAAAGCCCCCCACAGAACCAACATATGCGGTGTAGTCAACTACAGCCATCCCCAGTGCTAAAAAGCAAGGAAGGAAAAGGTACCTGGGCAGAGCCTCCCGGGAGGAACTGAGAGCCTCCTGGAGGCTTGCCATGGACAACAGGAAAGGGTGACTGACTCAAAGTGTTCCCCAGATCCCTAATTCACCAGCCAGGACACTTATATGTATGATCTGCGAGGCTCTGACAGCGTGGCCATGCGAGAAACACACGCTGAGAGGGACCAGACCTGGGAATGCTGTGAGGAGATGCAGAAAAAGCTGGAAGCCATGTGGAAGCCTACGGTAGGATGAAGCAGTTCCACGAAGCCGCTCAAGCAAGTCAATAAAGCCAAGCAAGGTATTTCAGGTCTCCATAGCTGGTTGTGAAGGCAGGAGAGAACAAAGCAGTCAACTGAGGAAGGCTGAAGAACTCCATCTCCTGTGTCCCAGTAACTGGGGAAAATTAAGAGACAGTTACATGAAAACCAGTGCCTAGCAGATTAGTGAACCACACCTGGGAAAAATAAGCAGTAAACCTGAGAGAGGGGACTGGGACCCATACAAAATCGGGAAGCCCCACAAGAACAGTACACCAGGTTCTGGGAATCATACAAAGTGAGGTGAGTCCCAGAAGAGCAGCACACTAGAGTCAAGGACCCACACAAGTCTGACCAAGCACACAACCAATTGGCTGGGGCCCAGAGAGCGTTGGGGATATCCTGAGGTAAAATAAGGGGGTATGGGACCACACAAAAGGAAAAAAGACTACAGAACAAGTTGAGGAAATCCCAAGATTACCCTGAGGGGTCTGGGACCCATGTAAGAGACACACAGAGATTCAAGAAGCAAAAACAAGGGGTTCAGGACCCATTGCCAAAAGTAGAGACATAGGGCCTCATTACGACCCTGGTGGTAGCTGTCCCCTTATTAAGGGCACGGCTGCTGCCGGTAATGATTTTTTACCAGGTCCAAGAAAAGGGCAATAACTGGGTTAAGCCGACCTTGGCGGACCCGGTGATTGCCCTTTTCTTGGACCCGGTAAAAATCAATCCCTATTCCCATTGGAGCCCCATTGGGCTCAATGGGAATGGGGAGGATGATAATAACGGGCCTGTTAATGACGGGCCTGTTGTTAGCATCCTGGCCTGCTAGTGGTTCCCGCTTTTCACGTCTGGTCAGTAATAGGGCATTCCACACGGGACCGGCACCGTTCACTATGGGAGTGCCAGGGTCCTAATGAGGCCCATATTCCTGAATACTAAGATCTACAGTCAAGTCTGGCAGGATAGTGAACCAAACTTGAAGTTACATTTGCGAGTTGGAGAAATAACAGGGGAAGAGCCCCTCCATCCCGACACTGATACTTGGGAACAGTTTTTTTTAGAATATTAACTAAGTGGAGAAAACAATAGGAGAAGAGACTCACCTCCACCACCCAGCCCCCCAATACTTGGGAACTGTGTTTGTGTGATCAGAAGCTCTACAGTCAAGTCTGGCAGGATAGTGAACAATACCCAATGCTACATTTGTAAGCTGGAGAAAGAAAAGGGGAAGAGCCTCTCCAGTGATACTTGTGATAAGAAGACCCACGATCAAGTCTAGCAGGATAGTGAACCAGAATTGATACTAATTTCGTGAAAGAATAGGAGAAGAGAACTCCCTCCACACTCCCCCCACCCCCGATACTAGGGATCTGTGTTTTTGTGATAAGAAGCTCTACAGTCACGTCTGGCAGGATAGTGAACTAGACTTGATGCAACATTTGTGAGCTGGAGAAAGGACAGTGGAATAGACTCCCGCTTGATATTTGTAAACTGTGTTTTTTGGTAAGAAGACCTTCAGTCAAGTATGGAAGCATAGTGAACCAGACTTAATGTCACATTTGTGAAAGAGCAGGGTGAGAAACCGTTCTCCCTCCCCTTCACTCTGATACTTGTGAATTTTGTTTTTCTTTATAATTAATAGAGACTAAGAAAGAAAAAAGAGGGGTGACAATTCCCTGTTAAATCCTTTTGTGGTTTTGTATACATCTGGAAGAGCATCTAACATTAAAGTTGAGTTAAAGAACCACTCATTGTGTCTTCTCATCAAGAACTGAACATTTGAATATGTATCCAGAACGAGAGAGGCCTCCTGCTGGATAAAGAAGATACACAGTTTTTCCTTAGTTAGAGTATAATGGACGGAAATAGGTTTGGACATAGGACGTTGGCATTTCACTTTACTGGACATCCTGGCAGAGTCCTTGGTATTTTTATTGAGGTAAGGCAACCCTTCATAGAAATAGGGCAAGATAGGTTCTACCTATTATTTTATTATTATAGAAATCAAAGTATTTGCCAACAAACATACCGCCACCGTATCAGACTCTTACCTCTGCACCCTTACATGAGTCATGCATGAAAATGTATAGCAAAATGATCCTGTCCAATGCTGATGATCTGCCATCTATTTGAGTTTGTCATGAACCCATCGCGAATTGCATGGATTTTTATGCATATTGTTTTCTAAAATGTGACTTGTAAAATTCACTATTTCGATCAATTATTTAAATATTTGTCCAGGGGGCATTGAGGTTAGTGAGATCACCAGCAGCATGAACATGTGTTTTACAGTGGCCTGCTGATATGTAATGGGGGCAGTCATGAGTGTACATGGTGTTGCAGTGGCATTTATTGGGCACTGAAAGCGTGGAATTGTGTTCTTGGAGTTTATTTGTTTAATTGACTTCTATAGCATATTATACCAAACCTCTTTGCAAATGATAATGAATTGTTATACATAATGAAATGATGACATACAGTATACAGAACAGGAAGAGAACAGAGCCATAGAATACCAAGGAATGATTTAATGAAACCAGCAAGTCATGAAAGTCAAATAAAATGCAATTTGCTAGTAGGTGTATGTGTGGGGATGCCCTGATTATTGTTTGACAGTGTAGGGGCAAAACCTTAACGATTCTGTGCAGGACCATATATTGACTTCGGGCATCATGAGAATATGTTCTTATAGCGGCATGTAACATACTTTGGGCTAAGTTAGCATGAACATGATTTGACAATGCCTTGCTGCACTCACAGCATCAACACGTGTTTTAAAGGGCCATGCTGCCATACATTGTTGAGATTTGCTTCTTGATTTTATTTCGTTTGGGTACAGTCAGAATAACAGTGTCTCAAAATGCTCCTGTACTTTGTTGGTTACCTGGCAGCTATAGTTTTTCATGTGTTCCCTTAAAAAGGACTGTAAGTTGTATCGCTTTTTAACCCATATTTTGGGACATGTGTGATGTGGTAAAATGCAATATTTCAACACAATAAAAAGGTTGTTCAGGCTTGGTTGCTACCCTCACTTGGGAATAATTATGGGCAAATATTCACAGTCCTCCATTTTTAAACAATCGCCAGCTGCATCTGCATGGCTATTTACTTAAACCTGCTTGACCTACACCCTCTATCCCACGCACGCACTCAAGAGTGTAAGTGTACTATTGTAACCTAAGCAGCTATGTTTTCTAAAACCGTATCTATATCTTTGCAACTGTACCTATCCTTACGCCTTACCTTGCGCCCCATGCAACTGGTTCTATTGCCCTGGTGCCTTTGGGTTTGTGTCCGCTCTACAAATGTAAAAATATAAAAATGAAAAATTAGGATGTGTTGTCACACCATTAATCTTATAGTAGTAGCCATGTTTGCAACATTGTGTTATGTAAAAATGTAGGCGATTTGCGCTTTCACATGTACAGATGCGCATGTACAAATCAGCATTCAGGCCTATTTGTGAAATATGATCTATTGCCCTACAGTATCAATGAATGAATTCATCTTTTATCACGCACTTAATAGCGGAGACCAGTCTCAAAGCTTGGGGACTTGGACCAAACTTTTTTGCTCTGCGGTTGCCCTGAGGTATCCCATCGGCCCAAGCAATGTATCTCAATTGAATGATGCACTTTTCCTGATCAAGCCGAAACCATGCTCATCACGTTTGCACCATCACCAAATATGATGGTTTCAGAACAAAGCAAAACATTAAGAGCAACATTTTCTGGATTTGGATAATTAAGATGTGCCATTTCAATCTAATGTTGACGTCCCCAAGCCGGGTGTCTTTTGTCACACCTCTGTCTAGTTGCCACAGTCAAGCACAAAGCTGTCGCTTGCACATTAATTTAGAAGGGCATCACTGCAACCCTGTGCTATTGAGTGTACCCTCCTCTAATTAATCAGGCATTTTAACCACTACGCATTGTTTGAGAGGAGGACGGGTGTGCAGGTTTAAACATTCATCCTCCAATATCCAATGATTAACTTTGTATATGTTGTTTAATTGTGTTCTTAGTTTAGAAAGTGATATTGGAATGTCATAGATGAACTACACACAGTTTTATAAGTGTTGCTCATATGAAGTAATTGTAACATGCAAATAATATGCAGTAACTATAGTTAGGGTGAGTACTGAGTACCATAGGAAATTGAAAAAATTAATTACTAACAATATTTGAATCATATGACGAATGTGGATGAAATGTATCAGACAATTCTGTACGTGCGGGCCTCCACAGACCGGAAAATTTGGGAAAGATTCGTTCAAAAATAAATAAGTCATTAAGAAAGCAAACAATAGCACTTTTAGCCTAGTCGCCATTCATATTCCCATAGACAAAAAAGGTCCCAAAAATGCTGGATGGAATTGGACTAGGTCTGAATCAACTTGGGCACAAAGCACTGACACAACCCTTTTGTGGTCAAGATTTATTCTGTGCAGTAGTTTTTAAAAATATTTGAAGGAGAAGCGAGTGCTCCCTTCTACCCAAAACATAGAGATATCACCCATGGTGCTTTTGCAAGATAGAGACTTTTCAGAAATGAAAAAGCTGCCACTTTCCTTTCCAATGCGAGAGATAACTGCGGCTATACCCGTGGCTACCCAAAAACAAAAAGCAGAAAAAGGCAGCAAAAGTGCCTAAATGGCATTGGGCTAGTTCGAGGGGGACCAGAGACCAAGTTAAGACAACAAACAATTTCCTGTTGCCACATCTACTCGGCAGGATAACCGCGGCTACAGAGGAAAAGGTGAGCAGGAATTAAAGTGTGTCACATGGAAACAGCAAGTGTTAGGGGAATGGGCGGGAGGTGAGGAGGCCTTGGGGGTAGTTGGGAAATCAGGCACAGATGAGGGGGGCACTAGGTGAGTGCCTGCAAGGACAGAGAAGCATTTAAAAAGAAAAAGAAATCCTGATACCAGCGGGTACTAATAATTATAAAAAACCATGGCTCTCTGTAGTACATAGTTAGCATATCCGCGGTTATGGGGAAAATGTTATATATATATATATATATATCACTGACAAAAAACGTTGGTAAAGGGACGTTATGGTGTTGCACTAGTAAAAACCTATGCAATTCAATGGACAAAAGTTGGTACATGTTATGGTTACAGGTACAAACCGAAAACCCCCAGAAATGTGCAAGGTATGGTAAGCTAAGCAACCATAACTCGCGCTTCCCCTGTGCACTGCAAGGACTGACACCCATGACATCAAAAAACAAACGGCCATAGTAATGACTGGAAAGTGCTAAGACCTGAACATCACTACAATATAGTAAGGACCCTAAACTTTGTCTAATAATTGCACAGGTGCTGCAGTATGCAATAGTACAGAAGCATAACGTGTCTTTTTTGTAACGCAGCAATGGCAAGCACCTTAGAGTGGCAGGTTGAACATTTCCCTAATGACGCAATGACTTTCTATAGTAACCCCATTGGTATGCACAGTGCTGGGAACCGTAAATTATGTAAATTATGTAATATATATTGCTTCATGTACACCAAACACATTCTCTTTTTTGGTAAGAGAACATATTGGAAAGGAAAGCAAGACAGTACAAGCGGAAACCCTTCCACAGCAGTCATCGGGCATAGGAAAGGAACAAAAACTCTGTGCATAGGGAAAATGGACTGCATGGAAGTGAAAGTGGAAAAATTGGTGAACAATTGTGCCGCTTTAAAGGTTGCGTACAAAGATAAATTTTGGACAAAATGAAACCGCACTGGCACACCTGCACTTGTACTCCTTCCCCATATCGGAGCCCGCCATTCCCTCAAAAACTGTTTAATCAGAGATGTTACGGTAATACATCAATCTCTTACTCCCCTCACAACCAAGTTGTGCAAATCCCCATTTCCCCACAATAAGTATCCACTTCTGCTACACCTTCCCTTTCCAAATGGTATGCATGTGGATGAGTAAACGGTAATCATGAGAATGTTGCTGAGTGTTTGTGTTGTATTCTTTTTTATCTGAAATGGGGTTCTGTCTCGTTACAATGACCGCAAGTAAGGAGAAGGTAGGTGTCCTATGGACACCCAGCTGTCCGGCCTATCCACAATAACAATAGAGGCATCCGTACACCGCCAGCAGGCTCTGCATGTCTGCATGTTGTCCACCACCTATCAATGCGTGTGGGAGCAGACGTTTGTGCGTAGTGCAAGTACACGCATGTTTATCTGTTCCTCTGTGTCCTGGTAACATTGCCACTATGCAACATATGCATAGGAACGTTAATTAGGTCAGGGTGTCCACCCACACCCTACAGGTAGCTATACACATAAACATCCCACCTGCTGTGTGGCACACTTTTAGTCAGAGAAGACACAACAGTGTGCATAGGACACTCATGTACATGCGCACAACGTGCGTGGGCCCTTATTTCGGGGACAGGAGCTGGACCCTAGAACACCGGCAATGTGCAGGGTTGAGCAATGCATGGAGTGTTTTTCGGAAAGTACACGCTTACAAACACACCACAATGTGACGTTGCACATGTATGTATGTTTTGGAAAAATTTAGGCCTGCTTTCTGGGCGGAAGTTGTCCACAGCAACCCTATAAAAGGGCACACTGTGGAGGTGCTGTGCAATCTGTTTGCAGCTTTTCTGAACAGAGAAGCAGGCCACATAGGTTTGCCCAGTAAGAAATGGTGCACCAAATCTGTTGTGCTACAGTGCGTCTGCAACTAATAGCAACCATGTCAGTACGGCTGAGTATGCACAGTAATGGAAAAAATTATGACCGGGCCTTGCTGTGACCCACACCAGCAGCTGCGATAGTCCCATTGTCTCAATCTCATGGGTAGCTAGCGGCAAAGGGGAGTATGTGCACGTGTGTTTCCCCAATGGACGGTTAGGGCCGTGTCCCAATGAAGCAGAAACATTCCTTCTTCCCTTCACAGTTTTTTCTTTGCGGCACGTCATCATTGCGTACCATTAAAAAGTTCCACATGCTTCCACCAGTGACATTAAAGAGCTCTCCATGTAACAGTATTAGTTCTGTACAACAGTCCTCTGCGTACACACCACACCCAGAAACGTTGTTGCACAATCCCTGTGGCTCCACAGTCCCATTTCCATGGGCACCATCCTGAAAATCCCTGGATGTGGCTTTCATTCTGTGTGCGAGCGTGGGGGAATAGCTTGCAACCAGGGTAGGGGGAGTTCATTGTAAGGGGCATCTCTGAAAAGAGCTTTTTTTAGAGATGCTTCTAGAGAAAAACCTTTTTCACTTTTTATTTGCTTTTTTGTGTTTTCTTGTGTGGATATTGTTACAGTAAACTCTTCACCACATCTTGTAGATGGGCAAACAAAACAACATTACCAATGGGTGACAAAGAAATGCCATTTGCTTGGAAAAGTTCTGCATTTCACAACTAATGATGTCATTGTTGCAGAAGAACATCCCAGCAGTGGACAAAAAAGAATTCATGCTTCTGTTGATGAGACCCCTTCCTGCCTCTGGCTTGGAACAACATCCAGAAGCCATGTCCCATATTCTTCCTGGTGTTATGGATGAGAAAAGCACTGGGGCAGTGGGAAAAAGGCTCTTCACTAGTTTTAGCAACCTCTTCAGCTGATGGAACAAGCCTAAACAAGACATGTAACCCATATGCATGCCGCCGTAGTGGATGACGATAACATCGGCTCTAGCAAAAGTGCCCAGGTCTTTGCAAAGTGCATCCATGTCGGCGAAACTGCGCTCATAGACACTGTTCCACAATGCGACCACTCCTTCTAATCCTAAATTGTCAGCAAAGTTTCTTTCCAGGGCATGCTTGTGCAGATCTAATAGAAAGGCATCACCTATAGGCAACACAATGTGCTCCACCATTCACGCCAACCTCACTATGCAGAGTGTAATGTACAGCAGTTTGACCGCCCCTTCCTGTGAACCACACCCACAGTACCTGATAGGATAATCCCGAAGTCCCATGTCCATTGGCCAGCAAGGTAAGAAGCGCAGATTGTGGCATGTGTGCTGCCCAAAGTACCACGGGGGCTGCACCCCAGTAAAGCAGGAGCAGTCCCTCTTCCCTTTCCACTACCTTTTGTCCAGAAGGACCTCATTGGGTACGGGTAAATGGGCACACACGATTCCACCAATGCTATCCAAGACGTTACCCTCTAACACTGTCAGTTCTGCACAACACTTCATAGGTACCGTTACAAATTCAGCCTGCTAGTGTGCTGTCACTGGACAGCACATCCGGTAGAACGTTCAGTAAAAGATTGCAAGATTTGTGCATCCACATTCATCCACTTGCTCAACCATCACCACAAAAAGGAGCTAAGGAAACTTTTGCTGCACTATGTGTATGACTCGGTTTTAAGTGCCTTTGCGTATGGTATCTGCCACTGAGCGGCCATAACGTTCTTTAAAAGCATACTGTTTTTTTTTCCATTCCCTACCATAAAGTGTCACTTGAGTGATATGTGCTTGCAACGTTCTCATTTAGACATATCATACAGTGTAATATTGAAACAGGAACTCTCTGCTTTCCTTCCAACAATGTTACGAAATGTTTTCACCACTAACCCACCTCCTACGTAAATCACAAAGAAATGCCACCAATAGCAGCATTGAATGTATCATACCAAGAGAAAGCAACTTTCCAAAAGATCACTTTCTGCACAGCTGTACTTTTGGCTACGCTGCATTATTGCAACAGGCTCTTTTTAAATCTGCCCCCTTCTACTCTTCACCCTCTGGAATGCATCCAGAAGAGGAGTGCGCGACTTGGGTTGGTATCTCTCCTGCATTGAAATGTCACCAATAGCACCAAATGGCTGTGAGGAATAAAGTGAGAAGACTGCATTATGAGGAAGGCCTTCTGGCTCCTGGCACCTCAATACCTTCAACTGTAACTCCCTATATATTTGCGTGTGCAAGCTCTTCCCTCATCTGCCTCCAACTCCCTCAGGGTCAGGTGCTTCTGCAAAAAAACAGTTGGTGGTAGTTGTGTTTTTTCACCTGCAGCCTCCCTCTGCACAGCCTCCCTGGCTCACTGACACTTGAGGGGAACCATCGCTGTTTCCAGAAGCACCTCAAGGCCTTTCTCTTAGTGTCTGCTGTTTCTGCTCCTCTAACCAGCTAACTGCCTGACATAAACTGATTCTGCAGTACTTACCTGGTGAGTCTGTGATGTCGGGCCCATGTCACTTCCCCCGCCAGGCAAACCCCTGCACTGGCTTTCTAGCAAACCCTACACTTGAGGACTGTTTTCTGTATGCCTAACAGTGCATCCACCACCTGTTGTGTGCACTTATCCATGCACTTGGCACAATAGGCCCTTATTTTTACTTATTGTCATTTTTTCTTCTTCCCGTGTACTGTACCTTACCCTCCCTCCACCCATGCACTTGGGCGATGTAAGTCACACCTGGTCTTGTAGGGTCATTGTCTCTGTCTCCCCTCTGTTTCCCCTCTCTTGCTTCGTTGCGCTTTGGTAAATGTGTGTGTAGGCGCATTCCGAATGCCATAGCATACAATTGCACATCATATGATATCATACACACAATGCATGCACCACAGTAGGATGCCTGCCACTTACCGTTTACACTGCAAAGTTGTTTTTTGTGTTCTGCAGTAGCCCACTTACTGCACTTTTTGAAAAATATTGCGCACACGCAGCACAGTTAAATAAATACATACAGTTCATACATACAACCAGGATGCCTGCCCCTTACCTTGCACATTTCCACAATATCCTTCTGCACTTCTTTGTGCAAAGAGACCTTCTGGCACAGAGTTTGCATACACACCAGACCCACCAAACTTATAGAGCAGTGTCTTTCGTTCCACAATTTCCTTTCCATGGCTCCAATCCAGAAAATGGCTAGATGTGGCTTGTGGAAGCGTAAAAGTACAGCGTAATCCGCTGAGTTGTCATGCTACGGAGGGAGGGTTGTGGGGGGTAAATGTAAAACAGGGTAGGGGTTTGGGTCTGTAGTACTGTCTCAGAAAAACAAAAGGTATTTTGTTTTATATGTATTTTTGTCCTGTTTTTGTTAAATACGTGCTTGCATACAATTATTTTTTAAATCTCTTTTGATGACTTTTTGTTTGCTTCTCCTCGTCACATTTGTATGGACTGCACGCCAGTGCTTTTCTTTCAGTTCTACAGGATTGTCTGCAATGCTGCATGCAGAGTGGCAAACAAAACAGCATTGACAATGGAGGTCAAAAAATGTCATTTCCTTGGAACCACAGCAAATTAATGCTGTCATAGTCGGTGCAGAACATCCCAGCACTGCACATAAAGTCACACATGCTTCTGTGTATGAAACACCTCCCGACCTTTGGCTGTTGGCAAATTACACCGGCATGGTCCCATGCACCCGGCAGTGGGAGAAATATGCATCACTGCTGTCATTAACTTTTTGAGGTGAAGGAGCAAACGTGAGCTTGACATGTACCCCAAATGTAGTGCTCCATAATGCACAACCACAACATCCACACTGCCGACAGAGGCCACACATTTACAAAGGAGAACCATGGCACTGAAACTCCATGCATACATTGTGCCCCAAAAAGCCTCCAGTCCTTCGAACTGAAAGTTAGTATCCAGATCAGATCTTGCACAAAGGTGTCAAGCACAATGAGTACTCTGCGTCTGTCCATCTCTGTCAACCTCACTGCATGGATGTTTGGGGAAATATATCACCGCCCCTTCCTTTGACCCACATCCTCGACCACTGATTGAATAATCCCAACAGTTCCATTTGCAAAGGCACCATGCTCAAAAGGGCAGATTGTAGCATGTGCGCCTTCGCAGCTACAGCAAAGGCCACACGCCAGTAAAGCACAGGCGAGGTTTGGTCAAGGGGGAGCAAAGTTATAGGGGGGTCCCAACATTTCTTTTTTTCCCATAGACTGAATGGAGAAAAAACTTTGCTCACGGCTACAGCCCAAACCGCTGGATGGATTTTCACCAAATTTGCGGCAGGAGCAGCGGTTTGGTCCCGAAAGCATGCTTTGGTGGAAATCCGTCCAGAAGTTGTTTTCAAAAACAGCCAAAAAGTAGGTCCAAAAAAATTAGTGATATCTATGTCCACTCCGCAGACACACTTCCCTGTTTGCTCTGCGGCTGTTTTTTTGCTGCGAAAGTCAGTGAATGGTCCGGATGTTCCCAAACAGTCCTGTGAAGTTCACAGACACCTCTGCATTACAGGGTTAATGAAAAGCAGTTCTTGGGTGGCTTATAACTTTGGCGCCACTTAATTAAACTGCATGAAATTATGCACTTATATTATTGAGCTGATTCCAAATGAGTCTACAAAGTTTGGTGGGATTCTGTCAAGAGGAGGCGAAATTAGAGGTGGGTCCCAAAATAATATAAAGGCTTATAAATGTGGTGCCATTAGACGAATCTACTCAAAGTGTTGTAAATAGATTATCGATCTAGATTTAAATGTTTTTGGAAAGTTTGGTTGGATTCTGTCAAGAAGAGGCAAAATTAGAAGGGGGGTCCCAAATTATTTAAAGGCTTATAAATGGGCTGCCATTTAACAAATCTACACAAAGGTGTGCAAAAACATTATAGATCTAGATATACATGTTTTTGCAATGTTTAGTGGGATTTTCTCAAGAGGGGGCAAAATTAGAGGGGTGTCCCAAAATATTGTAAAGGCTTATAAATGTGCAATTTGACAAATCTACACAAATGTTTGCAAAAAGATTTTAGATCTAGATATAAATGTTTTCTTTTTTTGTGTTTTAATCATTTAGATTTTTACAAAAAGTAGCAGAAGAAAAATGAAAAAAAAGCAGAATTGAAAGACAGGCTAACCCGTAGAGCTTTAAGCATAACACTCTGTTCTAAGGCGGCCATCATCGTATTTCAATCAACCGCCTGTTCTTTTGACGTCGGAAAGAATTTTTGAATATGTTGTAAGATGTTATATGCTGCCAACATCCACGCGGTCTTTTCTCCTGTCATCATTCTTGACCAGCAGAGGTCTTCATCACGTAACACAAAGTTTGAAAATAAGTGCCTCATATAGAGTGATCTGATCTTCAAAGTACCTGGGCAAGAGAGAAGCAAGTGTCGGATGGACTCCACCACTTCAGGTAGGCCACAGAATCTGCAGCTATTAGTTATGGCAAGCCCCCGCATAGAGAGAATTTTGTTAGTATGTAACAGGCTCAGTCTTGCTCTCAGTATTAGGTTCCTAGCTTGCTTTGATGGAAACTGCTTTATGAATGGTTGTAACTCATTCAATTTCTAGGATTTTGAGGTAGATGACTCATCAATTTGTTAGAAACAGCTTTTTCTCCAGTCTTAATCCAGTCTAGCTCTTTGACTTTGTTCAAAACCTTCACTGGGTTGGTTTTGAGTAACTCTTCATCTAAAACAACCTCATGTAGGGTTTCTAAGTTCCATTGTGACCATCTGTTTAACATCTTACAGCTTGAGCCTTTCGATTCTTGTAAGATCAGGTTATAAACTGAAGGTTTTTCCACGAGCAAACATTTACGGTAAAGCATCAAAGAGTTGCATTTGACTGAGGCCGCCAGGGAGAGTAAGCTTAGTCCTTTTCTAATACAGGCTATTGAGACACAATTTGGAAGACCTAAGATTTTTCGCCAAAAACTTGCCTCCAATGTAGGCCATAAAGATGTTGGGATGTTAGGCATTGCATCTGCACCATAGGTTAATGTTGGGACGACCTTCATTTTGTAAAAGTTTATCACAGGGATCAAAGAAAATCAGCCATATTTCCTGTCGATTGCGCAGCCTTGGGCCGTTAGTTTTCTTGTTTTTTCTTTCAGGAATGTTTGCATGCCTGTCTCATTCTTGGAGTTGTCCAGAATCACTCCCAGGTATATGAACTCCACGACATTGTCGATCCGTCTTCCGTCCAAGACTAGTTTTGTTTTTTGCTTGTTTTTTGTACCTTCAGACATGATCATGAGTTTAGTTTTGTTTTCATTGATCTCCAAGTTGTTTCTTTCCTTGTATGCCTGCAGGTTGCTGAGCTGACGTTGCAGCTCTATCGGCGTATAGTCAAGGAGTATTACATCGTTTGCGTACAGAAGTCTACTTATTTGGGTTTTTCCCATTTTAGGAGGGAAGCTTCGAAAATCCACTTCTGGGTTTTTAATACCACTTAGGAATGTGAGGAACAGAGCCAGGGCCAGTGGGCATCCCTGTTTGACCCCCCCTTTGCGTCTGTATTTGGGCAGAGAGAAGGCCTTGTTGGTCTATTCACACTCTCATGTTAGTGCCCGAGTACAAAGCTTTAATTGGAGCCAGAAGTGAGGGGGGACAATTCCAGGCCGATAGTTTCTCCCAAAGGAGTGACCTGTCCACACGGTCAAACGCTTGTGTGAGGTCCACAAAGACAATAAATATCTGGGGTCCCCCCCCTCTAAAACTTTATGCTTCAAGATGTTTATTGTCAAGATGTTAGCTGATGTTCCAGAGTTTTTCTTGAACCCCATTTGCAGGAAGTCCTCACATGGCGCCGTCTTTGCCCAAGCTTTAAATTTGTTTAATAGGAGAGACCCAAACACCTTTCCAATACAGTCCAACAAGGCTATCGGGCAGTAGTTTGCCGGATCGCTGTTTTTCCCTTTTTTATAAATTGGCACCACCGTCGCTGACTTCCACAAGGGCGAGACTGATTTTAATTCTGCACATCTTCGATATATTTCACTCAAGAGCGCTGCCCACTCTTCAGGATGTGCCTTGAGGTCCAGATTTGTGATGCCGTCAGGCCCTGGTGCTCTAGAGTTCTTAGGAGACTTGATCTGTCGAGTTATTTCTTCACGGTCATTCAAGAGAGCCCAGTCTACTAAGTCTGTGCTCTTATTTGCAATCTGGTTGGTTGTTGGTGGGGAGAACAAAGTTTTGAAGAAGTTCACCCATGATGCTTCGCCTATGTTGTTAAGGATAGCTAGTTCTTCTTTTGGGCCGGTTGAGTTAAGAAGAGACCAGAATTCACGGCTTTTGTTTCCCCAAATAGCTGTTTGAATAGACTCTGCGTCTTGCTGATAAAATGTCGACTGATAGTGTTTGAGCCATGATTTATATCTCTGAGTGGCCTCAATCACTAACTGATTAGACTTTATGGGGCCAAGGGATTTAGCTGACCTCTACACTTTTCTTAGCTCTTTTCTTTTTTCAACGAAGATTTTGGGGGTCATTACGACCCAGGCGGTAAGTACGCCAACTTTACCACCATGGTGTAAACTATGTTTACACCATGGTGGATGGTGGATTTACTGCCCCATTCCAAGGTGAGTGGGGCGGTAAATCCCCATTTCCCATTTACCCTTCCCCATTCCCATTTTTGCCCCATAGGGCATAATGGGAGTGGGGAAGGCGCTAATTACGGCATCGTAAATTACGGTGCCGTAATTAGCACCAAGGCGGGTTAGCGCCATGGGTTTTAACGGCTGCTAAAAGCAGCCGTTAAAATTGGGATCAGGCGTTAAGGGTTAACGACGGCGTTAACCCTTAACGCCTGGGTCGTAATGAGGCCCATTTATCAAACACATGCTTGCTGGGCCCAACGCTGTTTTTTATACCCCTTTTCTTTTCATAGATCTCAAGCAATGGTAGGTAGTCGATCTGGCTTGCGGTTAGGGGATGGTCTTGAGCTAGGTATTTAAGCTTTAGATCTTTTATTGCTGCCACCAACATTTTTAGACTTGAGACATGGGTGTTTGTCTCCAAATGTCCAATGGACTTCGTGATTGTGTTTTGTTTTATTGGCCAGGTAATGCACAACAAGTTGTGGTTACTCACAGTGGTTCGAATGGTGTCCAGTAATGTTTTCCAATGCAAAAATTTCAAAAGGCAAACTTCCAAATCTCTTTTTTTTTTAAAAAAAAAGTTTCAAATGACAATTTGTTCAAAATGTTTTCGAAAGTTTGCCTTTCAAAACTTGGGTTAGGGTTAGAGTTGGGGCTTGGGTTAGGGTTGGGGGGTGGGAGGGTGGCGTGGGGTTGGGGGGGGCTGGGGGAACCCCCCAATATACACTAAAACCTTGCAGCGTTACATGGAGCTGTCTGGTGCTGAAATTACAGGACTGGATAGCTCCATGTAATGTTTCAAAGTTAAAAAAACGGCATTTAAATGCCAACATACACAAATAACTTTGATGTGAGGTCATCAGTCATGTCATCAATGACATTTGTGATGTCATCTTTGATGTCCTGGGTGTTAATCTTAGCAATGCACGGTAGTGGCACGAGTTATGGTTGCTTAGTTTACCATAACTGGCAAATTTCAGGGGTTTTTCGGTTTTACTTGGAACCATAACGTCCCTTTAACAAAGTTTTTTTTACTGACTTTCATAGGTTTTTAGTAGCGCAACTTAACCATAACGTCCCTTTAACAAAGTTTTTTTTACTAAATTTCATAAGTTTTTATTATTCCAACTTAACCATAAGTCCCCTTAACAACGTTTTTTCATTGAATTTCATAGGTTTTTATTAGTGTAACTTAACCATAATGTCTACGAACATCTGACTTCATTTCAGTCCTTCCAGAGAGTGCCACATGACCATATGCTGGCACGCAGCATGATGAGGTGTCCGAGAACCCGTACACACTTTACATTAAGATCTGTAATTCGCGGACATTTTGGATCTGCATTTTCTACTGATCTAGGAACTTTCAACTTCAAAATTTCCCTTGTACAGCTCCAACACCTATTCCTACTCATCCATTAACATTCTAGTCCACAGTACATACTTTTAGCAAAACTTCTATTTATCTTAAAATGGCATCAGCTAAGGCCATCCCTCCTCCTCAAGAGACACCACCACTGCTGTAGTCAAGGAGCATGAACACTGCCCCCTACCTTAGAAATAACACACGCGCAACATTTTCCCCAGTCCACCTGCCCCTCCATACTAGCGTTTGGTGTCTCTTCCCTCATTTGCCTCCCCACCTTTCGTTCTAAGCTCTCCTGCCAAATCGATCCAAAAACAAAATAAATGTTCCTTTAGGAACCACCTTTCACACCTTTCACATATAAAAAATAGAATAAAAAAAAAACGCATAGACTCCATCTACTTTATATTTCTCAGTAAAGTACATAGACTCAATAAGATTTTCCAACATTTCCAATTGCATTTTGTGTTATACTAATGGAAAAATTGGGGTGTTCATCCTCCGTTCCAGGGACTGGAGCGTTGGATTACCGGCCCAGCAGCCCAAGTTATCAGCCCAAGCAAAGCAAGTGTGGATAACGAGTTCTCTGGACCATTATCCCCCCATTCCAGCCCCTACAATGGGAGATGAAGGCCATTAGCAGTCTAGGTTCCCAAAGCGGGAACCCGGGGTACTAAAAAAGAGGATTTGTTTTGTCCTACACCGCTGTGGCGTCCCGGTTTAGGAAAAAATATCCTTTTCCAAGACGGCCACCATGAAAAGGAAAGGCGAGGGTTCCATACAGGGCCCCTCTTCGCTTTCCATGGCAGCCTGCAGAAGGCAAAAAGAGACCATATTACCACAAGCACATTTTTCTTCCCTTCCAAATCTATCCTAATTTCAAATAACTTTACCACAAAGCCAGTCCCAGATGGACATGTCCACTTTAATCATATGTTTTTTCCCTTCTGGTCATGGCCAGTAGCCAGATTGTCCGGATCATGACCTTTTTCCATGACCCGGACAATCTGGCCACTGCCCATGGCCACAGGCTACCCCTCAGTCACTAAAGCTATACCGCTATTATTTTTAACTAGATTATGACACTTGTCAAATAAGAAAACACTGCCACATTTGCAAAAGCATGCTTTTAGATCCTTGCCAATGCTCCTTACACAAGTTTGCTGGAAATCCAACCACGTTTTATTTCTTCAAAACTGTCAAATGAATGGCCATACAATTGTCATATAAGCTCTGCACAAAATCCCACCAACCTCTGTAAACTCATTCGAAATCACGTCAGAAATATCCCACCCATCGTCATCACCCCTCACCTCCCCAGACATTATTTCATAAGTTTCACAAGTGCAATGCTCAGAAAATATTATTGTCCCGAGGGTTCGGACCTTGAATGTGTCTGGATTAGAGGGGTGCACATCACATGATGGTCACGATTTATATGTGTATCAATATACTCATGAGCCAATCCCTGGATTCAACAGTGACAATGTAGTGGGACACACAAATAGGAGAATGGGTTTAGGTAAGGTGTGGCCAATTGGTCCAGGGAATATAGGGGGGTATTAGCATGTTCTATTGGTGGTAGCCAATGAGGGTAATGGGATGACATTGTAAACTATGTATGCTGATTTGTGGTTTTCTGCTATACAACCTGTAACTTCTTGGGACGTGACAAACTCCATGTCATTTCGGTTATACGGTACCGCCTGAGTCCTTTTTGCATGCAATAAACCTTGTTTACCCTTGCAAAACAGTGCAGTGATCATCTGGTTTCTTGGCTCATTTTTATCAGATGGGTTTTGTGTATTCTCTTTACGAATTTGCGGATTTCGCCCAGGCCACACTGCTCATGTAGCTTGGGTTTTCAGGTCCACCCTGTTTGGCATCTGGGTGGGCTGGCAGCTCTTCAGGTTAGGACTTCACCAGGGCCACCCGCAACTGTGGCCTCACGTTTGTCCCCATGCAGTGATGCTCCTGGTATACATCACATGGTTTATAAGGCGCTCCTAGCCCTGGGGGGGAATATTGTGGCTGTGCCAACCCCAAGGAGACTTTGTTTGTTCCGCCTGCTCCCTTTCTCACCCAGACTTTTTCCATTATTTCCAACAGTATTTTTTTCTTCAGCATCATCCAAAGTTCTGTAGCCTTCTTCAATGCCAGTCCACTCATCTCAGCCAGGGATGGCCTGTTCGATTTTCCTGATCTCCAATATTTCAGGTATTCAATTCACATGCAACAGCCATGCAACAGAAATAGATATTCTAGACACCAGCCTGTATATTAAAGGAAATATGATTTTGTGAAAGACTTATAGGAAACTCACAGAAGTTAACTCTGTTTTGGTAGATAACAGCTGTCATAAATTGAGTGTGATTAAAAATATCCCGACCAGAGAATATATTAGAGCAAGGCCGAATTGTCAAGAAACTGCAGGATTTGAAAACGAATCTACAAGTCTTAAAGAGAGAGGGTATGCATTGGATATTGTTAAAAAAGGCAGAGAGAAAAGCTCATCAATGAATCGAGTTGACTAACTGAAACCCAAAGATAGGGTTCAGAAAGATACTTCACAAAATGTGAGAATGGTAACAGTTTTCTACAGATGGGAAGAGATTCTATAGGATCTTGTAGAAGCATTGGAAAATACTGACTCTAGAGCCTGATTTAGTGAAATACATAGACAATAGATCAAATGTATTATACACTAAAGCACAGACCTTGAAAAAGAGTCCATCATTTTTGCAACCCCTACAACAAACAAAGACGTGGTTGCACCATCATTTTTTTTTTTCCAAATATGGAACATGTAGTATGTATCATCACACATTGGAATGTAAAAGTTTGAAAATTAACATTGTTGAGGAAGTGAAGATTACAGAATGTATTAACTGCAAAAATACATTTGTAGGATATGCCATAGTGTGTCTATGTGGTCTCACATATATATAGAGCTAGCACAATACGTGAACTCCGAGTGAGGATTAGAGTGCATGTTAACTCATTGAATACGGAAGATGCAAGACTGCCATTAGCAGAACATTGGAAGGAGTGTCACCAGATGGATGACAAGGCGGGATTTAGCTTAACAGGCCCAAAAAACATAAAAAGATATCCAAGATATAGAAATAGACAGCTCATGAGAATGGAAGCAAAACTTATTTGCAAGTATAGAGCAGGGTTGAAATCCCTCAACTCTGACGATGAAATGGGGGTTTTCCTGTAAAGTTATGAATAAAAAAACTCTGTGTGTTAATATGTATTTGTCAAGGATACCATTTTAAGGGTTGATTTAACTAGAATGTATTTATATATTTCAGTGTAGGCTGTTGAGGGTTGTGAGGAACTAGGATGAGCGATATGACATAAATTGTTTGAATGTCCACCAGCAAGACTCAAATAATTGTATAAAATCATGGTATCAAATAAATGTTGTTGCCTTAAGTCTGTGATTGAGACCAACTTTGGGTGGATCTGTTAAATTCTTTAAATAAAATGTTGTTTTAAGTCTCCAAACAGCAAGCTCATGGAGTGAGAAATAGTATTTCGAATAAGATGAACCAACCCAACAACTCCATGTGTATATATACAATGCTAATTGTGCAGGCATTGTCAGTAACAGGGTGACGTAGTAACAACATAATGACCAATTTGAGGTTTTGGATGGAGAACCATGAGATCAAAACCTTTAAATTGAGGTGTTCATGTAGAAGTAATTATTCGGGCAACTGAATGGACCAACTAAGGGTCCTCGTTGACAAATAGCCCAGTATTTAAATGACTTGATTCTGTCATGTGTTGAGACAGACTGTAAAATAATAAATCCATTATGATCATTGGGAGTTTATAGAAATTATGGAGGCATATGGAGTCCTGTGAGTTAAGAAACTTTGACAGTTGGCGCAATAGTGTTGTTTTTAAATGTGTCTCGGTGTTGGCTTAGCTATAATATTTAAGGTTTGCCTTTTGAATTGAAGAAGAGTGCAGAGTGACAAGACTAAAGAATCTACTTTAAGGACAATGTTGACATATGGTCATTTTGGGCGGGCGCACATGATGACACGCTGTGCCTTGAGCCTTTAAAACAAGACAAAATCAAAATGGCGCCCTCGTGCCATGCAGAACGCAGCAGAAACGATAATACTTGAATGGTAAAGGTAAGAGCTATGGGAGAGTTATGTTAATTTAAGAATGGATGAGAATACTAAGACTTAGATGTTGTCAGTAGAGGATTATGTTGTTTGATGAGATTATTATTACTAAGGTGTGACGAGCAAAGGTTTTCTGTTAAGGGGTTATCCCAGATCTAACTGTGGTTGTGATAGGGAAGGGGTAGAAATGGATGCGGTTAAGCAATTAATGGGACTGATCATAGAAATTGTGTTTTAGGATTGGTGAAAAAGAAGCATATCTTGAAATTATTCTGAATTTTTAGAAAATCGGTTTTGAGACTGAGGCACTGAGTGAGTAGGTAAGGGTGGGAGCATTTCCTTAGCTGATGGATATCAGGATTTAGAAAAGCAACATTAAGGGTGATTTGGAGATCTGTATGTCTTCCGATTAGGTGTCAAGAAGTGGAATTAATGGTGAAGATTATTGTGCATACACAATGGTGTTCCTAATTTGGAAATATTAGGTAAGACAAATTTGTTGTTGAAAAATATAATGTTCTTCCTCTGCGAATTCTGGTCTAACAAAAGGAATCAATAAGCACTGGGAGAATTAATAGCACTTGCACATTTTATTTAATTGTTGACAGATTTGGAAGTTGATGCAAGAAGAATTATTTCGATTGGCTCATACACATTTGTTTGTTGAATCTCGCCATTGGGTGGCATGCAATAAGACAATAGCTTTAAATAATTGAATATACAAAGAGTTTTGGTGGTGGACATAGATTTAGCGTAAGGCTAAGATGATCAAAGTTTAATTTAACCAAGATATAGTGGAAATGACTCAGACTTATATGAAATGTAAGGAATTTAATGATTGTGAACTAACAGTGGAGCTGTATTTCTTTTTTCTCTTTTTTACGTACTATACATTTATTATTACTTCGCTTCCTTACATTGCACCACATCATTGGCTTGACACTGGTCTGTATATAATTTGAATTAAATGGTGTTTGTTCTTTTTTTGAAATGTGAAAATGTGGTGGGAAAGGCCCTGATGAAGACCATTGTGTTTAAGGTCAAAAGACGTGTTGGCGATGTCCACATGACACACATGACAAATGGAAATCAAATAATATCTATTGCACAATTTGAAAATTTGAGTTTAATACTTTGTATTTTGAGCTTAATACTTTGAATTTGCTTTTAATTATTGGGTATTGGCCTAAAGCTTAGAACTAAGTACTTATTATATCTGTCAGGCTTTTTTGGGCTTGAAGCCCTCTGTTCCTCTGCAGCCTACAAGTGCCAGGATCTAAATGAACTGAATTGAGAGTAATTGGAACAAGAAAACGGTAAAAGTGGTTAGCGCAGTGGATTACACGCCCACAGGGAGATTTATTGTTGGCCTCTAATATGGGTTTGGTGGTGCAGTGCATTGGGAACAAGTAAGTCACAGAATAAAACACACCTACACATGAAATGAATCTGTTATTCCACCCTGGTGGCTGTGTCCTATTATCTCTTTATCCCTCGTGGGACCCTAATTGAACCACGGGTTATACATATACTGAATAGAAACAGCCACTATGTGCACACATCTTACCAAGAACTTTCATGCTGGTTAGCTCTTAGAAAAATATGCCTCTGAGCTACATCTTGTATCCATATCTAGATGTAGGAAGTGGCATTTGGGTGGGGTTGTCTACTCAAATCATTACTTGCGTATAGTGAGTTTGCACTCCTCTGTATAGAACTTCTAAGTAAGTATGCATTCATGCAGATGGGTCTGTATTTTTTTTTAAACATTTATTTCTTTGCTTAGGTAAGAATATCTCATATCATCCTTTCTGGCTGACTAACCCCTGTTATTCCAGCCTCTAATGTTATGAACATAGCACTGTTAACTTGACAGGCAATATGGGAGGTTCCATCACAAAAATGCAGAATGCAAGAATGCTTAAGCGTGATGAGGTCACAGGCTTGGGTATTTTAAGTGTAAAGCACTGCACCGCATCGTATGCAAGCGCAGGTGGTTTGCATTTGCTGCGGTTTTACATGGAGTACTGTTATTACTTAAGGGTTCGAAAACATCACTGTGTAATGCCACCATACCTCTCTGTGAGGCATCAGGCTACTGCCACCCCCCTGCCAATAAGAAAGTAGATTCCTGGCTCCCTGCTAGATCACCACTGATCAGCATTTCTAACAGCATTGGTATTAAAACATGCATACCTGGCTGCCTCCCTAAAGAGGGCAGGCGCCATGACAACATTTGGAGGAGAACATTACTGAGCATTTGATTTGAGTCAGGATCTAGTGTGGATCTGGCAGGCATACGACCTCAGATCCCTGCACTCCAAAGGGGCTTCACTGAGATGACACTTGCCCCACTGCAGAGTGTCAGACTGTTGGTATCCACTGCCCGCACTCAGGGGGAACAAATAAAGGACCAGGGGAGAGTTGGTTCCTGACTTTTTGTTAGGACTACTGTGACCAGCATTCCTAGAAGCAATAGTACTAATCCATCCAACCCTGTACTGTCTCCCTGAATCTAGCAACAGGCCATGAAAACATTTGGGGTAGGACAACATTGAGCATGCTCATTTCCGCATGGCCCCTGCATGCCATACTAAAGGATACGGCATCTGCCTCATTACAAAGGGCGTGGCCGCATAGCAGCTACTACATTGCTTAAGGCAGTGGAAGTCCGAGACACACAGGTGCAATGGTGATGGAACCTGCCCATGCCCCTAAACTATAGGGCAGCAAGAAATTCTTCCAAATGCTATGTAGCAGGGTGAGAGGTGCACTGGCACCAAAAGGGACTGCATAGACCCACAGACAACATGACCGATCTATTCACTTTCCCCATCCAGCTCTTATCCTCTCCTCAGTGCCACTTCCTGCTATCCCCATATTTACTGTTCTGATGCTTTCGCGGACCATACAGATCAGTGCACAAAGTGCGGAAGAAATGAGAGAGGGCAATATAGGGTATTAGGACTCAGTAGAACACCAACCTAAAACACAACATTCTGCTGGGAATTTACACCTAGGCTGATAGTGTGAAATCATTAGTTTCCTCCTACTCTGATATATTCTCCTCTCCCCTTGGTGGAAGGACTATGATGAGGTTTCACACCTAACTGCTGCCCCCTGCACCCCTGTAGGATTCCGTAATTCCATAGATACTTACTGGTATTGATTAAGCAGACTGGGCATAGTAGGTGCCAGCATGTGATCCTACATATATGTATCGATTCATTTGGGCTTTCTACCATGCTACCGAGTGTACCAGCTGCTTGAGTGGGTCAAAGCTAGAAAAGAATGTGGGGCAGGGGTTAGGGAGATAAGGAGTTGGGCTTGGCACACTAAACCAAGGGCCACCTTTGTGGATAGCTAGGAAGACGATCATAGGTTGTAACCTATACATTTCGGTTAATTCAATTATTTGTTCAACACTGCAAATTACTTTAAATGTCCATCTTTTAAATAATGTTCTTGGTAAAACCTGAATACATGTGAGCAGTTAAGCTTCCAAAGAGTCACAGAACTCAATGCTCTCCATCCTCAGTTGACCCCCCACATCAAGATGTCAGAGCTCCAACATGCAGCAAGTTACTTAGTTCAAAAGCATTCTTGTGCATCAAGTGTAACACATATGAATACTAAGTGCATGAGCATTTGAAAAGTGTCTCTTGCATCAGGAGAAAGAGCACATGACCTAGCAACCGAGATGCAAACACATGCATCCCAATTCAGAAAGCAGAATAAGAAAACAGCAAAAGCACACACTGGACCATTCACAAACGGACCCAATGGCCATTTTATGACTTATGACAGTATTTCTGCTGCATATGCACCCTGAAACTCTAGTCGCACATGTAGATGTAAGCTTGGGTGGTACATGTACTGTAAAACACAGGATCTAATTATGCAAAAGTGGTCTCTCTGTCGGATGACACGATTGTGTTCCAGAATGAGCATTGTCCACAATCAACATCCACAAATGACTAACTCCAACAAATGCAGTGCCGAATCACTCATTTGTATTTGTATTCAATGATTTGTCTTAGAGCACATGGTCCTTAAAGTAGAAACACTGTGCAGGAGAACAACAATCAAAGCAATACTGTTTCCAGGGTAATACCAAAGGAACATTGCCTGTTGATGAGGAAGAAGTGGGATCCTGAGAAGTGGAATGAGATTTTAACAATACAGATATTGCATAGCAAGCATGATGCGGTCCAAACATTTGGAAAACATCTACATTAGTTAGTAGTCATTTACAATTGAAGACATGGGGAGTGGCCACAAGGGTGTGGTGATGTCACTGTATGTCTTGGAATCACCTTCGAGAGATAGGACATTTTATTAGGGCAACCTTGCAGCTCTGAATGGACATAATGTATTTAATATCAAGTGGAATAGACATGCAGTGGTAGGCAGAAATTCAGAAGAATGATCACAAGCCGGAGGGAAAGAAGGATTGGTAGGGAATTGATAGGACGTGGGCGTTATGTGAATGCAGTGTCCTCTTAGGGTAGTAACAGGATACAGATTTATGTAAGGGATGGCATCCCATGGATGGATATGATAGACCAGCAGAAGGAACATTTAGAGAGAAAGGTGCAGTACAGGGAGCAAGTGTCATAAAGCACCAAAGACATGTGACGAAGCAGAATTCACGTGAATTTAGCGACGTGAAAAGTGCAGACGTCGCTTTCCCGGCAATGAATCGAACAACCGCCATTTGGAATAGAACGGTCTAGCTGTTCTATGAGCGTAAGAGGTAGAACCACGTCCAGCATGCATGACAGCAAGCCCACATAAAGATGAGGTAGAGTGAGGAAGGCTGATGCTCTGTGGGTGTCAAAGTTAAATACTTTGTTGGGGGGAGGGCAGAGGTGTGGTCCCATGAGGAAACCTCAGCAGTAGTTGAGTCTGTTGATGACCAGAGTAAAAATACATTTGTTGGCGGAGTGAAATATGAGGTTGAAGCTGCCATGAATAGCTGGTTCTGTAATGGTTCTTCAGGGCCTTGCCCCACTTTTTTTCAGTTCAGGTCAGGATGCGTAATGTATCGATGTCTCCGAGGCTGGGGGATGCCAAGCTAAAGTCAAAACTAAAAGATCTCCAGTTCATTTTCAAGCCAGGGGGTCTGGCGTATTGCCGGTGACTTGACATATCTGACCACATCTGGGAAAATGTGTATGATGATTGGCTAAAAACATAAATAACATCTCTCACAGTTTCCTTGTGGAATCCCGAAGTATCTTCCTGTTACTGACCAGTCTCTAGGTGGCATGTCTCACTGTCTTGGACTTCCTGCTTTTCGGGCTGTCTTTTAGTAGCTCATCTATGATGAAGGGACCTCCTTCCAGTCTGTCAGGCTGAGAACAGTAATCATTTGTGCCCAATTTCGAATCTGAGTTGACATCTCTTCAATGTCCATATCTGTATTTTTATTAATTTGAAGAACAGGGATGTCAATTTCTAACAATAACACATTTACAGATGTTGGAGGCATTCATACGAACGGTGCCTGTACAATAGCACAAAGATGAGAACATGTGGTGCGGTAATTTATGAAGGTATAAACAAGTGGGACATATAAAAGGAACAAAACAAACCAGAACATATATATAAGAAGATAGGTTTATCACAAAGGTTACATTAAACAAAGGGATCCGGTTTTTCAAACTAAAGAGGAGCACTATTTAAATATACAAAAATGACATTATTAACTGTCACCGCGGTGGTGGGGTCAGGTACTGAGGATGGGAAAGAGCAGGGAGAGCTCCCTCTTTAGCAAGTAAGTGAGTTTTAAGCCGACCTTTGAAGAGATCCAAAGTTTTTCTTGCTTTGATCTTTATGGACAGTGAGTTCCAGTGGAGCAGGACGAGTAGGGAGAAAGAGCATTAGTGAGGGGAGGTGTGGAGAGGGGCGGGATAGTCAGATTGAGTGCAGGGGAGGATCAGTGGGAACAAGATATTGAATAAAAAGAGACAAAATGAGACTGTTACTGAGGAGCAAGACCATTGATAGCTTTGTAGACTAAGTGAGGGAAAGAGAACAGTTGCGCATGGAAAGTCAACCAGCAGGTTGTTGATAGGTAGAAGTGTGGGGGTGGGGGTCTTGGTGAGGTTGTGGAGTGCGGGTAGCAAAGCTGAGCACTATGCCTAGAGGGAGGGAAGAGTAGATAGATGCATGTTAGTCCAGAACATGTAGACTCATTGCAAGAGAGAGAGAGAGAGAAAGAGAGAGACTGATAGAAGGAGAGGGGGAGAGGATGCAATTATGTATGTGTTGTAAGAACATACAGATTTTGTTTCCAAGACAGCTTTGAAGTAGTACAACCACGTGGTTGCTGGGAGCCTGTCATCCAATAGTTTTGGGAGTGTGCAACCAACACTAGCGTATGCAAAGGGGCTGCATAGCGAATATTTGAGCTACTGTCCAGCCCCTACTGAAATGTGCATGTCACCTTTGAGAATATGGTAACCTGTGCATTTCTAAAAGTTCACAAATTAAATGAGATCATAGCTGTGCTACTTTTATTTGCATTACTTTGAATCTTCTGCACTGATGTAGTCTACAGAGAGCATTGCTAATTATTTAAAATTATGTGTAGCTTTGCATAGCTAGATGGCTAGAATTCATAGTAAAGTAATGAAATGTCATCAATGAGCACTTCCTGGTAGGTGTCATACGTGACATTAACACATAAGTGAATGAAGGCCACATACTGAAATCAGTCAGGTACATGCCTGTTTCATTGTGTGCAAAATCAGTTACCCTTTAAAGTAAACAACATTAACCTGTATTGGCGCTGCCACTTATGTACCTACACACACCAGGGTGGTGTTGGGGTGCAGCATGGAGCAGGAAACCTTCATGAAACGTTGTGAGCCCCATTTAGAAAGGTGTCCCCATAAGTGACTGTTAGGTGTGTGCAAACTTCTCTTCTTAGCACCTCATTCCTGTCACTCTTTTGTACCACTAAATCTCTGTGGTGCACACCTCTTTGTCTGCATTCATCAGGTCTGTTACCTGTTTACACACGGCCTGGATTGAGCACACCATGACTTTTGAAAGAGAGACTTCGAGAGTG
The DNA here is from genome assembly GCF_040938575.1 of Ambystoma mexicanum. Classification (NCBI taxonomy): domain Eukaryota; kingdom Metazoa; phylum Chordata; class Amphibia; order Caudata; family Ambystomatidae; genus Ambystoma; species Ambystoma mexicanum. The sequence goes on along the minus strand of NC_090922.1, from coordinate 412,009,051 downwards.
CATCTTATTATGATGCTCAAAATAAAATCCTATACTAATGTCAACTTTAGCATTGGTGTAGGTCCCATTCCTCTCCAGGCGTTTTTCTTGCATTAATTCTTGCATTAATTCTTGCATTCATTGTCATGTTTACCATCCATCATGCATCCACCATTTAAAAAACAAACACATTGCTTTGGTGTTACTCGGTTGTATGATTGGTGACTAATGTTGACATGAATGTGGCATTTTTACCTACAGCATAGAACGTGTGCATCTAAATTAGCAAACATTTGTGTTTCAGATTACACTTGCTTGCATGGCGAATTTATGCAACGCAATTTGCATGGGTGTGCTACATGTTATGCAATGCACATTGGATGATGCATGTGAAATACACTTGGCATTCTTTGCAAGAAGCTGGCAGTTTAGGGGTGAGTACATAGCCAAAAATGTCGTGTTGATCGCCTATTGCATCTCTGCTCATGGTGTTGTTGAACAAAGAGGGGTGATGCAGACGAAACACTCCTGAGGGATTAACTCTTCATTTCCGAGGAGGTGGGTATCGTGGGGAGAACCTAGGGATGTTGTTCACCCCCACTAGTCCACATCATGATACACACATGTATCTGGCAGGGCATGGCAGGAGGCTGCTGGGATTGCCTCAAAGCATTTGTATATCAACCCAGTATAGAGGCAGCAGTCAGTCAGGTGCACAGGAACAGGGAGAGTGAAATGCTGTTGGCGCACGCCTGTGAGCTAAAGGGCTGGAGGACGCCCAAAGGCTTGAAGGACCTTGGGGACCTTAAGAAGCTAAAGTTCCTGAAGAATCTCCCATACTGGATACAGCTGGTGATACTTAGACAGTTGTAGAGTCTGAGAATCTGGGTGCTAAAAATCCCCGGCAGGCATGGGACTGCCAATAAGGGATACTAGCACTACATTGTTTATAAATGAAAGGGGCAACCGGTCTCTTACGGTTGAGCTGGTTACTAGATCTTTGAAGTCTTTCAGGAACGTCATTTCACCAAAATGCCAGGTGTAGCGAAAATGACATTACACAACCCAACCTCTGATGACATTACAGGAAGTGATGTAATTTGACCCCACCCCGAAGTGACATCACAGGAAGTGGTGGAACACAACATTTCTCTCCTTGACAAAACAGGAAGTGGCTTCAAATAGCATTGTTCCTAAGTACACTTCGAAAAATATGGTTATGATATAACTGTAATGTGATATACATTTCATACAAGAATGGATCACCATATGTATCGTTAATATAAGTGTGTATGGGCCCATATAACCAAATTGCTTTGAATGCTAGCATACGTCCAAGGCCAAATGATATTGTGTTATATAGCACTTACGCCAAAGCACTTTATATAGAACAAGTATAAATACACTATCAGCCAACCTGTGTTGGTACTCCCATTTCAACTTCAGAAGGATGAAAGGCTGAGTTGGTCTTGCTGGGATTCGAACCTGCAGATCCCACACACATTGCAGCAGTGAGCACTCAACCCACTGAGCTATAGTAAAATGAGCAATTACATGTCTGAATGGTCTCAAAGTCAGAAAGTAAATGACACTATGTAGTGGACACCATTAAACTGGTAACTGAGATTCAACAGCAGGCCAATTCATCTTCAGGTCTGCTGCAAAGTTGGCCACACGTCAAGCCTGCGTGGATCTACTTTTTAGGCTTCATAGGATGGCAAAATACATATCATTGGGAGGGTTCATAACTGTGCATTAAAGAATTTAGAGTAGCACAGGGAAAGCTGCGCACTCACATGACTCACATGACATCCAGTACTCTGGCCACTTTTTTACCTCATGCATGCAAACAAACGTCTTGAAAAGCATGCAATGGAGATAGGAAAGACAGACACATTTCGACAGAGCATTGATTGTGGCACAATGAAATCAAGGGCCACTTTATGTGCTACGGTCAAACATTAGTACACTGTACACAAGCTTTTAGGCACAAGGATTTTGTCAAGTGACCAAGGACACTGAGATGGAATGTCTTCTGATGATAACAGAGACAACGGAATAAAAGAAATGCTATAACTGCAACTTGCGAAAAGCAAAATACATAGTCCAAAATTGATGCTTATTCTACTCTAAATGCTTTTTGGAAGTTTGTATCTGCATTGTGAATTGGAGGTGTTTAAAGGTTCATTTCATGCACATTCAGGGGGTGAGTCACTGATTTAGTCTGTCCTTAATGAGTTTAGCAATTATTGTATAGAATTCCGGGAAAGACAAATTATTTGTTATTCAGATTCTTTCTTATTTAGGGTCACTGCTCAAAGTGTTACAATTGTGGAAACCCCTGTTTTTTTTTAAGAGACCTGAGCAAAAAAGCCAGCCACTCCAGAAACAAAGTCACATGGCGCTGGTCACAGCACAGGAGCTTCAATTAAAAAAAAAATAGTTTTGTTTTTCAGGGGTAGAAAGGGAGAACTCTGGGGTTGCAGCTGCGACACCCGGTGACCTCCAAATGATGTCCCTGAAGTCTTTGCAGCAGGAAGAAGTGAGCCAGGTACTATCCTCATGGTTGTTTTACAAACTGAGAGCAAAGTGATACTTCCTTGCAACTGTGATTTTTGATAAACAAGCAACTGGACTAAATGATCCTGTGACTATGAACTGGGCAAAGAAGCAGCAAGGTTCTTTATTATTTAGACCGTGTTGGAGAAACATGAACTATCTGGGTGTGATATCCCTCTGACAGTGATAAAGAAGTGTGTTAAGTGCTATATATCTGAGACTTTGTTGACCATAGTCTGGTATCAATACTATAATTTGAACCGTGACAATTGTCCGTTTGGGCCACCCTGATACCTTTTCATTCGTTCTGAAATAGGAAAACCTTTTTTCAGTTAGTAATACGCCTCTAGTTCCCGTATGCATTTATCCTAACCTTACTCCAACAAGAAAGAAAGGGCCTCATTATAAGTTCAGCAGTGAAGATGGCTCTTATTTAGAAGGATGGAATTACCATTAACACCATGGTGTCAGGTGGAATTAGGGCCCAATGAAGAGGCCACTAATGGGCGTCTCAACCAGCAGTGTTAACAGTAATCGTATTCCATGGAAATAGTATTTAAAGAAAAATACAAAAATCAATAATAAAATACCAATAATGCGCATTCTTTTTGACTGAAATAGCTTTACCACCAGACAAGTGGAGAAATTACAGAATGGTAATTGTGTTAGCGGAAATAGGGCCAAGCATAAATAGAAGCTCAGTGGTGGCCATCTTTGAATACTAAATCCAATCAAAATCACCCATTTCCTGTTGTTATGTAAATTTACAAGTAGTGCTCAGCATTTTAGGAAAGAAAACACAAAACGAAGGACCCAAAATGCAGTTTCCAAAACCAAAATTCAGCGAGGCAGACGAGGTGGGCAGCCATGTTTATGAGCTCTTTTGAGTATAGCAACATAAAACAACTGTCCACAGGAAGAATGCTATCTGGACAGACATAAAAGACAAGGTGGTAGGTGGTGACACTGTAATCCCTGAAAATGAAGACTGTGACAATAGTTAGAATGAACTTAAGGTCAGGATGCAGACTCTACTATGCTTCCACCAGTGAGGGCCCTATTCTCATCCTGGTGTTAAGTACCGAAAAGGTCATTAAAAGGGTTAACAACCTTTTCGGTACTTAAGACCTATCCTGATGGTGGCCCATTCTTCCGAAGTCGGAAGGAATGCGCCACTTTCGGAATACATGTGGCGGTTGCTAGGATGGGTTGGAAACCAACATAGCAACCACCACATTCGTAACCTGAATGGTATTCTTGTAGCACTCCTCCAGTTTAATATCTGTGCTAAAAATGCGCACATATACGGTACCAGTTTGGTGTTGTTAGACTGGATGAGTGCCACAAGAAGCCTTGTTTGGTGTATATGAAAGTGTTCAAATACACCTGTGTGGTGTATATGAACAGGTTCATATACACCAAAGCAAGCAGCTTCAACGTTGCATTCTACATTCTGCAAAGTTGAAGCTGCTTAATTTGGTGTAACTGAAAGTGTTCATATACATCACACGGGTGTGTATGAACACTCTCTTATACACCAAAGTAAGCAGCTTCAACGTCAGATCCTGCAATGTTGAAACTTCTTACTTTGGTGTATAGGAACGTGTCCTTGGCAGCATTTTTGTAAAATAACAAATATGTCGTTATTTTATAAAAATGCTCCAGAGATTTCAGGATTGCGTCTGTAATGAAAAAAACAGGTGCAATCCTGATGGTGCACTATCATGACTACGAGGATGACCAGGACCACTTGAGAATACTAGTGGAGCCTGGGCATCCTCATTTGGCACAGTGAATCGTGCTCTTTAGCACCTTCACTGCACCAAGTTCTGAAAAGGGGTCTGAGACAGTTAGATGTCACAGCAGGTGGCACAGTCAATCCACTTACGCTCACACCCGGGAAGGAAAAGGTCATCAGTAACCTCCTCTGATTGGCACAGAGAGAAATCGAGGAGCAGAGGATGGAGCAGACTGTCAAACTGAGCCTGGTGAGTAGGAATGTCATCTGTATGATATGACAGAATAACCATATACCATAGTCTAATCATGTGCCAGGCAGCATAATAAGATGACTACAATAGTGAGGCCAAGCCCATGTTCAAAAGGCCAATGGACTAATGCTGGGCAAGAAAATGTATGTTGCACCAATAGAGGGGCACCATGCACACATGCCTGTGAAACTAGAAATGTACCATTGAATCCATGGAAATGTGACCTCATGCAATATGGAGATGGCTCAATCAGGGCAGGCCATGTCCATACATCCAACTGAAACCCTCTTTGCCCCATACATCCCAAAGCCCCCCCAGGACCATTGGTCTCACATTGAAAAACAGTGCCAGTAACTGGCTTGACCAACCTAAATGTCACATGAAGAATGCATATGCCAATGAGCATCAGGTTGAATGGCAAGCCAAATCCTCATGCCTCCTTGATCTGCTCCAACCTTGCCATTGCTTTGTGCAACCCATGAACAAAAACACTCTCAGCGAATGTACAGTACCATGCTGATCCTCTGAGCAAACCAGAAAGTTCTATGAGGTGCAAGGAGTAAGAGACAGACACAAAATGGCATGTTGATAGGCAAATACTTTTATTAACAACCAAAATGGGGTGGTTGGAGGTGAAAGTGAGCGTCCCCCAAAAAATGCAGTGAGAACTCCACAATGAGAGTCAGTAATGGAGTGAATGAGACCAGGACCACGTGCGGGTGAAGATAAAAAGTAAAGTTTATCCAAAACCAATAGGGCAAGCAGAGAAGTCTGCAAACTCCGAGAGACCTCTTCCAGACAATAGAAAAACATTCATATTTATTACAAAATAAGGTCATCAGTGATGTAAACTATAGGGGGCATATAAGTCGTGGGAATTGGATTGTGAACACTAGACACTATGTATTCTTTATGTCCGGTGCTCCAGGATTGGTGGAGGTCCACGTGGTGCCAGTGCGGGATGAGGGGCTCTTCTGGGTGGAATGCAGGGTCAGATGATGTCCGAGCTGTTACAATTTATGCTACATAGTGATGCCCTTTTGGCCACACATACTATGAACAACATCTATCTTCACTGGCATATGAAAAAATATATTACTAGACATCTGACCTGAACAATAAAAGTGAGAATACATGGGTGCAGGTGCCTAACCTATCACAAGATTATGTTTTCTCATTCATCAACCATTCCTTTAGATCTCATAAGACAATTATGTATTGTTCGTTATTGTGAAGAGAATATATTGCCTCACATGGGACCAGGGGTATTGGGTGAGCTAGGGTGGTATGCTGATGAAGGGCATGCAATCTTATTTCAAAAAGCATAGGGTTGAAGGGCTTTTTGCCCATATTTCTTTAACCAGAGTCTGAGGGTGCTAGGCAAGTTCATGAGTCAGGGGGCTGAGGGGAGGGTGGACACTTGGTGCAGGCTCAGCGGAAGGCTGAGAGGTTACATTTTTAGCATCAGAGCATCAGTGAGAACAAGGGCCTTCAGCCAACAGCCACTGATGAGGGGGGAGGATGGTGGGGGCTGAGTGCGTAACGCTGCAAGGCAGGGAGAGAAGGCCCTGTGGCCTGTTGAGCTGGGTCCTAGTCACTCTGTGGGGTTATGTGTGAATCATTAGGATGAGGTAAAACTAGATCATTGTGGCTGCAAATACATTGAATAATGAATGAGCTTTTAATTACAATATTATACATATGAAAAAAGTATATTTAGTTGAACACATTTGTGTACCTACAAAATATTAAAAAAAAACATTGAGCATCCGGATCTTATACTTTGCATTATATCGAATAAGTAGATTAGCATATCATACATCAGTGTGAGTTTCTGGCACAAGATAATATTCACCCAACAGCATGGGCCTAGACATAAAACCATAGCTTGTGCGCAGTGAGATAGGTAAGGATCATCTTGTTTCAATACATTGATTCAGCCCCTCAGTACACAACCACAAATGGGGATTCATAGCTTTTACAAAGGGATTATCAATGTGGGTGAAACAGAGTGGCACACAGGCGTGGGGTATGTATCTGTTACTTCAAAAGGGGAGCGAGGTTGGGGGGTTATCCAAGGCATATGTCATAAATGTAGGGTCTGCAAGGGGATGGGACCTGTTTGTGGAGATGGATTGTTTTTCTCGAGCCCAAGCATTTGCCCGGTCAATTGTAGGTCAGTGATGGACTGCGGAAAGCGAAAGATACAGTGTTTGTCTTGTAGCTTGTTCGCGAGAACAGGCCCGCTGCAGGGACACAGAGCGGAGGAGTGTGGGGGAAGTAACTGGCCCAGTGTGCACGATCTTGAGGGGAAAGCTGCAGCACTGCAGGCTGCTTTTGCTCATGAGGCCTGTTTCAAAATGGGGTTGCAGTGTGGCACAAAATGGAGTCTGGGATCAGCCTTCTGGACAAGTTTTGCATTCATATAGGTCGTCCCGCAGCCATCCCGCATCCCTGGCCACAGGCACATGGGTGGCCATTGGACGCATATAATCTGCACACAGGTTAGGATGGAGAGGAGGGGGTCTCAAAAGACCTTTCCTCCCTTACATTCCCCCCTTTCGTTACTTAAGTAACGAATATTGTAGTTCAGCCAGCCTTTTATGCTCTTCCTTCTCGGCCACCACCTCATCCCATGCGGGTGTTCCCTCCTGGGGCATCCATGCTCTGCATACTTCTCTGAGACTCTCCCCAGCCCTGGCATACACATCTGGAGTACAAGTCATGTAGATATGCTTGGGACGAGGGAGGAAAAGAACGTCTTGGTGGAGTTGAACAGCCGGAATCTGTTTAGGATTTGAGCCAATAGTTCTGAGGATGCCCCGGAGATATAGTTTGATGACCTTCTTTTTCTTGAGACTGTGTGTTGCCGGTTTTCCTCGGATAGGGCGAATACAGGGGCATCTTCAGTTGGTTGCAGGGGTTCTGGATCTTTGACAGGCCTTTTTCCCTTTGAATATGCCTTTCAGGTATCACCATCAGGGCGGAATGCAGAGTTGCCAGAGAGCACTTGCCCCTCCATGACTGTGAGCGGTGCAGGTACACATGTTTGCCTCAAACCCAGTAAGTGTCCATTAATGCAGCTGTCCCTTTTTTCATGTCTGGAATGATGAGTGTTTTGTTACAGTTCTTGTTTGTGCCCATGTTTACTTTTCCCTCTCCCTGGAAGCACAGTTCATATAATATTTCTTTCTGCAGTTTGAATAGCTTTTCAAGGGCCGTGATCCACGTAAGTTTTGTGATGTGTTGGGTCCATATCGGGGCTTCACATTCTTCGGATCCATTGCAATTTTTCCTCTGCCAGCCCTCGTAGTGCCTCTACTTTGCATGTTATCTGCTTAACTTGCCACTAATTGTCCAAATATAATGTTCCTTTTATAACTAGAAAAGATTCTTTCAGGCATATTACTCCTTTAGGTTTCGAGTAGCATGTCTTTTAATTTTGCAGCATTTCAAAAGAGACGGTGTGTGCTTGAAAAGTATTTTTTATTCTGCATAGTGAAAGATGAAGGAGACACTGCATCTGCAACAAGTGACTCTTGTGATAACAGCACTTTAGGAGTACCCGAGGCATGGGGTATTAGAGAGCACACATAACAGCTCTCATTAGTTGTCTGCTTTGCAGTCGGGCTCATGTCTGCGTACCATTTATTGGGCTGGTGTGGGTGCTGTGAATCTTCTATTGTATCTAATCCCAGCCCGTGGTATTCATCATAATTTCTCTGTCCCGCCCCCCTTTTCTGTCTCCTATTATCTGTGAGGTGTTCTATGGCTTCTCCAAGCTGTGTTAAGGGTGTTCCGCCAGTTCCCCCCTCATTATACGGGGCAATGAATCTCTGGACAGTTTTTTCATTGTCTTGCTCCACACTCTTAGGGAATACTGCATATGGTTCCGTTGGGTCAGGTACAAGTGTTACAGTTGGATCAGTATCATCGTACAGCCAGGGTAATTCAGTGGTCTAGGTCGTTCATATCATACATGTTAAACTCAGAGTCATTCTATGGGGCAGTGGGGCGTACTGACATAGTTGTGTTGGCAGTGCTGTTTGCATGTTGTGTGCCAGTTCTCTTTGTCCCGTGTTCCCAGATAGGTTTGAACCCGTCCCATATGGAATGAGACCCCTTTTTTACCAAGTTGGTCCCATTTCCCCCCTCATTTAGATCGATAGATTTAAATGCTATTGCCCAGTATACTACTAGACCAAACAACATTGAAAAGAATATCACTGCACAAAAGAAAAGTCCATACTCGTAACTGTACTTTCTCAAATTAAAACCCCTATTTCCATAGAGAATTCCAGAGAGAATTTTTAATCAACTCTTTTTATTGCAATTCTCTTAGTTCTGACATCTGCAAAATATATTTTCATTTTTCTCTTTCACATATTTCATCAGTTGTCTTATTTTTCCCTTTGTTTGTGTCACCTCATCTGCCCTGTCCGTTTCTGCATCTTGTGCTACACTGTCATATGCTTTTCGTACGTCGGACAAATGTATCCAATATATCAGCCGTTTTACTTTCACAGCTGTGGGTGTCCAGTACACCACTTCATATGGGCCGTGAAAACTTGGTGTATTCCACCGACGCATGAAACTCCTCACATATATCATCTCCCCTGGCATAAACTGACCTGTGGGGCTATCAGTGGCTGGCGTTGCCATATCATTTGCTGCTTCTTGTGTGAATGGGGGTGCTAGCTGTCTTGCAATCATACGTGCTGCTTTTGTGAGTTTTTTCAAATGTTCATGAAACTCTTCTCCTAGTACTGTTGCACTTCTGTGTGCATCTGATACCCTTCGTAGTGGCGAGTGTGCTGTGTGCATGTGCCTGCCTGTCACTATCTCATGGGGGGACATGAGGTGATCCTTGCTGGGTTGATTCCTTAACTCGAAAAGGGCCAAGGGCAAACAATATACCCAATTTTTTTTCAGGGTGTGAGTCAGTTTATTTTCTCCACAACGCCATTTGATTGCGGGTGATAAATTGTGCATAGTTTGTGACTAATCCCTAACATTGTTGTTACTTCTTTGAATAAATCAATAACGAAATGTGTTCCATTGTCGGAGCGTATCACATCACATATTCCCCAGAATGGGAACACACTTCACTAGGAATTTTGCTGCACACTTTGCGCCTGGGTGGGCGCAGGGACCTGCTTCTACCCACCTTGAAAAGGGACACACTACCACTATCATGTCTCGGGACCCATTGCATCTTTCACCCATATCAGCGTAATCTATGTGTGGTTCTCTGAATTGTCCCATTGGTTTAGGCAGTGTTCCTCATAGTGTTCTTAGTGTCATCCCTGAATCTTATGTTTGGCATGTAGTACACTCTATTGCCAACTTGGATATTTGCTCTTGCAATGCTGGTACGAACCAGTTTTCCTGAATGTCTGCTGCTATATGATGTTTGGGCTGGGAAATTAAGCTATTGAAAAGCTAATTCTAATAGTTTCTGGGTCATTAACACCTTACCTGTGTTGTTTTGTCACCAAAGGAGATCAGTGGATGACTGGCTACACTCTCTTTTTTTCCCCATAGCTCTTCCTCGGCTGGCGCTTCTTGCTGTAACTCCAGTATTTGAGATACTGGCATGCAGTTGTATCCCTCCCTCTGCTCTTCTTCTACATGCTTTTGTGAGATGTACTCACCTGTTGTTTCCTTAATTAGATAGGACACTTCTTTGGTGGCAGCATCCGCTACCGCGTTTCCTAATGAGATGACATCATCCTTGTTTGTATGGGCCTGGCATTTCACCAATGCCACAACCGTTGGCTCTTTTAGAGCTTCTATTAGTTCTGCTAATAATTTGGTGTGCTGCACAGGGGATCCATCTGCTCTTTGAAATCCTCTCCTTCCCCAGCGTGCCAATCCCCCATGTACTGTTGTGGTCATGTATGCAGAATCAGTGTATATTGTTACTGCACATCCCTTTGCTATATGTAGTGCTTCAATTAGCGCCCCTAATTCGGCTGCCTGTGCTGAAAAATGGACGGGCAAACTCTTTTGCACTATTACTTCATATTCACCTTCTTCTAGCCATACCACTGCCACCCCCATGTGTTTTCCTCCTGTCTCAGAATTAATTGATGCTGACCCATCTATGAAATATACCTGTCCTTCAGTCAATGCATCCTCACTAGCCGGGGGTGTATCATCATCTTCCCCTCTGTATGTGTCATAATCATGTGTTTGCATGTCTTCCACTGTGCATGCCTCTGTTGCTGGTTTCACTGTTTTACACCTCACTATGTGTATATTTCCAATTGATAGTATTATCTCATATGCTGTGGATCTTTGTGTTGACAATGTACTCTTGGACCTTTCTAATATTGCAAACAGTGAATGCTCCACGTACAACGTCACAGAGCATCCCATCACAATTGTTGCACTTTTTTCAACGGCGAACGCTGCGGCTGCAAGAGCTTGTTCGCAAGCGAAGTGTCCCTGCATCACTGTGTCTAGTGTACCACTGTAGTACGCCAGAAGCTTGTGGCCCAATGATGTTTTTTGTGTCAGTACTGCAGTCATGAGTGTCGCATCACAATGCAAAAATAAATAAAATGTGCAGTCATAGTCTGGGTTTGCTAGGCCGGGTGCTGTTGATATCAGTTCTTTCAGTGTGCATTTCTTGTGTCCATTGTATTGCTACATTCTCTCTCTGTGCTTCTTTGAGGCCTTGTAGGAGTAGCTTTGTGTACCCTGCATAGTCTGATATCCAGGCACAGCAGTAGTTGCACATGCCCAGAAATTTCTGTATTTACTTCACTGTTTTTGGTTCATTCACAGCTCGCACTGCAGCTGCCCCATCGGGTATTATTCTTTTTCCATCTTTTGATATTAGCTGGCCCAAATACAGCACTTCTGTCAAGCAGTGTTGTAATTTTTCTCTGTCCACCTAGTGGCCTTTGTGTGCCAACAATGTCAATAGTGTTACAGAGTCCTGTCTGCACTTGTCCTCATTTGTTCCACAAATCAAGAGGTCGTCTACGTATTGAATGATTGTGCTCTTTGTGTCAATGTTTCCAAGATCTTCATGTAGGATCCTGTTGAATATGCTTGGGCCCTCACAATATCCCTGAGGTAATCTGCAATGCTCATATCTTTTTCCCCCCAGGGTGAATGCTGTCAGATATTGTTACTCAGGGTCCAGTGACACTGAGAAAAATGCGTTCTTCAGATCTACCACTGTGAAACATGATGCATCTTTGGGTATGCGGCACAAAATTGTTGCTGGATTCGGTACAAGTGGGAATTCTTTTTGTATGAGGTCATTGAGGGGGCTTAGGTGTCATGAAAGGAGGTTCATGGAAGATGTGGTACCGGTGGAAACTCCGCTAGTCCTGTTTCTATCTCTCTGCAACTATGTATCTCTTCCCCTTTAAATGCAGGGAAACCACGCCCCCTCAGTGCGTTGCAACTGTGTTGCGTTTTCCTCGCTCTCTGGTTCTCTCGTAGTTCCAGCCCTCCTTCGTTTCTTCCTGAAAGCCCTGTGTAGCGTTCCTTCCAGAGCTCATTTCTTCCTGCCTATCTGTCTACTGTTATTACCTTTATCTGCATGCAGTAATTCGAGGGTTTCTGACATTGTTTACTTTCACTTTCCGTCGCGGCGCTCGCCGCTTTTCTTACTCCGCCTCTTTCAGTCCCTTTGATTACCTTACCTTCCTTACAGGAGTTCCCAGGTATCCTGACCACTTTGCTCCCGTTTCGGTGCCTTCATTCTGGGGGTAATAAGTTTCCCACTTGTAGGGGTTTCTTTTTTACACGTTAGTACGGTGACCTTATGCGCTTGTACCATTCTCTCTTTCTTAAACCAACTTAACCTCCTTCTATCTTTTCCCCCTGACATTTTCCTTGGTTTCCTTTCTCCTTCTATTTTTCCACCGAAGTTTCATCTTCCTGTTTCTGGTACTCTTCCGCCTTCCATTTTTTCTTCAGAACCACAATTCCCAGTTTGCATCTTGCCTTCAGAGTTTCGTATCTTCTTCGTCCGCTGGATCTCCATCACATCAGCCTTCAGGATCAGAATTGCAGAAAGAAAAGTTACTTTTCAACTTACCTGATTTATTCAAGTCATTCTACTGGATCGGACAAGCCATCTCCTCCACACCTTCTTGGCATTCCATCTATAGGGGTTTTTTGTGCCACAGGCTTTTTCCCCTCTGTGGTCTGCACAGGGGGATTGTCATTTCTGTCTGTGACTGTTACTCAGCACGACAATTGTGGCGAGCTCCCGGAACAGACCTTACCTCTTCACAAAAAAAGGAACGCCTGATCTCTCGGCAACGACTCTTTCCGGATCCGACCTCTCCTCCGGCGAATCGGATCTCGAAGCACAGGTGAGCCCCACTTTTGATGACATTAGGTCCTGTATCATCATCCATGCCCCTCCCTTTGCTTTTTAATGGGGTAAATACAAGTGTTACATAGTGAATTTGAGGGCACTATGATCCCTTGCTGCAGTAGGGCATATATCATTTCTTTTATCCCTTCTTCTGCTTCTCGTGAAAGGGGGTACTGTTTTACCTGGGGCAACAATGCCCCCGGTTTGAGTTTTATCTTTACTAGTGTCAATTCATGCAGCAATCCCACATCATGTGGGCCTGTTGTCCATAATTCCTGTGGCACCAGTTGCATGTCAACATTAAAAAAGATAGGTGGTGCACCCACCACCGCCATAAGCTGTACGGGCACTTGTCTTTTCTGAATCATTATGTCACAGGGAATTGCTATCTCCATTACTATTTCTCCATCACTGTCTGAGTCAGTGAAGAGCTCACAAATCTCGCAGGGGTATGTTGGCATTGATACACTGTTCGCCATTCACATCTTTGTATGTCTACCCCAATCACTGCTATTCTTTGTGTGGATACCTGCACCCAATGCAAATCTAAGGACATCACTGTTCCTGGCATTATTTCAGGGCATGCTACAGGGCGGAACACAAAGTCTGCTGGCACTCTCCATTCTTGGTGCTTCAGTTCAGGTACAACCCATGCTAGTGTCTTTAGCCTTTAAATGAACGTGTCTGGGTCACGGTACTCCACGCACCTCCGGTGCCGTGGCTCGGCTTTGTATTACTAGCTTTGCTCGCATTGGACAGATCCCAGGGGTAGAACACACTATCCCTCGTTCTGTAAAGGAAGAGGTCATATTGAATTTACTAAAGAGGTCCCTCCCCAGCAAATTTATGGGTGATTTATCGTAATACAATAGGGATGCTCGCACTGTTTTTCAACCCACTGTTATATCCAATTCTTCTGTGTATGGAACCGTGACCACTGTGACCACCGCCCCAGAGAACCCCTGCGTCTCCATTTTAAAATTAGATAACGGAAAACTGCCTTCTTGTAGGCATGATTTTTCTGCTCCCGAATCTACCATAAAAATGAAATGTTTGTTTCCTATCTCCACCCCCATCAGTGGTTCCTCAGCTGTGTAGAGGGTTGTTGATAGTACTGGACACGCAAGTGCTCTCAGTGGGCTGTCCTATTCTGAATATCTTGTGTTTCCCTCATTGTCAAAAACAATCCCTGATACCACTGCACTCTTCCGCAGGGTGTGGGTGCACCATTTGCCGTTGTGGCGAAGGGGTTACCTCAAAACGGGCCATATGTTCTCGGGACAGTGGGTGGTGTTGTACATTTTGTGGGTGTGCTCGGCGATGATCTGTGTACCTCTGATCAGGTTGTTCTTCTCTCCTTCCAGCTGCCCATGTTGGCTCCCTGGGTGGGGGTGGCCATACTGCTGTTCATTTTGATAATTGTTCATGGGGTGGCTTCGACACTCCCTTGAGAAATTCCCCCACCTCCCATAGTTCTAGCAGTTCCCTTGTCCTCCTCTGGGACCCTGACCTCCATACCCTCCGTACCCGTATCTACCATATCTACTCTTGGTCCTCTGTACCCACCTCTTCCTCCGCGGGCACTCCTTGCTTGCCATTGTGGCCCTCCATATTGTTCCTACCATTGCACTGCTCCTGTCCATTTCCTGCCCAGTTTGCTGCCATTCTGGCTTGTATTGCTATCGACCCTTCCTCCTCCTCTTGTTCTCTTTCTGTGGGGAGGGCGGCTATTGCTGCTGTGACCTTCACTAGTTTTGTCTCAATTAATTTAGCCTTGTCTGCCAGTCTCTTCTGTACTATCTCTCTGTCTCTTTCTTTGATTCTTTTGCAATGATGTACTATGATGCTCCGTATTTCTGGCCAGCCTTTGGCTTCTATCCCAGCTATTTTATCAAGAGCCTTCTGAACTTCTTTCGGGAGGCCTCTTTCGATTGTCGATTGGTCCCAAGCCGTGCCCATCTCCACTCTCCACATCTTTTGTACCCGTAAAATGAAGACATTTGAAAAAATTGGGTACTCCCTATTTTTTATTAACGAGGGGTCAAGTTTGTATTGTTGCGATATTGTTCAAATGTAAAAAGGAAAACCAGACTGACTACCTCTCTCTTTTGTCCCTTTAATGAAAACCTTCTGGTAATCGTGTTTACCTGTTTATTTATTAAACAGATAGATCAGCACATCATCGAGATACTTATTTTACAAAACATATCATTTTTATTTCATTCTTTTCACCAACCATAAAACACATGTGATCACTTTTATCAACACAACAATATCAAAAATAACCATTGTCAATTCATTTTCACAAAGGTTATACATACATTATGTCATGTAACACTCATTTTCTAACCGTAGTTTGTAGAAACACATATGTTTTTTCATATATATAGACCAAAAGATATAGGACCAATATATCATGTGATTTAGCATATGGTGATATAATGCTAAAATGTGCACAGGTATTGCATTCTTTATACCTTCTGGTCTAATCAGTTATGTTGGTCCATCAACACATTCAAATTAAGCGATCTATTACTCAAGGTTGCCAAGAGATCAAGAAAAACAAACAAAAACAGTTGGTGTTTTTTTTTTTACCTCGACATATGTTTCGGCCACTGAAACGCGTACTGCACCATCTCATGTGCTGTCGGTCTCTTAAAAGTAAGGGCCATCTTCAGGACTCAATAATTTCACAAGAATTCTATTCTTCCGCTCATGGATACATGTTCAACATCTAAAATGAAACAATAAAAATAATTTTACTTAGGATAACAAAGGTTTATAAAAAGAGAGACCCACTTGTCTCTTTAGGATGATGTCTGAGGTATTGTTTCAAAAAGAATCATAACATGAAAACTGACCAGGAGTTTCACAATGCTAGCTTGGGGACATTGAGATATTGTTCAGAACTGGAACTTAAAAGCGCTCTCAGTTTCAACTTCAGGTGCGTGTTGCTACCTGTAAACAACACAGGAGAACTGTCTATTTATCCCTGTTTCATTATTATTTAAAGGATTTTTGTTTGCATGATTTGGAAAAAAAAGTCTACTAAATCAATTACCTTAATTATGTGATATCTGTGGTGAGTGAGCTGTGTATTTTGCCGCCTCTTCCAGAGATTCAGATGGTTCCAATGGAATCCAATTGTTTTTCTGACAAGTCAGAAAAGCCACATGACCTGTAAAGAGAGTCATCTAAATCATCTTCTGTATATCTTTTCTCAATTGTATGCAATGGAACACTCATTGTAGTAATAGTTGTGGCACCTCTTCGTGTCACAGGCTGTACATTTAGATACATAAATGCTAGTAATATTCAGCCTCTGTTAGTTATTTCCTATAATACGCCATGCAAATTGGACTCTTTGTTTTCACTTTTCATTAATATTCAGTGGGCTTTTGTTTGCGTGTGTCACATCTCTTGAAGGAGAGGCTTCGACTAACACACATTTATAGACCCCTGCACCTCCCAATGCTGTAATGCAGGTGGTGTGGCTTACCTGAATGCCTAAACCGCTGCGTTCTCTCAAGATGTAACTCGCCCGCCGTGTCTTGCTTCTAATGAAATTGAAGCCGTGCTTTTTGTGGATCCTCTCGTTGATCACATGAGACTACCTTACGCTCTGTCTTTTTTGTGATCCTGCCGTTGTGCACTGGTCTTATTACTGTATATCAGCTAAAATGCAGTATCTTAGTTTTGCACAAGAGGAAAAACCTCTCTTTATATTCAGAATAAATTGGATCTGCTTTATGGATTACTTATTTCTCAAAATGTTTTTACATTTCAGCAGACCCATGATGTTGTGTCCGCCACCTGAGACCATAACCTCCTGCAACAAAGATGGCCACTACTGCTGCATGACGGCAGCCTCCATGTTGGTTGAAAAACCCATTCGTTTTACATTTTTGTAGTTAGTCTTATTATATGGCTGTTGGTCCATGATCATAACGTTGATCACGTGAGACTACCTTACGCTCTACGTATTTTTTGTGATCCTGCCGTTGTGCATTGGTCTTATTACCATATATCAGCTAAAATGCGATAGCTTAGTTTTACACAAGAGGAAATACCTCTCTTTATAATCTAAATACATTGGATCTGCATTATGGATTACTTATTTCTCAAAGGGTTTTACATTTAGACGGACCCATGATGTTGTGTCCGCCACCTAAGATCATAGCATCCTGCAACAAGGGTACACACTACTGCTGCATAAAGGCAGCCTCCATGTTGGTTGAAAAAGACACTAGTTTTACATTTTTGTAGTTAGTCTTATTAGAGGGCCATTGGTCCATTGGTCCATGATATTCTATCCTGCTGCTATATGCTATTTGATAAAGGCCTTCGTGAAAATGACTGTAGACAGTAAATATGTTGTCATGGCTCAACTACTGGCTTTCTCACTTTGGGACCGAAGGGCCAAGGTTCTTGCCCTCTACGTGTCGTATTTTCAAGGCATGGAGGCATGAAAGGTGTCCTGATTAATCCACCCACTGAGTTAGTAATTAAAGAATTCTACAGCGAGTTGTTAAGAAACTGGCTTACTTTTTGGTTTTACTTGCAATCTAGTTCAGGTTTAAAGGAACACGTTCCACTCAATTGAAATATTCAAACCATGATTTACAATGTCATAAATCCATTCTGTTCACAACGTTGTAGAGTCGAGTCCCTATTACCACCTCTGGGCGACCGTCTGATGACCTGTAACACATACCACAGCATGTCTGTGGGTTTATGTTGTTTTTGTATATAGTGGGCAACAAGGGGTTTGTTATCCACTTTATTTCGGATACACGATCTGTGTTCACATATCTTCTGCTTTATTTGTCTTTTAGTTTTTCCTATGTATACTAGCTCACATGGGCAGATGATAGCATACACTGCCCATTCTGTTGTACAGTTGGTAAAAGTTGTTAGTGGTATTACTATGTTTCTTAGAGTGATGGTTTTCATATCTTTGGTCTATGGACAGACCGAAAACCTACCACATCTATGGTGGCCCACCACGGGCGGGAGACCCCATAGTGTAGTTGGGCTGGTTCTTTCAGTATTGTGTAGGGGATATGTGTGAACCAACATATCTTTTAGGTTCTTTTGTCTTTTAAAAGCAAAACGAGGTGAGAGAGGGATTTTGATCATGTGCCCGTTTTTAAGTATAACTTTCCGTAAGGAATTACTTATCGGACAAAATGTACTAACAAAGATTATTTTTTCTAATGTGTCTTTCTTCAGGGGATTCAAACAGGTTTCCCGATTTGTATGCAGTGCTCTCTTATATTTACGTTGTACAGTATGTTTAGGGTATAAAGTGAATAACAAACCCCTTGTTGCCCACTATTGTTCATTGTGGAGGGAACAGTTTAGGATATGTTACCAGAATTTTACTGCAGTTTGCGATGAAGGAGGCTTTGGGAAAGTCATGGACACGTTTCCTAACTCCTGAGTAATTTTTTCTTGCATTGCCCAGAGACAGATGTGGCTGTGCTCTTCTTTGTTTTGGTCCACAAATGGAGAAAGCGAAACGCAATGTCAACAAGGCTGTTTGCGCATTTTTGAGAGATGTTGGCATGTCGTCCTTCCAAAATGAAACATTACACTTCGCAGCACCAATACCTTTTGCAGAGATGGAGGCCATCTTACCGATGGTGGCAATCAGCTTTTTTTGCGAAATATTCAAAATTCTTTGCAGCCGTTTTTGAAACTATAGCAAGCATTTTCCAGTATGTGTTGCCTACTGTTTCTCTAACCCTTGAACAAAAACCTTCCAAAAACTAAAAAAATCAACACAAAAAGGCTCTTTTCAGCGCCACCACTTTCTACCGAGAAAGAGTGCAATGTTTTGGATGGCGCACCATCTACATTTTTTTGTTGTCCGTGGACTACTGCGCTGTCCGTGGACTTTGCATGCTGCGCAGGGGCCTGCACCATTTCATTGGCACTTCTATTTTTTTACTTTTAAAGGTGGCTCCGAAAAGAGGTATTATTTATTTTTGTGTTTTGTAAATTCTTTTGGGGAGGGAAGAGGAGGGAAGGGAGGGTAGGAAAGTGGCACCAACCACAAGGAAGAAGGGGCAGGTGGAGAGAGGAAGATGTTGGGTGGGCCTCACGGAGGTAGGGGGCAGTGATTCTCGTGCTCCTCTGGACCATAGCCTTGAAGCACTTCAAAATTGTTCCCCCCTGCAGAGTACTGCATTGCAGTACATACACAGTACAGTGACCCTCGGAAGGCAAGAGTCCACTGCATTGTGTAGGACCTGTGAGGCCTTGTCAGGGATCCGCTGCCGCAGAGGAGTGTCTCTTGTTGTGACAGGAGCAGATGCAGAGAATGTGACAGAGGAACTAAACCTACTACTGCCTTAGAAGGGTGCGTCCCTCCATACTGCTGCCTTCTGGTTAGACCCCAGGTGTCGCCACATTGAGGTGGTCCCTTAGCTTTACAGCCCAGGCTTGCCACAACTCAGTGCAGTGAACCTTGGCAGCATGTGCCTTAGGTACCCCCCAACGGTGGTAAAGAGCCTCCACACCCAAGACTCACATTGGCAGCTGGTAATATGGACTTCCACTGCCTCGTCCTCTTCTTCGTCTTTATCCCCCTCTACATCACCACACCTGTTCCCCTACCCAGGCCCTCCAGAAGGTGGTGGTGGTGGTGGTGGTGGTGGGGGAGTTGGTGCTGAGGAGGCAGCAGCAGCCATGGCCATAATGTCCAACAGCAGGAATGCAGCAATGCTCCAGCAACAGCTCAGCCAAGTGCTCTGTCCTGGGTAGCATCTCAGCAAAGTGATCTGTCCTGTGTAGCCAAAAACAGAATGAGGAGCAGCAGTGGAGTGTGGCCTTTTATAAGGGTAAACGGTAGTGCTCTGCAAACAGTTGCACGCTCCGCAGACACTTCGAATGCCATGCTGAGCTCAAAAAGTTGCAAAAAGTCTATAGATAGACCATGGCATGGTCGGGGACCTCGGAAAGGGTGGTCACCTTAAAACACCTTGGATTAGTCAAAAAAGCACTTTTTGGGTATCCAGGGGTCTAAATAGTGTCCGCGGATATGGAACAACGCTCAGGGTGGGTGTGGTCACATGATGACGTTGCGAATGGGACGGCTATCCGCAAGACACCTATTGCGTAGGATGCAATGTGTGCATGTGGTTAGGTGTCTGTAGGACAGGGGCCGGATCCCCTAACTAATTAAAAGTGGGACACATGCAGCGGACAGTTCCAGATAGGCGCGGTGTTCGGAGGGCACAGGGGATCAGATTTGCATGCATCTTGGTGTCCGTAGGACAGGGGGGTGGGACCCCCAAACTAATTTAAATTATGCCATGAGTTTACAGACAGGCACAGTGTTCAGAGGACGCAGGAGATGAGACGCGCATGCGCCCAGGTGTCCATAGGATAGAGGCGGGACCTCCAAACGAATTTGCGGACAGGCGCGGTGTTCGTAGGGCACAGGGGATCGGATGTGCATGCGCCAGGTGTACACAGGACAGTGTCTGGATCCCCAGATTTTATAAAGGTACGTCATGATTTTGTCGACATGTCCGGACAGGCGCACTGTTCGGGGGTACCTCCATTTTGATTACACACAGGCTGGACAGTCGCGCTCTCCGCGGACTCCAAACAGGGCTTTCATTAAAAAAAAAACACACACACACATCAACATTAAACACACAGAAATGTATTACCACAGACCAAAAACATTCAATTAGGAAAGGCAAGGCGAAAATATACAAGGGAATTGGGGTTTTGCTCCGGCGGGTCATCAGTAGAGGAAGGGATTGAGGTCTCATCATAGCATCTTTGACTAAAGGGAATTTTTTGGGGATGGTTTGCTGGGACAGGGGGAAGGGGCACAGGTACAAGTGGGGCAGTAGTACTTAATATTGTCCATTATATGCCTTTCTACAAATACTTTCAAGTCTTCAAAATTGGTGTTCAGCTGATCCATTTTTTAATTGGAAAACTTTTTTCTCTTGCATTTGGTGGTGTGTCTGCCAATGTATGGCCCGTGGTAGTTTGGGATCTTGGCTATTTAAACTGGCTAGGTGTTCTCTGATTCTAACTCTGATTCTAACTCTTACTTGTCATATGGCGCTACCTAGGTATAATTTCCGGCATACACAAATTATGGCATATACAACATGAGTTGTTTTGCAATTGATGAAGTCTTTGATGACAAATGTCAAACCATCTGGTTGTGTGTATATGTCACAGTCAGCATGTGCGTACCGTCACATGCTACAGGTTCCGCATTTATGAAATCCTGGCAGAGTCTGTAGCCAGTCGTTGCCACTACTGATATCTCAATTGCTAATGTCAAGAAAAAATGAGCACAGTTTATTACTAATGGGTGGTGCTCATATGTAGACAAATTTCGGTTTATGTGTGATGTGTTGCTTCAGATCAGAGTCCACACTCAATATATGCCAGTGTTTGTGCACCATTCGGTATTGTGTGATGATAGCTATTGTTTTCTCGCTGCTTTTGTCTTTGTCAGGATTGGTCTTCAGCACTGCGTCTCTATCTTAGATTTTTGTCCTGTTTAATGATCTTTTAACGTTGCTGATGGGTAACCCCTCTTTCTAAATCTTTCTGTAAGGAATTGGCACTCTTTTTCAAAGTATTCTGTTATGCTGCAATTTTGCCGTGCCCGCGGGAATTCCCCTGATGTTATGTTGTTCGTGCTAGATCTCCTAAGGCAGCTTTCTGCATGTAGTGTGGAGTTAACCTCTGTGGGCTTTCTAAATGTTGTGGTCTTGATTTGATTTCAGTCTACGTAAATATGTAGATCTAGGAAATCAAAATTACTCTCACTGCCATGGCCTGTCAGTGCGATACCAAAGGTGTTATCATTTAAGTAGTGCAGATATTCTTTCAAAGCCTTGTTGTTTATGTAAGAAACTCCTGGTGGCAACAGTAAAGATATACACACGTGATCACAGTTCAAGGGTATGTATTAAACTGTAAATGCAGGGTGGAAAAATGCCTAACCTAAATCTAAGATGGGAGCAAGCTTTGTCCATAAAATGGAAACTAATGCTGTGTCTTTGTCAAAATAAAAATGTTTATACTAAATTCCCAACTTATTGCAGAAAGAGTGTGGGATAGGGTGTTCAATAAAGAAAGAAGTGTTCACAAATAATAAGTCAGGGTGTGATTTCCAGAGGTCTCCCTTCCCCACGTATTGTGCCAGGGACAAGGTGGATCTCCTCAGCACAGCACACACGCAAGCTTTCCCAGCACCAGTCGACAGTTCTGTTCCAGCTATCAGGTTCTTTGTGTTTGTTTGTTGAAAATATCAGGCCCTTGAAGGCAAGAGACTTAACCATCAAAGTTCTGTTCCAAGTATGGCTTTGGGTGATGGCTTCACCCATGGGTCCCCGTCTTCTGGGCGCAGACCACTCACATGTTGTATTCAATCAAATCAATTAAACAGTTATTTTCTCAATGAATTTTGGGTGATGACTTTCCACCCCTGGATCTCCCTCCTTCTGCCTTTGAAGGTGCATACTTCGCTCCCATTGTACTCCTTTGGTTTGGACATAATAACAGTCCTTAAAGAGAGACATTATTCACAGGTGTACATTTAAAGACATCTTTCCACATCTTAATGTGTTTTTGATGGGAGGCCGATAAATCTCGATAGTTATAGTCAATGGCTTGTATGGCTATTTCATGTTTGATTGCTGTATACAATGCTGTTACATCCATAGTTCAAGAAGATAGTCATCCTGCCATTGTATTTCTGCCAGAAACTGGAGTACTTGGGTACTGTCTATATTATAGGATGGTAGTTTCTCCACGTCGTCCCTTGATGGCCTTGTCTGTGTATTGCGAAAGACCTTTGGGTGCCCAACATAACCCACTCCTTATGGGGTGGACCTCTGGCAATGTTGCATATGGCTTGTGTATTTTAGGTAGAAAGGCAAAAAACAAAACACTCCCTATCTCTCGTTATTCAAACCAGTATCATAGAATTATAAGTTTCTAGTAAAAACATTTGTTTTTTATTTTTTACCTGACTGACACAAATGTTTCATACCAAAACAATGAATGTATACACATTTATGAGCATACATGTGTGCAATCATAACACATATCTATAACAGACACAATTTCCGGACCCTGGTATTTTCCAGTGTCCTTTTGCACTTTCTTTTTTCTTTATGTTAGACCTGCCCTAGTTTAAGCAGTGTTGGTGGTAGCTGTATATCAAAAGGTTGACACGGTGTGTTTCGGCCGTCTCTTCACCCAGCTGTGGTGTCAGAACTTAGCAGCCTTCATAACTACAAAATATTATTTCTAGCGTACACACCAAATTTGTATTGTGTATACAAAGGAAATAAAAGGGGTGTGACATGTAATTTCAGAAGGATGTCTAAATGTGTCTAAAACTGAGACTAAAAAGCCACGAATTGGCCCGGCTTCCTACCTTCTGCAGTAGTAGCCCAGCAAAATCACCAAGGAGGAGTACCACCTGTTAGAGCGAAATCCAGGAAATGGAGATACTCATGGGCAAGCTGTATGCAAAAAAAGTGGAAAAATCAATTTAAGTATTACAACTACCTGCTACAGTATGAACTAAATGTAGTACAGATGTGGTAAGGCTCGTATCCTAGCGTTATACTAAATGGCCCTGTCTCAATATATTGGGTTGCCAATATCCAGGTGTGATCACATAAGTAGAATAATTTGCCAGACAGGCTGTATACAAAGCAAATTAAGAAAACCTGTGTAAGTACCCTATTTTAGCCAAAAACATGTTTTTATTAAATTATCAACTTAAAAAAACATGTACCCATCCTGGGGTAGGCAAAGTTGATTGCTGTCCGTATGTTAGGAACAACCCAATTTACCGAGGACAAGAGATAAGGGAGGGGATAATGAGAGCAAGCAGTTCCCTCAACCCGATAGATAAATCACTAAGCTACTGTAGCCATCTGAACTATGTACTTCCTTGTATATGCAAGACAACATGCCTTCGATATACCCATCGGGTTGCAGCTATTCTGTAAATTGCAATCCGTGCCCAAACAATTACATATTTTGGACTACTAAAAAGAAGGCTCTGCAGCGTTCAGCTACGCTGTGCGAGTCAGGTTACCAAGCAACCACTACTAACAACTCGAGGCTATTTAAACATACGAGTGTGGTGGCCATCTTTGAACCATCCATTATGGAGTATTTTCAAAGTCTCTGTAGTTTGAGTCTGGTTGCTATTGCTAAGGGACCACTGTAAACATTCAAGGTTATTTGAACATAAATCTATGCCCCAGAAATTGTAGTATGTCCACTCTCTATCACTCAGGGAGTTGCAGCGTAAAAAGGCCCAATGCCTCCCAATATAATAGTGGTAAGGACTGTGGAACAATTCGCAAAAAACTTATCTGACCCTCTCAGTGTAATAACAAGGACAAGTCTCATACGTCCCATCCATCGCAATTCGAATATTCGCGTGGTTAAAGGATAGTGGAAAACATATTTTGTTTTTCTCCAACGTACTTGTTACGACCCTTGGAGCGCATATAAGAATCAATAGGACAAAATGTATGCACCATCATTGATGATAACCTATGGCCATGCATGGATTCGATAACAGCATGATCCCATATTGGGAGTCACTTAACTACAGCGATGAATATTCTTCAGTGATGGTGGACCCCACAGGGAAGTCAATAATATTCTTGGATGCTCCAGAAATTGCAACCATGAGTGCAAAAACCAAAAACATATGTAACCATAGACCTAAGTACATCCTACCCCCAAGATGGTTGTTTGCAATCACACTGCGCGCACAAACAACAATTAAGTACAATTGTTTGAGATTTTAATTGGAAACCAGTGCGCCTGACACGTGTTTCGAGCTAAAGAGCTCTTCTTCTGAGGCTGCATATTGGTTATGCAATTGAAATTCTAAAATACATATGATATTGAATCATCCAATATATATAAATCCCAAACACAAAGACAAGGCACATTTGGTGGTTATTTCGGACCATTGGTGCAGGCCAATCAAAATTACAGGATATCATCATATTTGTTCATAGGAAAACATGTTGTCAAGTTATGCCAATTCAAAAAAGGATATTGAATGGCCAAATTTAGTTAGCGTCTATCCAGTTCAAGGTCAGTGCAAGGACAAAAGGAGATGAGAAAAAATAAAGAAGTAGCTAAATTAGCATGTGTTCCATTGTTGGTCATACCATTAGACTTGTGCTAAATTAGTCAAATAATTTATAGGGATGTACCTTAAAGTCTTGAAAACCCGGTGCAGGTCACTAAGGAGACACACATTTTTTGTATAAAAATCTTTAATCCGAGTGGTGCTAAAGGTAACAGTGAGGTGAGTAATGTAACTCACTTACCCATGTATTGATGTAAAGCTCTAGTAAGTACTGTGATAGATCACAGGCTCCACTGAAAATCAAATTGAATTGTATTAGAACACTATTGTACTTTAAAGCAGTTAATTGTCCGTCCATGCAATTGCATGCATTCATTTCTAATACTAATAAAGAATGGATAAAATCATACCGTTATTATTGCTGTTGCAAATCAGGCACTCAATTGAACGTTATGTCTGGACGAAGTTACGGATCATGTCAAGTGTTAAATTGGTAGGCATTCATGCAAGCCGAGAGGAGAAGGAAAGAACAATCGCACTAATTAGCAAGCAAATTAAACCCGTCTAGACGGTCAAATGCACTCGCAAAGACCCTAATAGACTATCCAGGGGTCTACGCAAAAAGACCTGCACTTACCAGCGTCTCCACTGCAAGGAAGGAACTGGAGCCAACTGAGAGCGGCCAGAGCTGGATATTATAAAGTCAGGGACGCGCTGAGCCATTCGGCTGTACAACGCTGCATCCAATTCAAACCGCCATCTTAGGAGTACGCATTTTGTGCGTTAGAAAAAGGAGACTTGCTTTGGTAAGCGTTGGGAATTCATTAAGCTCAGTTCTAAAGGGTGCAATTTGAGCAAAGTGAGTATATATGAAATATACACTTGTAACGAAAAATAAACGGAGTAAGGTCAGTAAAAGGAATAAACTTAAAAGCATGTTTGTGGTCCATTCAGGAACCCGACATGAAAATACCCAGGTGACTAGATTGGAGGGACCCATTTGTTTGCGGTTATATAATAAATTAATCATAAGCACCCTCCAATTTTAAGCATCAAAATTTAACACTGACAGTGGGTAACAGTGATTACCAGTCAACCCTTACTGCTTGTTACACAATTACAAAAAATTAAGCCATGTGCTAATTGTGCATTCTTGGTCAGTTCTTCTCTGCAATGTCAATCCTAATTGGTTACAATAAGTCATCAAGGCTAATTGGATGGCCAACCGTGGATGAAGGGCAAAATTTAACAATTACATAAATACATTAGTGTAAGTACAGTACATGGGAGTCATGACTACTCATCACAGAAATACAGATAGTTCCTGGTCTGTATTGAGGCCATGTGCTACAGTGCGATATTGGCAGATAAGGCGGGCTTCCAGTTGCCTGAGTTTAAGGACAAGGTTACCTCCACGTTGAGGTAGGGAGACTTTAGCCATCTCTGCAAATGTAATCAATGCTTCATTATCCATTTGGTGGGCGTGTTGCCAATGGATGGCCAGCGGGTATTTAGAGTCAAAGTTAGAAAATACATGACAGATATTCCCTTATTCTAATCTTCAGAGGATGAATAGTGCTGCCAATATAGCGCTGTCTACATGTGCATAAGATACAGTAAACACAATATTTCCGGTTGCAGTTAATGAAGGAATTAACCTTATGTGTGCCCAGGTGGCCAAATTCAATTTTGGAAGTTTCAAATGCAAAGGCACACATCGAACAGCCCCCACATTTGTGGAAACCATTGGTAAGTGGCTGATGTAGGCAAGTATGTTTGCGTTGTGTAGTTGGCATAAATGAGGGAGAAAGTATATTCTTGAGATTGCCAGCTTTAGTGTAGATAAAATTAGGCACATAGTCCAACCATGGAATAATATCTCTGTCTAGCTGAAGGAGATGCCAGTGTCTTTTTACTATGCTATATAGATTAGAACTATCTCCATTGAACCGAGTGATACGTTTGAGTTTTTGGCTATGTACTGTATGTGTACGTATTTTAGGGGTGAGCAGATCCACCTCTTCATACATGTGAAAGCCTGTTCGGCCTTGCTAAGTATACGTTTATCGTATCATCTTGCCGGGATTATTTTTCGTATCAATGTACATTCTTCAAAGAAATCCTCGTTTTTTGAACAATTATGCTTGGCTCGAACAAATTCCCCTTTGGGTATGTTGGATATAACTGCTTTCTTATGACAACGGGTGGCGTGTAAAACTGCATTTACTGAAGTTGATTTACGGAAAGTCTTGGTTTCAAAACTCTTATCCAAAATGCTGATTGATAAGTCAAGGAAGTTTATGCAAGTGTTACTGAAAGTATGTGTAAATTGGACGCCCCAATCATTAGTGTTTAAGTAAATCACAAATTCGTTTAGGCATTCAATTGACCCATTCCATACCAGAATCACGTCATCTATATATCTTTTCACATATAGATGTGTCGTAGGAAAGTAACATTGGTAAAGACAAACTGCTGCTCATAATGGTGTATGAAAATATTGGCTAGAGCTCGGAAATAGCTAGCCCCCATCGCTATGCCAATTAACTGTCTGTAGTAGGTATTGTTAAATAGAAACATGTTATTAGAAAGCGCACATAGTAACAAATCTTTCACCATCTCATTATGTTAAAAAAATTGAGCAGAGTGTTCACAAAAGATATAATCCACGCTGGCAACTGCCTTCTGATGATCTATTAAGGTGTACAAAGCTTTCACCTCAAGCAACACTAGCAACAAATTAGGTAATACTGGAAGTTGGTCTAATATTTGAAGGATGTGCATAGTATCACGAATACATGTGGGAATGGTATTTACCAATGGTGCAAGACATTCATTAATATAAATTGAGATTGGTTCAAGTATGCCACCACCGCCATTCAAAATGGGTCTCCTCTCCGGAATTTTGTCAAAAGATTTGTGTATTTTGGGCAGAAAGTAGGCTGTGGGCATCACTGGCTGTCCTACCCATGTTGCGCAAGAGTCAATCACATACATCATTTGTAGAATGGAATTGTAAGAAAACAACAATGCACCAAAGATCTGCAATCTCTTTCCAGCATCGCATTGACTACAGCACTAGCGTACGAAGTCATAGTTCACTTTGGTGAGCTAGTCAGTTACAAGATATACAGAACTGGGATATAGTGGCCTAATTCCCCCTGTCAGTGATGTATCACATGGCATGAACACATTGTGTAAATCACAATGAATCCCAAGTACAAACATTGTACATTAGTCACAGGCATGGATTATTGCATAAAGGAAACACAGGGCTACAATACATAATGCTATTCAATCTTTTTCAAACACACTAGCAGCTGTGTTAGGTAATGCCATAACACCTTAGAACCCCAGTGGGCCACATACGTAGTTTCAGAGGGCCTCTCTAATCCAATAAGATTTTTCCACTCCACAGAAATGTTCACGCCATTTTTAAAATTGTTCAAATTGTAAATCCAACGTTGCTCAAGTTTGTATAGTTGAACTGCCATATCCCTCTGGGGTGTGGTTTCAATATTTGTACCTAGAACCATATTAAGTCTTGGTCAGTGTGTCCTAGACGCTTATAGTGTTTCACTAGTGGTTTTTCTGGCACTTGGTTTCTTATACAGGAGCGGTCCTCCGAAATTCTCTTTCTTACTTCGCAAATGGTCCTGCCCACACATTGCAATTTACTGGGACATTCGATTTTATATATCACAAATTTGCTTTTACAATTTTTGTGAGCCCTCAGTTCCCATTTGAGCGTTCGATGCTTAAACCATTTCTTAGAGACAGTAAACTTACATGCAACGCACCCACCACACCTATGGTGACCTTTTACCGGAGACAAGCCCCATAATGGTAGAATTCCTTCGTTTTCATGTTTGGACCAATTTTTGTATCAGATTAGCATTTTTCCTAAATCTCTGTTTGTATTAGCAGCTCTCTTTAAGTTGTGTCTTATGGTTTTCCTGGGATAACCTTGGTCAGTAAATCTCTTTTTTAGGTGTTCTGTATGTATTACAAAGTCTTCTTGTGTACTACAATTTCTTCTAAGTCTTAGAAACTGACTGTACAAGAGATTTGAATTTTAGACCCGCCGGATGGAAACTAGTAAAGTGTTGTAACCCATTTCTCTCTGATGGCTTCCTGTAGAGGGTGCTGGCATATCCCTCGTCACTTTTGTAGATCGACAGGTCCAGAAAACTCACCCTCCTTAGGTAGAAAGTACATTGTGGGCATTGTTGGCTCAGTAACATTAAGAAAACGTTTTTCTTCATCTGTAAGGAGCCATGTAGTATGGCATCCATGCAACATGACTTGTAGTTCTTAGAGAATTGTCTTCGTTGGATTGCTAGGCAAAATCTTATAGCAACTGGCGTCTCTAAATGTTTGCTGGCCATCTGTAAGTAATCTTTTGTGTCCATTCCATTATCACAATATTCCCTCCCTTGTCTGCTTCTTTTATGACAATGTTTTTGTCTTTGGCCAGGTTGTCCAGGGCTGATTGCTCATTCTTACTGAGGTAAACCTTGTCTTGAGTCTCATATTAGCTTTTGTGTCCAATTATTGAAGGATTGCATTCATGACCGCCTGATGGAAGGTGTCAATACGTTTTTCACTGGTCGACTGTGTGGTGAATTTGGATTTAGGTTTCAATTCTCGCAGTCATAAGTTGCTGGCACCTGAACCCCTAACTCTTGGTATGTATCCTCTTCATTATGTTCAAATTCTGGTTCTATAGACATAAGGACATGTATATTTTCTATGTCCCCCATGGTAAGTTGACTCAATGCATCCCGTCAGGGTAACATTGTATATGTCTTGACTTGAGTTGCAAAACATGTTTTCAATTTCAATTTTCTAACAAATTTGTAGACCTCAATTTGGAAATTCGTAAGATCTACACCTATGGTGGGAGCAAATGAAAAGCCCTTATTCAGTAAAATTACCTCATGTTTGCTTAGTAGTCTACTTGATAAGTTGGTCACAAGATTAGTGCCCAACAATTCCCTGTCTGTTTTCTGAAGCTGGATTTTGTCAGCCTCCCCGTTTGTCCCATGTCCCTGTCCGAGTTCCCTCATGCGCCTTGTGTTGTGTTCCATACCCTAGTATGTTGGACCACTGGGTCTTGAAATCTGACTTGTTTTATACCCATTAGTGTACCATTTCTGTACCTTCTGATTTGCTCTAAAAAACCATTGCTCTGTTTGCTTTTGACAGTCACAGTGCTTGAAGTACCGGCACCTAAAAGGCAGTATATTGGTAATGCTACAACAGCTGTTGCTCGTTATGTTACAACTTACATGACAAAAGCTGCAAAGAGCAATGCAGCTGAGGTATGGGTTGATTTATTAGCAGATAAAAGTGTTAGTGAGAAACTTCTATGCTTTGGTCTAAAGAAGCTTTCACATAGAGAGTGTGGTAGCTATGAAGCTGCAGATCGGCTAACTAGTTTGCCTCTGTATGGAAGTAGCATTGACATACTTTGGTTAAGTCTTGACCCAGCTAGTACTAGAAATTGAATACTGAAGTCTGTGAGTGAAATTCAGCAGTTAACTGGAACAGTACCTGCCAGTAAATTGATTCTAAAAACCAACTTGATTGATAAATATTATCCAAATGTATCTGCTGAGTTGGAGGATCTTTGTTTTTATGAAGTAGCAAACCGCTACTCATTTCAAAATATTGAAGCGAGCAGTCACAGAGGATGGTTTAAATTACATAGATATAATGGTTGTCTAGAGAGATATGGGAATACAAGTCTCCCCAACCGCATGAAACTGTCTTGTCAAACGGCAGAGAAAAAGGAATTATTTCATTTTTGTTTTTTGCAATTGTTCTTCCCATGGCGTGTAGAGAGTTATACCCTTGGAAGTTTTGAAACTTTTGAAGAATTATTTTTTGTTAAAAAAAAGCTTAATTACATATCCAAAATGTGAGCAGTACTTGGACTTACTGGAGAAAGAACTATTTCAAGAAGAACTTTTTTGCAGCTAAATTTGCAAAACAGAATCCTGAGGGGAGTCAAGATTCTGCAGCAGGAAGTCAAAATGTGCTTGCTGAGACAATTATTCAAACTGATGTTGAGCTTGCCATGGAAGAAGTAGAAAGTGCAATGCAACAAACTACAGTTGCAGATGCAAATTATGATGAGATAGTAAACTTAACATAGAGCAAAAATAAGTTTATCATAAAATTAAACATAGGTTCTTACATAATTTACAGCATGTCAATCATGAATGTGCTTGTGTCCATTACAAACCTGTATTGTTGAATGTTAGTGGACAAGCAGGCACAAAAGCAATGATCCAAAATGTAACTGATTGTTCTTTGTCATGTATTGTAACTGCTCCAACAGGTTTAGCAGCATTCAATGAAGGAGGTGTTACTTTATATTGACTGTAGATGCTACCATTGGAGCATGACAACAAACTAGAGTATGGAAAACTTGTATGAAGTGCAGCACAAGAGGTTGCACATTTGCTGATCATGGTATTGTTGGCACCGCACCAGGGATGTGCGCAATGTGAGCGATGGTAGTAGCACATGCAATGGCTGGAGATGTTGTGGTTCCTAGGATACCACTAGACCCACACATGCTCATCTATGGAATAACAGTACTTTTCGAGGCAGTGCCACAAATTGCCAAAAGGTGTTGGAGAGTGCTGACAGATTTTATCTTCAGCCCTGTTATGTCCCCAGAATTGGTTGCAGGCACCATCCTGTCCCTAGATTTGCAAGGCTTATTGGTATCAGCTAAGATAGTGGTCGTACTAGGAACGGACAGGCATGGGTGCGAGTGGCGCACAGTACTTTGTATTGACCCCACTGTGCCCCTAAAGGAAGTGACAGATGCCAAATTATTTGAGAACAATGACACTCATGGAGAAATAATACTAGAGATTTGTATCCCCTGCAAAATCATGATGCAGTACTTCAGAGTGCAATGCCCCTTGATGACCGTTGTGGTCCCGCCCACGTTCTTTGAAGCAGACCTAGAGTATTTACCCCAGCAATTATGGACTACCAATCCACACAATGTCAGGCTCTTACAAGACTGACACCAGTACACATAACACTAAAACCTGGAGCAGTGCTACCCAGGGTAAAACAGTACCCACTGTAGAGAGAAGCAGAAGAGGGAAATTAAGACAACATACAGGCACTGCTTGATCAAGGCATAATAGTGCCATCCACATTCCAATGTAACATGGCCATAAACCCTGTAAAAAAGCAACGGGGCAATTGGAGGATGATTCAGGACTTATGCCCCCTAAACGATGCAGTACAGGAAGAGTCTCCTGCGTTCCCTCACACTGCCACCATTTTGTGCAGTATACCCAAACAGGTGGCTCACTTTACTGTAGTGGACTTAAAAAATGCTTTCTTCTCCGTACCCTTACACCCCAGCTTCCAATACATTTACCCATGGCGGAAAGTTCTACGAACATACTTGTTTGTCCCAGGGTTACTGCAAGAGCCCAAGCATTTGTAACAGAATCCTACAAGCTTATTTAGCAAGCATTCAAGTACCCAGCATGATCATTCAATATGTAAATGATTTGCTTGTATGTAGTGCCAATGAGCAACACTGCAGAAGGGATTCCATTACACTCTTATAACTACTGGCCCAGAAGGGCTATAAGGTTGACAAGGCCAAATAAAAGTACTGTTAGCAGAAAGTGCTATAAAACGGTCAGCTAATATCAGCAAATGGCAAAAGAATAATAAAAGACAGATCAGTGTCTGTGGGCGCCACCACCTGACCCATCACAGTAAAAGACATGCAAACATTCTTAGGGATATGTAACTACTGCAAAGCATGGATTTTAGATTACAAGGCATATACCAGGCCACTGCTGCAAGCCCTCAAAGATGCACAAAGGGACAATGACAACCTTGAATGGAAAGCTGACATGAAAACAAATTTCAATGATTTGTAAGAGGTGATACCCACTGCCCCAGTACTTGAGACCCCAGATTAGACACAAGAGTCCTATATATTCTACCATTCTAACGGCCAACTCATGACTGCAGTATTGACTCAAAAAAGTACCATGGGCCACAAACCATTGGCCTATTACAGTGGCACACTGAACTCAGTGATGCAGGGACAGTTTGCATGTGAACAAGCACTTGCTGCAGCTGCGCTCACAATAGAAAAAAGTTCCACAATTGTGATGGTCTGTTCCGTCACTTTTTACAATGAACACTCAGTATTCACCATTCTAGAGATGTTGAAATCCACCCTGACCAGAGCATCGGCATATGAGATTATTCTCTCAAGTCCAAACAGCCATATTGTGTGATGCAAAACAGTAAACCCTGCTAGCTTCCTGACAGAAAGATCACAAAGAGACTGCCAATGCATTATTCAGCCCAAGCAGCAGAGCTCATAGCGCCCATTGAAGCTCTGTGAGCGTCACAAGATCGTCACATGACCATCTATTCTGATTCAGCGTACGTCACTACAACAGTGCATGCCGGTTGGTCACGATGGAAAAGGAAGTGCTTCCGCAGAGCAGACGGTTCCCCAGTTGAACATGCTGCTCTGATAGACCTATTGATTTCTGCATTGTCCCAACCCTCTGTAGTGGCAGTTGTGAAATGCGCCGCCCACACCAATAACACACATTTCACTGGGAAACGCCACTGTGGATGCTGGACCCAAAATGGTGGCCTATTTTCCAGTCCCAGTAATTGCTGAATACATCCTGACCACACCTTCAGACAATCAGAACACCCCGTATACAGCTTTGCCTATTGTGAAGATCATTGAACTGCAAGGCAGAGCACCAAATGAAGAAAAATAAATATGTATGAGGAGCCTGTGCAAACAATCCATGACTGATTTGTTATGGTAGCAAGAGTGTACTGCCAGGGCTGCTATGCTATATGAGCTATTAAAATAGCTTGGGACCAACTCCACCACCCAACACACAGTTCAAAGCAACACATTGCAGTAGACATAAGGGAAGATTGGATTATAACCAATCTTAAGGAACACCTCACAAACATGGTCATGCACTGCACCATGTGTCAAACTGTGAGAAAAGGTATGACACTCCTAACACTATGGGGGATCTTGCCCTGCCCTATTGGGTGATTCTGTGAGCTACACATGTGATTATACAGACATGGGAGAGAGATGCAATGGGTCCCGTTATTTGATTGTTGTGGTCTGCCCTTTTCACGTTGGGTTGAGGCAGGGTCTTGTGCACATCCAGAGGCCAAATGCACAGCAAGGTTTTTGGTACATGAGGTCTCCCCCCATGGGGTGTTTGCAATGTGTTAAAGTCTGACAATGGCACACATTTCCTCAATGAGCTCTTTAAAGGCGTAACAGCACTACTTGGCATCAAACACCATATGTGTTTAATTTATCAACCCAGGCCAACGGTGGCGTGAAGAAGATCAATAGCCTCCTTAACAGCAAACTAGCTAAGCTTTGCACCGTGTTGAAAAAGTATTGGGTGCATTGCTTGCCCTTTGCCCTCTTCAGTTTATGCACCTAGCCCAACAAAGACCACAATTTGTTACCCCACGAGGTAGTAACTGGTTGCCGCCCATATCTCCTGTCAGGAGGGCATCAGGTGCCCAAAGGGCAGCAGTGATTTTAGGTGCCAGTAAATGCATTTCCTGATAGATCGCCCAACCCTAACCAGAGGACACATTGGACACTCCAAACACAACTATAACAAGTTATCTTCCCACCCAACCAATGCTGCCTGGTGACCTCATTTACGTAAGGAGCTTTGTCAGGAAGTGGAACAACCCCAGATTTCATGGTCCCTACGAAGTGGTGTTTTCCACGCCCCTCGCTGTAAAAGTGAAAGTGAAAGTGCTGTGCTATTGGATACACCTCTCAGATGTCCAAAGGGCACCCCAGATATTACACAATCACCTTAATAAGGTTATTGTTCACTCACCTCAGCATTTATTATTGAGACTAGCCCCCCTTTCAGTATCACACTGCTTTAAACATATTTTTATAAAATCTTGCTCTCCATCTCCCTACCCCACCCCATATTTTGTGTGCATTTGTTTTTTTCCTTAGGTGTCAGGAAGATGGAAGCAGTGACTTGAAATACTTCCATTTATGTTAGATAAGGTATTAGTTATGATATTAATCCTAGATGTTCATATTCCTACATGTGTGGTATGTATTTTAGTGCAGTGTTATTTGCCATTTAAATGTTTAGTTTATGAATTTGTTTGGGAGATTCTTATAAAAGGGGCGGTATATTCGCAAATATAACCAACTGTACTATGGACATGTATAATAACAGTGTTGAACATAATAACTATTAAAACAAATAGACATGTACCCCTGTGCGTAAGAGAATGACTCTGAGCACAATATTAGAACACTTTCTTGCCTCTGGCTTTAAATGTATTTATCACAACTTAACCATTCAGGGTGATGTTAGCAGTAGATGTGAGCAAATCCACTAGGCTACACAAACGATTGAAACAGCAAGTACAAAGGGCAAACGATGACACCTATCATGGCCTTGGCCTTCATATCATTGAGGATTTATGATATCCTGAAATGATTAACATCTGATACGCAGACATGAGCGCCGTAGGGATACAAACAGCAAATGGCAGCTGTTGTGTCTGTTCACTGATCCTGCACATGTCAGTGGCACCCAAGGTATTAGTACCCCAAGAAGTACCAATTATAGAGGCACAGTGCCTAGTTTATCTTGTGCTATGTAGGGTTAAAGGCACCTTCCAGGCACACAGAGTACGTCTCAAGCTCATCTATCCAGATCCTCTGCAATGTAATGATAATCCAAGGGACAATAAATACTTGCAACAACCATTTTTGGTTATCCAAGGACTCAAATATATGAACAGCAAATGGCAAAATACTGCACTCAATTGTCTGGCAGATGGACTCCTGGGCTATGCATAGGAATTCCTGGCTCGAGTAGAAGCAACTTGCACAGAAATCTGGACAGAGCACATCACAAAGTTAACATGGATTGGAGCCATGGAAAATCCAGTGAAGGTGCACCATAAAGAAACACATGAACGTTGCATCCACAGTGAAGGAACTATTTGTAATGGCTCCAATGTAAAATGCAACAGGACACTCCTGATTCCATACCTGAAGAAGGGCGCGGCAGCTGTGATGGAGTATGGTCTGTGGCCAACAAGCATACTTGCACTTCCCACCATCATGGAGGGGCTACTGTTAGTTCACCACGCTGCACTCAGCAATTTTAGGAATCCCAGAAGAACTCCTGTAAGGGAGGGCCAATAACCGACACAGCCCCCACCACTTCTCCTGCCTTTGAGAACAGGACCCGTTACCACCGCCAGAATTTCATGTCTTGCCCGAAAGAGAGCAATATGAAAAGTTGCGCAGGAATAAAAGATCATCAAACGATTTATCCAGAGACTCAGCTGCATTGTTCAGAGAGATTCCTGATGACTACAGATTATTCAACTCGGCAGAGACATTCATCGCCTCACTCATGCTGTCTGGCATACCGACTGTAGCCAATGCATAATGGCTGCAGATAGTACAGTAGGAGCTGGTCCAGTTGGCAAATAATGCTAAGCATGGGTTCAATGTCATAACGGCCAAGCTGCATGCCCTAAGACTGATGGCGATTCAGAACAGATACATCCTAGATATGTTGACAGCGATAGCCGGAGGTGTGTGCCGCAAGATCGAGGCTTCTTGCTGCACATGCAAAGCTAACAAAGATACAGAGAATGGGTGGTTGTCCCTCATAATTGCAGCCAAACATGGTCTGGGATTGCATATGAAAAAAGCAGGATGAATCAATGGAAATGATTGGTTTGATGTTGGATTCAATTGGGCCCCATCTAGATTATGAGCCATCGTGAAGATGCTGGTATCTGTCATGGTGTTCATCTTGGTTATCTTCTGCAGATGGTGTCAATTGGGATTCCAATACAAAAAATAGTGCAATACAAACGCACCACACCATCCCTCACATGATCCCCATCCCCTATGGAGACGAAGTAGATTGCTTATATCATACCACCATTGTCCTCTCCCCTGACCCAGAGAACTGTGAGGAAGGATGGGTAGACTTAGCAGGTGATTGGGGATGTATTAATATGCAAAAACAAGGGGGTTCTGGGAGATTCTCTACTACCGGCCTATATCCCGGGTTAGTGTCTCAACCAGAGTCTTTAGGTCACCATCCTTTCACAGAAGAGAAATTTCCACTACATATCAGTCTTTGTCCTGCCCAAGGGTAGTCCAGCACCGAAATGCCTGGCAATTCTCTTCTGAACAAGAGTACCAACAGCAACCCCAGACACGTGTTTCAGCCTGGTTGTAATGTCTAATTTCTTTTCATCAAACTCAAGTGTCAACATACAAGATATTACCCACCTCGAGACTTGATTGTTCCCTGGAGCTTGAAATTGTTCTATTGAAGGCTATGAGGTTCCTCCTAGGGATCCCTTCACCTCCCGCTCCAAGAGCCAGGACGCAAAGGAGCCCCCAGGGAAAACCCCCAACGGGGGGAAAACCCTGTGTTGGGCTGCTAGGGTCCGTAGAATCCTGAGGACAGCAAGGGTGATGTTCCTCAGCCAAGGGTAGTTGGTGATCGTCAGTGGAACAGGAAACTGGGTGTAATAATACAAAAGGTAACAGGCTAGTAAATACTTGAGAGTAGAAAGGATAAGGAATGAGAATAGAGTGGAAACGAGGATTACCTGGGTGTTATTTGGTCAATCCTAAATGTAAGAAAAAAAAGGCGGGAAGAGGCTCACTCCTAATCTAAATGAGCTAAAGAAGGATAAGGTTATAAATCTTCAAGTCTTGTGCAAGTGGCTTTGTCTTGAAACACAAAATGCTTCCCTTACCGCCTGAGCCAATAAACCGAAGGGAAATCCCTTTCTTGTACTTCCGGGTAGGATCTCCTCCTTCTTCTGGTACTGTGGCTGGAATCAGAAGTGCTACGGGGAAAATAGGATTAGAACAATGATAAAGAATCTCCAGAGAATGATTGACAAAAGTAAAGGGCCGTAAGAATAAGTACGTAGTAACGCACCTGATAGAGTCGCTGAAGAGGCTAGCAGAACCTGTAAGGGTGGAAAGACCATTGGCTGGAAGCCCGGTGGGTTTCTCTAAGAAGAAAATCAAGAACGTCACAGCTTATTAGAGATAACAGCATAAAGAAGTGAGGAAAGTAAGTAATAGGAGCAGATTGAAATCTACACGAACTTACGGAGCGTACATCTACTCAGAAGGAGAGCAGCAACGCGTCTTGCCACAGGTTGAGTGTCCGGATATACTGTGCAGAAGTCTGGGGGTGTGGCCAACCTTCGGTTGAGATCCGGTAAAAACGCTAGAGCGTTACAGCTCGTTCCACAAACACCCGGAACAGCTCGCGCTGCGCACGAGAGTCGGGATATAGAACCGACAACCATATGAGGTACCATATTGGACCTCGTCAGTGAGGTGGAGCTGTGCCTCTCTAAGAACAGTGAGCAAGAGTTACATGTCTGGATTACCCTAGTAATTTAAGGTGAAAACCCAAAGGTACTTAATATGCAAAAACAAGGGGGTTCTGGGAGTTTCTCTACTACCGGCCTATATCCCAGGTTGGAGTCTCAACCAGAGTCTTTAGCTCACCATCCTTTCACAGAAGAGAAATTTCCACTACATATCAGTCTTTGTCCTGTCCAAGGGAAGTCCAGCACCGAAATGCCTGGCAATTCTCTTCTGAACAAGAGTACCAACAGCAACCCCAGACAGATGTTTCAGCCTGGTTGGGCCTCGTCAGTGAGGTGGAGCTGTGCCTCTCTAAGAATAGTGAACATCCTACTGATAAGGTCCAACCAGACCGAAACACATGTCTGGGGTTGCTGTTGGTACTCTTGTTCAGAGGAGAATTGCCTAGCATTTCATTGCTGGACTGCCCCAGGGCAGGACAAAGACTGACATGATTGGGATATTTCTTCTCTGTGAAAGGTAGTGAGCTAAAGACTCTGGGTAAGTCTCTCGTAACCAGGACTAATGTCTGGCAGAGAGACTCCTCTGACCCCCCTTCTTAGGATGCATTAATATGACATGTACTCCTTAAGAATATGCACTATCAGGGGAAATCTTGCGGTCTGTGTGCAGGGCATGGATACCACTTACGGGGACCCTGCCACTTGAGGAAGCAGTAAGAAGGGAGAATGATCACATGCATGCAGGGGAATTCATTACTGTAGAAGTAACAAAAGGGGGAATGTTTGGCAGGGAACGCACCTATCTCACCCCCCTAGGCACTTTATTGTGAGGTGAGCCGCATTGTGGAATCTCAAATTGTACAGGAGAAGGGGGTGTCCCAAAAAATGTTTGTGTCCCAAAGGTCCCTACACAATCATATTACATGTGATTTAGGCATAGGGCACAATATAAGTAGACACCATTTTGTAGCCATGGTCAAAGCACAGGGCCTGCATGGCCAAGCAGTATTCAGTGGGATAAACGGTGTCCGGTCAAATGGTCGACAGACAAATGGTCGACACAATTTGGTCGACAGGTCAAATGGTCGAATTTTTTTTAATTTATATATATATTTTTTAGGTTTTCGTTTAGGGAAAAAAGGGGTTTTTAGCAAAAAAAAGGAGGTTGGGGGGACCCCCCCAAAAATAAAATGTAAAAAAGCACAACAAAAATAATTCGACCAGTTGACCTGTCGACCTTTTGGTGTCGACCAATTGTCCTGTCAACCATTTAAGCTTGAAGAGGAAGTCTGAATAGGCCCAAGCGCTGTTGAAAGAGGCCCTTGCTGCTGCTATCACATAAACCCCCCTTGCTCTAAGAAAGAATGTGCCCTGCAAGGCCATGAGGCAGTGCTGGGTACCTTGGTGTACGTGTTATCACAGACAGGCCGAAGCAGGCCACCCCACCCAGCCAACCACGAGTTATGGCCCCTGCCTCTGCCCTAGTCTTAAGACCCGTGATTTCCAAGATACCAGTCGACCCCAGACCACCAACCATAAATCAATAAACCATAAAACGTCTAAAAGTATGGTTGTCCCACCTGTATTCCACAATGGCATGTTTTGTAATAAGAGGTACAGGGAGGGATACATAATAGTTAAAAAACGAGGATGGAAGCCTTGGAAGGCGAGAGACATGATTCGGATGCGTGTAATGTGTGTGTGTGTGGGTTTTTGTGACCTTGAAACTCCCCCTGTGCCAGTGTTCGAGCTTGCCAGGTGCACTGTATAATGATAGATTAGCACTATTTGTAAACATAGCCAATTGTTTACTTGGGCTTGGTTCCCTGGAGACAATGAGCCCAGCAGACCCAACGTGATGGAAGACAGACGGACTGGGCTGAGACCAATGGCCAGGCATCCCCTATGGAGTAGGCCATCCATGCATAGGGTCTCATCAGCCACGTGGGTTTTCACTAGATGTAACCTCCTTTTAACCGTCTGCATGTAACCTTTCCACCAACAATGCTCTTGGCAGCAGAGTTCTTTGCTGGCGCACCAGCTTTTTGTATGAATAAAACTTGTAATCCTTGTAAAAGGTTCTTGTGCCTTTTTCCCTAGCAGTTTCCTTTATTTATGGAGTGAGCATTTACGGGCGTGCCTTCAATTCTTTGTGAATATAAACATGCAAAATAAAAGTTTTAAATGGAAGAATAGGGTACGTGTTTTATGTAAAGGTGAAGATGGATTCTTACTAGGATGTATTTTAAAATCAGTACACAATAAATGCAGAGATAATAGTCTCAAGATGACATACATCAGAACAGAAAACTGCATTCTGCAATCTTCTGCTTCTGTTTTATTGTGTAAAATAGTATATATTTCAAAATGTACAAGTGTTTCCTATAAGTGCTAGGTTACATAAATGGTTCCATGTACATTATTTTGAGTGTTAGGGAGTGTAGAAATCATGACTGTTTACATATGAAACAAGTAAACAGTAGGATGTAGATACAACAACGATAAAGTACCATGTTTGTAAATTAAATGACATCTTAACTACAAATAAGAGTTTTAGGGATTTAGATATACTGTATTTACTTGTCATGTGTGTAGGTGGCCAACGAAGGCTGCACACAGCATTTTCTTAAAGTATTCCAATTCAATAAAAAATAAAAAAAATTGAAGTATTGGTATGACTACACTTTAAAAATATTTATACTCAAAATAATGTTACAATGTTGGCATGTCTTCATACATTTATTTGTAAAACTGAAGACAAAGTTAGGTTTTATGTCTTGCTTTCCTGGTTTTGGTTGCTTAAATTAATCTGCAAATGTGTCATCATTTAATATTAAATAATGTT
Source organism: Ambystoma mexicanum (assembly GCF_040938575.1). Lineage (NCBI taxonomy): Eukaryota > Metazoa > Chordata > Amphibia > Caudata > Ambystomatidae > Ambystoma > Ambystoma mexicanum. The sequence continues at coordinate 411,967,769 of NC_090922.1, read as the reverse complement.
TGTATAGTATTGAAACATCTTCATTGTAGTGAAATGCATTTATAGGTGCAAAAACTATTGACATTGTGGGCAATTCTATTTAGAATTTACTGATGCAAAAGCAAGTTCGTAGTTATAGATATACTTGTAGAAATTGAGATAATATATAATTTTGTATATATATATTTATTGTAAAATATTTTAAAGAAGTGAATACAGTTGTTTTTATTTCCTCTGTAGCGTGATTAATTAATACAACATTTTTTTGGTTGTGTACTAGGAATACATTCTGAATTCAGTTAGTATCATTATGAAAAAAAATCAATATTCTTGTTTTTATTTTATTATGAAATGCATGTCATTCTGTTTCAAAGTTATGAATATTCAAGAAAGAAGATGACACATATAAAGGTATTAGGTAAGACACTTCATAAGTTACAGGAACTGCGGTAGCAGCCCAGTAGGTATGGTTAAGTTGCTCAACCCATAGGAAGAGCACTTTTCTGGTGGACTCCCACCCCACATGGACGAATCCTCACAAAACTTTGCAAATAAAGTATATGGCCCTGTCAGATTGATACTGCAAAGTTTGGTGAGGTTTTATCAAGGGTGGGCAAAGTTGAAGGGGGAGTCCCAAAATGTGTGGTTTTTCCCATAGACACAATGGAAAAATAAATTTGCTCATGCCTACAGCCCTAACCGCTCGATGGATTTTCACCAAATGTTCACAGGAGGCTTGGTCCCTAAAACATGTAAATACGTCCAGTAATTTTTTTTTTTTAATGGAAAAAAGTAGGTATAAAGAATTAGTGAAATCTGGGTTTGGTCCGTGCACCCACTGCCCTGTTCGATCCACGGACAGACCGCCAATTGGTCACCCACTGATTGGATGGTGAAAAGCAGGACGTGATTCAGATCTTTGGAAGCGCCCGCCATGCCGGATCCACGGACAGCCGCCGGTGTCCGCGGACATTGCGGAAAAAGCATATTGGAAAACACAACATTGCACTTGTCAAACCTATCAAACAATCTTTGGGGAGGTAAGGGGTGATGAGGATGGGATGGGATATGACCATAAAAGCCACAACATTGGCATTTTTCTTCCCCGATGTCCGCAAACATCTTAGATGTTCATGGGCATCTGTGCTTATTTGTGCATTACAGGGTTGGTGAAAAGCAGTTTTTGGATGGCTTAAAACTTTGGCGCCACTCAATGAAACTGCATAAAATTTTGTCATTTCATGCTAGACCGGATTCCGAATGGATTTGGAAATTGTGGTGCTGTTTTGTCAAGAGGAAATAAAATTAGATGGGGTCCCAAAACATTCTAAAGGCTTATAAATGTGGTGCCATTTGACAAATCTGCAGAAAAGTTTGCAAAAAGATTTGAGCTATACATAAACCTGTTTTTGCAAATTTAGGTGGAATTTGTCAAGAGGGGGCAAAATTGGAAGTGGGGTCTGAAAATATTGTAAAGGCTTATAAATGTGGTGCCATTTGACAAATCAGCTGAAAAGTTTGAAGGGGCTGGAATGGGGGACAATGGTCTGGAGCCCTCGTTATCCGCCCTCGCTTTGCTTGGGCCGATAATTTGGGCTGGCAGGCCGTTATCCCCTGTTCCAGTCCCTGGAATGGGGATGAATGCCACATTATTCCCATTAGCATAACACAAAATGCTAAAGCTAATGTTGAAAAATCTTATTCAGTCTATGTACTTTACTGAGAAAAGGAACATTTTTTGTTGTTTTTTTGATTTGTTGTGTACACGGAAATGAGGGATGAGGCACCAAGCACTAATATTGAGGGGCAGGTGGACAGTGGAAGATGTTGCACGTGTGTTACTTCTAAGGTAGGGGGCAGTGTTGCTCATGCTCATTGATTACAGCTTCAAAAGCACATTCGAAATTGCTCCCCCTGCAGGGTGGTGTGTTGCAGTATATACAGAGTGCTGTTGTCTTTGAAAGATATGGATCAGTATCCTCTTTTATTGCTTGCAAGGTAGCTGTTTGGATTTTGTGTCCCACAGAAGTAGGCTCTGTGGTTACAGTATTGGTTGAGGAAGACAGCTTACTACTTGTTAAGAAAGGTAGTTAACGTCCCTTTAACAACAAATGTTGCACTACTAAAAACCTATGAAATTTACTGAAACAACTTTGCTAAAGGGATGTTATGCTTACAAGTAAAACCGAAAACCCCAGAAATTTGCCACTTATGGTAAGCTAAGCAACCATAACTCACACCACCTCCTTGCACGGCTAAGATAAACACCCAGGACATCAAAGATGGCATAACACATGTTATTGATGACATCACTGATGACATCACATATCTGTGCCACTTGATTTTGTTCAATAACATATCTAAGCCACATGGTTTTGTTCAGTGATAGAGAATATTAAAAAAATCAAAAGGTTCTACATCTATAGACATTAATCTGGCACAGACATGTGTTCGCGGAAATGGACATGTGTTCTTGGACACCATTGGGACTGGAAGGGGTTCTGGGTGAGTCATGTTATTTGAAGATTTATTGTGTATATTTATGATGTGGTTAAATCTCATTGTTGTGGTTGTGGCCAGTGGCAAGATTCTTGGGGGCATGGCTACAACCCATAGTAATACATGTGTAGTAATGTGTAGTAATTATAGGTAATACAGTATTGTAATATGGTGGAATGATATGATTGACCTGTATATGGTATTTATAATCCTACCACAATTGTGAATACTGCTTATGGAATCTGTGGTTGTTTTTTTATGCAGAAAAATAAAGTATAACACGGTGTGTGGATACGTAGTTGAATATGGTAAGAAGGCTGGAATGTGTGGTTGGGTCTCTGTGAAGGAAAACAATTGTAATTTGTTAAACAGGATATTTTAAAACCTTTAATTACATACAATTGTACATATGCATTTCCTTTTTGACCCTAATAAATTGTACATTGTATGCACTATATATGGTATAACATTTGTGCGTGGTATACTTTTATTGTATTAGCATGACATAATCATTGGGTCATTGAAAAAAAATCCATGCTGGATTTAAAAAAAAAACTACTGCATGTACATATAGGTTCTGGCATTTATGTTTTTAAAGTATATACATGTTACAACATACTTGTGAGTGGGAGTATGGATATTTTATGTACGTATAAGTGTGATAGTATGCTTGAAGTGTATTGTAATGAAGGTTATGGTTAAAGTAGTTAGATACCTGTTAGTGCATTCTAACTGTTTTGGATTTTACAAATACTTATATTTCTATGGGTTTATTTTGCAAATATATCACTGTAATTACATATTTGAAGTGAATTATGATGGAGGGTATGCTTAAAGAAGTTAGGTACCTGTTGGCATATTGTAACTGTCTATTGTGCTATACTTTAGTGAGTATATTTGGGATACAACGATATTAGGTGGGTTACATTTGCTGGTAACCTATGTTTTGGAGTAGAAGAAGTGTTGTTACATTCAAAGCACTTAATGTTTTGACATATGCAGTATAGTGGCCTGAAGTGGTTGTGGCACCAGTGTGGTAGATTATGCCTACTGCTGTGAAGGTTTTCTTGCCAAGAGATACTTGGCCGTGTCTACTGAGCTTACAGTTATTTTTGGTAACATCTGCATTGTACCTTAGACGCATTAGTATGTCATATTGGCCATGTGAGTTTATTTGTATGCTGGAGCGATTGGTCTGAATTGCAAAAAAGAGCATAATATGCCATGATTTGCATTCTGCAGAACTTGGTATGGATACATACACAAATCATTAATCAAGGATGTGTTCTTGTGAAACATGGTTGCAGAGAGTGCATGTATGATTCCACATGTATGAAATCTAGAAGATTTCATTTATAGGGATGTTTTTTTTTATTTCTAGCACTCGAAGGAAGTATTCTTGTGGATCTTCTTGTGTTTTTATGTTGAATCTTTCCATTCCTGCAGAGTTGTCCAATTCTTGCCTTATACGTGAGACATTGTAGGTGCAGTCAGTATTATTTGTAACATTTGTATGAAGGATGAGCATTTGCAAACGCAACTGGTCCAAGACGTTTAGGTAAATGTTGTCAACAATTGGTGGCAATTGGAAAAGAAAATTGATTGCTAAATGTTCATAACAATTTACTCAAGGTGTGTTTCTGAATGTAAATGGACCAGCAAGTTGTGCCTCTGTATCATTTGACGGGACTGAAGTGCATTTTTTGAAAAGGCACATTTGTCTCTATGGGCCTCATTACAACCTGCCAGGGCCGGACCGCGGTAAATCCGTGACGGCGGTAAAAACGTTTCCGTGTCCGCAAGGTTGCGGAAAGACCGTCCGATTACATGTTGTCGGTCGCGCACATCACACGGACGCGGAAACGTTGTTACCGCCATCACGGAAAAAGTCACGGAAATGGACATAGCGCTGCCACAAGTAGCGCAAAACCCGTGCCCGGCTACGTCGCCACGGACACGGAACCAGAAATACCATGATCGCCAAAACAGGAAACAGAGAGGCGGCCATCATATAAAAGCACAATCCATTGCCATCCAGAGTGAGCACAAGCACAATCCATACTGTGAGAAGGCGAAAGGAACCACCAGCATGTCTGCCAGGATTCCAGCTCAGAGGCAGCGCAAACAGCGCTTCAGTGAGGCGGAGCTAACTGTCCTGGTGGAGCACATTGTGGAGAATGCGGAGATGCTGTTCAGCGCCGATCAACGGCGTGCCACACAGCAGCGGAGGAAGGAAGTGTGGGCGGAAGCAACACGCAAGTGCACCGCTGTGGGCGTGACATTGCGGAGTGTCAAGGACTGCCACAAGCGGTGGGATGACCTCAGGCTGAGGGTACGCAACCTGATATCCACACACCGCCAACGCAGCAGTGGTACAGGCAGAGGACCCCCTTCCCCACTGAGGCTGCAAGCATGGGAGGAGCGTTGCAGCAGTGTCCTCCACCTTGAGGGCATCCATGGTATCTGGGATGCTGAGGCAGGAGTGAGCCCACCTGCAGATGCTGGTAAGTGATGAAACCTGAATGCCATATGAGAATATGTAGATGGCAGTACTGGCCCATAGGACCCATCAACCACCCCCACCCCCCCAGCAGTGTATGACTGGCCCATTGGACCCAGCAACACTCCCCCCCCCCCCCCCAGCAGTGCATGACTGGCCCATAGGACCCATCAACAACCCCCCCCAGCAGTGCATGACTGGCCCATAGGACCCATTAACAACCCTCCCCAGCAGTGCATGACTGGCCCATAGGACCCATTAACAACCCCCCCAAGCAGTGCATGACTGGCCCATAGGACCCATTAACCACCCCCCCAGCAGTGCATGACTGGCCCATACGACCCATTAACAACCCGCCCCCAGCAGTGCATGACTGGCCCATAGGACCCATCAACAACCCCACCCCCCAGCAGAGCATGACTGGCCCATAGGACCCATCAACAACCCCCCCCCAGCAGTGCATGACTGGCCCATAGGACCCATTAACAACCCCACCCAGCAGTGCATGACTGGCCCATAGGACCCATTTACAACTCCCCCCCCCAGCAGTGCATGCCTGGCCCATAGGACCCATTAACAACCCCCCCCAGCAGTGCATGACTGGCCCATAGGACCCATTAACAACCCCCTCCAGCAGTGCATGACTGGCCCATAGGACACATGATTCGTATGGCAACCAACATCAGAAAAATGCATACCCCCAGCAATCAGATGCATGTAACTAACACTATTCAATGTAATGTCCAACCTGTATGACACATGTGATGCACCCATCAGCCACCACCACAACACTAATTGCATGTCGTTTGTGTCCCCACAGCCGTATCAAGTGACAGTGACACTGCACAACAGGCCAGGCAATCTGCACCGGCAAGTGCCCAAGCCACCGCCACCACACAAGAGGATGCTGCCGGCAGTTCGGCATCTCTGCCCACATTACCAACTGCAACTGATGTGCCGCCCACCACCACCAACATCCACACCGTCTCCACACTGCCTGAGGCAAGACAGGTGCCACGGGAACCCATCATGGCCACCCAACCCAGCACAGAAGGCTGCAGCACTGCAGAGGGGGCGGCCTGTAGTGATAACAGTGCCCCGCAAGAGCACTCTGATACTGGGCCACAGGGGGAGATGCCCACATTTGAGGACATGGGTTCCTTCCATCAGCTGGAGGTCAGCCCCAGCTCACTCAGGACTCCCATGAGGTCACCCACCCCATCTATGGCCGAGCTGAATACCCGCATGCAGCGGATGGAGGAGCAGCAGGCTACCCTCACCCAGCTGTTGGAGAAGCAGCTTGAGGAATCTAGGCTGCAGAGGGAGAGCTATAGCACCTCAGTGCGTCGCCTGTCAAGGTCTATTGGACGCTTTGCTAGCACAATAGTCTCCCTTGCACGCCATGTGCGGGAGGGTAATGACAACACCTCCAGGCTCATAGAGGCCATGTTGATTGGGCAACAGGCAAATCTGGCACCGATGCCATCAATACCAGATTCAGTGCCATCAAACACCACCACCCCATCCAGCTCCACTACTGCCAGTCCAATCTCGAGTAGGCTAATGGGGCACTCGGGCAAGGTTGCACAGGCACAGAAGCGCACACGGAAGTGATGGCATGTGTGTGGGGCAGTGCAGGACACACGTGGACTTGAAGGGTGCGAGAGGGGTGGGCACGTTTGGGTGGTGGGGGAGGTAGTTTTGGGGGTTTGAACAATGGGGCCTGGGTGGGGGTGGGTACGTTTGGGTAGTGGGGGAGGTAGTTTTGAGGGTTTGAACAATGGGGCCTGGGTGGGGGTGGGTACATTTGGGTGGTGGATGGGTTCGGGTGTACAGCTTCCCTAACCAATGCACCTCCTTCCCTGTTGTGTTTACATCAATATATCACCATTTGAAATCAAAACATACATGTGTGGACATTGATCATTTCATTGGCAGTGCAACTAATCATTTATTGTCGTCACCATGTTCGTGCATTGCTGTGAATGTGCTGTGTCTCAAAAGTAAATGCGAATCAGGCCATCCCGTGCTCTCTGACCATCAAGTGGACCCCCAGGGGGAGGTGGTGCCATCCCCATCCCCATCTCCATCCCCATCTCCATCCCAACCTCATCCCCATCCCCATCTTCCTCATCTGCATCTGGTGGCATTGGGATGTTCCTGTGCAGGCATATATTGTGCAACATGGCACATACAAGCGTGATTTTACACGTCTTCACTGGGCTGTACAGCAGTGATCCGCCAGATCTGCTCAGACAACGGAAACATGCCTTCAGCAGTCTGAATGTCCTCTCAATCATTCCACATGTGCGGACATGTGCTCTATTGTATGCCTCTTCATGCCTGTTCCTTGGTCTCCGTACAGGTGTCATCATCCATGGCGTGAGTGCATATCCGGCATCACCTACATGGGATGTAGATGGGGGAACATGTCAGTGTTTGTGGCATCATGTACTCATCTGATGCTGTGCAATCTTGTATCATTGTTCATTCATGCATATGTGCCATGCAGGGTTTGGAGGTGTATATTGGGCATCATAATGTATGCCGGAAACTGGATATGGGCCAACACATTAACGTGCATGTCTACTGTGCCCTGCGGGTGACATTTGATTGTGAGCATGTCACAGTGCAGTGCTGTCCACACATGGCAGAGTGACTCCACTGTACTGAAGTAGTAGATGCACGACGTCTCATTTACAGGCATCTCGTGCATTTTGAGGGCAGTGTTTCATTTGAGGGTGGGTGTCTGCAGTGGCACAAGGTTCATGGGACAGTGACGGGATGGGCTAGGGCAGGGTGTGCACGGGCACATTGTGGTGACCTGTCATGTCTTCCTTTGTGATGTTTGGTATCCACTGTGTATTTGGCAGATGGAAGGGGGGGTGATGCATGTGCGGTCACAGCGGCACACTCACAATGCTCATTGGCCTGGACACACACACACCACTTCGACAGGGTTGGTGCATTGTCAGCTGTACTCACCCAATAGCCATGTGCTTTGTCTGGCATAGCGTTCCATGTACGGTAGCAACGTGGAATTCCACAGTACCATTGAGTCATGGGTTGAGCCTGGGAAACGTGCGCAGCAGTGTGTGATCAGTTGCATGGCATCACATACCATCTGTACATTCAACGAGTGATACTGTTTCCTATTGCGGAACACCAGCTCCATTGCACGTGGTACTGTCAGCTCTACGTGGGTGCAGTCAACTGCGCCTATGCAATTTGGCATGCCTGCTATGGCATGGAAGGCCAACTTGGTGGCAATTACCTCGGGGAGGGTGCAGGGTAGGGCTATGTGTTCGAACACATGGCGCAACAGGGCATCCAGTACCTGTACCAGGATTTTTGATAAACAGGGTTGTGATATGCCGTGCAGCTCACCAACCGTTTGTTGATAGGTGCCAGTGCCAAGGAAATGCAGTACTGCCACAACCTTCAGGAGGGGGGGTTGGCGGTGGGGGTGTCAATTTGCTTGCAGATGTCGTCCTCAATCATGGCAGTGATGTGCAGTATTGTTGCACGGTCCAGCCGGTATAGTGTGTGGATCTGTCCTGGGGTGAGGTTCCAGGGTGAGGCACTGATGCGTGGTATTGCTGGCTGCCTGCGGGGTAGGGCAGGCTGGACAATGGGGTTTGCAATAGGTGCAGGGTTGGCTGGTTGCCGCCTGCACCTCCTCTGCGCCATTACTGCCATCATGTGCAGTGCTGCCTGTTGGTTGAGCAGGCCCAGTCCCAGTGCTACTAGAGCTGCTGCCTGCATGGTTCTGTGTTGTGTTGGGCTGGGTGTGGCCCTTTTGTAAGCTTCCAGTGGGCTGCTAGGTCCAGCTGGGCTGATTTGGTGCACCTGTGCCCTGATTCAGTTCAGCAGGCAGTGTTTAACGTCATGTTCACGGTGGCGGCGGTACCGCCACCGTGATCACGGTTTTAACGCCATTTTTCTGGTGGTGTTTCCGTGTCCGCGCTAGTTGTGATGCTCGCGGTGTTTCGTGTTGCCGGTAACGGAGGGGTTTCCGAGCAGACGGACTTAACGGAACACTTATTTCCGCGGTGTCGGATGGGGGTGGTGCTATTTCCGGGGCCGCGGGTCATGATTGGGCGGATGTCGAAACGGTGCCGGTATGGTTTTACTGGCAGTGTTAATTCTGGACCAGAGTACTGGTAATGAGGCCCTTTGTCTTTTGATGGATGTGCAGTTGTGTTTGAACTAGAGAGTTTTTTGCTTGTGTTATTTGATGGAATAGCACTTCTTTGTTTTTTGGTGATATTGCAGGTAGATCTGGTATAGGTTCTATCTATATTAGTTTTCTTTTTAAAGGTTTTGTTTTTTGAGGTACAGAGTACATATCTAGATGGAGGTGGACAGTGCATGAGGCCTGTTGTATTCTAGCTTGCAATGAATGTCAGCGTTGTCTTTGTTTGCATCAAAGTAAACTAGGAATAGACCATTGAGTACACGCAGATGTGAATGTGCAACATACCTCATACCTTCTTTGAGGACTGGGCTGTCTATGTCGATCAATGCCTGATCTAGGGTTAGACTTTGCGAATTATGAATAGTGACAGTATATGCAAGAGATGGAGAGAATTGTCTTGAAAAGAAGGAAATGTGCGATTGCGCGGCCTATTTTTTAGCTTCTATATGTTTCTAAAAGTGGATGTTGACAAACTGAATGTTGTTGTCATGTGGATATGTTTGGAATACAATAACTGTACCAATTGCTCAATTGACTAAATCTTGCTCTATGTCAAGGTTACGTTTTAGAATTACTCTGCAGTTTGGAGTCAGAGTTAAGTTTTTCTACTCTAGCTGTTTTGGGGATCAATTTTTCAAAGCTATTTAGTCATGCTGTTGCTTGTTGACACATAGGTAGTGTCATGCTGTGAACCTCTAGTTTGTCTGTGGCACTCGTATGCTCTATTGGTTGCATTTCTTTTTTCAACATTGTATCATTGCATTGACTACAGCTTGCAAGAGTTGGCATTAAGCACATGAATTTTATATTTTGTTGAGTTATTTATTCCATGACATCAGGGCAGATGTATCATGTCCGCACTGCTCATGGATTACTGAGGTTTTTAAGAGGGATTGTGCTTGCAGACCAGTTCTAATGCTTTTTAAAATGTTGGCAAAGGTTAGCTCTGCAGTCTGATGCATGTTTTGAGTTGGTTCTCTGCAATGCTATCGAGTATATTACGGCATTGTTTGTGTCCTAATGTTTTGAAAATAGATTGACCTTTTACTCGTGTTAACTGTAGGAGGTCTCTGAAAACAATAGCGTGTTTTCCTCCAAACAGTTCTTTGTAGTCGGGGACTTCATGCATTCTGAGATGAATTAAAGCCAGCATGAGGTTGGAAACAATGCTTAATTCATTAATCAGGAGTACTCTCATTTGCTTCAGAAGTCTGTGTACTTTAGTGGCAGCTTGTGCTGATAATTTGTACTATTTTAATTTGTTTTGTTGTTCTACTGTGAGGAGAAGTAGTCGGTGTAAAGTTACACCTCCTCTGTTTTAGCAGCTAGACCTGTAGGGGCTGTTACAACGGCTGAAAGGTTGTTGTTTGTTAAGTCTTGTAGAAATGTGGTGATTATTCTAATTACAAATGTTTTGCCAGAATCAGCTTCACCACTTAGATAGAGGAGCAGAGCTTTATCATTTTTACAGCTACAAGTTTTAGTTTCAAGTTTAAGTCCATGTTCAATTTCTTCAGGGACTTCCAGATAAACGGTTTGTTGTTAATCATTTAGCTGTGATTTGATCACTGACAAGTCTTCTTCATATTGTTTAGATTGATACATGGTGTTTTCTACCTCAGTCATTGCTAGTTCTGCTTCGTTTAGAATGAGTGGTTCTCCAAATTGTTCTTGGCTTTCTGTAAGAGACGTTTGACTGCCTTCAAGATTATCTTTATCTAGTAGAGTTTCAAAATCTTCCTCTTGTTGAAGTTCATTGTCCAACATTTGGTAGTAATGTTTAAAATGCACATTTGTTATACTGCTTTGATATACTTTTAATGCAGCTTCAAATGAGTCACCTAATAATTCTTCTTCTTTTCTCCAAGGTTTGAATAGTTGTGGTAGGGCCATGTAATAAAGTTCTCTATGTTGTGGCATTTTAAATGATAACTATATTTGATTAATTAGTCTGGGCTTGATAGGTTTTATTAGGCTTCCTTCACAAGTTGAGAATGAATGTTTGCCACTTGGCTCATCTGGCAAAACATTGTTTTTGTGGGGTAGTTTTGGTCTAACAGTAGAACAGTACTTCTGTTTGGATAGTATGTGTCAATTAATTTTTTTTTTTAATGGCCTTGCTGTTCAGATTTTAGTACTCTTTTTCGTGATGAAGTTGGACCAAGGCTTAGCCAGAAAATGTTTTCAGATTTCCTATATAAGTACCTGTTAAATGGTCTGCAGCTTGGTAGTTGTATTGCAGATGAAGTGCAGCATTACTGTCCTGGCTCCCTTGTCAGCCTTCTCCACTATCCCTCTGGCTCTCTTGCCACCCTCGGGGAGACCACCATCCTCTGCGCACCCCCACAGAAGACCTTCAAAGATGGCAAGCTGCTCCTTATTGCCACGCTTAACTCTCGCTCTGCTGTCAAACACTCGTCTGACATCTGCAAACTCCTTGAATGCATGGATCTTGATGTGCTCACCATCATGGAGACCCTTGCATTGGCACTCCCGGCACAGCCACTCAGATTTAAGTCACCAAACCCATGAAAAGAGTGGCAGCGGCTGCCTTTGCTTCAACCTACGCTCTGCCTTCTACTCCTGCGGCTGACTCCTACCCTGACACAGCCCTCACTAACTTCTTCTATCTCCAACACCCTTGATAGTCTTGCCCCTGTCATGAGGGTCTGAATGAAGCCTCCCAAAAAGTACAACCCTTGGTACGACTCTGATCTGGCTGCCTTTAAAGTGTAGGGCAGCTGAGTGGAAATGCAATGCATCCGGCGGATCCTCTAACAAACTGGCGTTCCACCTCCTTCAAAGGCAATATCGAGTCTGCATCCACATCAAGAAAAGAGTCTTTATTCAAGCCTGCATCTCCGCAGCATCAAACATGGCCAAACTTTTCAAAGTCTGTAAGGAACTGGCCAATCCTGCAGCAGCCTCCTCTTCTGTCACACCCACCCAGGACTTTTGCTCAGCCCTGGCTTCACACTTTACCACAAAAACCCAAGACATCCTTTCCTCTCTCACTTCCACACCACATCATACACCAACAACTCTGGAGCCTCACTTGGCCCCTCCACCACTTCTCTCTTTTCTCACTCCCATCACACCTGATGAGGTTGCCAGACAAGTCCAGTCTATGAAGGCCTCATCCAAACAGGTGTATCCCTGCCCCTGCAAAACAAATAAGGACAATATTAGCTCTCTCGCTCCAGCCTTGGCTGATCTCTGCAATCACTTTTTTGCCAATGGTGTTTTCCCAACTTCTCTTCAGCACTCCCTTGTGCATCCTCTGCTGAAAAAACCCTCGGCTGACCCCTTCATTCCGCAAACTACCGCACCATCTCTATCATCCCTTTCCTGGGCAAACTCCTGGTGAAGCTGGCTATCTCTCAGTTCACCCTACACACTGCATCTGCTGGTTGCCTCCATGACCATCAGTCTGGCTTTAGAGCACCAGAGGCACAGAAACTGCTCTTCTGAACACCCATGAAGACCTGCTTTCAAATCTTGACACTAACACTCCCTCTGTCCTCATTCTTCGTGACCTCTCCTCGGCCTTTGACACAGTAAACCACAACATCCTGATCACACTTCTCCGTGACACCCTGGGAATCAAAGGTCAGGCACTGGTGTGATTAACCTCCTTCCTTTCCGACCGTCCAACCCAGGTGGAATTTGGGTCCTTTCTCTCTACTGTCACTCTTTCAACCTGCAGTGTTCCCAGGGTTCTAACCTATCCCCCTGGTTCTTCAATGTTTACATTGCTGCCCTGGCGTGGGTGATTGCCAGTTTCACCTCTAACTTCCAGTGTAATGCGAATGACATGAAACTCTCCTTCAGGCTACCCTCAGCCACCTCCTCTACCTCGTCATATTTGACTGTCTGTCCACAATTCAGTCATGGTGTGCTGCAATCGACCTCTGCCTCAATGCCACTAAGACAGAGATCATTTGCATTGGGACTCCTGCTCCCACTTTCCCACTCTCACTCTGGCTTGCCTCCTTGGACCTGCGCCTGCACCCACCTGTGAGGCAAAAAACCTTGGGGTCATCTTCGACTCCACTCTCTCCTTCTCCACTCACATTTCAGACATCTCTAAAAAGTCAAATTACCAGCTGAACCTCCTCAGAGGTACTCTTCCTTTTCTCACCTTCCCCCAGAGGCTGTCTCCAGAGCCCTGGTTCTCTCAAGGATGGACTAATGCAACTGCGTCTTTCTCAACCTCCATGCCTCTGCTTTGCACCCTCTGCAACTCACCCAGAACTGAACCGCAAGACTTATCCTTGGCCTCAAGCCCAGGGACTGCATCTCTGTGGCGCTGAAATCTCTCCACCGGATCCCCGTGGTTGCAAGGATCAAGTTCAAGACCCTATGCATTGTTCCAAAAGGATTTCTGGGGCCTGGGACCTTACTATCTGCAACAATGCCTTCCTAAACACTGTCCCTCCTGAGCTCTCGGCTCATCTGCTTCCAACCTTCTGCGAGTGAGCCAGTTCTCTAAGCAGAGATTTGGAGGGAGATCTTTATCCTCAGCAGGGGCCTCCCTCTGGAATTGCCTGGCTGCTGCCCTTCGTCTTGATCCTGATCTCCTTAAGTTACGGAAACTCCTTAAGACATTCCTCTTCTCTTCTTTGTCTACCCTGCTAACCTCTCTATCTGCTCTATCCCTCTCTCCTTCCTTTTCCACACAGCATGCTGACTGGCTGCCAGGCTTACCTTAGAGTCTCACAGCTACCTGGCACCCTCGCCAGTCCTCTCGCACTTGCACCAGGTCCTGTACGTGCCTCAGTGCTAATACACAACCCATGAGAACGGCATCTCTCAGCACTTACCCAGTTTCTGGCTAACTGGGCGCACTTGGATTCCCCCCAGCGCTCCCCCCTCTCTCCTGTACCGTCTGTGTACTTTCACAATCTGAAAATACCATGGCTTGAAGATTGTCTATCTATTCTCCCTGTTTCCCTTCCTTGCATGGTGGCACCTCTATGCACTTGGAAAAACTGCAGCATCGTAGTCAGACCTATTTGCTGTTGTCTACACCGTTAATTGTATTATATGCACTTACTCTGCCTGTGCAGACTTGTATCGTTCAGAAATTAAAGGGCTCTGAATGACTGTTGTTTTGTCTCCTTGTTCCCTCCCTCCTTAAGCGCTTTGAAACACTTGCCTTGCGTATAGGCACTTTACAAATACACATTACCATACCATACCTTGGCAGTGAAGTGATGGTAAGTGCATCTTGAAAGATTGACAGAGTTGAGGGAACAGAGTTCTCCTCGCGTTTTTATATCTATTCCCTCTTTATTCTGGTTTGCAGTGCATATTAAGTCTTGCAAGTCATCACATGCATTTTCTGCACAACTTAAAGTAAGAAACCATGTCGAATGGGCTGCGTTCCTTAGCATACAATGCACATCAGTGTGACATCCGAAACAGTATTCTTTTGTACCACCAATGTTTGCCAAGAGATTTGTTATACTAGACTGCACAACCTCATCCTTGTGTTTGATCTTTTGAAGCAGTTGTGTAGCTGAAATGTTTAAGAAATGAGAGCCAGTTTTTAATGTGTGTGCAACTCCATAACAAAGAGTTGCTAGTTCGATTTCAAACGGTAGGTGGAAAATGGATTCTACATTTTGTCTGAATCTGGGGTCTTCAGAATATATTTGTAAAGTGCAATATTCTGATGAACTTATTTGTGTGGAGCATTCATCATATCTTCCTCCTTTTCCTGTAGGAAAGAGTAGAGGAAAATAATGTTCTACTACACTTTTATCCCTTATGCTCATTGGAGATCCTTTGGCTTGACGCATTTGATATGTTTATAATGCATCTTTATGGTGTCTTTGGAATGTCGTGGGTGAACTGTATACTGGTCTAAAATGTTGGCTGCAGTAACATGATCCACACATTCAAATAGGCCAGTTTGTGGTGATTCTTCAATTATTTGGGTGGTTTCTCTTAAGGTTTCCTCTATGTTTATATCTCTGTAGTAGTCATTGTTTGCTTTAAGATATTGCAGGGCTTATCTACCGTTGTTTAAGTTCACTAGTTTTTGCCATAGTCTTTTGTCTTTTATTGGTACACCATTTACTAGTACAATCAAAAAAGGTTATGTTGGCCATTGCACTCCTAGAATGTTTACATTGTCTTTAAGATGTAATGCCAAATATACTACTTTGCCACAAGTTGGAGGCAATTTAGCAGTTTTGGGTTGAAAGCATATTATAGCTTGAAATAGGTTTACTGTTTAGATTGTAATGTAAATTTATAGTGATAGCCTGTGATGGCATCTAGTTATTGTCAAGCTTTTTATTGCAGAATGTGCAAACTATTGAGGGGTCAGTTATTCTGTATTTATTTTCTGCTGTTAGATATAAAGCTAATTGGAACCATTGGGATTCCTCATTGCCCTCTATTTTGTAGGCCATATCTGCTATTTGTGTGCTCTTTTTATTAACAGTTCTGCGGCACACACTTTGTCTGGTATTTCAGCAGCGTTTTGAAACTTTGCTGTTTCTTTTTTGTATGCGTTTGTAAGGAGGTTGGTGTTTGTGAAGATTTCGCTAATGTGTTCTATAGTTACTGAATTGTTTAAGTCAACTTCAGTTCCAAAATATTTACTTTGGACGTGTTCTGTTTCTTGAAGGTATTCTTTGGCTGTTCCATGTAGGAGAAAAGGTAATTTAAATGTTTCTGTTCTAGAGCAGGACTATTTGCACAGTACAATCTATGGACAAGGTCTCGTAAGTGGAATGGGGTGTTGGTAACATTTTGATGGGATGGAGGGTGCTTTTGCAAGCACTTCCTGAAATGCAGGCTAATGAATGTCCTTGCAGTCCAGTGTGGACGTGTCCTGGTCAGGAGTCCATGGCTTGTAAAGTTTTGATTCTACGTTTGTCTTTTAGTTTCACATAGTGGTTGAGGAATTTTCATAAAGATTCCACGGATTGTTGGCATACGTTACATATTGAGCTGCAAGTCCATTTGTACACTGGACATTTTATTTGTACAAAAGGAACATTTTGTTGAAAGTTTGTTGGAAAAGCTTTTTCTATAATGGTTTCTTTTGCCATACTGTTGTCTCCTACCGCCTGATAGCCTCACCCGTTATTGTCTATAGCAATTGGGCTTATTTGTTCTTGTTTATAAGCTTCTTCATTGGAATATGGTTCTGTGCTGTTTGTGTGAAACCATTCACCTTCAAAGAAGTTTGAAAAGGTACCTATATAGACATTGCACATGTTTGAAGTACTTTTTGTAATTTATTAATAATTTAGTTAGTGGTTTTATTCTGTTTAAAATCAATACGAGCAACTTTTTCTTTAGTAGAAATGTGCTGTCAATTACAGCTACAAGGATCTGTTTTTTTGTAGTAGTTTTTAAGCATATAATGTGGCTTTTTAGATTTTGTATGAGATTGTTACGAACGCTACAGTGGAACATTTTTTGTAAAATTGATTTTCTAAGATGTTTTACTGTGGCTATGTTAACATTGGTAGGTATCATTTTACGTTCATTTGTAGAACTGCTTTTATTTGTACATTATTTTTACTTTTAATTTTTGCAAGGGGGACTTACTTTTTGTAGTGCTAGCTGGTTTACTTTTTTGAGTGAGTTTACTAGCTGTTGTGTTTTACTGTTTTCAATAAATAGTTTTAGAGGTGGATGGCTATATGACTTGTTTCATTTTTATCTGCTCTATATTTCCTTTGTTTTCTACAGATTCTGTTGAGAAAAATAGAAAGTGTGTGTTTCAAAGTTGTGGAATGTTTATGCATCTATTATGCATGGGTGTGTGGGTGTTATTGTAGAGATGAATTGAGTGCTGTGTGATTGTGTAGAGGGATGATAGGTGTGACTGGGAAGGTTCTAAGAGTAAGACGCTGCATAGGTGTGATGGGCTTGGGTGAATATGACTTTGAAATGGGGTGGTGTTGTGTAGAATATGTATATTCATTTGATGGGAAATGGGTAATAAAGTATTGATAGTATAATTTGTTGAGCAGTACTACTTTTTGTGAGTAAGATAGTGGTGGTTTAATTTAATAACTAGGAATATTATGATGTGTTATAACAGTGGTTGTTGTAATAGTGTGATTTAGTGTATATGTATGAAGGTTATTTATTAAGGTAGGAAGAGTTATTGGAAATAAGTCTGGATAAAGTTGTGTTATGTGTGGAGTGCTAAAATATGTTAACTATGTTGTTACAACGATTGCACTATGACAGGAGCAGTTTGGCATATTGCACGCAACAGGGTAAACATTGGCATAGTGTAAAAAGGATGCATATTTATTGCATTTTCGCAGCACAGGAACATTTGCATTAGGGCTAATAAGGAATGGTTTTAGGTCAACAGCAAAATGTGCCTTGATGCAAAAATGCATGACAAATGTATTTCTTTTGCAGTAGGGCAATTTTTGTCCTGATACTTTTAATATGGAAATTGGACTTATTGTGGTGCAATGGATTTATAATGTGTTGCAGTGTTTTTAAAAAGTAGGTCAAACTGAGCGCTAGTGGTAATATCGTGGAACTTTACAGTCGCAGCAGTGTATGTTGTTAGTGGTGTGTTGTAATAGGGGTTGGAAAAGACTATAGTATTTTTATGTAAGGAAAAGTGTTGCATTTAGGTTTCCATGTTTGTAGTAGGAATTTATTGAAAGGAGACAAATGGAAAATATATTCGTACTAAACACTTATATGTGAGCAGGTGGTAAATGGTGGCACTATAATGGATGTGATGGCAAAGGTTAGAAAATATGATGTTTATACATAAGGAAAAATTGTGTTTTAAACATGCTTTCTTTTAGGATTTTGTTGAAATTAAAAAAATGCATGTGTTTTTAACTTTTTTTGCAAGTAAGGGAAATGGCTTTTGATAGCTGTGGTTAACAAAGAGAATACACTGATTACAGGGCAAGTGGCAGCAACCATGTATATATATTCATAAAGGTATATATAAGCATACCTGTACTATGTCTTGTTAGATGTAGATATTGTTGAATCTGCAAATAGAAATTGTGGAGAGTTTCACAGTAGTTCTTGATGCAGAAGGCTGTGAATGACAGGAGACATGAACTCTGAGAGTTGAAACGTACATCTGAAGTTTTCAACTGAGGTGAGAGGGTTACATGAGTTTTTGGATGTGATTGGTAGATGCATGTGTGATTGTTTGAAAGTAGCCCATGAGGGACGAAATGTGCGATGATGTCTGTGGACAGTTGCAAATGTCAGAGACATCAGGGATTAGCCATTTGGGGTTTTGTGGTTTTGGAGGAGGAGGTGAAGTGTACAGAAGCACAGGGTAGCAAGTGTTTTCTTTCTTGTGTGAAGTGAAATGGTGGAAAGGTGGCTATGGCTATAAAGAAGCAGCGTGTGCGTGGATGCTGGGAGATTCATGGGTACACTAGTTAAAGGTTTACACTGAGCATTGTGGCATCTCTGCTAATCTTGGATTGGAAGAAGTAGAGGTTTCCTGGTATGGAGTTTGAGGATTAAAGTGAGTGGCATTGTTTCCATTGTGTGAGAATATGGTTTGGTTTAAACATCCTCACATTATTATAATTCATTGTGTAGCCAATAGTTTGGGTATGTGACTGTTGTGTCATTGCCAGCCCGTTTCCCTCTACAGGGTCCTTAACATAACCTCCATGGCTAAGGCCATTTTCTCAACAATATAGTTTTAGAGTCTGGATGACCCCAGAGACACCCCTAATATTGGACACCTACCTGTGATTTAACAGTAGTAGACTCTAAGAGGTTGAACATTTGAATTGCACGACTCTGATGACCCTAAAATAGAGTTAAAATTCCTTGGCCGTTCCCCATTCCACAGATACATCCCTTTCAACACAGTGCTGCCTAAAGCGCTTGCGCTCAGATACAGTGGCTTTAGGTTCCCACAGCACCCTTCGCCTCTCCCTGCTGGAGCAACCTCTGCAACAGAGGGAAGGCAATGAAGCATTCCGATCGGTAAGAGGCGAGATTCCCAGATTATTCATGCCCCATGAGACGCGACATGAGGCATGGCTGGCACCACTCTTGCCCCCCATCCTTACCGGACTGTACTGCTATCTTTTCATAGATCACCATGAACAGCACGTGCTGTACCTTTACCAAAAATGGTGCCAGAACGCTGCATAAATCAGCCCATAAGTGCAGCAGCCTGCGCTAGCATACATCAGAGCCAGCAACTCAGTCTGGCTTCTCAAGTCCCAGCATATTTTGCTCCTCATGTAGGTAAGGGCAATCTCCAGTCCCAGAAGTACTGCACTCACGTAGATCCACGAGAAAAGCCTGCATCTCCAGGACACCTACCACATTAAAAGGTAATTTAGAGCACCTAATCCATGGCCACACTCACATTGTTTTGAATTAAAAATAAATCTTCCCTTTTAAATTACTGCTAGGGGGGTACAATAAAAACTCACCCAGACCCCCACTCCACTTGTCTGCCACCCAATATTTACAACCGAGCAGGATGGCTCCTCTGGCCGCCCCTAGGGCCCACAAGTCCCTCTACTTTCAACAGAGTTACAGGAAGACTCCCTGGCTCTAATCCACCATTACTCTATCACCATACAGAAGGGCAGATCAATAGAGGTCAGTGGACACCAGACTATCACCAGGGCTTTTGTTTAACAGTTCCCTTCCTTTATGTTTAAGCTTGCAACAGAACAGACCTCACATAATTAAGTGCCCACCTTTCCCACTTGCAGGAGCACCCAATCCAGTCTGGAAGAAGGTAGCAGAAGTATCTTTTCTTGCCAAAACATCTCCAGAAACTACCAGTACTAATGGCATCTGGTCCTGGTCTCCATTCACAACTAAACACTAGTGACATTGACTAAAGTATTGGTCCACATATACAGTTTCATTAGACCCAGGCACCACAGAAATAGGATAGATGTAGAGGCCGAAAACAAACTGAATAACATTTTAGTACCTTGTTTTGTTTGTTTGTTAATGACTTTATGACTTTTTTTCTATGTATGTATTGTAAATACACATTTGGTTCACTTTTGCACCCTTATGTATGTGAATTATATTGTGTCTCCCAAAAAAGTCTAAAGAAAGAAAAAAATTACAGAGCGATGATGAGTGATAAACATTGGGCTCTGGAATCTTGCACATTACCAAAAATATATAATAAATAAAATGGGCAATGAGAAATGCTCTACTCAATAATGTGTAATGAATTGCTTTACTAACTGATTGCAAATGAATTGGAAGGTATACAAACTCTGATTTCGTTGCTTAAGTCCTGATAGTATAGGGTAACCTATGTTAAATATATGTCATTGCTGTTTGCCAAAAATGGCATGTTTAACACATTACATGCTCCTTTTTTTGCATACACTTGATTAAAGCTCATCAGTTAGACTAATGGAACTGTTTACACCTTCAAAGATTATTGTTTCACGGAGTACGCAGAGGCAAATATGGATAGGTTCAAACTTGTTCTGTCCACAAATTGAAAAAGACAGGCGGAATGTTAATAAAGCTGTATGTGCTGTTTTACAATATGTAGAAATGGCATCTTTCCACAATGGGAACATTACGTTTGATGGTGTGAACATTTTTGGTTAAGTTGCACTGACAAAAACCTATGAAATTCAGAGAAAAACCTTTGTTAAAGGGATGTTATGGTTACAAGTAAAATTGAAAAACCCAAGAAATTCACCAATTATGGTAAGCTGGTGCCATTTGTGATATTATCTTTGATGTCCTGGGTGTTAGTCTTAGCAGTGCACAGTGGTGGCGTGAGTTATGGTGGCACCAATTTACCATAATTGGCAAATTATTCCCTGGACGGATTTGGACCAGGTCTGAAACAACTTGGGCATGACGTATTCAAAAGAGTGCGTTGTTTGATTTGGGGTAATTCTTTGCAGAGAGTGGGTTGCCTCCTTCACCCCAAATAGAGATATCTCCCATGATGCATATTAGGATCATAGTTTTCAGAACTGAAACAACAGCCATCTTGTTTTTCTCTCGATGCAAGTGATATTCGCGGCTATAGCCGAGGTTATGGGAAAATGAAATGCAATAAAAAGCTATTTGCAGGTCAAAAACATATCAATACCATCAGGGTAGAGGGGAGGGGTTGGCTAGAGGGCACTGAGTGAACTTTGGGAGTTGGTGGGGGTCAAGGGACCGAAAACTAATCTTTTTGTAGCCTCGGCTATAGCTGCAAATAGCTGACATCTGAAAGCAAACTGTTAAAGAAGCAGCATGTGTTCTGAGGTGAAAGTGAGAGGGCAGGGGTGGCGAGGAGGCAGTCTGGGGGTTGGAGGAGCTGACATAGTTAAGGGGACACTTGATGATGGCATGGGGGCAAAGAAGCATTATTTTTTCCTGCCTTTTTTCCGATATTCGTGACTATATCCTAGGTTACATAGGACTACAAATACCTGCATGTAAGAGTAGTTCTGTTCTTGCGGCTATATGTTTTGGGGCATTTGTGTTTTATTTATTTTTGAAAGTTATTTTTATAGGTATAGTGACGTTGGGGGTGAAAAATCACTGCCATGGTCAGTGACTCAGAAGGTATTTGAGAGTGTTATCTGTTTGGGTTGTGTGTTTTTTGATTTTTGTACATCTAAAACTGTGGGAAGAAACAAGAGAAATGTTTTAAAAGGTTAATATTAAAAGGATGTTTTCCACTGTAGTTTTAGACACCTCATATAGTGTAGTTTACTCTGTGAATTGTTTCTCATACTATCAAATTTTGTGAGTATTTGTTTTTTTTTCTGCCTACCTTGTCATTATTTTTAGCTTTATTTAGCTTTCTTTAATTTTAGGTATCATACATTACTGCTTGAGCTGTGTTGTGGTGCATTGATGTTTTACATTTTGTTGTAATTTTAAATCTGAAGTGAGTCCCTCTCTTCTCAAGCAAAGTTTTGTAATTGCGGCTATGATAAGTCAATGAACTGTAGCTGGGAGTATGAGAAAAAATATGACATATGAATACAAAAATACAATAAAATATGCAAAACATAAATAGTCCTTAAAATGGGCTGTTTTGGGGCACACGGAGTGTAGTATTTTAATACATCTGGAGTATTGTTTTAATGAAGGAATGCTGCATTTCCTTGATCGGTTATGTGTACTCCTTCATGTCTATAGAAATTGGTCATGTAGAACTGTATGTTGTTTGATATTCATAATTGGTTGTGGTCTCTCATGAATGCTGAAACTGATTTAACATTTCTTTGGGATTTCTCAATTTTACCATTCAGTTAGGTGGTCCATCTCAATTTTTGCCTCCGAATCCAATTGGAAAAGATAAAGATGGTGTGGGGAAAGAGTTCCATTAGTTTTGCCATGTCTTATTTCATCATTAAAGTAAGGGACACACCTTGTTCTCTCCCTAAATCATTGCCTCCACAATGAATTAGTATGATATTTGGCTATCCTGTACTTCTTAGACTTTCCAATTTTTGGAAAAATTGGAACCAACGCATTCGCCGCAATCCAGGCCATTTAATTGTAAAATCTCTCAAACCTAAATCCATGTTAATATTTAGTTTCTCACAAAAGTCAGCAACCAAAACAGCCAACTGTCTCCTAGGAGCCACACAGTTTTGAAACTAGCTGTGATATCTTCAGTCTTTCTCTGTTTTCATGAAAATGAGTCCTATCTTGAATTTTCTAGTGTGTATGAGCAAGGGTGTATTTCATGTGTGTGTTTTGAAGTTTTTGATTGGTTCATGGTACTTTTGTGGTTATCCAGAGATATGCAGCCGCCAATTGGTATTCAGTGTTGTTAACCGCGGGTAGACCTGCCACTGTGTTGTAGCTGCGGCTATTTGAGGACAAATGGCAAGTTGTGTTTTTGTGAATGTGTTGTAACGATGAGTATTTGAGGACAAATGGCATGTTGTCTGTTTGTAGTAATTGGTAGCTGTGTCTATACACATTTTGGGGTGGGTAAGGATCATACATGAATAAAGCATTTGAGAGGTTAGGGTTAGAGGGAGATGGAGGAGGACCTTGGGGATGGAGGGGTGTTGGTAGGCATGTTAGGGACACTTGTTTATAGCATGTGAGTGTGGAAATACAATTTTAAGTTTGTGGTTTTAGCAATTAGCCATGGCTATCGACAAACATCCACGAATGGCTGTCATATAACAACGTCTACAGATAGCACGTGCCTAGGTGCATCTATACTTTTAATCTTTTAACTGTTTGAGGCCATAGGCGTGGTTATGTTTGTAGCCGCGTCTAAACATAAAACATTTTTGTGCAATAATCATATTGTTATGTGGATGATACAACACAGTATTTTATTTGTTTGTGTCATTTGATTTGATGAGGTGTTCTCTTCTTTTATTTTAAGTTTTGTGGGCCATTTTAGTTTGATTTTTAGGTTGTATAAAAATGTAGCCACAAATACAAACTAAGGTCTGTAGCCGTGTCGAATAGCCGCGGCTTTGAAAGGTGGTAGGTGGAGAAAAATATATTTCTTCTGTCAGTTTAATTGTTTGTATTGGTTATTGTTACTATTCTTTTGTGTAGCTGACTGTGATAGGTTGTGGGGAAAATGTGATACCAATTTTAGTAGTTTTATTGGTATATAGTCCTTTTTTATATTAATTTTGGAAAGTATAAAAGCCACCATTTTCTGCAGTTCAATCTTTTTGATTGCAGATCTCTGCCTGTCTACATGGCAGGAGTGTGGGTGATGTTAAAGTAAGTATCATTACATGACTACATGTTTTAAGGTTTATTTGCAGTGTTGTGTGTGTTAGTTATATAAGTTACTGCTAGCAGATGGTGTCCTTAATCATTTGTTTCATCTTCTCTGATTGTGTGGCAAGTATTTTCTAATGTATTTTTTTTACTTTCACTAACTTGGACCTACAAAATTAGATTTGTCAATCAGTGGCATTTATATGTAGGCATTTAGTTTTTGTATTCATGTTAATGAGGTTGAAGGTGTATTTGATTGTATTTGTTGTGATGTTAATGCAGTTCTAGCTATGCAGTACTATTAGCTGTTTTTGGTTTTCTGTGAGGCAGTACAATTGATGGTGTTTTGTAAATTGATTTTAGTCATTTTTTATTATTTTGTTGTAGCAGTATGCTTCTCGTCATCCCAGTGGATTTGCACCAGTCGTTGGATAGTTAACTTCTGTGAGAGGTCAACCTATATTCAAAACATAGTGGTGCTGCTGGAGATGGAAGTAGCACATTTGTAGACCGTTTTGAAAAGCCTTCTTTTGAACCTCGCTAGCATTTCTGATGATTGTTGAAATGGAGTGCTGCGGGTGTTTGAGTCTCTGGTTTGATTCCAGAATTCTCACTGTGGAGATGGCAGCATGTAAGGCTTGAGCCTCATCCATTTTTTATTTTATTTTGTGGTTCTTGTGTACTTTTTGATAGCATAATGCAGATCTTTGTACTGGATTTTCAGCAGATGGTTTGACATTTCTCAAATGTGGCTGCTCTCTTGATCACCCATTCATGGCATTGTCTACACATGACTTGCATCATTGAAAGATTGGGAGTCAGTAAAAGAGGAGTGTGTGTAAATTTATTTACAAAAAATAATGTATACATGTATATATCAAGGAAAAAACTTTAGTTGTGGGGACGTTAAGGTGAACAATACAATGAACCTTTTAAATTCAAGGAAAAAAACGAGTTGCAGGGATGATTGTGGTCATAGGCTGTGCAACAGGGGCAGCAAAGGTAAGGTGGCTTTTTTAACAGAATTTAAGGGGTTTTGTTGCGTAAACCTCTCACCTTAACATCCCTGCAAATAACGTGTTTTCCTTGAATATATATATATATATATATATATTCACTGAAAAACATTGTTAAAGGGACATTGTGGTTAAGTTGCACTAATAAAAACCTATGAAATTCAATGAAAAAACATTGTTAAAGGTTCGTTATAGTTACAAGTAAACAAGTAAAACCACAGAAATTCTCCAGTTATGTAAGCTAAGGAACCATAACTTGCACCACCATCGTGCACTGCTAAGATTAACACCCAGGACATGAAAGATGACATCACACATGGCAATGATAACATCACATATCTGAGCCACTTGTTTTTGTTCACTGACATGATTAGGCTAGTTTTTTGTTTTTACTGACAATGGGAATTTTCCAAATTTCAAAGGTGCTCTATATTTGCACATTAACCTTTTTATATGTTCTTAAAGTACTTTCTTTAGAGTTTAATATAAGCTCATACTGCACATACATGGGACAATAAGCAAGTTTCAAACAGAAAATTAATTTGTGTACATGATGATTAACTCTAATGTTATTGTCATTTTGTGGTGCTGTTTTTCTTTCTTCCTTAATTTAGTTTCCCTGTATGTGCCTCTAATTTGTATGCATTGTGAGTTTTTATAAGCATTTGCTACTAAGACAACTGTGTGGTACATTTTCAATGGTTATCTATTTATTCCATGTTTAACATTACTGAAAATTCCCATAAGGTAGCATTTATTATTTAACTATCGGAAATTACCAGATTCCAAATATTGTACTTCTATTGTGCATGCTGCAACCATTGTCCATATGTATGTATGATTAGGTTCCTCTATTAACAACAACACTTGAATATGTGTTGTTTACATGAGTACATTCGTTAATACATTAAGTAATTCAAAATAGGCCTTCCAACCAACCCTAACATCCTGTTACCAACATTATAAACACAACCCCTTGTAGGGACTTTTCATCTTAATTAATTGTATATGTGATGTCATCAGTGACATGTGTGATGTCATCTTTCATGTCCTGGGTGTTCGTTTTAGCAGTTTACAGTGGTGGCGTGAGTTATGGTTGCTTAGCTTACCATAACTGCCACATTTCTGGGGGGTTTCGGTTTTACTTGTAACCATAACATCCCTTTTAATAAAGTTTTTTCAGTGAATTCCATAGGTTTTCATTAGTGCAACTTAACCATAATGTCCCTTTAACAAAGTCTGTTCCGTGAATTTCATAGGTTTTTATTAGTGCAATTTAACCATAAAGTCCCTTTGACAAACATTTTTCAGTGAAATTCATAGTTTTATTTACCAGTGCACCCTAATTTCCTACTACTTACTAATATCATACTTACCCACATTTAGCAACATTTCTGTGCAATTTAGAAAGTGTCACCGTAATACTCTGCCATTCCCTTCCTTCTAGCATCATTTTTAACACGTCTTTGCCATTTTTGCAACTTTTTCCACTCTTTGTGTGTTTGCCGATATTCGGAACATCTGTCATCATCGCAGACCATGTCACGTGACCTTGCACAAACGCAGCATGATGATGTGTTTGCAAACGCGTCCGCACTTCGTGAAAAGTTTGGAACTGCATTTTCAGCTGATCTAGGAACTTTGAAGCTCAAAATATACCCTTGCAGAGCTCCTACACCTATTCTTACTCATTATCCATTAACAATCTAGCCCACAGCAGGTACTTAGAAGAATATTAGCAAAACTGCTATTTATCTTAGAAATGACATCCCTCCTCCCCAAGAGCCACCACCACCTGGAGGACTTACAAACTGCACTGAGTGCAATGTTGTACTCAGTCATGGACTACCCGGTCAGTACTCTTAATGAACCACTTCCATGCACTGCCAACACCAAATACAACCACTGCAATGCTCTCAGAAAGGCTGTTCTTTTTATAGGAAGTAGAAGGCTGTCTTGTTCTACCTCATCTTGCTCAACTAATACTGTAACCATACAGCCTATTATTGTGGGACACAAATTCCCACCAGCTACCCTAAAAGCGATAAGATAGGCTGTTAATCCATACCTTTCAAAGACAGCAGTTCTGTGTATATACCGCAACACACCAATGTGCAGGGCGGAGCAATTTCAAATTGCTTTTGAAGCTGTAATCAAGGAGCATTAGTTCAATACTCCCTACCTTAGACTTTCACTGTTACAAAAATAGAACTAATGCAATAAGCTTATAGATTCCTTCTACTTTACATTTTTCAGTGAAGTATTTAAATTCAATAAGATTCTCCAACATTCATATTAGCATTTTCTACGAGGCTAATGGAAATAATGGACAATGCATACTAGACAAAAAGAAAAAAGCACAGAAATACTTTTCTGCCAATATTCTTCTCTCTAGTATACAATAGACACCATAATCCATTGCCCTTTATGGCTGTACAGAGTATCCACATTCCCCTGTCTAGCCTTATTACAAAACCCGGATTGCACATGCAAACCATCACACAACACAACCCTTCTACTCTTTTTACTGTTATGTTTGTAACACTCCCTCATTTCCTACTTTAAACCATTCACACACATATCCACCAATCACTTAAAAAGACTCTACAGATAGCCTATCAACACATTAAACATCCACCCACAAACTGCCACTTGACAATGTTCTACAAATACTTATACCAAAAAACTATACTTACTTCTCCTATAAATGCACATATGCATTGTACAGTGAGATAAGTGCATATATAGAAGGGGCAGTACGGATGGGCAAGTGCTCATGAGAACTCAGGAGGGAGATGCCAAGGGCTAACTACTGGAGCAGAGGCGTCTCCAGAGTGGGATTCATCGTAACCACAGCATCCTTTAAACAAAGTATTTTCTGTCAATTGAATGTTTTTTTTATAAGTGAAAATATTTCATGGTGTTACATCACTGTATATAAGTTATTAATAATGCCTCTTTTCTTATATTTGAAAGAACAATAAACCCCCTTTAAGAAACATATTTTTTGCAACACATACTTATGTCTGTCGTTATCAGCAGCGCATGCTGGGGATGCAAATCATTTTTCAATTGCTTACGGCATAAGGCTCATCTATGACCCCACGACAACCAAACCACCTCTATTATTCACTGCACCCACCCCGCATCCTAGCATAGTGTCCACTATACCCTAATGATGAAACCAATGGCCATTGCTCATGGCTTGCAGCCATGGCAGTCTCCAAATCCATGGCTTCGACCATGCTGCATCCCCCAATAAGCAAATCAGAGTACACATTTGCATTTGACAAGTGCCAGGCCCACTACCGAGACACCAGATGTTTATTACTTTACTAGTTTTTCTACTTACATTCTTAAACTTTAGAAAAATAAAACACAACACATATTTCCAAAAATCTGCCTTAAGGTACTTGCTAATGCTCATCATGCAAGTTTGTTGTAACGGCAAGCAGAATATGTTTTCCCATTCAAACCTACCGTTTCGGCAATGCTGCATGCCCCAATAAGAAAATTACAGTACACATTTCTCCTTGCTGATGGGCAGGCCCATTGCCCAGACACCGATGTTATATCACTGTGTTGTGTACTTACATTTTCACACTTTCAAAAAAATAAAACACAGGACATATTTGCAAAACCGTGCTTTGAAGTTTTTCTGACCCTCCTCGTCCATATTTGATGCAATTCCATCCAGCACTTCAACCTGTACCCACAAGCAGATTTTTTTCCCCCCGTTCAGACCTATCTCAATTTTGAAAAACCTTA
The DNA here is from genome assembly GCF_040938575.1 of Ambystoma mexicanum. Lineage (NCBI taxonomy): Eukaryota > Metazoa > Chordata > Amphibia > Caudata > Ambystomatidae > Ambystoma > Ambystoma mexicanum. Next base: position 411,939,115 of record NC_090922.1, on the reverse strand, counting down.
CCACATAGCCAGTCCCTGGTGACCATGCCCACTTTAATCC